>NC_054494.1:30611276-31350651 GCF_017639515.1 Carcharodon carcharias
AGAGAGTGCACCATGGGATTACACAGAGACTGCACCATGTGATTGTTCAGAGAGACTGCACCATGGATTATTCAGAGAGACTGCACCATGGGATTTACGCAGACACTGCACCATGTGATTAAAGAGGGACTGCACAATGTGAGTACAACAGAGAGAGATTTCACCATGTAATCACACAGAGACTGCACCGTGATTACACAGCGAGGACTGCTACCCTGTGTGATTAAACAGAGACTGCACCATGTGATTCCAAGACACTGCACCATGTGATTACTTAGAGACTGCACCATGTCATTACACAGAGAGACCGCACCATGGTGGGTTACACAGAGAGGACTGTAACATGTGATTTCACCGTAGACTGCACCATGTGATCACAGAGAGACTGCACCATGTGATTAGACAGAGGAGACAGAACCATGTGCTCCTTACACCAAAGACTGACCATTTGATTACACAATGAGTATGCGCCATGTCATTTCACAGAGAGACGCAGCATGTGGTTACACAAAGAATGAAACATGTGATTACACTGGAGGAGACTGCACCATGTGATTACACAGAGACATCACCATGTGATTACACAGAGAGACTGCACCATGTGATTACACCGAGACATCACCATGTGATTACACAGAAAGACTGCACCATGTGATTCTTCAGATATTGCACCAATGAGTACACAGAGAGACCACCCCATATGATTTATACAGAGTTTGCACCTTGTGATTACACAGGAGAGACTGCACCATGTGATTACCGAGAGAGAATACATTATTTTTTCACAGGGACTGCACCATGAGATTATACAGACAGACTGTACCATGTGAATATGCAGAGGGACTGCACCGTGATTACACACAACGGACTACACAATGTTATTTTGACAGAGAGACTGCAACATGTGCCATCAAAGGGAAATCAGAATGTGATTACACAATGGCTACACCATGTAATTTACACATAGACTTCACCTTGTGATTACACAGAGAGACTGCACCATGTGATTACACAGCGACTGCACCATGTCATTACACAGAGAGACTGCACCATGTGATTACACAGAGAGACTTCACCATGTGATTACACAGAGACAGCACCATGTGATTATACAGAGAGACTGCTTTGTGATTACACAGAAGAGACTACACCATGTGATTACACAGAGACTGCACCATGTGATTGGACAGAGAATGAACCAGGTGATTAGACAGAGAGACTGCACCAGATGATTATACAGAGACTACACCATGTTTAGACAAGAATGTATCATGTGATTACACAGAGAGACTGCCCATGTGATTACACAGAGACTGGCATCATGTGATTCCACAGAGACTACCATGTGATTACACAGAGACTGCACCATGTGTTTCCACGTGACTGCACCATGTAATTGACAAGAATTTGCACCATGTCATTACACAGAGAGACTGCACCATGTGGTTACACAAGAATGAAACATGTGATTACACAGAGACTGCGCCATGTGATTACACAGAGAGACTTGCACCTTGTGATTACACAAGAGACTGCAACATGTGATTACAACGAGATGCACCATGTGATCACACAGAGACTGCATCATGTGATTCCACAGAGACTGCACCATGTGATTTAGACAGAGAATGCACCATGTCATTACACAGAGAGACTGCACCATGTGGTTGCATGAAGAATGAATCATGTGATTACTCAGAGACTTCACAATGTGATTACACAGAGACTGACCCACATGATTACAGAGAGACTGCACCATTTGATTGCACAGAGAGACTGCACCATGTGGTTTACACAAAAGAATGAATCATGTGATTACACAGAGAGATTGCACCATGTGATTACACAGAGAGACTGCACCATGTGGTTACACAAAGAATGAATCATGTGATTACACAGAGAGATTGCACCATGTGATTACACAGAGAGACTGCACCATGTGGTTACACAAAGAATGAATCATGTGATTACACAGAGAGACTGCACCAAGTGATTACACAGAGAGACTGCACCAAGTGGTTACACAAAGAATGAATCATGTGATTACACAGAGACTGCACCATGTGATTACAGAGAGACGGCACCATCTGATTACACAGATACTGCAACTTTGTGATTAGACAAGACTGCACCATGTGATAAACACAGAGACTGCAACATGTGATTACACAGAGACTGCACCATGTGATTGCACAGGGATGCACCATGTGATTAGACAGAGAGACTGCACCATGTGATTACACAGAGAGACTGCACCATGTGGTTACACAAAGAATGAATCATGTGATTAACAGAGAGACTGCACCAAGTGATTACACAGAGAGATGCACCATGTGGTTACACAAAGAATGAATCATGTGATTACACAGAGAGACTGCACCATGTGATTACACAGAGAGACTGCACCATGTGATTACACAAAGAATGAATCATGTGATTACACAGTGAGTCTGCACCATGTGATTGCATAGCACTGCACAATGTGATTACACAGAGAGACTCACCATGTGATTACACAGAGACTGCACATGTGATTACCTGAGACGAGCACCAAACGATGATACACAGAGATTGCACCATGTGATTAGACAGAGAGCTCCATTGTGATTACACAGAGACTGCACCATGTGATAACACAGAGACTTGCACCATGTGAGTTCACAGAGACTGCCCATGTGATTACACAGAGACTGCACCATGTGATTTCAGCAGAGACTGCTCCATGTGATTACACAGAGACTGCACATGTGATTAGACAGAGACTGCACCATGTGATTATCACAGAGACTGCACCATGTGATTACACAGAGACTGCACCATGTGATTTCACAGAGACAGCACCATGTGATTACACAGAGACTGCACCCATGTATTATACAAGAGAGACTGCAGCCATGTGATTATCACAGAGAGACTGCACCATGTGATTACACAGAGACTGAACCATGTGATTTCACAGAGAGACTGCACCATGTGATTATCACAGAGAGACTGCACCATGTAATTACACAGAGACTACACCAGGTGATTATACAGAGACTGCACCATGTGATTACACAGAGACTGCACCATTGATTACACAGAGAATACACCAGGTGATTATACAGAGACTGCACCATGTGGTTACACAGACACTGTAACATGTGATTACACCGAGTCTGCACCATGTGATCACACAGAGACTGCACCATGTGATTCCACAGAGACTGCACCATGCGATTAGACAGAGAATGCACCATGTCTTACGCAGAGAGACTGCACCACGGGTTACACCAAGAATGGAATCATGTGATTACACACAGACTGCACCATGTGATTACACAGAGAGACTGCAACATGTCATTTACACCGAGACTGCGCCATGTGATCACACAGAGACGGCACCATGTGATTCCACAGAGACTGCACCATGTGATTAGACAGAGAATGCACCATGTAATTACAAAGAGGGACTGCACCATGTGTTACACGAAGAATGAATGATGTGTGATTACACAGAGAGACTGCAACATGTGATTACACCCGAAACTGAACCATGTGATCACACAAGTGGACTGCACCATTGATTGCACAGAGACTGCACCATGTGATTAGATATAGACTGCACCATGTGATTACACAGAGACTGCACCATGTGATTACACAGAGAGACTGCACCATGTGATTACACAGAGACTGCACCATGTGATTACAACAGAGAGTCTGCACCATGTGATTACACAGAGAGACTGCACCATGTGATTACACAGAGACTGCACCATGTGATTGCACAGAGACTAACCATGTGATTAGGCAGAGAGACTGCACCATGTGATTACACAGAGAGACTGCACCATGTGGTTACACCGAGACTGCACCATGTGATTACACAGAGACTGCACCATGTGATTAGACAGAGACTGCACTATGTGATTACACAGAGACTGCACAATGTGATTACACAGAGACTGCACCACTTGATTACAGAGAGACTGCACCATGTGGTTACACAAAGAATGAATCATGTGATTACACAGAGACTGCACAATGTGGATTACACAGAGAATGCACCACATGACTACAGAGAGACTGCACCATGTGGTTACACAAATAATGAATCATGTGATTACTCAGGAAGTGCACCATGTGATTCCACAGAGACTGCACCATGTGCTTACACAGAGAGACTGCACCATGTGATTAGACAGAGACTGCACCATGTGATTACACAGAGAGACTGCACCATGTGGTTACACGAATAATGAATCATGATATTACGTAGATATTGCACCAAGTGATTACACAGAGAGACCGCACCATATGATTATACAAAGATTGCACCTTGTGATTACACAGAGAGACTGCACCATGTGATTACAGAGAGAGAATACATCATGTTTTCACAGGGACTGCACCATGAGATTATACAGACAGACTGTACCATGTGAATATGCAGAGAGACTGCACCGTGATTACACACAAAGACTACACAATGTTATTTTGACAGAGAGACTGCAACATGTGCTTTCAAAGGGACATCATCATGTGATTACCCAATGGCTGCACCATGTAATTACACATAGACTTCACCTTGTGATTACACAGAGAGACTGCACCATGTGATTACACAGAGACTGCACCATGTGATTTCACAGAGAGACTGCACCATGTCATTACACAGAGAGACTGCAACATGTGATTGGACAGAGACTGCACCATGTGATTACACAGAGAGACTGCACCATGTGATTACACAGAGACTACACCTTGTGATTCCTCAGAAACTGCATTTTGTGATTAGACAGAGACTGCACCATGTGATTACACAGAGACTAAACCATGTGATTACACAGAGAGACTGCACCATGTGATTCCACAGAGACCACACCATGTGATTAGACAGAGACTACACCATGTGATTACACAGAGAGACTGCACCATGTGGTTACACAATGAATGAATCATGTGATCACACAGAGACTGCACCATGTGATTACACAAGAGACTGCAACATGGGTTACAACGAGATGCACCATGTGATCATACAGAGACTGCATCATGTGATTCCACAGAGATTGCACCATGTGATTGACAGAGAATGCACCATGTCATTACACAGAGGGACTGCACCATGGGGTTACACGAAGAATGAATCATGTGATTACTCAGAGACTTCACAATGTGATTACACAGAGAGACTGCACCATGTGATTCTTCAGATATTGCACCAAGTGAGTACACAGAGGGACCGCCCCATATGATTATACAGAGACTGCACCATGTGATTACAGAGAGAGAATACATCATGTTTTCACAGGGACTGCACCATGAGATTATACAGACAGACTGTACCATGTCAATATGCAGAGAGTATGCACCGTGATTACACACAGAGACTACACAATGTTGTTTTGACAGAGAGACTGCAACATGTGCTTTCAAGGAGCATCACCATGTGATTACACAGAGAGACTGCACCATGTGGTTACACAAAGAATGAATCATGTGATTACACAGAGAGACTGCACCAAGTGATTACACAGAGAGAATGCACCATGTGGTTACACAAAGAATGAATCATGTGATTACACAGAGAGACTGCACCATGTGATTACACAGAGAGATGCACCATGTGGTTACACAAAGATGAATCATGTGATTACACAGTGAGTCTGCACCATGTGATTCCACAGAGACTGCACCATGTGATTACACAGAGACTACACCATGTGGTTACACGAAGAATGAATAATGTGATTACACAGAGAGACTGCACCATGTGATTACACAGAGACTGCACCATGTGATTGCACAGAGAGACTGCACCATGGGATTATACAGAGAGACTGCACCATGGGATTACGCAGACACTGCACCATGTGATTACACAGAGACTGCACAATGTGATTACACAGAGAGATTTCACCATGTAATCACACAGAGACTGCACCACGTGATTACACAGAGAGACTGCACCATGTGATTAAACAGAGACTGCACCATGTGATTCCTAGACACTGCACCATGTGATTACATAGAGACTGCACATGTCATTACACAGAGAGACCGCACCATGTGGTTACACAGAGAGACTGTAACATGTGATTACACCGAGACTGCACCATGTGATCACATAGAGACTGCACCATGTGATTCGACAGAGAGACAACAACATGTGATTACACAAAGACTGCACCATTTGATTACACAGAGAATGCGCCATGTCATTACACAGAGAGACTGCACCATGTGGTTACACAAAGAATGAATCATGTGATTACACAGAGAGACTGCACCATGTGATTACACAGAGACATCACCATGTGATTACACAGAAAGACTGCACCATGTGATTCTTCAGATATTGCACCAAGTGAGTACACAGAGAGACCACCCCATATGATTATACAGAGATTGCACCTTGTGATTACACAGAGAGACGGCACCATGTGTTTACCGAGAGAGAATACATTATTTTTTCACAGGGACTGCACCATGAGATTATACAGACAGACTGTACCATGTGAATATGCAGAGGGACTGCACCGTGATTACACACAAAGACTACACAATGTTATTTTGACAGAGAGACTGCAACATGTGCCATCAAAGGGAAATCAGAATGTGATTACACAATGGCTACACCATGTAATTACACATAGACTTCACCTTGTGATTACACAGAGAGACTGCACCATGTGATTACACAGCGACTGCACCATGTCATTACACAGAGAGACTGCACCATGTGATTACACAGAGAGACTTCACCATGTGATTACACAGAGACAGCACCATGTGATTATACAGAGAATGCATCATGTGATTTCACAGAGAGACTGCACCATGTCATTACACAGAGAGACTGCAACTTGTGATTACACAGAGACTGCAACATGTGATTGGACAGAGACTGAACCAGGTGATTAGACAGAGAGACGCACCATAGATTATACAGAGACTACACCATGTATTAGACAGAGAATGTATCATGTGATTACACAGAGAGACTGCACCATGTGATTACACAGAGACTGCATCATGTGATTCCACAGAGACTACACCATGTGATTACACAGAGACTGCACCATGTGATTCCACAGCGACTGCACCATGTGATTAGACAGAGAATGCACCATGTCATTACACAGAGAGACTGCACCATGTGGTTACACGAAGAATGAAACATGTGATTACACAGAGACTGCGCCATGTGAGTACACAGAGAGACTGCACCATGTGATTACACAAGAGACTGCAACATGTGATTACAACGAGACTGCACCATGTGATCACACAGAGACTGCATCATGTGATTCCACAGAGACTGCACCATGTGATTAGACAGAGAATGCACCATGTCATTACACAGAGAGTCTGCACCATGTGGTTGCATGAAGAATGAATCATGTGATTACTCAGAGACTTCACCAATGTGATTACACAGAGACTGACCCACATGATTACAAGAGAGACTGCCACATTTGATTACACAGAGAGACTGCACCATGTGGTTACACAAAGAATGAATCATGTGATTACACAGAAAGATTGCACCATGTGATTACACAGAGAGACTGCACCATGTGGTTACACAAGAAATGAATCATGTGATACACAGAGAGATTGCCACAATGTGATTACACAGAGCGACTGCACATGTGGTACACCAAAGAATGAATCATGTGATTTCACAGAGAGATTGCACCATGTGATTACACAGAGAGACTGCACCATGTGGTTACACAAAGAATGAATCATGTGATTACACAGTGAGACTGCACCATGTGATTGCATAGCGATTGCACAATGTGATTACACAGAGAGACTTCACCATGTGATTACACAGAGACTGCACCATGTGATTACAGAGAGACGGCACATCTGATGTACACAGAGACTGCAACATGTGTTTACACAGAGACTGCGCCATGTGCTTGCTCAGGGACTGCACCACGTGATTAGACAGAGACTGCACCATGTGATTACACACAGAGACTGCACCATGTGATTCCACAGGGACTGCACCATGTGATTAGACAGAGAGACTGCACATGTGATTACACAGAGAGACTGCAACCTGTGGTTTTTACGAAGAATGAAACATGTGATTACACAGTGAGACTGCACCATGTGATTGCACAGAGACTGCACCATGTGATTACACAGAGACATCACCATGTGATTACACAGAAAGACTGCACCATGTGATTCTTCAGATATTGCACCAAGTGAGTACACAGAGGGACCGCCCCATATGATTATTACAGAGACTGCACCATGTGATTACAGAGAGAGAATACATCATGTTTTCACAGGGACTGCAACATGAGATTATACAGACAGACTGTACCATGTCAATATGCAGAGAGTTTGCACCGTGATTACACACAGAGACTACACAATGTTGTTTTGACAGAGAGACTGCAACATGTGTTTTCAAAGGGACCATCAGCATGTGATTACAAGAGACTTCACCATGTGATTACACAGAGAGACTGCACCATGTGGTTACACAAAGAATGAATCATGTGATTACACAGAGAGACTGCACCAAGTGATTAGACAGAGAGACTGCACCATGTGGTTACACAAAGAATGAATCATGTGATTACACAGAGAGACTGCACCATGTGGTTACACAGAGAGACTGCACCATGTGGTTACACAAAGAATGAATCATGTGATTACACAGAGAGATTGCACCATGTGATACACAGAGAGACTGCACCATGTGGTTACACAAAGAATGAATCATGTGATTACACAGAGAGACTGCACCAAGTGTTTACACAGAGAGAATGCACCATGTGGTTACACAAAGAATGAATCATGTGATTACACAGAGAGACTGACCATGTGATTACACAGAGAGACTGCACCCATGTGGTTACACAAAGACATGAATCATGTGATTACACAGTGAGTCTGCCACCATGTGATTGCATAGCGACTGCACAATGTGATTACCACAGAGAGACTTCACCATGTGATTACACAGAGACTGCACCATGTGATTACAGAGAGACCGGGCACCATCTGATTACACAGATACTGCAACATGTGATTAGACAGAGAGTACACATGTGATAAACACACAGAGACTGCACCATGTGATTTACACAGAGACTGCACATGTGGTTCCACAGAGAGACTGCACCATGTGATTACCCAGAGAGACTGCACCATGTGATTATGCAGAGACTGCACCATGTGATTGCACAGGGACTGCACCATGTGATTAGACCAGAGAGACTGCACCATGTGATTATACAGAGAGACAGCACCATGTGATTACACAGAGACTGCTCCATGTGATTGCACAGGGACTGCACCATGTGATTAGACAGAGTGACTGCACCATGTGATTATACAGAGAGACTGCACATGTGATTCCACAGAGAGACTGCACCATGTGATTACACAGAGACTGCACCATGTGATTGCACAAGGACTGCACCATGTGATTACACAGCGACTGCACCATGTGATTATACAGAGAGAATGCAGCATGTGATTATACAGAGAGACTGCACCATGTGATTCCACAGAGAGACTGCACCATGTGATTATACAGAGAGGACTGCACCATGTGATTATACAGAGAGACTGCACCATGTGATTACACAGAGACTACACCAGGTGATTATACAGAGGACTGCCCATGTGATTCCACAGAGACTACACCAGGTGATTATACAGAGAGACTGCACCATGTGATTCCACAGAGAGACTGCACCATGTGATTATACAGAGAGACTGCACCATGTGATTATACAGAGAGACTGCACCATGTGATTACAAGAGACTACACCAGGTGATTATACAGAGAGACTGCACCATGTGATTCCACAGAGGGACTGCACCATGTGATTATACAGAGAGACAGCACCATGTGATTATACAGAGAGACTGCACCATGTGATTACACAGAGACTACACCCAGGTGATTATACAGAGACTGCACCATGTGATTTCACAGAGGACTACACCATGTGATTACACAGAGACTGCACCATGTGATTACACAGAGACTACACCAGGTGATTATACAGAGACTGCACCATGTGGTTACACAGACACTGTAACATGTGATTACACCGAGTCTGCACCATGTGATCACACAGAGACTGCACCATGTGATTCCACAGAGACTGCACCATGTGATTAGACAGAGAATGCACCATGTCTTACGCAGCGAGACTGCACCATGTGGTTACACCAAGAATGAATCATGTGATTACACACAGACTGCACCATGTGATTACACAGAGAGACTGCAACATGTCATTACACCGAGACTGCGCCATGTGATCACACAGAGACGGCACCATGTGATTCCACAGAGACTGCACCATGTGATTAGACAGAGATTGCACATGTAATTACAAAGAGGGACTGCACCATGTGGTTACACGAAGAATGAATCATGTGATTACACGGAGACTGCACCATGTGATTACACAGAGAGACTGCAACATGTGATTACACCGAAACTGAACCATGTGATCACACAGAGACTGCACCATGTGATTGCACAGAGACTGCACCATGTGATTAGATATGGACTGCACCTAGTGATTACACAGACACTGCACCATGTGATTACACAGAGAGACTGCACATGTGATTACCACAGAGACTGCACCATGTGATTACACAGAGAGTCTGCACCATGTGATTACACAGAGAGACTGCACCATGTGATTACACAGAGACTGCACCATGTGATTGCACAGAGACTACACCATGTGATTAGATATAGACTGCACCATGTGATTACACAGAGACTGCACCATGTGATTACACAGAGAGTCTGCACCATGTGATTACACAGAGAGACTGCACCATGTGATTGCACAGAGACTGCACCATGTGATTACACAGAGAGACTGCACCATGTGGTTACACGAAGAATGACTCATGTAATTACACAGAGACTGCACCATGTGATTACACCGAGACTGCACCATGTGATTACACAGAGACTGCACCATGTGATTAGACAGAGACTGCACCATGTGATTACACAGAGACTGCACAATGTGATTACACAGAGACTGCACCACTTGATTACAGAGAGACTGCACCATGTGGTTACACAAAGAATGAATCATGTGATTACACAGAGACTGCACAATGTGATTACACAGAGAATGCACCACATGACTACAGAGAGACTGCACCATGTGGTTACATGAATAATGAATCATGTGATTACTCAGGAAGTGCACCATGTGATTCCACAGAGACTGCACCATGTGGTTACACAGAGACTGCACCATGTGATTACAGAGAGAGAATACATCATGTTTTCACAGGGACTGCACCATGAGATTATACAGACAGACTGTACCATGTGAATATGCAGAGCGACTGCACCGTGATTACACACAAAGACTACACAATGTTATTTTGACAGAGAGACTGCAACATGTGCTTTCAAAGGGACATCATCATGTGATTACCCAATGGCTGCACCATGTAATTACACATAGACTTCACCTTGTGATTACACAGAGAGACTGCACCATGTGATTACACAGAGAATGCATCATGTGATTTCACAGAGAGACTGCACCATGTCATTACACAGAGAGACTGCACCATGTGATTACACAGAGACTGCACCAGGTGATCAGACAGAGAGACTGCACCATGTGATTACACAGAGAAACTGCGCCATGTGATTCCACAGAGACTACACCATGTGATTAGACAGAGACTGCACCATGTGATCACACAGAGAGACTGCACCATGTGATTACACAGAGACTACACCATGTGATTACACAGAGAGACTGCACCATGTGATTCCACAGCGACTGCACCATGTGATTAGACAGAGACTGCACCATGTGATTACACAGTGAGACTGCACCATTTGATAATACGGAGACTGCACCATGTGATTATACAGAGAGATTGCACCATGTGATTATACAGAACTGCATCATGTAATTACATAGAGACTGCAACACATGATTACACAGAGAGACTGCACCCATGTGATACACAAAGGCTGCACCATGTGATACACAGAGACTGCACCATGTGATTATACGGAGAGACTGCACCAGGTGATTACACAGAGAGACTGCACCAGGTGATTACACAGAGAAACTGCACCATGTGATTCCACAGAGACTGCACCATGTCTTCAGTCAGAGAGTCTGCTCCATGTTGTTACTTGGAGACTGCATCTTGTGATTACATTGTTACTGCACCATGTTATTACACAGAAAGACTGTAACATGTGATTATACAGAGAGACTGCACCATGTAATTACACAGAGAATGTACCTTGTAATTGCACAGAGGGACTTCACCATGTGACTACATAGAGACAGCACGATTGGATTACACAGAGATTACACCATGTGATTATGCCGAGACTGTTTCATGTGGTTACACAGAGAGGCTGCAAAATGTAATTACACTGAGACATTGCACCATGTGATTGTACAAAGAGACTGCAGCATGTGATTACATCAGGAGACTCCACCATGTGATTATACAGAGAGACTGCACCATGTGTTTACACAGAACTGCATCATCTGATTACATAGAGAGACAGCACCATGTGATTATACAAAACTGCATCATCTGATTACATAGAGACAGCACCATGTTATTCCACAGAGAGACTGCAAAATTTAATTATACAGAGACACTCCACCATATGATTACACAGGGAGACTGCACCATTTGATTTCACAGAGACTGTATCATCTGATTACATAGAGAGACTGCACCATGTGATTACGCATAGGATGCATCATGTGATTATATAGAGACTACATCATGTGATTACTTAGATACTGCACCATGTGATTACACAGAGAGTCTGCACCATGTGATTACACAGGGAGACTGCACCATGTGATTACACAGAGAGACTCCACCACTTACATAAAATTCTAACTTGTGATGACACAGAGACTGTACCATGTCATTTCACAGAGAGACTCCACCATGTGATTACATAGAGACTGCACCATCTGATTACACAGGGAGACTGCACAATGTGATTACACAGAGACAGCACCATGTTTCTAAACAGTGAGACTGCACCATGTAATTATGCATAGAGACTGCACCATATCTTTAAACTGAGAGTCTGCACCATTTGATTACGCAGAGATTGCACAATGTGATTATATAGAGACTACATCATGTGATTACATAGAGACTGCAACTTTTTATTACACAGAGAGACTGCACCATGTGATTGCACAGAGACTGCACCATGTGATTTCATGGAGACTGTGTGATTAAACAGGGAAACAGCACCATGTGATTACACAGGGAGACTTCACCTTCTTATTACACAGACTGCACCATGTGATTATACAGAGAGATTGCACCATGTGATTATACAGAACTGCATCATGTAATTACATAGAGACTGCACCATGTTATTACACAGAGAGACTGCAACACATGATTATACAAAGAAACTGCACCATGTGATTACACAAAGACTGCACCATGTGATTACACAGAGGCTGCAACATGTGATCACACAGAGAGACTGCACCATGTGATTACACGGAGGCTGCAACATGTGATTACACAAAGACTGCACCATATCTTTAAACTGAGAGTCTGCACCATTTGATTACGCAGAGAGTGCAACATATTATTACATAGAGAGACTGCACCATGTGATTACACAGAGATACTGCACAACGTCTTTAATCAGATAGACAGCACCATGTGATTACATTAAGACTGCACCATGTGATTATACAGAGAGACTGCAACACGTGATTACACAGGGAGACTGCAACATGTGATTACACACAGACTGCACCATGTGATTACACATAGAGTCTGAACCATGTGATTACACAGGGAGACTGCACCATGTGATTACACAGGGAGACAGCACCATGTGATTACACAGAGAGACTGCACCATGTCTTCAATCAGAGAATCTGCACGTTGTGATTACATAGAGACTGCACCATCTGATTACACAGAGACAGCATCATGTTGTTACACAGAGAGGCTGCAATATGTGATTATACAGAGACTGCACCATGTGATTACACAGAGGCTGCACCACGTGATTACACAGAGACTGCAACATGTGATTACGCAGAAGCTGCAACATGTGATTACACAGAGAGAATGCACCATGTGATTACACAGAGGTTGCAACATGTGATTACACAGAGGCTGCAACACGTGATTACACTAAGAGACTGCACCATCTGATTACACAGAGAGGACTGCACCATGTGATTACACAGAGAGACTGCACCACCTGATTACACAGAGAGACTGTACCATGTGATTGCATAGAGAGTCTGCACCATGTGATTACACAGAGACTGTGCCAGGTGATAACAAAGGGAGACTGCATCATGTGATTACACAGAGCGACTGCACCATGTGATTACACAGAGACTGCACCATGTGATTACACAGAGGCTGCACCATGTGATTACACAGAGGCTGCAACATGTGATTACACATAGAGACTGCACCGTATGATTACACAGAGGTTGCATCATGTGATTACACAGACGCTGCAACACATGATTACACTGAGTGACTGCACCATCTGTTTACACAGAGACTGCGCCAGGTGATAACAAAGAGAGACTGCACCATGTGATTACACAGAGACTTACACAGGTGATAACAAAGAGAGACTGCACCATGTGGTTAAACGGAGTCAGCACCATGTAATTGCATAGAGACAGCACCCTCTGATTACACAGAGAATGTACTTTGTGATTGCACAGAGGCACTTCACCATGTGATTACATCGTGGGAGCACCATCTGATTACACAGAGACGTTTCACCATGTTATTACACAGAGACTGCAGCAAGTAATTACACAGAGAATGCACCATGTGATCATAGAGAGATTGTATCATGTGATTTCACAAAGACATTGCACCACATGATTACACAGAGACTACACCATGTGATTACCAGAGAAACTGCATCATGTGATTATACAGAGAGACTACATCATGTGATTACACAGAGAGACTGCACCATGTGAATATACAGAGAAACAGCCCCATGTGATTATACAGAGAAATTGCACCACGTGATTATACAGAGAAACTGCACTATGTGATTACACAGAGACTGCACCATGTCTTCAATCAGAGAGTCTGTACGTTGTGATTACATAGAGACTGCACCATGTGATTATACTGAGAGACTGCACCATGTGATTATACAGAGACTGCAACACGTGATCACAAAGAGAGACTGCACCATGTGATTACACAGAGACTGCACCATCTGATTACACAGAGACTGCGCCAGGTGATAACACAGAGACTGAACCATGTGATTAGATAGAGACAACACCATCTGATTACAAAGAGACTGAATCATGTTATTAAACAGAGACAGCACCTTGTGATTATACTGAGAGACTGCACCATGTGATTATACAGAGAGACTGCACCATGTGATTATACAGAGACTGCATCATGTGATTACATAGAGACTGCATCATGTGATTACATGGAGACGGCACCATGTTATTACACAGAGATACTGCAACATGTGATTACACAGAGATAGTGCAACATGTGATTACACAGAGAGACTGCACCATGTTATTATAGCGAGACTGCCCCAGGTGATTATACGGAGCGAATGCACCATGTGATTACATAGCGACACCTCCCTCTGATTACACAGAGACTACACGATGTGATTATGCAAAGACTGCATCATCTTTTTACACACAGACACTGTACCATGTGACTGCGCCATGTGATTACATAGCGAAAGCTCCATCTGATTACACAGAGACACTGCACCATGTGATTATACAGAGCAACTGCACCATGTGATTATACAGAGACTGCACCATGTGATTATACAGAGCAACTGCACCATGTGATTATACAGAGACTGCACCATGTGATTACCAGATAAACTGCATCATGTGATTATACAGAGAGACTGCACCATGTTATTACACAGAGAGACTGCACCATGTGATTATACAGAGAAATTGCACCACGTGATTATACAGAGAAACTGCACTATGTGATTACACAGAGACTGCACTATGTGATTACACAGAGACTGCACCATGTGATTATAAAGAGAGACTGCACCATGTGATTACACAGAGACTGCACCATGTGATTACACAGAGACTGCACTATGTGATTACACAGAGACTGCACCATGTGATTATAAAGAGAGACAGCACCATCTGATTACAAAGAGACTGAATCATGTTATTAAACAGAGACAGCACCTTGTGATTATACAGAGAGACTGCACCATGTGATTACATAGAGACTGCATCATGTGATTATACAGAGACTGCAACATGTGATTACATGAGACTGCATCATGTGATTATATAGAGACTGCAACATGTGATTTCATAGAGAGACTGCACCATGTGATTATGCAAAGACTGCATCATATTTTTACACACAGACACTGTACCATGTGACTGCGCCATGTGATTACATAGCGACACCTCCCTCTGATTACACAGAGACTACACGATGTGATTATGCAAAGACTGCATCATCTTTTTACACACAGACACTGTACCATGTGACTGCGCCATGTGATTACATAGCGAAAGCTCCATCTGATTACACAGAGAGACTGCACCATGTGATTACACAGAGAGACTGCACCATGTGATTAGACAGAGAGACTGCACCATGTGATTACACAGAGACTGCACCATGTGATTACACAGAGACACTGCACCATGTGATTACACAGAGACACTGCACCATGTGATTACACAGAGACTGCACCATGTGATTATACAGAGCGACTGCACCATGTGATTATACAGAGCGACTGCACCATGTGATTACATAGAGACTGCATCAAGTGATTTCAGAGAGACTGCACCATGTGATTACATAGAGACTGCAGCATGTGGTTAAACAGGGAAATTGCACCATGTGATTACACAGAGACTGCACCATGTCTTCAATCAGAGAGTCTGCATGATGTGATTACATAGGGACAGCATCATGTTATAACACAGACTGCAGCATGTGATTACACAGAGAGGCTGCAACAAGTGATTAGTACAGAGACCTGCACCATGTCTTTAATCAGATTGATTGCACCATGTGATTACACAGAGACAGCACCATCTGATTACCCAGAGAATGCACCATGTGATTATACCGAGACTGCATCATGTGATTACACAGAGAGACTGTAACTTGTAATTACACAGAGGGACTGCATCATGTGATTTCACAGAGAGACTGCACCATGTCTTTTATTATAGCGACTGCACCATCTGATTACAGAGACTGCACCATGTGATCACAGAGAGAGGCAGCACTATGTGATTACACAGAGAGACTGCACCATGTCTTTAAACAGAGACACTGCACCATGTGATTATGCAGTGACTGCACCATGTTTTTTATTATAGAGACTGCGCCACCTGATTACACAGAGACTGCAACATGTGATCACACAGAGAGACTGCACCATCTGATTACACAGAGACTGTGCCAGGTGATAACAAAGGGAGACTGCATCATGTGATTACACAGAGAGACTGCACCATGTGATTATACTGAGAGACTGCACCATGTGATTATACAGAGACTACGCCAGGTGATAACACAGAGACTGAACCATGTGATTAGATAGAGACAGTACCATCTGATTACAAAGAGACTGAATCATGTTATTAAACAGAGACAGCACCTTGTGATTATACAGAGAGACTGCACCATGTGATTACACAGAGACTTACACAGGTGATAACAAAGAGAGACTGCACCATGTGGTTAAACGGAGTCAGCACCATGTGATTACACAGAGAATGTACTTTGTGATTGCACAGAGGCACTTCACCATGTGATTACATCGTGGGAGCACCATCTGATTACACAGAGACGTTTCACCATGTTATTACACAGAGACTGCAGCAAGTAATTACACAGAGAATGCACCATGTGATTATAGAGAGATTGTATCATGTGATTTCACAAAGACATTGCACCACATGATTACACAGAGACTACACCATGTGATTACCAGATAAACTGCATCATGTGATTATACAGAGAGACTGCACCATGTTATTACACAGAGAGACTACATCATGTGATTACACAGAGAGACTGCACCATGTGAATATACAGAGAAACAGCCCCATGTGATTATACAGAGAAATTGCACCACGTGATTATACAGAGAAACTGCACTATGTGATTACACAGAGACTGCACCATGTGATTATAAAGAGAGACAGCACCATCTGATTACAAAGAGACTGAATCATGTTATTAAACAGAGACAGCACCTTGTGATTATACAGAGAGACTGCACCATGTGATTACATAGAGACTGCATCATGTGATTATACAGAGACTGCAACATGTGATTACATGAGACTGCATCATGTGATTATATAGAGACTGCAACATGTGATTTCATAGAGAGACTGCACCATGTGATTATGCAAAGACTGCATCATATTTTTACACACAGACACTGTACCATGTGACTGCGCCATGTGATTACATAGCGACACCTCCCTCTGATTACACAGAGACTACACGATGTGATTACACAGAGACTGCACCATGTGATTACACAGAGAGACTGCACCATGTGATTAGACAGAGACTGCACCATGTGATTAGACAGAGACTGCACCATGTGATTATGCAAAGACTGCATCATCTTTTTACACACAGACACTGTACCATGTGACTGCGCCATGTGATTACATAGCAATAGCTCCATCTGATTACACAGAGAGACTGCACCATGTGATTATACAGAGCAACTGCACCATGTGATTATACAGAGCAACTGCACCATGTGATTACATAGAGACTGCATCAAGTGATTTCAGAGAGACTGCACCATGTGATTACATAGAGACTGCATCATGTGATTATATAGAGACTGCAACGTGTGATTACATGAGACTGCATCATGTGATTATATAGAGACTGCATCATGTGATTACATGGAGACGGCACCATGTTATTACACAGAGATACTGCAACATTTGATTACACAGAGAGACTGCACCATGTTATTATAGCGAGACTGCCCCAGGTGATTATACGGAGCGAATGCACCATGTGATTATGCAAAGACTGCATCATATTTTTACACACAGACACTGTACCATGTGACTGCGCCATGTGATTACATAGCGACACCTCCCTCTGATTACACAGAGACTACACGATGTGATTACACAGAGACTGCACCATGTGATTACACAGAGAGACTGCACCATGTGATTAGACAGAGACTGCACCATGTGATTAGACAGAGACTGCACCATGTGATTATGCAAAGACTGCATCATCTTTTTACACACAGACACTGTACCATGTGACTGCGCCATGTGATTACATAGCAATAGCTCCATCTGATTACACAGAGAGACTGCACCATGTGATTATACAGAGCAACTGCACCATGTGATTATACAGAGCAACTGCACCATGTGATTACATAGAGACTGCATCAAGTGATTTCAGAGAGACTGCACCATGTGATTACATAGAGACTGCATCATGTGATTATATAGAGACTGCAACGTGTGATTACATGAGACTGCATCATGTGATTATATAGAGACTGCATCATGTGATTACATGGAGACGGCACCATGTTATTACACAGAGATACTGCAACATTTGATTACACAGAGAGACTGCACCATGTTATTATAGCGAGACTGCCCCAGGTGATTATACGGAGCGAATGCACCATGTGATTATGCAAAGACTGCATCATATTTTTACACACAGACACTGTACCATGTGACTGCGCCATGTGATTACACAGAGAGACTGCGCCATGTGATTACACAGAGAGACTGCGCCATGTGATTACACAGAGACTGCACCATGTGATTACACAGAGAGACTGCACCATGTGATTACACAGAGAGACTGCACCATGTGATTACACAGAGAGACTGCACCATGTGATTAGACAGAGACTGCACCATGTGATTACACAGAGAGACTGCACCATATGATTACACAGAGAGACTGCACCATGTGCTTACACGAAGAATGAATCATGTGATTATGCAAAGACTGCATCATCTTTTTACACACAGACACTGTACCATGTGACTGCGCCATGTGATTACATAGCGAAAGCTCCATCTGATTACACAGAGACACTGCACCATGTGATTATACAGAGAGACTGCACCATGTGATTACATAGAGACTGCAGCATGTGATTAAACAGGGAAATTGCACCATGTGATTACACAGAACTGCACCATGTCTTCAATCAGAGAGTCTGCATGATGTGATTACATAGGGACAGCATCATGTTATAACACAGACTGCAGCATGTGATTACACAGAGAGGCTGCAACTAGTGATTACACAGAGAACTGCACCATGTCTTTAATCAGATTGATTGCACCATGTGATTACATAGAGACAGCACCATCTGATTACCCAGAGAATGCACCATGTGATTATACCGAGACTGCATCATGTGATTACACAGAGAGACTGTAACTTGTAATTACACAGAGGGACTGCATCATGTGATTTCACAGAGAGACTGCACCATGTCTTTTATTATAGCGACTGCACCATCTGATTACACAGAGACTGCACCATGTGATCACAGAGAGAGGCAGCACTATGTGATTACACAGAGAGACTGCACCATGTCTTTAAACAGAGACACTGCACCATGTGATTATGCAGTGACTGCACCATGTTTTTTATTATAGAGACTGCACCACGTGATTACACAGAGACTGCACCATGTGATTACACAGAGACTGCACCATGTGATTACACAGAGTCTGCACCATGAGATTACATAGAGAGACTGCAACATGTGATTACATAGAGAGACTGCAACATGTGATTACACAGAGAGACAGCACCATGTGGTTATACAGAGAGACTGCACCATGTGATTACACAGAGAGACTGAAACATGTGATTACAGAGAGAGACTGCACCATGTGATTATACAGAGAGACGGCATCATGTGATTATACAGAGAGGCTGCAGCATGTGATTACACAGAGTCTGCACCATGTGATTACACAGAGAGACTGCACCATGTGATTACACAGAGAGACTGCACCATGTGATTACACAGTGAGACTGCATCATGTGATTACATAGAGAGACTGCAACATGTGATTACATAGAGAGACTGAAACATGTGATTACAGAGAGAGACTGCACCATGTGATTATACAGAGAGACGGCATCGTGTGATTATACAGAGAGGCTGCAGCATGTGATTACACAGAGTCTGCACCATGTGATTACACAGAGAGACTGCACCATGTGATTACACAGAGAGACTGCACCATGTGATTACACAGTGAGACTGCATCATGTGATTACATAGAGAGACTGCAACATGTGATTACATAGAGAGACTGAAACATGTGATTACAGAGAGAGACTGCACCATGTGATTATACAGAGAGACGGCATCGTGTGATTATACAGAGAGACTGCACCATGTGATTACACAGAGACTGCACCATGTGATTACACAGAGAGACTGCACCATGTGATTACACAGAGAGACTGCACCATGTGATTACACAATGAGACTGCAACATGTGATTATGCAGAAAACTGCACCATGTGATTACACAGAGACTGCACCATGTGATTACACCGAGACTACACCATGTGATTACACAGAGACTACACCATGTCTCCAATCAGAGTCTGCACCATGTGATTACACAGAGAGACTGCAGCATGTGATTACACAGAGAGACTGCACCATGTCTTTAATCAGATAGACTGCACCATGTGATTACATAGAGACAGCACCATCTGATTACACAGAGACTGCACCATGTTATTACACAGAGACTGCAGCATGTGATTACACACAGACTGCACCATCTGATTACACAGAGACTACAACATGAGATTATACAGAGAGACTCCACCATGTGATTATACAGAGAGACTGCACCATGTGATAATACAGAGGCTGCATCATGTGATTATATTGAGACTACATCATGTGATTACATAAAGACTGCAACATATTATTACACGGAGAGACTGCACATGTGATTACACAAAGACTGCAGCATGTCTTCAATCAGAGAGTCTGCACCATGTGATTACACACAGAGAGACGGAATCATGTAATTACATAAAGACTGCAACATGTTATTATACAGCGAGACTGCAGCATGTGATTACACCGAGTGAATGCACCATGTAATTATGCAAAGACTGCACCATCCTTTTACAGACAGAGATTGTACCATGTGATTGCACAGAGGGACTGCACCATGTTATTATACAGAAGTGCATGTAATTACACATAGACTGCACCACATATTTAAACTGAGAGTCTGCACCATTTGAGGGACTACACCATGTGATTATACAGAGAGACTGCACCATGTGATTACACAGAGAGACTGCAGCATGTGATTACACAGAGACTGCACCATGTCTTGAATCAGAGAGTCTGCACCATGTGATTACATAGAGACAGCACCATGTGATTACACAAAGACTGCATCATGTTATTACACAGAGACTGCACCATGTGATTACACAGAGATACTGCATCATGTGATTATGCAGAGACTGTACCATGTCTCCAATCAGAGAGTCTGGACCATGTGATTACACAGAGAGACTGCACCATGTCTTTAATCAGACAGACTGCACCATGTGATTACATAGAGACAGCAAGATCGGATTACACAGAGACTGCACCATGTGATTACACAGAGACTGCTGCATGTTATTACAGAGAGACTGCAGCATGTGATTACACAGAGAGACTGCAACATGTGATTACACAGAGATACTGCATCATGTGATTATGCAGAGACTGTACCATGTCTCCAATCAGAGAGTCTGGACCATGTGATTACACAGAGAGACTGCACCATGTGATTACACAGAGAGACTGCACCATGTCTTTAATCAGACAGACTGCACCATGTGATTACATAGAGACAGCACGATCGGATTACACAGAGACTGCACCATGTGATTACACAGAGACTGCTGCATGTTATTACAGAGAGACTGCAGCATGTGATTACACAGAGAGACTGCAACATGTGATTACACAGAGAGACTGCACCATGCCTTTAATCAGATAGACTGCAGCATGTGATTACATAGAGACATCACCATCTGATTACACAGACACTGCACCATGTGATTACACAGAGATTGCACTATGTGATTATACAGAGACTGCACCATGTGATTAAACATAGACTTCACCATATCTTTAATCAAAGAGACTGCACCATGTGATTACATAGAGAGACTGCACCATGTGATTACATAGAGACAGCACCATCTGATTACACAGAGACTACAACATGAGATTATACAGAGAGACTCCACCATGTGATTATACAGAGAGACTGCACCATGTGATAATACAGAGGCAGCATCATGTGATTATATAGAGACTACATCATGTGATTACATAGAGACTGCAACATATTATTACATGGAGAGACTGCACATGTGATTACACAAACACTGCAGCATGTCTTCAATCAGAGAGTCTGCACCATGTGATTACACACAGAGAGACGGAATCATGTAATTACGTAGAGACTGCAACATATTTTACAGCGAGACTGCAACATGTGATTACACCGAGTGAATGCACCATGTGATTATGCAAAGACTGCACCATCCTTTTACAGACAGAGATTGTACTATGTGATTGCACAGAGGGACTGCACCATGTTATTATACAGAAGTGCATGTTATTACACATACACTGCACCACATATTTAAACTGAGAGTCTGCACCATTTTCGGGACTACACCATGTGATTATACAGAGAGACTGCACCATGTGATTACACAGAGAGACTACACCATGTGATTACACAGAGACTGCACCATGTCTTGAATCAGAGAGTCTGCACCATGTGATTACATAGAGACAGCACCATCTGATTACACAGAGACAGCAGCATGTTATTACACAGAGACTGCACCATGTGATTACATAGGGACTGCACCATGTGATTACACGGAAAGAATGCACCATGTGATTACACAGAGAGACTGCACCATGTGATTAGACAGAGAATGCACCATGTCTTGAATCAGAGAGTCTGCACCATGTGATTACATAGAGACAGCACCATCTGATTACACAGACACTGCATCATGTGATTACATAGGGACTGCACCATGTGATTACACGGAAAGAATGCACCATGTGATTACACAGAGAGACTGCACCATGTGATTGCACAGATACTGCACCATGTGATTAGACTGAGACTGCACCATGTGATTATACAGAGAGACTGTAACATGTGATTAAACAGGGAAATTGCACCATGTGATTACACAGAGAGACTTCACCATGAGATTATGTAGAGATTTATGTGATTACACAGAGACTGCAACACATGATTACACAGAGAGAGTGCAACATGTGATTATACGGAGAGACTGCACCATGTGATTACACAGAGACTGCATCATGTGATTATATACAGACGGCACTATCTGATTACACAGAGAGTGCACCATGTGATTACACAGAGGCTGTACCTTGTGATTGCACAGAGAGACTTCACCATGAGATTATGTAGAGATTTATGTGATTGCAAAGAGACTGCACCATGTGATTACACAGCGGGACTGCACCATGTGATTACACGGAGACTGCAACATGTAATTACACAGAGAGACTACAACATGTGATTACACAGAGAGACTACACCATGTGATTACACAGAGAGACTGCAACATGTGATTACACAGAGAGACTGCAACGTGTGATTACACAGAGACTGTACCTTGTGATTGCACAGAGAGACTTCACCATGAGATTATGTAGATATTTATGTGATTACAAAGAGACTGCACCATGTCATTACACAGTGGGACTGCACCATGTGATTACACAGAGACTGCACCATGTTATTACACAGTGGGACTGCACCAAGTGATTACATAGAGACTGCACCATGTGATTATACGGAGAGACTGCACCATATGATTATACAGAGACTGCATCATGTGATTTCACAAAGAGATCGAACCATGTGATTATACAGAGACTGCATCATGTGATTATATACAGACAGCACTATCTGATTACACAGAGACTGTACCTTGTGATTGCACAGAGAGACTTCACCATGAGATTATGTAGAGATTTATGTGATTACAAAGAGACTGCACCATGTGATTATACAGAGAGTGCAACATGTGATTACACAGAGAGGCTGTAACATGTGATTACACAGAGCCTGCACCATGTGATTAAACAGGGAAATTGCACCATGTGATTACACAGAGAGACTTCACCATGAGATTATGTAGAGATTTATGTGATTACAAAGAGACTGCACCATGTGATTACACAGCGGGACTGCACCATATTATTACACAGAGACTGCAACACATGATTACACAGAGAGACTACACCATGTGATTACACAGAGAGAGTGCAACATGTGATTACACAGAGAGACTGCAACATGTGATTACACAGAAAGACTACACCATGTGATTTCACAGAGAGACTGCACCATGTGATTACACAGAGAATGTACCTTGTGATTGCACAGAGAGACTTCACCACGAGATTATGCAGAGATTTATGTGATTACAAAGAGACTGCACCATGTGATTACACAGCGGGACTGCACCATGTGATTACACAGAGAGACTGCACCATGTGATTATACGGAGAGACTGCACCATATAATTATACAGAGACTGCATCATGTGATTTCACAGAGAGACTGCACCATGTGATTATACAGAGACTGCATCATGTGATTATATACAGACGGCACTATCTGATTACACAGAGAGTGCACCATGTGATTACACAGAGGCTGTACCTTGTGATTGCACAGAGAGACTTCACCATGAGATTATGTAGAGATTTATGTGATTGCAAAGAGACTGCACCATGTGATTACACAGCGGGACTGCACCATGTGATTACACGGAGACTGCAACATGTAATTACACAGAGAGACTACAACATGTGATTACACAGAGAGACTACACCATGTGATTACACAGAGAGACTGCAACATGTGGTTACACAGAGAGACTGCAACATGTGATTACACAGAGACTGTACCTTGTGATTGCACAGAGAGACTTCACCATGAGATTATGTAGATATTTATGTGATTACAAAGAGACTGCACCATGTGATTACACAGCGGGACTGCACCATGTGATTACACAGAGACTGCACCATGTTATTACACAGAGAGACTGCACCAAGTGATTACACAGAGACTGCACCATGTGATTATACGGAGAGACTGCACCATATGATTATACAGATACTGCATCATGTGATTTCACAAAGAGACCGCACCATGTGATTATACAGAGACTGCATCATGTGATTATATACAGACGGCACTATCTGATTACACAGAGAGTGCACCATGTGATTACATGGAGAGACTGCACCATATGATTATACAGAGTCTGCATCATGTGATTTCACAGAGAGACTGCACTATCTGATTATACAGAGACTGCATCATGTGATTTCACAGAGAGACTGCACTATCTGATTATACAGAGACTGCATCATGTGATTATATAGAGACTGCAACATGTGATTTCATAGAGACTGCATCATGTAATTAATATAGAGACTGCACCATGTTATTATACAGAGAAACAGCACCATGTGATTAAACAGGGAAATTGCACCATGTGATTACACAGAGACGGCACCATGTCTTCAATCAGAGAGTCTGCATCATGTGATTACATAGGGAGAGCACCATCTGAGTACACGGAGACTGTGACAGGTTATTACACAGAGAATGCACCATGTGATTACACAGAGAGGCTGCAACATGTGGTTACACAGAGACTGCATCATGTGATTACATAGAGACAGCAACATCTGATTACACAGAGCCTGTACCTTGTGATGACACAGGGGCTGCATCATGTGATTATACAGAGAAACAGCACCATGTGATTACATAGAGAGACTGCAACATGTGATTACACGGAGACTGCACCATCTGATTACACAGGGACTGTACGTTGTGTACCGTGTGTTTATAATGAGAGACTGCACCATGTCTTTAATCAGATTGTCTGCATCATGTGATTACACAGAGACCGCATCTTCTGATTACAGAGAGAGACGGCATTATGTGATTATATAGAGATTGCATCATGAGATTATGTAGAGACTGCACCATGTGATTACACAGAGGGATTACACCATGTGATTAGACAGAGACTGCACCATGTGATTACACAGAGAGGCTGCAGCATCTGCTTACACAGAGACTGCACCATGTCTTTAATCAGATAGACAGCACCATGTGATTACACAGAGGGACTGCACCATGTGATTTCACAGAGAGACTGCACCATGTGATTATACAGAGACTGCACCGTGAGATTACACAGTGATTGTATTATGTGATTATATACAGACTGCATTATGTAATTACATAGAGACTGCACCATGTGATTTCACAGAGAGACTGCACCATGCGATTATAGCGAGACTGCACCATGTGATTACACAGAGAGACAGCAACATGTGATTACATAGAGACTGCATCAAGTGATTACACAGAGCGAATTCACCATGTGATTATGCAAAGACTGCGTCATCTTTTTACACACAGACACTGTACCATGTGACTGCGCCATGTGATTACATAGCGCCACCTCCCTCTGATTACACAGAGACTACACGATGTGATTATACAGAGGGACTGCACCATGTGATTATGCAGAGTCTGCAACATGTCTTTAATTATAGAGACTGCACCATCTGATTCCACAGAGACTGCACCATGTTATTACACAGAGACTGCACCATGTGATTACACAGAGAGGCTGCAACATGTGATTACACAGAGAGACTGCACCATGTCTTTAATCAGAGAGGCTGCAACATGTGATTACACAAAGAGACTGCACCATGTCTTTAAACAGAGACACTGCACCATGTGATTATGCAGAGATTGCACCATGTCTTTTGTTATAGAGACTGCACCACCTGATTACACAGAGACTGCACCATGTGATCACACAGAGAGACTACACCATGTGATCACACAGAGAGACTGCACCATGTGATTACACAGAGAGACTGCACCATGTGATTAGACAGAGACTGCACCATGTGATTACACAGAGACTGCACCACGTGATTACACAGAGACTGCACCATCTGATTACACAGAGAGACTGCACCATGTGATTAGACAGAGACTGCACCATGTGATTCCACAGAGACTGCACCATCTGATTACACAGAGAGACTGCATCATGTGATTATACAGAGACTGCACCATGTGATTACACAGAAACTGCATCATGTGATTACATAGAGACCGCATCATGTGATTATATAGAGACTGCAACGTGTGATTTCATAGAGATCGCATCATGTGATTACAGTGAGACTGCACCATGTGATTACATAGAGACTGCATCAAGTGATTTCAAAGAGAGTGCATCATGAGATTACATAGAGACTGCAGCATGTGATTAAACAGGGAAATTGCACCATGTGATTACACAGAGACTGCACCATGTCTTCAATCAGAGAGTCTGCATGATGTGATTACATAGAGACTGCATCATGTTATTACACAGAGAGGCTGCAACATGTGATTACACAGAAAGAATGCACCATGTCTTTAATCAGAGAGGCTGCACCGTGTGATTACACAGAGACTGCACCATGTGAATATACAGAGAGACTGCACCATGTGATTACGCAGAGACTGCTTCATGTGATTACGTTGATACAGCCCCATTTGATTACAGAGAGACTGTACCTTGTGATGACACAGAGGCTGCAGCATGTAATTACACAGGGAGACTGCACCATGTCTTTAAACAGAGACACTGCACCATGTGATTACATAGCGACAGCTCCATCTGATTACACAGAGACTGCACTGTGTGATTATACAGCGATACTCTAACATGTGAATAAAAAGGGAAACTGCACCATGTGATTATGTAGAGACTGCACCATGTCTTCAATTATAGAGGCTGCACCATGTGATGACACAAAGACTGCACCATGTGATTATACAGAGAATGCACAATGTGATTATACAGAGACTGCACCATGTGATTACACAGAAACTGCATCATGTGATTACATAGAGACCGCATCATGTGATTATATAGAGACTGCAACGTGTGATTTCATAGAGATCGCATCATGTGATTACAGTGAGACTGCACCATGTGATTACATAGAGACTGCATCAAGTGATTTCAGAGAGAGTGCATCATGAGATTACATAGAGACTGCAGCATCTGATTAAACAGGGAAATTGCACCATGTGATTACACAGAGACTGCACCATGTCTTTAATCAGAGAGTCTGCATGATGTGATTACATAGGGACAGCATCATGTGATTACACAGAGAGGCTGCAACATGTGATTACACAGAGAACTGCACCATGTCTTTAATCAGATTGACTGCACCATGTGATTACATAGAGACAGCACCATCTGATTACCCAGAAAATGCACCATGTGATTATACCGAGACTGCATCATGTGATTACACAGAGGGACTGCATCATGTGATTACACAGAGAGAGTGCACCATGTGATTACATTGAGAGACGGCACCATGTGATTACACAGAGACACTGCACTATGTGTTTATACAGGGAGACTGCAGCATGCTATTACATGGAGACTGCACCAGGTGATTACATTGAGAGACTGCATCATGTGATTACACAGAGACTGCACCATGTCATTACACAGAGGGAGTGCAACATGTGATTATACAGAGAGACGGCACCATGTGATTATACAGAGACTGCAATATGTGATTACACAGAGACTGCATCACCTGATTACACAGAGAGACTTCACCATGTGATTATATACAGACTGTACCATGTTATTACACAGAGAGACTGCACCATGTGGTTACACAGAGGCACTACCCCATGTGATTACACAGTGAGACTGCATCGTGTGATTATGCAGAGACTGCACCATGTCTCCAATCAGAGAGTCTGCACTATGTGATTACACAGAGAGACTGCAACATGTGATTGCACAGAGAGTCTGCACCATGTCTTTAATCAGATAGACTGCACCATGTGATTACATAGAGACAGCACGATCGGATTACACAGAGACTGCACCATGTGATTACACAGAGACTGCTGCATGTTATTACAGAGAGACTGCAGCATGTGATTACACAGAGAGACTGCACCATGCCTTTAATCAGATAGATTGCACCATTTGATTACATAGAGATAGCACCATCTGATTACACAGACACTGCAGCATGTGATTACATAGAGATATCACCATCTGATTACAGAGAGACTGCAGCATGTGATTACGCAGAGACTGCACTATGTGATTATACAGAGACCGCACCATGTGATTACACAGAGACTGCACTATGTGATTATACAGAGACTGCACCATGTGATTACACAGAGACTGCACCATGTGATTAAACATAGACTTCACCATATCTTTAATCAAAGAGACTGCACCATGTGATTATATAGAGAGACTGCACCATGTGATTACATAGAGACAGCACCATCTGAATACATAGAGACTACAACATGAGATTATACAGAGAAACTCCACCATGTGATTATACAGAGAGACTGCACCATGTGATAATACAGAGGCTGCATCATGTGATTATATAGAGACTACATCATGCGATTACATAGAGACTGCAGCATATTATTACACGGAGAGACTGCATATGTGATTACACAAACACTGCAGCATGTCTTCAATCAGAGAGTCTGCACCATGTGATTACACACAGAGAGACGGAATCATGTAATTACATAAAGACTGCAACATGTTATTATACAGCGAGACTGCAACATGTGATTACACCGAGTGAATGCACCATGTGATTATGCAAAGAGTGCACCATCCTTTTACAGACAGTGATTGTACCATGTGATTGCACAGAGGGACTGCACCATGTTATTATACAGAAGTGCATGTTATTACACATAGGCTGCACCACATATTTAAACTGAGAGTCTGCACCATTTTCGGGACTACACCATGTGATTATACAGAGAGACTGCACCATGTGATTACACAGAGAGACTACACCATGTGATTACACAGAGACTGCACCATGTCTTGAATCAGAGTCTGCACCATGTGATTACATAGAGACAGCACCATCTGATTACACAGACACTGCATCATGTTATTACACAGAAACTGCACCATGTGATTACATAGGGACTGCACCATGTGATTACATGGAAAGAATGCACCATGTGATTACACAGAGACTGCACCATGTGATTATACAGAGAATGCACCATGTGATTACCCAGAGAGAATGCACCATGTGATTACATAGAGACTATACCTTGTGATGACACAGAGACTGCACCATGTGATTTCACAGAGAGACTGCACCATGTGATTACACAGAGACTGCACCATGTGATTACACAGAGACTGTATCATTTTATTACATAGAGACTGCACCATGTGGTTATACAGAGAGATTGCACCATGTGATTACAGTGAGACTGCACCATGAGATTACATAGAGAGACAGCATCATCTGATTACACAGACAATGCAGCATGTGATTACACTGAGACTGCATCATGTGATTATATAGAGGCTGCAACATGTGATTTCATAGAGACTGCATCATGAGATTACATGGAGACTGCACCATGTTATTACACAGAGAGACAGCAACATGTGATTACACAGAGAGACTGAACCATGTCTTTAAACAGAGACACTGCACCATGTGATTATGCAGAGACTGCACCATTTCTTTAATTATAGAGACTGCACCACCTGATTACACAGAGACTGCACCATATGATTACACAGGGAGACTGCATCATGTCATTATACATAGAGACTGCACTGTGTGATTAAACAGGGAAACTGCACCAACTGATGACACAGAGACTGCACCATGTGATTACACAGAGACTGCGCCGGTCCTAAATAGCCAAGTGGTTATGGTACTGGGCTTGTAACCCCAAGATCAAGAGTTCAAATCTCACAATGGCAAACTATGAAACAATGTAACTTCATCTGAATAGGAACAGATGGAAACGTGTTTGTACTCGAAAGAGTTACATAGAGAGACTGCACCAAGTGATTACACAGAGACTGCACCATGTGATTCCACAGAGACTGCACCATGTGATTACACAGAGAGACTGCACCAAGTGATTACACTGACACTGCATCATGTGATTACACAGAGTGACAGCATCATCTGATTATACAGAGAGTCTGTACCATGTGATTGCACAGAGGGACTGCACCATGTTATTATACAGAAGTGCATGTTATTACACATAGGCTGCACCATTTGAGGGACTACACCATGTGAGTATACAGAGAGACTGCACCATGTCTTTAATCAGATTGTCTGCATCATGTGATTACACAGAGACTCCATCTTCTGATTACAGAGAGAGACTGCATCATGTGATTATATAGAGACTGCAGCATGTGATTTCATAGAGACTGCACCATGTTATTACACAGAGAGACTGCAACACATGATTATACAGAGAAACAGCACCATGTGCTTAAACAGGGAAATTGCACCATGTGAGTACACAGAGACGGCACCATGTCTTCAATCAGAGAGCCTGCCTCATGTGATTACATAGACAGAGCACCATCTGAGTACACGGAGACTGCAACAGGTTATTACTCAGAGAGGCTGCCACATGTGATTACACAGACACTGCACCACCTGATTATACAGAGAGACTGCACCATGTGATTACTCTGAGACTGCAACATGTGATTACATAGAGAGACTGCAACATGTCTTTAATCAGATAGACAACACCATGTGATTACACAGAGACTGCACCAAGTGATTACACAGAGACTGCACCAGGAGATTACATAGAGAGACTGCACCATTTGATTACTCAGAGACTGCAACCTGTGATTACACAGAGAGACTGCACCATGTGCTTATAAAGAGAGACTGCAGCATGTGATTATACAGAGACTGCATCATGTGATTACACAGAGAGACTGTAGCATGTGATTACACAGAGAGACTGCACCATGTGCTTATAAAGAGAGACTGCAGCATGTGATTACACAGAGACTACACCATGTGATTACACAGGGACTGCACCATGAGATTACATAGAGAGACTGCAACATGTGGTTATAGAGACTGCACCATGTGATTACACAGAGACTGCATTATGTGATTACACAGAGACTGCAACATGTGATTTCAAAGAGACTTCATCATGTGATTACATAGAGACTGCACCATGTGATTACACAGAGAGACTGCACCATGTCTTTAATCAGATAGACAGCACCATGTGATTACATAGAGACAGCACAATCTGATTACACATTGAGACTGCACCATGTGATTATACAGAGAGACTGCACAATGTGATTACATAGACTTTTTTTTTGCAAAAATATACTTTGTTCATAAATCTTCAAAAACATTTTGGACCATTTCAAATCACCATTACAAAAATACAATCAGGTTAAACTTTTACAACATGAATCACAAGGTGTATCAGTACAAACAATGAATATTACAATCATTGGCAGACATTCATTTTGAGCTGTACATCCTGAGGGGCTCTTTACAGTTCCCAGCCCCCCAGTGCACTGTGGCAGAAAGGTCTTAGACAGCGACCCTTCCCCATTGCGCCTTTGTGGTGGCTGCCCCAAGCTTAACTGTGTCCCTCAGCACGTAGTCCTGGACCTTGGAATGTGCCAGTCTGCAACACTCAGTCGGGGACAACTCTTTGCGCTGGAAAACCAACAAGTTTCAGGCAGACCAAAGAGCGTCTTTCACCGAGTTGATGATCCTCCAGCTGCAGTTGATGTTTGTCTCAGTGTGTGTCCCTGGGAACAGCCCGTAGAGCACAGAGTCCTCTGTCACAGAACTGCTCGGGATGAACCTCGACAGAAACCACTGCATCTCTCTCCAGACGTTCTTCACAAAGATACAATCTACAAGGAGGTGAACAACGGTCTCTTCCCCACCACAGCCACCTCGAGGGCAATGTGCAGAGGGGGTGAGACTCCTGGCGTGTTGGAAGGATCTGACGGGGAGGGTCTTTCTCACCACCAGCCAAGCTACATCTTGGTGTTTGTTGGAAAGTTCAGGCGATGAGGCATTCTGCCAAAGGACTTTGTCAGTCTGCTCAGGGAACCATCCCACAGGATCCACCCTCTCCTTTTCCCGCAGGGCCTCTAAGACGTTACATGCCGACCACTGCCTGATGGATTTGTGGTCAAAGGTGTTTCTCTGCATAAATTTTCCCACGAGGGACAGGTGGTATGGTACGGTCCAACTACTTGGAGCGTTCCGCGGCAGCGTGGCCAGACCCATCCTTCACAACACCAGGGACAGGTAGAACCTCAGCATGTAGTGACACTTGGTGTTTGCATACTGAGGGTTTATGCACCACTTGATGCAGCCGCACACAAAGGTGGCCATCAGTATGAGGGCGATGTTGAGCACGTTTTTTCCCCCTTTATCTAGAGGCTTGTACATCGTGTCCCTGCGGACACGATCCATTTTCGGCCTCCAGATAAAGCGGAAGATGGCTCGGGTGATCGCATCGCGCAGGAGTGTGGCATGGGCCAGACCTGCGCCACGTACAGCAACAGTGAGAATGCCTCACACCTGATGACCAGGTTCTTACCCGCAATGGAGAGGGAGCGTCGCTCCCACATGCTCAGTTTCCTTTTCACCATAGACACTCGATCCTTCCAGTTTCTAACGCGTGCCCTGGTCCCTCTGAACCATATCCCCAGCACCTTCAGGCCATCAGCCCTGACAGTGAAGGGGACAAAAGATCGGTCAGCCCAGTTCCCAAAGAACATGGCCTCGCTCTTCCCACGATTTACCTTGGCTCCCGAGGCTAGTTCGAACTGGTCGCAGATGTGGATCAGTCTGTGCACCGACAGCGGATCCGAGCAGAAAACGGCGACATCATCCATGTACAGGGAGGCTTTGACCTGAGTGCTTCCACTGCCTGGGATCGTCACTCCTCTTATGCCCGGATCCTTCCTGATGGACTCAGCAAAGGGTTCTATGCAACACATAAAAAGGATAGGGGAGAGAGGGCAGCCCTGCTTGACTCCAGATTTAATAGGAAAGCTATCTGATTCCCACCCATTGATTGAGACTGCACTACTGATGTTAGTGTAGAGCAGTTGGATCCAATTGCGAATTCCCTCCCCAAACCCCATTTTGGAGAGCACATCCACCATGTAGGTGTGCGATATTCTGTCAAAAGCCTTCTCCTGATCCAGGCTGATGAGGCAGGTATCCACACCCCTCTCCTGTACATAGGCAATCATATCCCTGAGCAGCGTGAGGCTGTCAGAGATCTTCCTGCCTGGCACAGTGCAGGTCTGGTCAGGGTGGATCACCAATTCCAGAGCGGATTTGACCCGATTGGCGATGACCTTGGACAGAATTTTATAGTCCACATTCAACAGTGAAATGGGTCACCAATTTCTAATTTTGTCCCTTTCCCCCTTGTGCTTGTAGATGAGGGTGATGATGCCTTTCCTTATGGATTCTGACATACTGCCGGCCAGGAGCATACTCTCATACATTTCTAGCAGGTCCGGGCTGATCCAGTCCCACAGAGCCGAATACAACTCGGCCGGCAAGCCGTTGCTTCCGGGAGTTTTACTCTTCTCAAAGGGCTCAAGGGCCTCAGTCAGTTCGTCAGGAGTTAGCGCTTTGTCCAGACTCTCCCGTGTACAGTCGTCTAAGACCTCCGTGATAGAGGACAGGAAGGACTGGGAGGCTGTGCTGTCTGTGGGCTTCACGTCATATAATCTGGCATAGAAGGATTTGCTGATCCTCAAAATGTCGGACTGTGATGACTTTACTGAGTCATCTTCTTCCTTCAGGCTGCTAATCACAGCGCTCTCTCTGTGTACCTTTTGGAAGAAGAAACGTGAGCACGTCTCATCCTGCTCCACGGAGCGGACTCTGGAACAGAAGATGATCTTGGAGGCCTTCGAGGCAAAGAGCGAGGCTTGCTGGCTCTTCACCTCTTGGAGTTCCTCCTTGACATCGACCCCCATCGACAGCAGCCAGAGCAGGTTCTGCATGTTTTTCTGGAGTCGGGACATTTCCCTCTATTCCTTTCTAGCTTTCTGGGTGCCTTTGAGGACGAAAAACCTCTTGATGTTTCCCTTGATCACTTCTCACCAGTGTGTCAGTGACTCAAATTGGGGTTTCATGGTTCTCCAACCTTTGTAATCCCTCTTGAGCTCCTCAATGTTCTCTGGGGTCAGCAGTTTCACGTTTAGCTTCCATACCCCCCTGCCAACCCTCTGGTCCTTCTCTAAGTGGCAGTCAGCCAGTAGGAGGCAGTGGTCAGAGAAGAACACTGGCTTGACGTCGGTGGATCTGACTGTGAATGCACGGGACACAAATAGGAAATCTATCCTGGAACAGACGGACCCGTCTGGCCGCGACCAGGTGTATCTATGCTGTGCTCCGTCTGCAGGGTTGCTGAAGACATCGTGCAGCTTGGCATCTTTAACTGTTTCCATCAGGGATCTGGATGTAGCGTCCAATCTGCTGTCGGCCCTGCCGGAACGTCCAGCCGCATCGATGATGCAGTTGAAGTCACCGCCCAGAATGACTGGTCTGGAGGTAGCCAGCAGCAGTGGGAGCTGTTGAAAAACCTCCAGCTGCTCAGCCCCTTGTGACGGGGCGTAGACGTTAATTACCCGGAGTGGAGCGTTCTTGTACATTACGTCTGCTACGAGGAGGCACCCGCCCACCACCTCCTTAACCTGGGAGACGGTGAAGCTGCCACCCCGCAGCAGAATCCCCAGGCCGGAGGAACGAGAGTTGTTTCCTCCCGACCAGATCGATGGCCCGTGGGACCACCATGGTGACCATTGCCTGTAGGAGCTGAGGTGCGGTATCGCACACTGCTGCAGAAACAACAGGTCAGCTTTGACCTTGGCAAGGTAGTCCAAGGTCTCAACACATCGCGTAGTAGATTTAATGCTACGCACGTTTATGGATACAATCTTTACACCCATTTTAAAGCAGTTAGTCGCTTACCAAACCTGTTGTCTCTGAGAGTCCCAGACCTTTGGTCTGTTCCTTCATGCCCATGGTGTGCTCAAATTGCTTCACTTTGGATGGGCTGAGGAAAGCATCCTGAACCTCCCCATTGGAGATGTTCTGCTCAGGTGGCATCTGGGGGTCCGTGCAGAGAGCGGGGTTTGAAATGTCCTCTGTTGGAGAAGCTTCTCCAAACCTCTCCACCTCTGGGGTGTTGCTGCTCCCGGCTTCCCGGAGCTGGGGTGCGCTGAGCGCCTCACTGCTCCCAGATTCCTGGGGTTGTGGTGCACTGGCCTCTTCGGGTTGTGGGCCAAGTTGGGGTGCGTTGGTTTCCTCATTGTCTCCAATGTTCTGGAGCTCGGGTGTCTCATCCTCCAACTCCCTAGCGTTTTGCCACTTCTTCTGTTGGCGCCGCCCTGGACCTTCTTCGTCCAAAGAGCTGCTGCTCTTGTTATCCGTGTCGGATAGGAGACGCCTCTTGACTCTTGTCTGGGAAGTGGCTTGGTTTCTTTTTAGCCCCTTCTTCCTTTTGGCTCTCTTCACCAGCTGCCACTCCCCCTGCTGCTTTCCCACTGCTGCCTCCTCCTCCTCCGTTGATTCGCTCTCCTGAGGAGTGGGAGGTTCAGGGGGCAGTGCTGTTGGTTGGCCGTCTGTTGCCCCAATCTTTTCCTCCACCTTGTCTCTCTCTGTGTCCTCCTTTGTCCCGTTGTTCTCCCTGGGGGCCTTGGTGGTTGGAGTGACACGAGGCATTTCTTCTGCTTCCCCCTCGTTGGCTTTAGCTGCCTGTGCATAAGTACGGCAACGTTTGGGGCAGGTCTTGTAGAGGTGACTTGCCTCGTCACACAGGTTGCAGCACTTAGCCTGTCTACAGTCTTTTGTCTGGTGCCCTTCCTGTTTGCAGTTCTTGCAGAGGACGGCGCTGCAGTTGGCCGCCACATGACCGGACTTGCCACATGAGCGACAAAGTTTGGGTTGCCCAGCGTAGACAAGGTAACCACGGCTTCCCCTGATAGCGAATCTGGAAGGGGGGTGGAAAACGGCTCCCTTACCGTCAGTCTTGAGCGTTACCTTAACCTGGCGTTTACATGTCCAGATCCCCAAATCATCTCTAACCGCAGTGCAGCTCCCAACCTTATCGAAGTACCTGGTAAGGAAGGTGAGCACGAAGGCGACAGGGACGAAGGGGGTGTACAGATGCATCGTCGCAACCCGTTCACGATGCAACGGTAGAACAAAGAGCGGCTCCGCCATCAGGATCTTCATTTCTGGCAGGTCTTTCTTTTCCTCAAACACCTTCAGGAGTTTGACACAAGCTGCCACTTGCTTGAAGGTCACATCACAGAAACGAGCGCTGGGGAAATCCTGTAGGCAGTAGATCTCCACAGCCTCAAAACCACACAGCTTGAATAGGATCCTCTTGGTGAAGAAGGTCCTATCCATTCCTGTTCCTTGCTCGCTGCCCTTCACCGTGACTCGGATGGTGTTAGGTACCCCATGGTAAGGAGTTCGACTGGTTATAGTCATTTCTCTTTTCCTGGCAGAAACGCGATTAAGGTCTCTCCCCTGCCAGGTAAGTACGTGATAACATAGGGAGACTGCACCATGTGATTTCACAGAGAGACTGCAGCTTTTGGTTATACTGAAAGACTGTATCATGTCTTTAATCAGATTGTCTGCATCATGTGATTACACAGAGACTGCATCTTCTGATTACAGAGAGAGACTGTATCATGTGATTACACAGAGACTGCACCATGCGATTACACAGAGGGATTGCACCATGTGATTACACAGGGAGACAGCACCATGTGATTACACAGAGGGACTGAAACATGTGATTACACAGGGAGACAGCACCATCTGATTACACAGAGAGTGTACATTGTGATGACACAGAGGCTGCATCATGTGATTTCACAGAGAGAATGCACCAAGTAATTATACAGAGACTGTATCATGTGATTATATACAGACTGCACTATCTGATTACACAGAGACTGCACCACGGAATTACATAGAGAGACTGCATCATGTGATTTCATAGAGACTACACCATGTTATTACATAGAGATACTGCACCATGCGATTATACAGAGGGACTGCACCATGGGATTACTCTGAGACTTCAACATGTGATTACATAGAGAGACTGCACCATGTGATTTCACAGAGAGACTGCACCTTTTGGTTATACTGAAAGACTGTACCATGTCTTTAATCAGATTGTCTGCATCATGTGATTACACAGAGACTGCATCTTCTGATTACGGAGAGAGACTGTATCATGTGATTATATAGAGACTGCATCATATGATTATGTAGATATTGCATCATGTGATTACACAGAGACTGCACCTTGTGATTACACAGAGAGATTGCACCATGTGATTACACAGAGACTGTACATTGTGATTATATAGAGACTGCATCATTTGATTACATAGAGATTGCACCATGTTATTACACAGAGATATTGCACCATGCGATTATACAGAGAAACTGCACCAAGTAATTAGACAGGGAGACTGCACCATGTCTTTAATCAGATAGACAGCACCATGAGATTACATAGAGAGACTGCATCATGTGATTACACAGAGAGTCTGCAACATGTGATTACACAGAGAGACTGCACCATGTCTTTAATCAGATAGACAGCACCATGAGATTACATAGAGAGACTGCATCATGTGTTTACACAGAGAGCCTGCACCATGTCTTTAATCAGATAGACAGCACCATGTGATTAAATAGAGTCAGCACCATCTGATTACACAGAAACTGCACCATGTGATTATTCAGAGATTGCAACATGTGATTACACAGAGAGACTGCAACATGTGCTTATACAGAGAGGCTGCCCCATGTGATTTCACAGAGAGACTGCACCATCTGGTTATACTGAGAGACAGCACCATGTCTTTAATCAGATTATCTGCATCATGTGATTACACAGAGACTGCATCACCTGATTACAAAGAGAGACAGTATCATGTGGTTATATAGAGACTGCATCATATGATTATGTAGAGATTGCATCATTTGATTACACAGAGACTGCACCTTGTGATTAAACAGAAAGACTGCACCATGTGATTACAGAGACAACATCATGTGAATATACAGTGACTGTATCATGTGATTATATACAGACTGCACTATCTGATTACACAGAGACTGCACCATGAGATTACATAGAAAGACTGCAACATGTGATTATACAGAGAGACTGCACTATTTCATTATACAGAGACTGCATCATGAGATTACACAGAGACTGCACCATGAGATTACATAGAAAGACTGCAATTTGTGATTATACAGAGACTGCGCCATGTGATTATACAGAGACTGCATCATGTGATTACACAGAGACTACATCATGTGATTACACAGAGACTGCACCATGTGATTAGAAAGAGAGACTGCATCTTGTGATTACACAGAGACTGCACCATGTGATTATAGAGAGATACTCCACCATGTGAGTAAACAGGGAAACTGCACCATGTGATTACACAGGGAGACTGCACCATCCTATTACACAGAGACTGCAGCATGTAGAATGTACATCGTGATTGCTCAGAAGGATTTCACCATCTTATTACACAGAGACCGCACCATGTGATTAAATAGAGACTGCATCATGTAATTACATAGAGACTGCACCATGTTATTACACAGAGAGACTGCAACACGTGATTGTACAGAGAAGCTGCACCATGTGGTTATACAGAGAAGCTGCGCTTGACCTAAATAGCCAAGTGGTTATGGTACTGGGTTTGTAACCCCAAGATCACGAGTTCAAATCTCACAATGGCAAACTATGAAATAATGTAACTTCATCTGAAACAGATGGAAACGGGTTTGTACTCGAAAGAGTCACAGAGAGACTGCACCATTTGATTACACAGAGACGGCACCATGTCTTCAATCAGAGAGTCTGCATCATGTGATTACACAGAGACTGCAGCATGTGATTACACAGAGAGGGTGCAGCATGTGATTACACAGAGACTGCACCATGTGATTACACAGAGATTGCAGCATGTGATTACACAGAGAGGCTGCAGCATGTCTTTAATCAGATATACAGCACCATATGATTACACAGAGAGTGCACCATGTGATTACACAGAGAACTGCACCATGTAATTATACAGAGACTGCATCGTGTGATTACACAGAGAATGCAACATGTGATTACACAGTGACTGCACCATGAGATTACATAGAGAGACCGCAACATGTGGTTATAGAGACTGCATCATGTGATTACATAGAGACTGCAACATGTGATTACATAGAGACTGCATCATGTGATTTCATAGAGACTGCATCATGTGATTACATAGAAACTGCAACATGTGATTTCATAGAGACTGCAACATGTGATTGCATACAGACTGCACCGTGTTATTATACAGAGATACTGCACCATGTGATTTCACAGAGAGACTGCACCATGTGATTTCACAGAGAGACTGCACCATGTCTTTAATCAGATTGTCTGCATCATGTGATTGCACAAAGAGACTGCATCTTCTGATTACCGAGTGAGACGGCATCATGTGATTATATAGAGACTGCATCATGTGATTATGTAGAGATTGCACTATGTGATTACACAGAAACTGCACCTTGTGATTACACAGATGGATTGCACCATGTGATTACACAGGGAGACAGCACCAGCTGACTACACAGAGACAGCACAATCTGATTACACATTGAGACTGCACCATGTGATTATACAGAGAGACTGCACCATGTGATTACACAAAGAGACTACACCAGGTGATTACATAGAGACTGCACTGTGTTATTACACAGAGACTGCAGCATGTGATTACACAGAAAATGTACCTTGTGATTGCGCAGAGGGACTTCAACATCTGATTACACAGAGACTGCACCATGTTAGTACACAGAAAGACTGCACCATGTGATTAAGCAGAGTCAGCAAATATCTGATTACACAGAGATACTGCATCATGTGATTTCACAGAGACTGCACCATGTGATTATACAGAGACTGCATCGTGTGATTACACAGAGAATGCAACATGTGATTACACAGTGACTGCACCATGAGATTACATAGAGAGACCTCAACATGTGGTTATAGAGACTGCAACATGTGATTTCATAGAGACTGCATCATATGATTACATAGAGACTGCAACAAGTGATTTCATAGAGACTGCATCATGTGATTACATAGAAACTGCAACATGTGATTTCATAGAGACTGCAACATGTGATTGCATACAGACTGCACCGTGTTATTATACAGAGATACTGCACCATGTGATTTCACAGAGAGACTGCACCATGTGATTTCACAGAGAGACTGCACCATGTCTTTAATCAGATTGTCTGCATCATGTGATTGCACAAAGAGACTGCATCTTCTGATTACCGAGTGAGACGGCATCATGTGATTATATAGAGACTGCATCATGTGATTATGTAGAGATTGCACTATGTGATTACACAGAAACTGCACCTTGTGATTACACAGATGGATTGCACCATGTGATTACACAGGGAGACAGCACCAGCTGATTACACAGAGACAGCACAATCTGATTACACATTGAGACTGCACCATGTGATTATACAGAGAGACTGCACCATGTGATTACACAAAGAGACTACACCAGGTGATTACATAGAGACTGCACTGTGTTATTACACAGAGACTGCAGCATGTGATTACACAGAAAATGTACCTTGTGATTGCGCAGAGGGACTTCAACATCTGATTACACAGAGACTGCACCATGTTAGTACACAGAAAGACTGCACCATGTGATTAAGCAGAGTCAGCAAATATCTGATTACACAGAGATACTGCATCATGTGATTTCACAGAGACTGCACCATGTGATTACACAGAGACTGCATCATGTGATTATATACAGACTGCACTATCTGATTACACAGGGACTGCACTATATGATTATATAGAGAGACTGCATCTTTTGATTACACAGAACTGCACCATGCGATTATACAAAGAGTCTGTAGCATGTGATTACACAGAGACTGCATCATGTGATTACACAGAGACTGCATCATGTGATTACACAGAGCCTGCATCATGTGATTATACAGAGACAGCACCATCTGATTACGAAGAGACTGCACCATGTGATTATGTGGAGAGACTGCACCATGTGATTACTCAGAGACTGCAACATGTGATTACACAGAGAGACTGCAACATGTGCTTACACAGAGACTACAACATGTGATTAAGTAGAGACAGCACCATCTGATTACACAGAGACTGCACCATGTGATTACAAAGAGACTGCAACATGTGATTATACAGGGAGACTGTAGCATGTGATTACACAGAGATTGCACCATGAGATTACATAGAGAGACTGCAACATGTGATTACACAGAGAGACTCCACCATGTGATTATACAGAGACTGCATCATGTGATTACACAGACACTGCTTCATGTGGTTATATAGAGACTGCATCATGTGATTTCATAGAAACTGCATCATTTGATTACATAGCGATTGCACCATGTTATTACACAGATACTGCACCATGCGATTATACAGAGAGAGTGCACCAAGTGATTAGACAGAGAGTCTGCACCATGTCTTTATTCAGATAGACAGCACCATGTGATTACACAGAGACAGCACAATCTGATTACACATTGAGACTGCACCATGTGATTATACAGAGAGACTGCACCATGTGATTACACAGAGAGACTACACCAGGTGATTACATAGAGACTGCACTGTGTTATTACACAGAGACTGCAGCATGTGATTACACAGAAAATGTACCTTGTGATTGCGCAGAGGGACTTCAAAATCTGATTACACAGAGACTGCACCATGTTAGTACACAGAAAGACTGCACCATGTGATTAAGCAGAGTAAGCAAATATCTGATTACACAGAGATACTGCACCATGTGATTACACAGAGACTGCACCATGTTAATACACAGAGAGACAGCACCATCTGATTACACAGCGAGACTGCACCATGTGATTATACAGAGAGCCTGCAACATGTGGTTATACAGGGAGACTGCAGCATGTGATTACACAGAGACTACACCATGTGATTATAGTGAGATACTCCACCATTTGATTAAACAGGGAAACTGCACCATCTTATTACACTGAGAGACTGCAACATGTGATTGTACAGAGAAACTGCAACATATCTTTAAACTGAGAGTCTGCACCATTTGATTACACAGAGACTGCACCATGTCTTCAATCAGAGCGCCTGCATCATGTGATTACATAGAGACAGCAGCATCTGTGTACACATAGACTGCATCAGGTTATTACACAAAGACTGCAGCATGTGATTACACAGAGACTGCACCATGTGATTACACAGAGAGGCTGCAACATGTGATTATACAGAGAGACTGCACCATGTGATTACATAGAGTCAGCACCATCTGATTACACAGAGACTGCACCATGTGATTATACAGAGAGACTGCACCATGTGATTATACAGAGACTGCATCATGTGATTACATATTGACTGCACCATGTGATTATAGGGAGATACTCCACCATGTGATTAAACAGGGAAACTGCACCATGTGATTACAAAGGGAGACTGCACCACCTTATTACACAGAGACTGCACCATGTGATTATACAGAGAGACTGCACCATGTGATTGCAAAGGGAGACGCTTGGCCTAAATAACCAAGTGGTTATGGTACTGGGCTTGTAACGCCAAGATCAAGAGTTCAAATCTCACAATGGCAAACTACGAAACAATGTAACTTCATCTGAATAGGAACAGATGGAAACGTGTTTGTACTCGAAAGAGTTACAGGGAGACTGCACCAAGTGATTAAATAGAGACTGCATAATGTAATTACATAGAGACTGCACCAGGTTATTATACAGAGAGACAGCAACACGTGATTGTACAGAGAAACTGCACCATGTGATTACACTGAGTCTGCACCATATCTTTAAACTGAGAGTCTGCATCATTTGATTACACAGAGACTGCACCATGTCTTGAATCAGAGAGTCTGCATCATGTGATTACATAGAGACAGCAGCATCCGGGCACACAGAGACTGCATCAGGTTATTACACCGAGACTGCAGCATGTGATTACACAGAGAGGCTGCAACATATAATTACACAGAGCATGTAGCATGTGATTACACAGTGACGGCACCATGAGATTACACAGAGACAGCAACATGTGGTTGTAGAGACTGCATCATGTGATTTCATAGAGACTGCATCATTGGATTATATTAGAGATTGCACCATGCGATTATACAGAGAGATTGCACCAAGTGATTAGACAGAGAGACTGCACCATGTCTTTAACCAGATAAACAGCACCATGTGATTATATAGAGACAGCACAATCTGATTACACATTGAGACTGCACCATGTGATTATACAGAGAGACTCCACCATGTTATTACACAGAGACTGCAGCATGTGATTACACAGAAAATGTACATTGTGATTGCACAGAGGGACTTCAACATCTGATTACACTGAGACTGCACCATGTTATTACACAGAGACTGCAGCATGTGATTACACAGAAAATGTACCTTGTGATTGCACAGAGGGACTTCAACATCTGATTACACTGAGACTGCACCATGTTAGTACACAGAGAGACGGCACTATGTGATTACGCACAGACAGCACCATGTGATTATACAGAGACTGCAACATGTGATTACACAGAGAGACTGCAGCATGTGATTATACAGAGACAGCACCATGTGATTATACAGAGACTGCAACATGTGATTACACAGAGAGACTGCAGCATGTGATTATGCAGAGACAGCACCATGTGATTATACAGAGACTGCAACATGTGATTACACAGAGAGACTGCAGCATGTGATTATACAGAGACAGCACCATGTGATTATACAGAGACTGCAACATGTGATTACACAGAGAGACTGCAGCATGTGATTATACAGAGACTGCACCATGTGATTATACAGAGACTGCAACATGTGATTATACAGAGAGACTGCAGCATGTGATTATACAGAGACAGCACCATGTGATTATACAGAGACTGCATCATGTGATTACACAGAGAGACTGCAGCATGTGATTATACAGAGACTGCACCATGTGATTTTAGATATATACTCTGTGTGATTAAACAGGGAAACTGCACCATGTGATTACACAGGGAGACTGCACCATCTTATTACACAGAGACTGCACCATGTTATTACACTGAGAGACTACAACATGTGATTATACAGAGAGACTGCACCATGTGATTACACAGAGAGGCTGCAACATGTGCTTACACAGAGACTACAACATTTGATTACATAGAGACAGCATCATCTGATTACAAAGAGACTGCACCATGTGATTACACAGAGACTGCGACATGTGATTATACAGAGACTGCACCATGGGATTACATAGAGAGACTGCAACTTGTAATTACACAGAGAGACTGCACCATGTGTTTAATCAGATTGTCTGCATCATGTGATTGCACACAGAGACTGCATCTTCTGATTACAGAGAGAGACGGCATCATGTGATTAGAGACTGCAACATGTGATTGCACAGAGAAACTGCACCATGTGCTTATACAGAGAGACTGCACCATGTAATTATACAGAGACTGCATCCTGTGATTATATAGAGACTCCACCATGTGATTACACAGGGAGACAGCACCATCTGATTATACAGAGACTGTATATTGTGATGTCACAGAAGCTGCACTATGTGATTTCACAGAGAGACTGCACCATGTGATTATACAGAGACTGTATATTGTGATGTCACAGAAGCTGCCCCATGTGATTTCACAGAGAGACTGCACCATGTGATTACACAGCGACTGTACATTATGATGACACTGAAGCTGCATCATGTGATTTCACAGAGAGACGGCACCATGTGATTATACAGAGACTGCAACATGTGATTACACAGAGAGACTGCAGCATGTGATTATACAGAGACAGCACCATGTGATTATATACGGACCGCACTATCTGATTACACAGGGACTGCACCATGTGATTATACAGAGACTGCAACATGTGATTATACAGTGAGTCTGTAGCATGTGATTACACAGAGACTGCATCATGTGATTACACAGAGCCTGCATCATTTAATTATACAGAGACTGCATCATGCGATTACACAGAGCCTGCATCGTATGATTATATAGAGACTGCACCATGTTATTGCACAGAGACTGCACCATCTGATTACACAGGGACTGCATCATTTGATTACACAGAGCCTGCACCATGTGATTACACAGAGACTGCACCATGTGATTAGACAGAGAGACTGCACCATGTCCTTATCCAGAGATACTGCACCATGTGATTATAGAGAGATACTCCACCATGTGATTAAACAGAGAAACTGCACCATGTGATTAGACAGAGAGACTGCACCATGTGCTTATACAGAGATGCTCCACCATGTGATTAAACAGAGATACTCCACCATGTGATTAAACAGAGAAACTGCACCATGTGATTACAATGGGAGGCTTGTTGGCCTAAATAGTCAAGTGGTTATGGTACTGGGCTTGTAACCCCAAGATTAAGTGTTCAAATCTCACAATGGCAAACTGTGAAACAATGTAACTTCATCTGAATAGGAACAGATGGAAACGTGTTTGTACTCGAAAGAGTTACATAGAGAGACTGCACCAAGTGATTATACAGAGAATCTGTAGCATGTGATTATACAGAGACTGCATCATGTGATTACACAGAGACTGCATCATGTGATTATGGAGACTGCATCATGTGATTACACAGAGCCTGCATCATGTGATTATATAGAGACTGCACTATCTGATTACATAGAGACTGCACCATGTGATTATACAGAGAGCCTGCATCATGTGATTATATAGAGACTGCACTATCTGATTACTCAGAGACTACAACATGTGATTACAAAGAGTCTGCACAATGTGATTAGTCAATGACGGCAACTTGTGATTATACAGAGACTCCACCGTGAGATTACATAGAGACTGCATCATGTGATTATACAGAGAGACTCCACCATGTGATCATACAGAGACTGCATCATGTGATCATACAGAGACTGCATCATGTGATTATTATATAGAGACTGCATCATTTGATTACATAGCGATTGCACCATGTTATTACACAGAGATACTGCACCAAGTGATTAGACAGAGGGACTGCACCATGTCTTTAATCAGATAGACAGCACAATGTGGTTACATAGAGACAGCACAATCTGATTAAACATTGAGACTGCACCATGTGATTATACAGAGAGACTCCATCATGTAATTACACAGGAAGTCTGCACCATGTGATTACATAGAGACTGCACCGTGTTATTACACAGAGACTGCAGCATGTGATTACACAGAAAATGTAACTTGTGATTGCACAGAGGGACTTCAACATCTGATTACACTGAGACTGCACCATTTTAGTACACAGAGAGACGGCACCATGTGATTACGCAGAGACCGCACCATGTCTTTAATCAAATAGACAGCACTATCTGATTAAACAGAGACTGCAACATGTGATTACACAGAGAGACTGCATCATGTTATTACACTGAGAGACTGCAACATGTGATTGTACAGAGAAACTGCACCATTTGATTACACAGAGACTGCACCATGTCTTCAATCAGAGAGTCTGCATCATGTGATTACATAGAAACAGCAGCATCTGAGAACACAGAGACTGCATCAGGTTATTACACAGAGACCGCAGCATGTGATTACACAGAGAGACTGCACCATGTGATTATACAGAGAGACTGCAACATGTGGTTACACAGACAGCCTGCACCATGTCTTTAATCAGATTGACAGCACCGGGTGATTACATAGAGTCAGCACCATCTGATTACACAGAGACTGCACCATGTGATTATACAGAGAGACTGCACCATGTCTTTAATCAGATTGACAGCACCGGGTGATTACATAGAGTCAGCACCATGTGATTACACAGAGACTGCACCATGTGATTACACAGTGACTGCAACATGTGATTACATAGAGAGACTGCAACATGTGATTGCACAGAGAGACTGCACCATGTGCTTATACAGAGAGACTGCATCATGTAATTATACAGAGACTGCATCCTGTGATTATATAGAGACTGCATCATGTGATTACATAGTGACGGCACCATGTTATTACACAGAGTGACTGCAACATGTGATTACACAAAGAGACTGGATCATGTGATTACACAGAGAGACTGCACAATGTGGTTATACACAGAGACTGCACCATGTCTTTAATCAGATTGTCTGCATCATGTGATTGCACACAGAGACTGCATCTTCTGATTACAGAGAGAGAGACGGCATCATGCGATTAAATAGAGACTGCATCATGTGATTATGCAGAGATTGCATCATGTGATTACACAGAGAGACTGCACCATGTGATTATACAGAGACTCCACCATGTGATTTCACAGAGAGACTGCATCCTGTGATTACACAGAGACTGCACCATGTGATTACACAGAGACTGTATCATGTGATTATACAGAGACTGCATCAATTGATTACACAGAGCCTGCATCATGTGATTATACAGAGACTGCATCCTGTGATTACACAGAGCCTGCATCATGTGATTATATAGAGACTGCACAATCTGATTACATAGAGACTGCACCATGTGATTATACAGAGAGACTGCACCATGTGATTACACAGAGAGGCTGCAACATGTGCTTACACAAAGACTACAACATGTGATTACAAAGAGTCTGCACCATGTGATTACTCAGAGACTGCAACTTATAAATTATGCAGAGACTGCACCATGAGATTACATAGAGACTGCAACATGTGATTATACAGAGAGACTCCACCATGTGATTACACAGAGACTGCATCATGTGATCATATAGAGACTGCATCATGTGATTTCATAGAGACTGCATGATTTGATTACATAGCGATTGCACCATGTTATTACACAGAGATACTGCACCATGCGATTATACAGAGAGACTGCACCAAGTGATTAGACAGAGACGGCACCATGTCTTTAATCAGATAGACAGCACCATGTGATTACATAGAGACAGCACCTTGTGCTTATACAGAGAGACTGCACCATGTGATTATACAGAGAGACTGCACCATGTGATTATACAGAGAGCCTGCATCATGTGATTACATAGAGACTGCATCATGTGATTATACAGAGAGACTGCACCATGTGATTATACAGAGAGACTGCATCATGTGATTATACAGAGAGACTGCATCATGTGATTATACAGAGAGACTGCACCATGTGATTATACATAGAGACTTCACCATCTGATTACACAGAGACTGCACCATGTGATTACACAGTGACTGCAACATGTGATTACATAGAGAGACTGCAACATGTGATTGCACAGAGAGACTGCACCATGTGCTTATACAGAGAGACTGCATCATGTAATTATACAGAGACTGCATCCTGTGATTATATAGAGACTGCATCATGTGATTACATAGTGACGGCACCATGTTATTACACAGAGTGACTGCAACATGTGATTACACAAAGAGACTGGATCATGTGATTACACAGAGAGACTGCACAATGTGGTTATACACAGAGACTGCACCATGTCTTTAATCAGATTGTCTGCATCATGTGATTGCACACAGAGACTGCATCTTCTGATTACAGAGAGAGAGACGGCATCATGCGATTAAATAGAGACTGCACCATGTGATTATACAGAGAGACTCCACCATCTGATTAAACAGGGAAACTGCACCATGTGATTACACAGGAAGAAAAGACTGCACCATGTTATTACACAGTGACTGCAGCATGTGATTACATAGAGACTGCACCGTTTTATTACACAGTGACTGCAGCATGTGATTACACAGAAAATGTACCTTGTGATTGCACAGGGGGACTTCAACATCTGATTACACTGAGACTGCACCATGTTAGTACACAGAGAGACTGCACCATGTGATTATACAGAGAGACAGCAGCATGTGATTACTCTGAGACTGCAACATGTAATTACATAGAGAGACTGCATCTTCTGATTACAGAGAGAGATGGCATCATGTGATTAGAGACTGCAACATGTGATTGCACAGAGAAACTGCACCATGTGCTTATACAGAGAGACTGCACCATGTAATTATACAGAGACTGCATCCTGTGATTATATAGAGACTGCAACATGTGATTTCATGGAGACTGCATCATGTGATTACATAGTGACGACACCATGTTATTACACAGAGTGACTGCAACATGTGATTACATAGAGAGACTGCAACATGTGATTGCACAGAGAAACTGCACCATGTGCTTATACAGAGAGACTGCACCATGTAATTATACAGAGACTGCATCCTGTGATTATATAGAGACTGCAACATGTGATTTCATGGAGACTGCATCATGTGATTACATAGTGACGACACCATGTTATTACACAGAGTGACTGCAACATGTGATTACACAGAGAGACTGCATCATGTGATTACAGAGAGAGATGGCATCATGTGATTAAATAGAGACTGCATCATGTGATTATGCAGAGATTGCATCATGTGATTACACAGGGAGACAGCACCATGTGCTTATACAGAGACTGTATATTGTGATGTCACAGAAGCTGCACCATGTGATTACACAGAGACACTGCACCATGTGATTACACAGAGACACTGCACCATGTGATTATACAGAGACACTGCACCATCTGATTATACAGAGACTGTATATTGTGATGTCACAGAAGCTGCACCATGTAATTTAACAGAGAGACTGCACCATGTGATTACACAGAGAGACTGCACCATCTGATTACACAGTGACTGTATATTGTGATGTCACAGAAGCTGCACCATGTAATTTAACAGAGAGACTGCACCATGTGATTACACAGAGAGACTGCACCATCTGATTACACAGTGACTGTATATTGTGATGTCACAGAAGCTGCACCATGTAATTTAACAGAGAGACTGCAGCATGTGATTACACAGAGAGACTGCACCATGTGATCACACAGAGAGACTGCACCATGTGATTACACAGAGGGACTGCACCATGTGATTACACAGAGAGACTGCACCATGTGATTACACAGAGAGACTGCACCATGTGATTATACAGAGAGACTGCATCCTGTGATTACACAGAGACTGCACCATTTGATTATACAGAGAGTCTGTAGCATATGATTACACAGAGCCTGCACCTTGTGATTACACAGAGAGACTGCACCATGTGATTACACAGAGAGGCTGCAACATGTACTTACACAAAGACTACAACATGTGATTACAAAGAGTCTGCACCATGTGATTACTCAGAGACTGCAACTTATGATTATACAGAGAGACTCCACCATGTGATTATACAGAGCTGCAAGATGTAATTATATAGAGACTGCATCATGTGATTTCATAGAGACTGCATGATTTGATTACAAAGTGATTGCACCATGTTATTACACAGAGATACTGCACCATGCGATTATACAGAGTGACTGCACCAAGTGATTAGACAGAGAGACGGCACCATGTCTTTAATCAGATAGACAGCACCATCTGATTAAACAGAGACTGCACCAAGTGATTATACAGAGAGACTGCACCATGTGATTATACAGAGAGACTGCAGAATGTGATTATACAGAGAGACTGCACCATGTGATTATACATAGAGACTTCACCATGTGATTACATAGAGACTGCACCATGTGATTATACAGAGAGACTGCATCATGTGATTACATAGAGACTGCATCATGTGATTATACAGAGAGACTGCACCATGTGATTACATAGAGACAGCACCATCTAATTACACAGACACTGCACCATGCGATTATGTAGAGAGACCACACCATGTGATTACTCAGAGACTGCACCATGTGATTACTCAGAGACTGCACCATGTGATTAATCAGAGACTGCACTATGTGGTTATACAGAGAGTCTGCACCATGTGATTACACAGAGACTGCACCATGTCTTCAATCAGAGCGCCTGCATCATGTGATTACATAGAGACAGCAGCATCTGTGTACACCTGACTGCATCAGGTTATTACACAGAGTCTGCAGCATGTGATTATACAGAGAGACTGCATCCTGTGATTACACAGAGACTGCACCATGTGATTATACAGAGAGACTGCATCCTGTGATTACACAGAGACTGCATCATGTGATTATACAGAGAGTCTATAGCATGTGATTACACAGAGACTGCACCATGTGATTACACAGTGACTGCACCATGTGATTATACAGAGAGACTGCATCCTGTGATTACACAGAGACTGCACCATGTGATTATACAGAGAGTCTGTAGCATGTGATTACACAGAGATGGCATCATGTGATCACACAGAGACTGCATCATGTGATTATATAGGGACTGCATCATGTGATTTCATAGAGACTGCATGATTTGTTTACATAGCGATTACACCATGTTATTACAAGAGATACTGCACCATGCGATTATACAGAGAGACTGCACCAATGATTAAACAGAGAGAATGCACCATGTCTTTAATCAGATAGACAGCACAATGTGGTTACATAGAGACAGCACAATCTGATTACACATTGAGACTGCACCATGTGATTATACAGAGAGACTCCACCATCTGATTAAACAGGGAAACTGCACCATGTGATTACACAGGAAGAAAAGACTGCACCATGTTATTACACAGTGACTGCAGCATGTGATTACATAGAGACTGCACCGTTTTATTACACAGTGACTGCAGCATGTGATTACACAGAAAATGTACCTTGTGATTGCACAGGGGGACTTCAACATCTGATTACACTGAGACTGCACCATGTTAGTACACAGAGAGACTGCACCATGTGATTATACAGAGAGACAGCAGCATGTGATTACTCTGAGACTGCAACATGTAATTACATAGAGAGACTGCATCTTCTGATTACAGAGAGAGATGGCATCATGTGATTAGAGACTGCAACATGTGATTGCACAGAGAAACTGCACCATGTGCTTATACAGAGAGACTGCACCATGTAATTATACAGAGACTGCATCCTGTGATTATATAGAGACTGCAACATGTGATTTCATGGAGACTGCATCATGTGATTACATAGTGACGACACCATGTTATTACACAGAGTGACTGCAACATGTGATTACACAGAGAGACTGCATCATGTGATTACAGAGAGAGATGGCATCATGTGATTAAATAGAGACTGCATCATGTGATTATGCAGAGATTGCATCATGTGATTACACAGGGAGACAGCACCATGTGCTTATACAGAGACTGTATATTGTGATGTCACAGAAGCTGCACCATGTGATTACACAGAGACACTGCACCATGTGATTACATAGAGAGACTGCACCATGTGATTATACAGAGAGACTGCACCATGTGATTACACAGAGACACTGCACCATGTGATTACATAGAGAGACTGCACCATGTGATTATACAGAGAGACTGCACCATCTGATTATACAGAGACACTTCACCATGTGATTATACAGAGACACTGCACCATCTGATTATACAGAGACTGTATATTGTGATGTCACAGAAGCTGCACCATGTAATTTAACAGAGAGACTGCACCATGTGATTACATAGAGAGACTGCACCATGTGATTACACAGAGGGACTGCACCATGTGATTACACAGAGAGACTGCACCATGTGATTACACAGAGAGACTGCACCATGTGATTATACAGAGAGACTGCATCCTGTGATTACACAGAGACTGCACCATTTGATTATACAGCGAGTCTGTAGCATATGATTACACAGAGCCTGCACCTTGTGATTACACAGAGAGACTGCACCATGTGATTACACAGAGAGGCTGCAACATGTACTTACACAAAGACTACAACATGTGATTACAAAGAGTCTGCACCATGTGATTACTCAGAGACTGCAACTTATGATTATACAGAGAGACTCCACCATGTGATTATACAGAGCTGCAAGATGTAATTATATAGAGACTGCATCATGTGATTTCATAGAGACTGCATGATTTGATTTCAAAGTGATTGCACCATGTTATTACACAGAGATACTGCACCATGCGATTATACAGAGTGACTGCACCAAGTGATTAGACAGAGAGACGGCACCATGTCTTTAATCAGATAGACAGCACCATCTGATTAAACAGAGACTGCACCAAGTGATTATACAGAGAGACTGCACCATGTGATTATACAGAGAGACTGCAGAATGTGATTATACAGAGAGACTGCACCATGTGATTACTCAGAGACTGCAACTTATGATTATACAGAAAGACTCCACCATGTGATTATACAGAGACTGCAAGATGTAATTATATAGAGACTGCATCATGTGATTTCATAGAGACTGCATGATTTGATTACAAAGTGATTGCACCATGTTATTACACAGAGATACTGCACCATGCGATTATACAGAGTGACTGCACCAAGTGATTATACAGAGAGACTGCACCATGTGATTATACAGAGAGACTGCAGAATGTGATTATACAGAGAGACTGCACCATTTGATTACACAGGGAGACTGCACCATCTTATTACACAGAGACTGCATCATGTAATTTCACTGAGAGATTGCAGCACGCGATTACACAGAGAAACTGCACCATTTGATTACACAGAGACTGCACTATGTCTTCAATCGGAGCGCCTGTATCATGTGATTACATAGAACACAGAGACTGCATCAGGTTATTACAGAGACTGCACCATGTGATTACTCTGAGACTGCACCATGTCTTTAATCAGATAGACAGCACCATGTGATTACACTGAGACTGCAACATGTGATTACACAGAGAGACTGCAGCATGTGATTATACAGAGAGACTGCACCATGTGATTATACAGAGAGACTGCACCATGTGGTAACATAGGGACAGCACCATCTGATTACACAGGGACTGCGCCATGCGATTATGTAGAGAGACCACACCATGTGATTAATCAGAGACTGCAACATGTGATTACACAGAGAGACTGCACTATGTGGTTATACAGAGAGACTGCAACACGTGATTGTTCAGAGAAACTGCATCATGTGAATACACAGAGACTGCACCATATCTTTAAACTGAGAGTCTGCACCATTTGATTACACAGAGACTGCACCATGTCTTCAATCAGAGAGTCTGCAACATGTGACTACATAGAGACAGCAGCATCTGTGTACATCTGACTGCATCAGGTTATTACACAGAGACTGCAGCATGTGATTAGACAGAGAGGCTGCAACATGTGATTACACAGAGAGACTGCAACATGTCTTTAATCAGACAGACAGCACCATATGATTATACAGAGACTGCACCATGTGATTACTCAGAGACTGCAACATGTGATTACATAGAGAGACTGCATCATGTGCTTATACAGACAGACTGCACCATGTAATTATACAGAGCCTGCATCATGTGATTGCACAGAGAATGCGTCATGTGATTATATAGAGACTGCAACATGTGATTTCATAGAGACTGCAACATGAAATTACATAGTGACTGCACCATGTTATTACACAGAGTGACTGCAACATGTGATTACACAGAGAGTCTGCACCATGTGATTACACAGAGATACTGCACCATGTGATTACACAGAGAGACTGCACCATGTGGTTATACAGAGAGACTGCACCATGTCTTTAATCAGATTGTCTGCATCATGTGAGTGCACACAGAGACTGCATCTTCTGATTTCACAGAGATACTGCACCATGTGATTATACGGAGACTGCATCATGTGATTAAACAGAGACTACATCATGTGATTATATACAGATTGCACTATCTGATTACACAGGGACTGCACCATGTGATTATACAGAGAGACTGCATCTTGTGATTACACAAAGACTACATCATGTGATTACACAGAGACTGCATCATTTGATTACACAGAGCCAGCACCATGTGATTAGACAGAGACGGCACCATGTGATTATAGAGAGATACTCCACCATGTGATTAAACAGGGAAACTGCACCATGTGATTACAAAGGGAGGTTGCTTGGCCTAAATAGCCAAGTGGTTATGGTACTGGGCTTGTAACCCCAAAATCATGAGTTCAAATCTCACAATGGCAAACTATGAATCAATGTAACTTCATCAGAAACAGATGGAAATGGGTTTGTAATCGAAAGAGTTACAGAGAGACTGCACCATGTGATTACACAGAGACTGCACCATGTGATTACACAGAGACTGCTCCATGTGATTACACAGAGAGACTGCAACATGTGATTACACAGAGACTGCACCATGTGATTACACAGAGAGACTGCAACATGTGATTACACAGAGACTGTACCATGTGATTACACAGAGACTGCTCCATGTGATTACACAGAGAGACTGCAACATGTGATTACACAGAGACTGCACCATGTGATTACACAGAGAGACTGCAACATGTGATTACACAGAGACTGCACAATGTGATTACACAGAGAGACTGCAACATGTGATTAGACAGAGACTGCACAATGTGATTACACAGAGCGACTGCAACATGTGATTACACAGAGAGACTGCACCATGTGATTACACAGAGACTGCACAATGTGATTACACAGAGAGACTGCAACATGTGATTAGACAGAGACTGCACAATGTGATTACACAGAGAGACTGCACCATGTGATTACACAGAGACTGCACCATGTGATTGCACAGAGCGACTGCAACATGTGATTACACAGAGAGACTGCACCATGTGATTACACAGAGACTGCCTCATGTGATTACACAGAGACTGCACCATGTGATTATACAGAGACTGCATCATGTGATTACAGAGACTGCATCATGTGATTACACAGCGACTGCACCATGTGATTATACAGGGACTGCATCATGTGATTATACAGGGACTGCACCATGTGATTACACAGCGTCTGCATCATGTGATTATATAGAGACTGCACCATGTGGTTACACAGAGAGGCTGCAACATGTGATTACACAGAGAGACTGCAACATGTGATTACACAGAGACTGCACAATGTGATTACACCAGAGACTGCTCCATGTGATTACACAGAGAGACTGCAACATGTGATTACACAGAGACTGCACCATGTGATTACACAGAGAGACTGCAACATGTGATTACACAGAGACTGCACAATGTGATTACACAGAGAGACTGCAACATGTGATTAGACAGAGACTGCACCATGTGATTACACAGAGAGACTGCAACATGTGATTACACAGAGACTACACAATGTGATTACACAGAGCGACTGCAACATGTGATTACACAGAGAGACTGCACCATGTGATTACACAGAGACTGCACCATGTGATTGCACAGAGCGACTGCAACATGTGATTACACAGAGAGACTGCACCATGTGATTACACAGAGACTGCCTCATGTGATTACACAGAGACTGCATCATGTGATTACAGAGACTGCATCATGTGATTACACAGCGACTGCACCATGTGATTATACAGGGACTGCATCATGTGATTATACAGGGACTGCACCATGTGATTACACAGAGTCTGCATCATGTGATTATATAGAGACTGCACCATGTGGTTACACAGAGAGGCTGCAACATGTGATTACACAGAGAGACTGCACAATGTGATTACACAGAGAGACTGCAACATGTGATTAGACAGAGACTGCACAATGTGATTACACAGAGCGACTGCAACATGTGATTACACAGAGAGACTGCACCATGTGATTACACAGAGACTGCACAATGTGATTACACAGAGAGACTGCAACATGTGATTAGACAGAGACTGCACAATGTGATTACACAGAGAGACTGCACCATGTGATTACACAGAGACTGCACCATGTGATTATACAGAGACTGCATCATGTGATTACAGAGACTGCATCATGTGATTACACAGCGACTGCACCATGTGATTATACAGGGACTGCATCATGTGATTATACAGGGACTGCACCATGTGATTACACAGAGTCTGCATCATGTGATTATATAGAGACTGCACCATGTGGTTACACAGAGAGGCTGCAACATGTGATTACACAGAGAGACTGCAACATGTGATTACACAGAGACTGCACAATGTGATTGCACCAGAGACTGCTCCATGTGATTACACAGAGAGACTGCAACATGTGATTACACAGAGACTGCACCATGTGATTACACAGAGAGACTGCAACATGTGATTACACAGAGACTGCACCATGTGATTACACAGAGAGACTGCAACATGTGATTACACAGAGCATGTAGCATGTGATTACACAGTGACGGCACCATGAGATTACACAGAGACAGCAACATGTGGTTGTAGAGACTGCATCATGTGATTTCATAGAGACTGCATCATTGGATTATATTAGAGATTGCACCATGCGATTATACAGAGAGATTGCACCAAGTGATTAGACAGAGAGACTGCACCATGTCTTTAACCAGATAAACAGCACCATGTGATTATATAGAGACAGCACAATCTGATTACACATTGAGACTGCACCATGTGATTATACAGAGAGACTCCACCATGTTATTACACAGAGACTGCAGCATGTGATTACACAGAAAATGTACATTGTGATTGCACAGAGGGACTTCAACATCTGATTACACTGAGACTGCACCATGTTATTACACAGAGACTGCAGCATGTGATTACACAGAAAATGTACCTTGTGATTGCACAGAGGGACTTCAACATCTGATTACACTGAGACTGCACCATGTTAGTACACAGAGAGACGGCACTATGTGATTACGCACAGACAGCACCATGTGATTATACAGAGACTGCAACATGTGATTACACAGAGAGACTGCAGCATGTGATTATACAGAGACAGCACCATGTGATTATACAGAGACTGCAACATGTGATTACACAGAGAGACTGCAGCATGTGATTATGCAGAGACAGCACCATGTGATTATACAGAGACTGCAACATGTGATTACACAGAGAGACTGCAGCATGTGATTATACAGAGACAGCACCATGTGATTATACAGAGACTGCAACATGTGATTACACAGAGAGACTGCAGCATGTGATTATACAGAGACTGCACCATGTGATTATACAGAGACTGCAACATGTGATTATACAGAGAGACTGCAGCATGTGATTATACAGAGACAGCACCATGTGATTATACAGAGACTGCATCATGTGATTACACAGAGAGACTGCAGCATGTGATTATACAGAGACTGCACCATGTGATTTTAGATATATACTCTGTGTGATTAAACAGGGAAACTGCACCATGTGATTACACAGGGAGACTGCACCATCTTATTACACAGAGACTGCACCATGTTATTACACTGAGAGACTACAACATGTGATTATACAGAGAGACTGCACCATGTGATTACACAGAGAGGCTGCAACATGTGCTTACACAGAGACTACAACATTTGATTACATAGAGACAGCATCATCTGATTACAAAGAGACTGCACCATGTGATTACACAGAGACTGCGACATGTGATTATACAGAGACTGCACCATGGGATTACATAGAGAGACTGCAACTTGTAATTACACAGAGAGACTGCACCATGTGTTTAATCAGATTGTCTGCATCATGTGATTGCACACAGAGACTGCATCTTCTGATTACAGAGAGAGACGGCATCATGTGATTAGAGACTGCAACATGTGATTGCACAGAGAAACTGCACCATGTGCTTATACAGAGAGACTGCACCATGTAATTATACAGAGACTGCATCCTGTGATTATATAGAGACTCCACCATGTGATTACACAGGGAGACAGCACCATCTGATTATACAGAGACTGTATATTGTGATGTCACAGAAGCTGCACTATGTGATTTCACAGAGAGACTGCACCATGTGATTATACAGAGACTGTATATTGTGATGTCACAGAAGCTGCCCCATGTGATTTCACAGAGAGACTGCACCATGTGATTACACAGCGACTGTACATTATGATGACACTGAAGCTGCATCATGTGATTTCACAGAGAGACGGCACCATGTGATTATACAGAGACTGCAACATGTGATTACACAGAGAGACTGCAGCATGTGATTATACAGAGACAGCACCATGTGATTATATACGGACCGCACTATCTGATTACACAGGGACTGCACCATGTGATTATACAGAGACTGCAACATGTGATTATACAGTGAGTCTGTAGCATGTGATTACACAGAGACTGCATCATGTGATTACACAGAGCCTGCATCATTTAATTATACAGAGACTGCATCATGCGATTACACAGAGCCTGCATCGTATGATTATATAGAGACTGCACCATGTTATTGCACAGAGACTGCACCATCTGATTACACAGGGACTGCATCATTTGATTACACAGAGCCTGCACCATGTGATTACACAGAGACTGCACCATGTGATTAGACAGAGAGACTGCACCATGTCCTTATCCAGAGATACTGCACCATGTGATTATAGAGAGATACTCCACCATGTGATTAAACAGAGAAACTGCACCATGTGATTAGACAGAGAGACTGCACCATGTGCTTATACAGAGATGCTCCACCATGTGATTAAACAGAGATACTCCACCATGTGATTAAACAGAGAAACTGCACCATGTGATTACAATGGGAGGCTTGTTGGCCTAAATAGTCAAGTGGTTATGGTACTGGGCTTGTAACCCCAAGATTAAGTGTTCAAATCTCACAATGGCAAACTGTGAAACAATGTAACTTCATCTGAATAGGAACAGATGGAAACGTGTTTGTACTCGAAAGAGTTACATAGAGAGACTGCACCAAGTGATTATACAGAGAATCTGTAGCATGTGATTATACAGAGACTGCATCATGTGATTACACAGAGACTGCATCATGTGATTATGGAGACTGCATCATGTGATTACACAGAGCCTGCATCATGTGATTATATAGAGACTGCACTATCTGATTACATAGAGACTGCACCATGTGATTATACAGAGAGCCTGCATCATGTGATTATATAGAGACTGCACTATCTGATTACTCAGAGACTACAACATGTGATTACAAAGAGTCTGCACAATGTGATTAGTCAATGACGGCAACTTGTGATTATACAGAGACTCCACCGTGAGATTACATAGAGACTGCATCATGTGATTATACAGAGAGACTCCACCATGTGATCATACAGAGACTGCATCATGTGATCATACAGAGACTGCATCATGTGATTATTATATAGAGACTGCATCATTTGATTACATAGCGATTGCACCATGTTATTACACAGAGATACTGCACCAAGTGATTAGACAGAGGGACTGCACCATGTCTTTAATCAGATAGACAGCACAATGTGGTTACATAGAGACAGCACAATCTGATTAAACATTGAGACTGCACCATGTGATTATACAGAGAGACTCCATCATGTAATTACACAGGAAGTCTGCACCATGTGATTACATAGAGACTGCACCGTGTTATTACACAGAGACTGCAGCATGTGATTACACAGAAAATGTAACTTGTGATTGCACAGAGGGACTTCAACATCTGATTACACTGAGACTGCACCATTTTAGTACACAGAGAGACGGCACCATGTGATTACGCAGAGACCGCACCATGTCTTTAATCAAATAGACAGCACTATCTGATTAAACAGAGACTGCAACATGTGATTACACAGAGAGACTGCATCATGTTATTACACTGAGAGACTGCAACATGTGATTGTACAGAGAAACTGCACCATTTGATTACACAGAGACTGCACCATGTCTTCAATCAGAGAGTCTGCATCATGTGATTACATAGAAACAGCAGCATCTGAGAACACAGAGACTGCATCAGGTTATTACACAGAGACCGCAGCATGTGATTACACAGAGAGACTGCACCATGTGATTATACAGAGAGACTGCAACATGTGGTTACACAGACAGCCTGCACCATGTCTTTAATCAGATTGACAGCACCGGGTGATTACATAGAGTCAGCACCATCTGATTACACAGAGACTGCACCATGTGATTATACAGAGAGACTGCACCATGTCTTTAATCAGATTGACAGCACCGGGTGATTACATAGAGTCAGCACCATGTGATTACACAGAGACTGCACCATGTGATTACACAGTGACTGCAACATGTGATTACATAGAGAGACTGCAACATGTGATTGCACAGAGAGACTGCACCATGTGCTTATACAGAGAGACTGCATCATGTAATTATACAGAGACTGCATCCTGTGATTATATAGAGACTGCATCATGTGATTACATAGTGACGGCACCATGTTATTACACAGAGTGACTGCAACATGTGATTACACAAAGAGACTGGATCATGTGATTACACAGAGAGACTGCACAATGTGGTTATACACAGAGACTGCACCATGTCTTTAATCAGATTGTCTGCATCATGTGATTGCACACAGAGACTGCATCTTCTGATTACAGAGAGAGAGACGGCATCATGCGATTAAATAGAGACTGCATCATGTGATTATGCAGAGATTGCATCATGTGATTACACAGAGAGACTGCACCATGTGATTATACAGAGACTCCACCATGTGATTTCACAGAGAGACTGCATCCTGTGATTACACAGAGACTGCACCATGTGATTACACAGAGACTGTATCATGTGATTATACAGAGACTGCATCAATTGATTACACAGAGCCTGCATCATGTGATTATACAGAGACTGCATCCTGTGATTACACAGAGCCTGCATCATGTGATTATATAGAGACTGCACAATCTGATTACATAGAGACTGCACCATGTGATTATACAGAGAGACTGCACCATGTGATTACACAGAGAGGCTGCAACATGTGCTTACACAAAGACTACAACATGTGATTACAAAGAGTCTGCACCATGTGATTACTCAGAGACTGCAACTTATAAATTATGCAGAGACTGCACCATGAGATTACATAGAGACTGCAACATGTGATTATACAGAGAGACTCCACCATGTGATTACACAGAGACTGCATCATGTGATCATATAGAGACTGCATCATGTGATTTCATAGAGACTGCATGATTTGATTACATAGCGATTGCACCATGTTATTACACAGAGATACTGCACCATGCGATTATACAGAGAGACTGCACCAAGTGATTAGACAGAGACGGCACCATGTCTTTAATCAGATAGACAGCACCATGTGATTACATAGAGACAGCACCTTGTGCTTATACAGAGAGACTGCACCATGTGATTATACAGAGAGACTGCACCATGTGATTATACAGAGAGCCTGCATCATGTGATTACATAGAGAGTGCATCATGTGATTATACAGAGAGACTGCACCATGTGATTATACAGAGAGACTGCATCATGTGATTATACAGAGAGACTGCACCATGTGATTATACAGAGAGACTGCATCATGTGATTATACAGAGAGACTGCATCATGTGATTATACAGAGAGACTGCACCATGTGATTATACATAGAGACTTCACCATCTGATTACACAGAGACTGCACCATGTGATTACACAGTGACTGCAACATGTGATTACATAGAGAGACTGCAACATGTGATTGCACAGAGAGACTGCACCATGTGCTTATACAGAGAGACTGCATCATGTAATTATACAGAGACTGCATCCTGTGATTATATAGAGACTGCATCATGTGATTACATAGTGACGGCACCATGTTATTACACAGAGTGACTGCAACATGTGATTACACAAAGAGACTGGATCATGTGATTACACAGAGAGACTGCACAATGTGGTTATACACAGAGACTGCACCATGTCTTTAATCAGATTGTCTGCATCATGTGATTGCACACAGAGACTGCATCTTCTGATTACAGAGAGAGAGACGGCATCATGCGATTAAATAGAGACTGCACCATGTGATTATACAGAGAGACTCCACCATCTGATTAAACAGGGAAACTGCACCATGTGATTACACAGGAAGAAAAGACTGCACCATGTTATTACACAGTGACTGCAGCATGTGATTACATAGAGACTGCACCGTTTTATTACACAGTGACTGCAGCATGTGATTACACAGAAAATGTACCTTGTGATTGCACAGGGGGACTTCAACATCTGATTACACTGAGACTGCACCATGTTAGTACACAGAGAGACTGCACCATGTGATTATACAGAGAGACAGCAGCATGTGATTACTCTGAGACTGCAACATGTAATTACATAGAGAGACTGCATCTTCTGATTACAGAGAGAGATGGCATCATGTGATTAGAGACTGCAACATGTGATTGCACAGAGAAACTGCACCATGTGCTTATACAGAGAGACTGCACCATGTAATTATACAGAGACTGCATCCTGTGATTATATAGAGACTGCAACATGTGATTTCATGGAGACTGCATCATGTGATTACATAGTGACGACACCATGTTATTACACAGAGTGACTGCAACATGTGATTACATAGAGAGACTGCAACATGTGATTGCACAGAGAAACTGCACCATGTGCTTATACAGAGAGACTGCACCATGTAATTATACAGAGACTGCATCCTGTGATTATATAGAGACTGCAACATGTGATTTCATGGAGACTGCATCATGTGATTACATAGTGACGACACCATGTTATTACACAGAGTGACTGCAACATGTGATTACACAGAGAGACTGCATCATGTGATTACAGAGAGAGATGGCATCATGTGATTAAATAGAGACTGCATCATGTGATTATGCAGAGATTGCATCATGTGATTACACAGGGAGACAGCACCATGTGCTTATACAGAGACTGTATATTGTGATGTCACAGAAGCTGCACCATGTGATTACACAGAGACACTGCACCATGTGATTATACAGAGACACTGCACCATGTGATTATACAGAGACTGTATATTGTGATGTCACAGAAGCTGCACCATGTAATTTAACAGAGAGACTGCACCATGTGATTACACAGAGAGACTGCACCATCTGATTACACAGTGACTGTATATTGTGATGTCACAGAAGCTGCACCATGTAATTTAACAGAGAGACTGCACCATGTGATTACACAGAGAGACTGCACCATCTGATTACACAGTGACTGTATATTGTGATGTCACAGAAGCTGCACCATGTAATTTAACAGAGAGACTGCAGCATGTGATTACACAGAGAGACTGCACCATGTGATCACACAGAGAGACTGCACCATGTGATTACACAGAGGGACTGCACCATGTGATTACACAGAGAGACTGCACCATGTGATTACACAGAGAGACTGCACCATGTGATTATACAGAGAGACTGCATCCTGTGATTACACAGAGACTGCACCATTTGATTATACAGAGAGTCTGTAGCATATGATTACACAGAGCCTGCACCTTGTGATTACACAGAGAGACTGCACCATGTGATAACACAGAGAGGCTGCAACATGTACTTACACAAAGACTACAACATGTGATTACAAAGAGTCTGCACCATGTGATTACTCAGAGACTGCAACTTATGATTATACAGAGAGACTCCACCATGTGATTATACAGAGCTGCAAGATGTAATTATATAGAGACTGCATCATGTGATTTCATAGAGACTGCATGATTTGATTACAAAGTGATTGCACCATGTTATTACACAGAGATACTGCACCATGCGATTATACAGAGTGACTGCACCAAGTGATTAGACAGAGAGACGGCACCATGTCTTTAATCAGATAGACAGCACCATCTGATTAAACAGAGACTGCACCAAGTGATTATACAGAGAGACTGCACCATGTGATTATACAGAGAGACTGCAGAATGTGATTATACAGAGAGACTGCACCATGTGATTATACATAGAGACTTCACCATGTGATTACATAGAGACTGCACCATGTGATTATACAGAGAGACTGCATCATGTGATTACATAGAGACTGCATCATGTGATTATACAGAGAGACTGCACCATGTGATTACATAGAGACAGCACCATCTAATTACACAGACACTGCACCATGCGATTATGTAGAGAGACCACACCATGTGATTACTCAGAGACTGCACCATGTGATTACTCAGAGACTGCACCATGTGATTAATCAGAGACTGCACTATGTGGTTATACAGAGAGTCTGCACCATGTGATTACACAGAGACTGCACCATGTCTTCAATCAGAGCGCCTGCATCATGTGATTACATAGAGACAGCAGCATCTGTGTACACCTGACTGCATCAGGTTATTACACAGAGTCTGCAGCATGTGATTATACAGAGAGACTGCATCCTGTGATTACACAGAGACTGCACCATGTGATTATACAGAGAGACTGCATCCTGTGATTACACAGAGACTGCATCATGTGATTATACAGAGAGTCTATAGCATGTGATTACACAGAGACTGCACCATGTGATTACACAGTGACTGCACCATGTGATTATACAGAGAGACTGCATCCTGTGATTACACAGAGACTGCACCATGTGATTATACAGAGAGTCTGTAGCATGTGATTACACAGAGATGGCATCATGTGATCACACAGAGACTGCATCATGTGATTATATAGGGACTGCATCATGTGATTTCATAGAGTCTGCATGATTTGTTTACATAGCGATTACACCATGTTATTACAAGAGATACTGCACCATGCGATTATACAGAGAGACTGCACCAATGATTAAACAGAGAGAATGCACCATGTCTTTAATCAGATAGACAGCACAATGTGGTTACATAGAGACAGCACAATCTGATTACACATTGAGACTGCACCATGTGATTATACAGAGAGACTCCACCATCTGATTAAACAGGGAAACTGCACCATGTGATTACACAGGAAGAAAAGACTGCACCATGTTATTACACAGTGACTGCAGCATGTGATTACATAGAGACTGCACCGTTTTATTACACAGTGACTGCAGCATGTGATTACACAGAAAATGTACCTTGTGATTGCACAGGGGGACTTCAACATCTGATTACACTGAGACTGCACCATGTTAGTACACAGAGAGACTGCACCATGTGATTATACAGAGAGACAGCAGCATGTGATTACTCTGAGACTGCAACATGTAATTACATAGAGAGACTGCATCTTCTGATTACAGAGAGAGATGGCATCATGTGATTAGAGACTGCAACATGTGATTGCACAGAGAAACTGCACCATGTGCTTATACAGAGAGACTGCACCATGTAATTATACAGAGACTGCATCCTGTGATTATATAGAGACTGCAACATGTGATTTCATGGAGACTGCATCATGTGATTACATAGTGACGACACCATGTTATTACACAGAGTGACTGCAACATGTGATTACACAGAGAGACTGCATCATGTGATTACAGAGAGAGATGGCATCATGTGATTAAATAGAGATTGCATCATGTGATTACACAGAGACACTTCACCATGTGATTATACAGAGACACTGCACCATCTGATTATACAGAGACTGTATATTGTGATGTCACAGAAGCTGCACCATGTAATTTAACAGAGAGACTGCACCATGTGATTACATAGAGAGACTGCACCATGTGATTACACAGAGGGACTGCACCATGTGATTACACAGAGAGACTGCACCATGTGATTACACAGAGAGACTGCACCATGTGATTATACAGAGAGACTGCATCCTGTGATTACACAGAGACTGCACCATTTGATTATACAGCGAGTCTGTAGCATATGATTACACAGAGCCTGCACCTTGTGATTACACAGAGAGACTGCACCATGTGATTACACAGAGAGGCTGCAACATGTACTTACACAAAGACTACAACATGTGATTACAAAGAGTCTGCACCATGTGATTACTCAGAGACTGCAACTTATGATTATACAGAGAGACTCCACCATGTGATTATACAGAGCTGCAAGATGTAATTATATAGAGACTGCATCATGTGATTTCATAGAGACTGCATGATTTGATTACAAAGTGATTGCACCATGTTATTACACAGAGATACTGCACCATGCGATTATACAGAGTGACTGCACCAAGTGATTAGACAGAGAGACGGCACCATGTCTTTAATCAGATAGACAGCACCATCTGATTAAACAGAGACTGCACCAAGTGATTATACAGAGAGACTGCACCATGTGATTATACAGAGAGACTGCAGAATGTGATTATACAGAGAGACTGCACCATGTGATTACTCAGAGACTGCAACTTATGATTATACAGAAAGACTCCACCATGTGATTATACAGAGACTGCAAGATGTAATTATATAGAGACTGCATCATGTGATTTCATAGAGACTGCATGATTTGATTACAAAGTGATTGCACCATGTTATTACACAGAGATACTGCACCATGCGATTATACAGAGTGACTGCACCAAGTGATTAGACAGAGAGACGGCACCATGTCTTTAATCAGATAGACAGCACCATCTGATTAAACAGAGACTGCACCAAGTGATTATACAGAGAGACTGCACCATGTGATTATACAGAGAGACTGCAGAATGTGATTATACAGAGAGACTGCACCATTTGATTACACAGGGAGACTGCACCATCTTATTACACAGAGACTGCATCATGTAATTTCACTGAGAGATTGCAGCACGCGATTACACAGAGAAACTGCACCATTTGATTACACAGAGACTGCACTATGTCTTCAATCGGAGCGCCTGTATCATGTGATTACATAGAACACAGAGACTGCATCAGGTTATTACAGAGACTGCACCATGTGATTACTCTGAGACTGCACCATGTCTTTAATCAGATAGACAGCACCATGTGATTACACTGAGACTGCAACATGTGATTACACAGAGAGACTGCAGCATGTGATTATACAGAGAGACTGCACCATGTGATTATACAGAGAGACTGCACCATGTGGTAACATAGGGACAGCACCATCTGATTACACAGGGACTGCGCCATGCGATTATGTAGAGAGACCACACCATGTGATTAATCAGAGACTGCAACATGTGATTACACAGAGAGACTGCACTATGTGGTTATACAGAGAGACTGCAACACGTGATTGTTCAGAGAAACTGCATCATGTGAATACACAGAGACTGCACCATATCTTTAAACTGAGAGTCTGCACCATTTGATTACACAGAGACTGCACCATGTCTTCAATCAGAGAGTCTGCAACATGTGATTACATAGAGACAGCAGCATCTGTGTACATCTGACTGCATCAGGTTATTACACAGAGACTGCAGCATGTGATTAGACAGAGAGGCTGCAACATGTGATTACACAGAGAGACTGCAACATGTCTTTAATCAGACAGACAGCACCATATGATTATACAGAGACTGCACCATGTGATTACTCAGAGACTGCAACATGTGATTACATAGAGAGACTGCATCATGTGCTTATACAGACAGACTGCACCATGTAATTATACAGAGCATGCATCATGTGATTGCACAGAGAATGCGTCATGTGATTATATAGAGACTGCAACATGTGATTTCATAGAGACTGCAACATGAAATTACATAGTGACTGCACCATGTTATTACACAGAGTGACTGCAACATGTGATTACACAGAGAGTCTGCACCATGTGATTACACAGAGATACTGCACCATGTGATTACACAGAGAGACTGCACCATGTGGTTATACAGAGAGACTGCACCATGTCTTTAATCAGATTGTCTGCATCATGTGAGTGCACACAGAGACTGCATCTTCTGATTTCACAGAGATACTGCACCATGTGATTATACGGAGACTGCATCATGTGATTAAACAGAGACTACATCATGTGATTATATACAGATTGCACTATCTGATTACACAGGGACTGCACCATGTGATTATACAGAGGGACTGCATCTTGTGATTACACAAAGACTACATCATGTGATTACACAGAGACTGCATCATTTGATTACACAGAGCCAGCACCATGTGATTAGACAGAGACGGCACCATGTGATTATAGAGAGATACTCCACCATGTGATTAAACAGGGAAACTGCACCATGTGATTACAAAGGGAGGTTGCTTGGCCTAAATAGCCAAGTGGTTATGGTACTGGGCTTGTAACCCCAAAATCATGAGTTCAAATCTCACAATGGCAAACTATGAATCAATGTAACTTCATCAGAAACAGATGGAAATGGGTTTGTAATCGAAAGAGTTACAGAGAGACTGCACCATGTGATTACACAGAGACTGCACCATGTGATTACACAGAGACTGCTCCATGTGATTACACAGAGAGACTGCAACATGTGATTACACAGAGACTGCACCATGTGATTACACAGAGAGACTGCAACATGTGATTACACAGAGACTGCACAATGTGATTGCACAGAGCGACTGCAACATGTGATTACACAGAGAGACTGCACCATGTGATTACACAGAGACTGCCTCATGTGATTACACAGAGACTGCACCATGTGATTATACAGAGACTGCATCATGTGATTACAGAGACTGCATCATGTGATTACACAGCGACTGCACCATGTGATTATACAGGGACTGCATCATGTGATTATACAGTGACTGCACCATGTGATTACACAGAGTCTGCATCATGTGATTATATAGAGACTGCACCATGTGGTTACACAGAGAGGCTGCAACATGTGATTACACAGAGAGACTGCAACATGTGATTACACAGAGACTGCACAATGTGATTACACCAGAGACTGCTCCATGTGATTACACAGAGAGACTGCAACATGTGATTACACAGAGAGACTGCAACATGTGATTACACAGAGACTGCACAATGTGATTACACAGAGAGACTGCAACATGTGATTAGACAGAGACTGCACCATGTGATTACACAGAGAGACTGCAACATGTGATTACACAGAGACTACACAATGTGATTACACAGAGCGACTGCAACATGTGATTACACAGAGAGACTGCACCATGTGATTACACAGAGACTGCACCATGTGATTGCACAGAGCGACTGCAACATGTGATTACACAGAGAGACTGCACCATGTGATTACACAGAGACTGCCTCATGTGATTACACAGAGACTGCATCATGTGATTACAGAGACTGCATCATGTGATTACACAGCGACTGCACCATGTGATTATACAGGGACTGCATCATGTGATTATACAGGGACTGCACCATGTGATTACACAGAGTCTGCATCATGTGATTATATAGAGACTGCACCATGTGGTTACACAGAGAGGCTGCAACATGTGATTACACAGAGAGACTGCACAATGTGATTACACAGAGAGACTGCAACATGTGATTAGACAGAGACTGCACAATGTGATTACACAGAGCGACTGCAACATGTGATTACACAGAGAGACTGCACCATGTGATTACACAGAGACTGCACAATGTGATTACACAGAGAGACTGCAACATGTGATTAGACAGAGACTGCACAATGTGATTACACAGAGAGACTGCACCATGTGATTACACAGAGACTGCACCATGTGATTATACAGAGACTGCATCATGTGATTACAGAGACTGCATCATGTGATTACACAGCGACTGCACCATGTGATTATACAGGGACTGCATCATGTGATTATACAGGGACTGCACCATGTGATTACACAGAGTCTGCATCATGTGATTATATAGAGACTGCACCATGTGGTTACACAGAGAGGCTGCAACATGTGATTACACAGAGAGACTGCAACATGTGATTACACAGAGACTGCACAATGTGATTGCACCAGAGACTGCACCATGTGATTACACAGAGAGACTGCAACATGTGATTACACAGAGACTGCACCATGTGATTACACAGAGAGACTGCAACATGTGATTACACAGAGACTGCACCATGTGATTACACAGAGAGACTGCAACATGTGATTACACAGAGACTGCACAATGTGATTACACAGAACGACTGCAACATGTGATTACACAGAGAGACTGCACCATGTGATTACACAGAGACTGCACCATGTGATTGCACAGAGCGACTGCAACATGTGATTACACAGAGAGACTGCACCATGTGATTACACAGAGACTGCATCATGTGATTACACAGCGACTGCATCATGTGATTATACAGGGACTGCATCATGTGATTATACAGGGACTGCACCATGTGATTACACAGAGTCTGCATCATGTGATTATATAGAGACTGCACCATGTGGTTACACAGAGAGGCTGCAACATGTGATTACACAGAGAGACTGCAACATGTCTTTAATCAGACAGACAGCACCATATGATTACACAGAGTCAGCACCATCTGATTACACAGAGAGTGCACCATGTGATTACTCAGAGACTGCACCATGTGATTATACAGAGACTGCACCATGTGATTACTCAGAGACTGCAACATGTGATTACATAGGGAGACTGCATCTTCTGCTTATACAGACAGACTGCACCATGTAATTATACAGAGACTGCATCATGTGATTGCACAGAGAATGCGTCATGTGATTATATAGAGACTGCAACATGTGATTTCATAGAGACTGCAACATGAAATTACATAGTGACTGCACCATGTTATTACACAGAGTGACTGCAACATGTGATTACACAGAGCGTCTGCACCATGTGATTACACGGAGAGACTGCACCATGTGATTAGACAGAGAGACTGCACCATGTGCTTATACAGAGATACTGCACCATGTGATTATAGAGAGATACTCCACCATGTGATTAAACAGGGAAACTGCACCATGTGATTACAAAGGGAGGTTGCTTGGCCTAAATAGCCAAGTGGTTATGGTACTGGAAACGTGTTTGTACTCGAAAGAGTTACACAGAGACTGCATCATGTGATTACTCTGAGACTGCACCATGTCTTTAAACAGATAGACAGCACCATGTGATTACACTGAGACTGCAACATGTGATTACACAGAGAGACTGCACCATGTGATTACACAGAGAGACTGCACCATGTGATTACACAGAGAGACTGCACCATGTGATTACACAGAGACTGCATCATGTGATTACTCTGAGACTGCACCATGTCTTTAATCAGATAGACAGCACCATGTGATTACACTGAGACTGCAACATGTGATTACACAGAGAGACTGCAGCATGTGATTATACAGAGACTGCACCAAGTGATTAGACAGAGGGACTGCACCATGTGATTATACAGAGAGACTCCACCATGTGATTAAATAGGGAAACTGCAACATGTGATTACACAGAGAAACTGCACCATGTGATTACACAGAGAGACTGCACCATGTGATTACACAGAAAGACTCCACCATGTGATTATACAAGAGACTCCACCATGTGATTATACAGAGAGACTGCATCATGTGATTACACAGAGACTGCAACATGTGATTACTCAGAGACTGCAACATGTGATTACACAGAGATACTGCACCATGTGATTACACAGAGAGTCTGCACCATGTGATTATACAGAGACTGCACCATCTGATTACAAAGAGTCTGCACCATGTGTTATACAAGGAAATTGCACCATGTGATTACACAGAGAGATTGCATCACGTGATTACACAGGGAAACTGCACCAAGTGATTATACAGAGAGACTGCACCATGTGATTACACAGAGAGACTGCACCATGTGATTACACAGAGAGACTGCACCATGTGATTACACAGAGAGACTGCACCATGTGATTACACAGAGAGACTGCACCATGTGATTACACAGAGAGACTGCACCCTGAGATTATACAGACAGACTGCAACATGTGATTACACAGAGAGACTGCACCATGTGATTACACAGAGACGGCACCATGTGATTAGACAGAGAGACTGCACCATGTGATTACACAGTGACTGCACCATGTTATTATACAAGAGACTCCACCATGTGATTACACAGAGAGACTGCACCATGTGATTAGACAGAGACTGCACCATGTGATTAGACAGAGACTGCACCCTGAGATTATACAGAGAGACTGCAACATGTGATTACACAGAGAGACTGCACCATGTGATTACACAGAGACTGCAACATGTGATTATACAGACAGATTGGACCATGTGATTACATACAGAGACTGCACCATTTCACAGAGTCTAAACCATATCTTCAATCCGAGAGTTTGCACCATGTGATTACATTGAGACAGCACCATCTGATAACACAGAGACTGCATCACGTTATTACACAGAGAATGTATCTGGTGATTGCACAGGGGGACTGCAGCATGTGTTTACGCAGAGACGGCACCATTTGATTACACAGGGACTGTACCTTGTGATGATACAGGGAGACTGCACCACGTGATTACACAGAGACTGCACCATGTTATTACACAGAGAGACCGCAACATGTGATTAGACAGAGAGACTGCAACATGTGATTATACAGAGAGACTCCACCATGTGATTATACAGAGAATACATCATGTGATTATATAGAGACTGCATCAGTTGATTACATAGCAATTGCACCATGTTATTACACAGAGATACTGCACCATGCGATTATACAGAGAGACTGCACCATGTGATTTCACAGGGAGACTGCACCATCTTATTACACAGAGACTGCACCATGTTATTACACTGAGAGACTGCAACATGTGATTATACAGAGAAACTGCACCATGTGATTACACAGAGACTGCACCATATCTTTAATCTGAGAGTCTGCACCATTTGATTACACAGAGACTGCACCATGTCTTCAATCAGAGAGAATGCATCATGTGATTACATAGAGACAGCAGCATCTGAGAACACAGAGACTGCATCAGGTTGCACAGAGAGACTGCTTCATGTGATTACACAGAGGGATTGCAACATCTGATTACACAGAGGCTGCATCATGTTATTACACAGAGACTGTACCATGTGATTACACAGAGAGACAGCAACATGTGATTATACAGAGAGACTGCTTCATGTGATTACACAGAGGGATTGCAACATCTGATTACACAGAGGCTGCATCATGTTATTACACAGAGAATGGAGCATGTGATTACGCAGAGACTGCACCATGTTATTACACAGAGACTGGAGCATGAGATTACACAGAGCGGTTCCAACATGTGATTAAGCAGAGACTGCACCATGTGATAACATAGGGACAGCACCATCTGATTACACAGAGACTGCGCCATGCGATTATGTAGAGAGACCACACCATGTGATTAATCAGAGACTGCAACATGTGATTACACAGAGGGATTGCAACATCTGATTACACAGAGGCTGCATCATGTTATTACACAGAGAATGGAGCATGTGATTACGCAGAGACTGCACCATGTTATTACACAGAGACTGGAGCATGAGATTACACAGAGCGGTTCCAACATGTGATTAAGCAGAGACTGCACCATGTGATAACATAGGGACAGCACCATCTGATTACACAGAGACTGCGCCATGCGATTATGTAGAGAGACCACACCATGTGATTAATCAGAGACTGCAACATGTGATTACACAGAGACTGCACCATGTGATTACACAGAGGGATTGCAACATCTGATTACACAGAGACTGCATCATGTGATTACACAGAGGCTGCATCATATGATTACACAGAGGCTGCAGCATGTGATTACAAAGAGACTGCATCATGTGATTATATACAGACTGCACTATCTGATTACACAGAGACTGCATGATGTGATTATACAGAGAATGCATCATGTGATTATATAGAGACTGCATCATGTGATTATACAGAGAATGCATCATGTGATTGTATAGAGACTGCACCATGTGATTATACAGAGACTGCACCATGTCTTCAATCAGAGAGTCTGCACCATGTGATTACACAGAGACTGCATCATGTTATTACACAGAGACTGGAGCATGTGATTACACAGAGCGGTTGCAACATGTGATTACACAGAGACTGCGCCATGCGATTATGTAGAGAGACCACACCATGTGATTAATCAGAGACTGCAACATGTGATTACACAGAGAGACTGCACTATGTGGTTATACAGAGAGACTGCTCCATGTGATTACACAGAGAAACTGCAACACGTGATTGTACAGAGAAACTGCACCATGTGATTACACAGAGACTGCACCATGTCTTCAATCAGAGAGTCTGCATCACGTGATTACATAGAGACAGCAACATCTGTGTACACAGAGACTGCATCAGGTTATTACACAGAGACTGCAGCATGTGATTACACAGAGTGACTGCACCATGTGATTACACAGAGAGACTGCACCATGTCTTTAATCAGATAGACAGCACCATATGATTACATAGAGTCAGCACCATCTAATTACATAGAGAGTGCACCATGTGATTAAACAGAGAGACTGCACCATGTGATTATACAGAGAGACTGCACCATGTGATTACTCAGAGACTGCAACATGTGATTACACAGAGAGACTGCAAGATGTGATTGCACAGATAGACTGCACCATGTAATTATACAGAGACTGCATCATGTGATTACACAGAGAATGCATCATGTGATTATATAGAGACTGCAACATGTGATTTGATAGAGACTGCATCATGTGATTACATACTGACTGCACCATGTGATTACACAGAGAGACTGCACCCTGTGATTACACAGAGAGACTGCACCATGTGATTACACAGAGAGACTGCACCATGTGATTACACAGAGAGACTGCAACATGTGATTACACAGAGACTGCACCATGTGATTACACAGAGAGACTGCACCATGTGATTATGCAACTGACTCCCCCATGTGATTATACAGGGAAACTGCACTATGTGATTAGACAGAGAGACTGCACCATGTGATTACACAGAGACTGCACCATGTGATTACACAGAGAGACTGCACCATGTGATTATACAGGGAAATTGCACCATGTGATTACACAGAGAGACTGCACCATGTGTTTACATAGAGGGACTGCAACATGTGATTACACCGAAAATGTACCTTGTGATTGCACAGAGGTACTTCACTATCTGATTACACAGAGACTGCACCGTGTTATTGCACAGACACGTAACGTGATTACACTGAGAGACTGCACCATGTGATTACACAGAGAGACTGCACCATGTGGTTATACAGAGAGACTGCACCATGCCTTTAATCAGATTGTCTGCATCATGTGAGTGCACACTGAGACTGCATCTTCTGATTACAGAGAGAGACGGCATCATGTGAGTCAATAGAGACTGAATGATGTGATTATGTCGAGTTTGCATCATATGATTACACAGAGACACTGCACCATGTGATTACACAGAGAGACCGCAATATGTGATTAGACAGAGACTGCACCATATGATTACACAGGGAGACAGCACCATGTGATTTCACAGAGACTGTACCCTGTGATGACACAGAGACTGCATCATGTGGTTACACAGAGAGACTGCACCATGTGATTACGCAGAGTCTGCACCATGTGATTACAGAGGGAGACTGCATCACGTGATTATATAGAGATTGCATCATGTGATTACATAGAGAGACTGCAACATGTGATTACACAGAGAATGTACCTTGTGATTGCACAGAGGGACTTCACCATGTGATTACATAGAGACAGAACCCTGTGATTACACGGAGACTGTACCTTGTGATGACACAGAGACTGCATCAAGTGATTTCACAGAGAGACTGCACCATGTGATTACACAGGAAAACTGCACCATGTGATTACCCAGAGAGACTGCACCATGTGATTACACAGAGAGACTCCACCATGTGATTATACAAGAGACTCCACTATGTGATTACACAGGGAGACTGCACCATGTGATTACACAGAGATTGCACCATGTGATTACACAGGGAGACTGTACCGTGTGATTACACAGAGACTGCACCATGTGATTACGCAGAGTCTGCACCATGTGATTACAGAGGGAGACTGCATCACGTGATTATATAGAGATTGCATCATGTGATTACATAGAGAGACTGTACCGTGTGATTACACAGGGACTGCACCATGTGATTACACAGAGAGACTGTACCATGTGATTACACAGAGACTGCACCATGTGATTACACAGAAACTGCACCATGTGATTACACAGGGAGACTGTACCATGTGATTACACAGAGACTGCACCATGTGATTACACTGACACAGCACCATGTGATTACACAGAGACCTAACCATGTGATTACACAGGGAGACTGCACCATGTGATTACACGGAGACTGCACCATGTGATTACACTGACACTGCACCATGTGATTACACAGAGAGACCTAACCATGTGATTACACAGGGAGACTGCACCATGTGATTACACGGAGACTGCACCATGTGATTACACAGAGACTACACCATGTGATTACACTGACACTGCACCATGTGATTACACAGAGAGACTGCACCATGTGATTACACAGGGAGACTGCACCATGTGATTACACGGAGACTGCACCATGTGATTACACAGAGACTGCACCATGTGATTACACAGAGAGACTGCACCATGTGATTACACAGGGAGACTGCACCATGTGATTACACAGAGACTGCACCATGTGATTACACAGAGAGACTGCACCATGTGATTACACAGAGAGACTGCACCACGTGATTACACAGAGACTGCACCATGTGATTACACAGGGAGACTGCACCATGTGATTACACGGAGACTGCACCATGTGATTACACTGACACTGCACCATGTGATTACACAGAGAGACCTAACCATGTGATTACACAGGGAGACTGCACCATGCCATTACACAGAGACTCCACCATGTTATTACACAGAGAGATTGCACCATGTGATTACACAGAGACTCCACCATGTTATTACACACAGAGACTGCACCATGTGATTATACAACAGACTCCACTATGTGATTATACAGAGAGACTCCACCATGTGATTACACAGAGAAAGTGCACCATGTGATAACACAGAGAGACTGCACCATGTGCTTTCACAGAGACTGCACCATGTGATTACACAGAAAGACTGCAACATGAGATTACATAGAGACAGCACCCCCTGATTACACGGAGACTGTACCTTGTGATGACACAGAGACTGCATCAAGTGATTTCACAGAGAGACTGCACCATGTTATTACACAGAGAGTGCAGTATATTATTACACAGAGAGACTGCAACATGTGATTATACAGAGACTGCAACATATGATTATACAGAGACTTCAGCATGTGATTAAAAACAGAGAGTGCAACATGTGATTATGCAGAGTCTGCACCATGTGATTACACAGAGAAACTGCACCATGTGATTACATAGAGAGACTGAACGAAGTGATTATACAAAGAGGCAGCACCATCTGATTACCCAGGTAAACTGCACCATGTGGTTACACAGAGAGACTGCACCATCTGATTACACAGAGAATGTACCTTGTGATTGCACAGGGGGACTTCACCATGTGATTACATAGAGACAGCACCTTCTGATTACATGGAGACTGTAGCTTGTGATGACACAGAGACTGCATCAAGTGATTTCACAGAGAGACTGCACCATGTTATTACACAGAGAGTGCAGTATGTTATTACACAGAGAGACTACAACATGTGATTATACAGAGACTGCAACATGTGATTATCCAGAGACTGCACCATGTGATTACACAGAGAGACTGCACCATGTGATTACACAGAGACTTCACCATGTGATTACACAGAGAAACTGCACCATGTGATTACACTGACACTGCACCATGTGATTACACAGAGACTGCACCGTGTGATTACGCAGAGAGACTGCACCATGTGTTATACAGTGAAACTGCACCATGTGATTACACAGAGAGACTGCACCATGTGATTACACAGAGATTGCACCATGTGATTACACAGGGCGACTGCACCATGTGATTACACAGAGAGACTGCACCATGTGATTACATAGAGGGACTGCAACATGTGATTACACCGAAAATGTACCTTGTGATTGCACAGAGGGACTTCACTATCTGATTACACAGAGACTGCACCGTGTTATTGCACAGACACTGTAACATGTGATTACACTGAGAGACTGCACCCTGTGATTACACAGAGAGACTGCACCATGTGATTACACAGAGAGACTGCACCATGTGATTACACAGAGACTGCACCATGTGATTACACAGGGCGACTGCACCATGTGATTATGCAAAGAGACTGCACCATGTGTTATACAGGGAAATTGCACCATGTGATTACACAGGGCGACTGCACCATGTGATTACACAGAGAGACTGCACCATGTGATTACACAGAGAGACTGCACCATGTGATTACACAGAGACTGCACCATGTGATTACACAGAGAGACTGCACCATGTGATTATGCAACTGACTCCCCCATGTGATTATACAGGGAAACTGCACCATGTGATTACACAGAGACTGCACCATGTGATTGCACAGAGAGGCTGCACCCTGTGATTACACAGAGAGACTGCAACATGTGATTACACAGAGAGACTGCACCATGTGATTACACAGAGAGACTGCACCATGTGATTAGACAGAGAGACTGCACCATGTGATTACACAGAGAGACTGCACCATGTGATTATACAGGGAAATTGCACCATGTGATTACACAGAGAGACTGCACCATGTGATTACATAGAGGGACCGCAACATGTGATTACACCGAAAATGTACCTTGTGATTGCACAGAGGTACTTCACTATCTGATTACACAGAGACAGCACCGTGTTATTGCACAGACACTGTAACATGTGATTACACTGAGAGACTGCACCATATGATTATACAGAGAGACTGCACCATGTGATTACACCGACAGACTGCACCATATGATTACACAGGGATACTGCACCATGTGATTACACAGAGAGACTGCAACATGTGATTATACAAGAGACTCCACCATGTGATTACACGGAGACTGCAGCATGTAATCACACAGAGAGACTCCACCATGTGATTGCACAGAGAGACTGCACCATGTGATTATGCAACTGACTCCCCCATGTGATTAGACAGAGAGACTGCACCATGTGATTACACAGAGAGACTGCACCATGTGATACATAGAGCGACTGCACCATGTGATTATGAAGAGACTCCACCATGTGATTACACAGAGAGACTGCACCATGTGATTATGCAGAGAGACTGCACCATGTGATTACACAGAGAGACTGCACCATGTGATTATACAAGAGACTCCACCTTGTGATTACATGGGGAGACTGCACCATGTGATTACGCAAAGAGACTGCACCATGTGTTATACAGGGATATTGCACCATCTGATTACACAGGGAAACTGCACCATGTGATTATACAGAGAAACTGCACCATGTGATTACACATAGACTGCACCATGTGATTACACGGAGACTGCACCATGGGTGATTACACAGAGAAACTGCACCATGTGATTACACATAGACTGCACCATGTGATTACACGGAGACTGCACCATGGGTGATTACACAGAGAGACTGCACCATGTGATTACACAGAGAGACTGCGCCATGTGATTATACAGAGAGACTGCAACATGTGATTACACAGAGACTGCAACATGTGATTACACTGAGAGAATGCACTATGTGATTACATAGAGACAGCACCATCTTATTAAACAGAGACGGTACCTCTTGATGACACAAGGACTGCATCATGTGATTATACAGTGAGACTCCACCATGTGATTACACAGAGAGACTGCACCATGTGATTATACAAGAGACTCCACCATGTGATTACACAGAGAGACTGCACCATGTGATTAGACAGAGGGACTGCACCATGTGATTACACAGAGACTGCACCATGTGATTACACAGAGAGACTGTACCATGTGATTACACAGAGACTGCACCATGTGATTACACAGAGACTGCACCATGTGATTACACAGGGAAACTGCACCATGTGATAACACAGGGAAACTGCACCATGTTTTTACACAGAGACTGCACCATGTGATTACACAGGGAAACTGCACCATGTGATTACAGAGAGAGACTGCACCATATGATTACACAGGGAAACTGCACCATGTAATCACACAGAGAGACTGCACCATGTGATTATGCAAGAGTCTCCACCATGTGATTACACAGAGAGACTGCACCATGTGATTATGCAGAGAGACTGCACCATGTGATTATGCAGAGAGACTGCACCATGTGAATATGCAGAGAGACTGCACCATGTGATTATGCAGAGAGACTGCACCATGTGATTATGCAGAGACTGCACCATGTGATTATGCAGAGAGACTGCACCATGTGATTACACAGAGAGACTGCACCGTGTGATTATGCAGAGAGACTGCACCATGTGATTATGCAGAGAGACTGCACCATGTGATTACACAGAGAGACTGCACCATGTGATTATACAAGAGACTCCACCTTGTGATTACATGGGGAGACTGCACCATGTGATTACACAAAGTGACTGCACCATGTGTTATACAGGGAAATTGCACCATGTGATTACATAGAGGGACTGCAACATGTGATTACCCTGAAAATGTACCTTGTGATTGCACAGAGGGACTTCACTATCTGATTACACAGAGACTGCACCGTGTTATTGCACAGACACTGTAACATATGGTTACACTGAGAGACTGCACCCTGTGATTACACTGAGAGACTGCACCATATGATTATACAGAGAGACTGCACCATGTGATTACACCGACAGACTGCACCATATGATTACACAGGGATACTGCACCATGTGATTACACAGAGAGACTGCACCATGTGATTAGAAAGAGAGACTGCGACATGTGATTACACAGAGACTCCACCATGTGATTACACAGAGACTGTACCATGTGATTACACGGGGAGATTGCACCACATGATTACAAAGGGAAACTGCACCATGTGATTACACAGGGAAACTGCACCATGTGATTATACAGAGAGACTGCACCATGTTTTTACAGAGACTGCACCATGTGATTACACAGAGAGACTGCACCATGTGATTACACAGAGACTCCACCATGTGATTACACAGAGACTGCACCATGTGATTACACGGGGAGATTGCACCACATGATTACAAAGGGAAACTGCACCATGTGATTACACAGGGAAACTGCACCATGTGATTATACAGAGAGACTGCACCATGTGATTACACAGGGAAACTGCACCATGTGATTACACAGAGACTGCACCATGTGATTACACAGGGAAACTGCACCATGTGATTACGCAGAGAGACTGCACCATGTGATTACACAGTGAGACTGCACCATGTCATTACATAGAGACTGCACCATGTGATTACACAGAGACTGCAACACGTGATTATACAGAGAGTCTGCACCATGTGATTACACAGGGAGTGGGCACCATGTGATTACATTGAGACAGCACCTTCTGATTACATGGAGAGTGTACCTTGTGATGACACAGAGACTGCATCAAGTGATTTCACAGAGAGACTGCACCATGTTATTACACAGAGAGTGCAGTATTTTGTTACATAGGGAGTCTGCAACATGTGATTATACAGAGACTGCAGCATGTGATTACACAGAAAAACTGCACCATGTGATTACTTAGAGAGACTGAACGAAGTGATTATACACAGAGGCAGAACCATCTGATTACACAGAGACTGCACCTTGTGATTATACAGAGTCTACAACATGTGATTACACAGAGAAACTGCACCATGCAATTATACAGAGAGACACCACCATATGATTACACAGGGAGACTGCGCCATTTGATTTCACAGAGACTGCACCATGTGATTCACAGGGAGTGGGCACCATGTGATTACATTGAGACAGCACCATCTGATTACACAGAGATGTACCTTGTGATTGCACAGAGGGACTTCACCATGTGATTACATAGAGACAGCACCAGCTGATTGAACAGGGAAACTGCACCATGTGATTACACAGAGAGACTGGACCATGTGATTACACAGGGAAACTGCACCATGTGATTACACAGAGAGACTGGACCATGTGATTACACAGGGAAACTGCACCATGTGATTACACAGAGAGACTGCATCATATGATTACACAGAGAGACTGCACCATGTGATTACACAGAGAGACTGCACCATGTGATTACACAGAGAGTCCGAACCATGTGATTACACAGAGTGTCTGAACCATGTGATTATGCAGAGAGGCTTCACCATGTGATTATATAGAAATTGCAACATGTGATTACATAGAGTCTGCATCAGGTGATTACATACAGCCTGCGTCATGCCATTACACAGAGACTTCAACATGTGATTTCTCAGAGTCTGAACCATATCTTCAATCAGAGAGTTTGCACCATGTGATTAAATTGAGACAGCACCATCTGATAACACAGAGACTGCACAATGTTATCACACAGAGAGACTGAAACATGTGATTAGACAGAGAGACTGCACCATGTGATTACACAGGGAGACTGAACCATGTGATTGCGCAAAAACTAAACCATCTGAATATACAGAGAAACTGCACCATGTGATTACACAGATTGCATCATGTGATTATATAGAGACTGCATCATATGATTATACAGAGACTGCATCATGTGATTATATAGGGACTGCATCATATGATTATACAGAGACTGCACCATGTGATTATACAGAGACTGCAGCATGTGATTATATGGAAACTGCATCATGTGATTACACAGAGACTGCAACACGTGATTATACAGAGAGACTGCATCATGTGATTACACAGAGAGTCTGCACCATGTGATTACACAGGGAGTGAGCACCATGTGATTACATTGAAACAGCACCCTCTGATTACATGGAGAGTGTAACTTGTGATGACACAAAGACTGCATCAAGTGATTTCACAGAGAGACTGCACCATGTTATTACACAGAGAGTGCAGTATGTTATTACACAGGGAGTCTGCAACATGTGATTATACAGAGACTGCGCCATGTGATTACACAGACAGACTGAACCATGTGATTGCACAAAGACTAAACCATCTGAATATACAGAGAAACTGCACCATGTGATTACACAGACTGCATCATGTGATTATATGGAAACTGCATCATGTGATTACACAGAGACTGCATCATTTGATTACACAGATCCTGCACCATGTGCTTATACAGAGATACTGCACCATGTGATTAAACAGGGAAACTGCACCATGTGATTACACAGAGAGTCTGAACCATGTGATTCCACAGAGAGTCTGAACCATGTGATTACACAGAGAGACTGCACCATGCGATTATATAGAAATTGCATCATGTGATTACATAGAGTCTGCATCAGGTGATTACATACAGCCTGCATCATGCTATTACACAGAGACTTCAACATGTGATTTCACAGAGTCTGAACCATATCTTCAATCAGAGAGTTTGCACCATGTGATTACATTGAGACAGCACCATCTGATTACACAGAGACTGCATCACGTTATTACACAGAGAATGTATCTTGTGATTGCACAGAGGGACTGCAGCATGTGTTTACGCAGAGACGGCACCATCTGATTACACAGAGACTGTACCTTGTGATGATACAGGGAGACTGCACCATGTGATTACACAGAGAGACTGCACCATACGATTATACAGAGAGACTCCACCATATGATTACACAGGGAGACTGCATCATTTGATTTCACAGAGACTGCACCATGTGATTACACATGGAGGGGGCACCATGTGATTACATTGAGACAGCACCATCTGATTACACAGAGACTGTACCTTGTGTTGACACAGAGACTGCACCATGTTGTTACACAGACAGACTGCAACATGTGATTATACTGAGACTGCATCATGTGATTACATAGAGACTGCACCATGTTATCACACAGAGAGACTGCAACATGTGATTAGACAGAGAGACTGCACCATGTGATTACACAGACTGCATCATGTGATTATATAGAGACTGCATCATATGATTATACAGAGACTGCACCATGTGATTATACAGAGACTGCAGCATGTGATTACACAGAGAGATTGCATCCTGTGATTACACAGAGAGTCTGCACCATGTGATTACACAGACTGCATCATGTGATTATATAGAGACTGCATCATATGATTATACAGAGACTGCACCATGTGATTATACAGAGACTGCACCATGTGATTATACAGAGTCTGCAGCATGTGATTATACAGAGAGACTGCATCCTGTGATTACACAGAGAGTCTGCACCATGTGATTACTCAGGGAGTGGGCACCATGTGATTACATTGAAACAGCACCCTCTGATTTCATGGAGAGTGTACCTTGTGATGACACAAAGACTGCATCAAGTGATTTCACAGAGAGACTGCACCATGTGATTACACAGAGAGACTGCACCATGTGATTAAACAGGGAAACTGCATCATGTGATTACACAGAGACTGCACCATGTTTTTAATCAGAGAGACTGTACCATGTAATTACACAGAGAGACTCCACCATGTAATTAATACAAAAACTGCACCATGTAATTATACAGAGAGACAGCACCATCTGATTGCACAGAGACTGCACCATATGATTACACAGAGAGACTGCACCATGTGATTACACAGATTGACTGCACCATGTGATTACACAAATGTTGCAACATGTGATTACACAGATGCTGCACCATGTGATTACACAGGGGCTGCAACATGTGATTACATTTGGAGACTGCACCATGTGATTACACAGAGAGACTGCACCATGTGATTAAAAAGAAAGACTGCATCATGTGATTAAACAGCGAAACTGCACCATGTGATAAACAGAGACCGCACCATGTGATTATACAGAGAGACTGCACGACCTGATTACACAGAGCATGTACCTTGTGATTTCACAGAGACTGCACCATGTGATTACACAGGGAGGGGGCACCATGTGATTACATTGAGACAGCACCATCTGATTACACAGAGACTGCACCTTGTTATTACATAGAGATTGCACCATGTGATTACACAGAGGCTGCAACATGTAATTACACAGAGAGACTGAACCATGTGTTTAAACAGGGAGACTGAACCATGTGATTACACAAAGCGACAGCAGGATCTGATTACACAGAGAATGTACCTTGTGATTGCACAGAGAATGCAGCACGTGGTTACACAGAGAGACTGCATCATGTGATTATACAGAGGCTGCAACATGTGATTACACAGGGGCTGCAACATGTGATTAAATGGAGATCTTGCATCGTGTGATTACACTGAGAGACTGCACCATGTGATTATACAGAGACTGCACCATGTGATTACACTGAGAGACTGCACCATGTGATTATACAGAGACTGCACCATGTGATTACACAGGGGCTGCAACATGTGATTAAATGGAGATCTTGCATCATGTGATTACACTGAGAGACTGCAACATGCGATTATGCAGCGAGACTGCACCATATGATTACACAGAGACTGCACCATGTGATTATACAAATAGACTGCACCATGTGATTATACAGAGAGACTACACCATGTGATTACACAGAGACTGCACCATGTGATTACATGGAAACTGCACCATGTGATTACACAGAGAGACTGCACCACGTGATTATACAGAGTCTGCAGCATGTGATTATACAGAGAGACTGCATCCTGTGATTACACAGAGAGTCTGCACCATGTGATTACTCAGGGAGTGGGCACCATGTGATTACATTGAAACAGCACCCTCTGATTTCATGGAGAGTGTACCTTGTGATGACACAAAGACTGCATCAAGTGATTTCACAGAGAGACTGCACCATGTGATTACACAGAGAGACTGCACCATGTGATTAAACAGGGAAACTGCATCATGTGATTACTCAGAGACTGCACCATGTTTTTAATCAGAGAGACTGTACCATGTAATTACACAGAGAGACTCCACCATGTAATTAATACAAAAACTGCACCATGTAATTATACAGAGAGACAGCACCATCTGATTGCACAGAGACTGCACCATATGATTACACAGAGAGACTGCACCATGCGATTACACAGATTGACTGCACCATGTGATTACACAAATGTTGCAACATGTGATTACACAGATGCTGCACCATGTGATTACACAGGGGCTGCAACATGTGATTACATTTGGAGACTGCACCATGTGATTACACAGAGAGACTGCACCATGTGATTAAAAAGAAAGACTGCATCATGTGATTAAACAGCGAAACTGCACCATGTGATAAACAGAGACCGCACCATGTGATTATACAGAGAGACTGCACGACCTGATTACACAGAGCATGTACCTTGTGATTTCACAGAGACTGCACCATGTGATTACACAGGGAGGGGGCACCATGTGATTACATTGAGACAGCACCATCTGATTACACAGAGACTGCACCTTGTTATTACATAGAGATTGCACCATGTGATTACACAGAGGCTGCAACATGTAATTACACAGAGAGACTGAACCATGTGTTTAAACAGGGAGACTGAACCATGTGATTACACAAAGCGACAGCAGGATCTGATTACACAGAGAATGTACCTTGTGATTGCACAGAGAATGCAGCACGTGGTTACACAGAGAGACTGCATCATGTGATTATACAGAGGCTGCAACATGTGATTACACAGGGGCTGCAACATGTGATTAAATGGAGATCTTGCATCGTGTGATTACACTGAGAGACTGCACCATGTGATTATACAGAGACTGCACCATGTGATTACACTGAGAGACTGCACCATGTGATTATACAGAGACTGCACCATGTGATTACACAGGGGCTGCAACATGTGATTAAATGGAGATCTTGCATCATGTGATTACACTGAGAGACTGCAACATGCGATTATGCAGCGAGACTGCACCATATGATTACACAGAGACTGCACCATGTGATTATACAAATAGACTGCACCATGTGATTATACAGAGAGACTACACCATGTGATTACACAGAGACTGCACCATGTGATTACATGGAAACTGCACCATGTGATTACACAGAGAGACTGCACCACGTGCTTAAACAGTGAAACATCACCATGTAATTATACAGATAGACTGCACCATGAGATTACACAGAACAGCACCATGTGATTTCACAGAGATACTGCAACATGTGATTATGCAGCGAGACTGCACCATGTGATTAAACAGAGCATCTGCACCATGTGATTACACAGTGTGTCTACACCATGTGATTACACAGAGACTGCACCATGTGATTACACAGAGACTGCACCATGTGATTTCACACAGGGATAGCACCATGTGATTACACAGTAACTGTACCATGTGTTGACACAGAGAGACTGCACCATGTGATTAAATGGAGATCCTGCATCATGTGATTACAATGAGAGAATGCACCATGTGATTAAACAGAGACTGCACCATGTAACTAAACAGAGAATGCACCATGTGATTACTCAGAGACTGCGCCATATGATTACTCAGAGGCTGCAACATGTGATTACACAGTGAGACTACGCAATGTGATTACACAGATAGACTGCACCATGTGATTCCACAGAGACTGCACCATGTGATTACACAGAGACTGCACCATGTGATTCCACAGAGGCTGCACCATGTGATTACACAGAGACTGCACCATGTGATTACACAGATAGACTGCACCATGTGATTACACAGAGAGACTGCACCATGTGATTCTACAGAGACTGCACCATGTGATTACACAGAGAGACTGCACCATGTGATTCCACAGAAACACTGGACCATGTGATTACAGAGTCTGCACCATGTGATTACACAGAGACTGCACCATGTGATTACACACAGAGACTGCACCATGTGATTACACAGAGACTACACCATGTGATTACACAGAGAGACTGCACCATGTGATTACACAGAGAGACTGCACTATGTGATTACACAGAGACTGCACCACGTGCTTAAACAGTGAAACATCACCATGTGATTATACAGATAGACTGCACCATGAGATTACACAGAACTGCACCATGTGATTTCACAGAGACTGCATCATGTGATCACACAGAGAGACTGCAACATGGGATTATGCAGCGAGACTGCACCATGTGATTGTACAGAGAGACGGCATCGTGTGATTACACACAGGGACTGCACCATGTGGTTACTCAGTGACTGTACTATGTGCTTACACAGAGAGACTGCACCATGTGATTATACAGAGCGACTGCACCATGTGCTTACATAGATAATGCACCATGTGATTAAACGATCATTCATCATGTGATTACACCGAGAGACTGAACCATGTGGTTACACAGAGACTGCACCATGTGATTTCACAGAGCCACTGCTCCATGTGACGATACAGTGACTGTACCATGTTATTACATAGAGACTGCACCATGTGATTGCACATGAAGACTGCACCATGAGATTGCACAGATATTGCACCATGCGATCACAGAGACTGCACCATGTGATTACACAGAGAGACTCCACCATGTGATCAAACAATGAAACTGCATCATGTGATGACGCAGAGACTGCACCATGTGATTATACAGAGACTGTTCCATGTTATTACATGGAGATATTGCACCATGTGATCATACAAAGAGTCTGCACCATGTGATTACATAGAGACTGCACCATGTGATTACACACGGAGACTGCACCATGTGATTACATAGAGACTGCACCATGTGATTGAACAGACAAACTGCATCCGGTCATTACACAGAGAGTCTGCACCAGGTGATTACACAGAGACTGCACCACGTGCATAAACAGTGAAACCTCACCTTGCGATTACACAGAGACCGCACCATGTGATCACACAGAGAGACTGCAACATGGGATTATGCAGAGAGACTGCAACATGCGATTATGCAGAGAGACTGCATCGTATGATTACACACAGGGGCTGCACCATGTGGTTACTCAGTGACTGTACCATGTGCTTACACAGAGAGACTGCACCATGTGATTATACAGAGTGACTGCACCATGTGATTACACAGAGACTTCATCATGTGTTTAAAGAGAGAGTCTGCACCATGTGATTAAATGGCGATCATTCATCATGTGATTACATTAAGGGAATGCACCATATGATTGTACAGAGACTGCACCATGTAATTATACGGAGACTGTACCATCTGGTTACACAGAGAGTCTTCACCATGTGATTACGTAGAGACTGCACCATGTGATTTAACAGTGAAACTGCACCATGTGATTACACAGAGACTGCACCATGTGATTACACAGAGAGACTGCACCATGTGATTAGACAGAGATTGCACCATGTGATTATGCAGAGAGACTGCACCATGTGATTGTACAGAGAGACGGCATCGTATGATTAAACAATGAACCTGCACCATGTTATTACACACAGAGACTGCATGATGAGATTATACAGAGACTGCACCATGTGATTACACAGAGAGACTGCAACATGCGATTATGTGGAGAGACTGAACAATGTGATTTTACGGAGACTGCACCATCTGGTTACACGGAGAGACAGCATGATGTGATTTCTGTAGTAAGGTTTTTTGTTGCCCCACCAAATTGTCTGGAGGCTTGTTTTGTTGAACATAAGCAATTATTGAAAACCCTTAACTATATCCGTCTCCCAGGTACAGCTCTGCTCATGAGCTGGCTCCTCCCAGACACCACTACACATCATCTAGTATCACCTGAAACTCCACATTATAACCTGGGCTGGACTGTTCTCCCATCCTGCATTAACCTTTCTTCTGCCTGAGCAACTTTTTACTACAATTTCCCTTGGGTTGAAGTTATACAGTGTTGCAGCAGTCGAGCTAATCAGTTATTCGGGATGATAACTATTCATCGAAAGCTACTACACATTGTGAAGTCATCATTGATTTCTTTCTAATTAGGTTTAAATTTAATTGCAGAAAATGCACTGAGGAATCCTTCACTTTCTGCCCTTCAAATCATTGATCACCCCCCCCCCCCCAACCCTCCCCCACCCCTCCAACCAACCCTCCCCCCAACCCTCCCCCCAACCCTCTCCCCAACCCTCCCCCCACCCCTCCCCCACCCCTCCAACCAACCCTCCCCCACCCCTCCAACCAACCCTCCCCCCAACACTCCCCCCAACCCTCCCCCCAACCCTCTCCTCACCCTCCCCCAACCCTCTCCTCACCCTCCCCCAACCCTCTCCCCAACCCTCCCCCCAACCCTCCCCCCAACCCTCTCCCCAACCCTCTCCCCAACCCTCTCCTCACCCTCCCCCCAACCCTCTCCCCAACCCTCCCCCCAACCCTCCCCCCAACCCTCTCCTCACCCTCCCCCCAACCCTCCCCCCAACCCTCCCCCCAACCCTCTCCTCACCCTCCAACCAACCCTCCCCCCAACCCTCCCCCCAACCCTCCCCCCAACCCTCCCCCCAACCCTCTCCCCAACCCTCTCCTCACCCTCCCCCCAACCCTCCCCCCAACTCTCCCCCCAACCCTCTCCTCACCCTCCCCCCAACCCTCCCCCCAACCCTCCCCCCGCCCTTCCCCCAACCCTCTCCTCACCCTCCCCCCAACCCTCCCCCCAACCCTCCCCCCAACTCTCCCCCCAACCCTCTCCTCACCCCCCCCAACCCTCCCCCCAACCCTCCCCCCAACCCTCTCCTCACCCTCCCCCCACCCTCCCCCCAACCCTCTCCTCACCCTCCCCCCAACCCTCCCCCCAACCCTCCCCCCACCCTCTCCCCAACCCTCCCCCCACCCTCCCCCCAACCCTCCCCCCACCCTCCCCCAACCCTCTCCCCACCCTCCCCCCAACCCTCTCCTCACCCTCCCCCCAACCCTCCCCCACCCTCCCCCCAACCCTCCCCCCACCCTCCCCCCAACCCTCTCCCCACCCTCCCCCACCCTCCCCCCAACCCTCCCCCCACCCTCACCCCAACCCTCCCCCCACCCTCCCCCCAACCCTCTCCCCAACCCTCCCCCCACCCTCCCCCCAACCCTCTCCTCACCCTCCCCCCAACCCTCCCCCACCCTCCCCCCACCCTCCCCCCAACCCTCTCCTCACCCTCCCCCCAACCCTCCCCCACCCTCCCCCCACCCTCCCCCCAACCCTCCCCCCACCCTTCCCCCAACCCTCCCCCCACCCTCCCCCCAACCCTCTCCTCACCCTCCCCCCAACCCTCCCCCCACCCTCCCCCCAACCCTCTCCTCACCCTCCCCCCAACCCTCCCCCACCCTCCCCCCACCCTCCCCCCAACCCTCCCCCCACCCTCCCCCCAACCCTCCCCCCACCCTCCCCCCAACCCTCTCCTCACCCTCCCCCAACCCTCCCCCACCCTCCCCCCACCCTCCCCCCAACCCTCTCCTCACCCTCCCCCCAACCCTCCCCCACCCTCCCCCCAACCCTCCCCCCACCCTCCCCCCAACCCTCCCCCCACCCTCCCCCCAACCCTCTCCTCACCCTCCCCCCACCCTCCCCCCACCCTCCCCCCAACCCTCCCCCCAACCCTCTCCCCACCCTCCCCCCACCTTCCCCCCAACCCTCCCCCACCCTCCCCCCACCCTCCCCCCACCTTCCCCCCAACCCTCCCCCACCCTCCCCCCACCTTCCCCCCAACCCTCCCCCACCCTCCCCCCACCCTCCCCCCAACCTTCCCCCCAACCCTCCCCCACCCCTCCCCCCAACCCTGTCCTCACCCCCCCAACCCTCTCCTCACCCTCTCCCCACCCTCCCCCCAACCCTCTCCTCACCCTCCCCCCAACCCTCCCCCCAACCCTCCCCCCAACCCTCTCCTCACCCTCCCCCCAACCCTCCCCCCAACCCTCCCCCCAACCCTCTCCCCACCCTCCCCCCAACCCTCCCCCCAACCCTCTCCTCACCCCCCCAACCCTCTCCCCACCCTCCCCCCAACCCTCTCCTCACCCCTCTCCTCACCCCCCCAAACCTCCCCCACCCCTCCCCCCAACCCTCTCCTCACCCCTCTCCTCACCCCCCCAACCCTCCCCCAACCCTCCCCCCAACCATCTCCTCACCCTCCCCCCAACCTTCTCCCCACCCTCCCCCCAACCCTCCCCCCAACCCTCTCCCCACCCTCCCCCCAACCCTCCCCCCAACCCTCCCCCCAACCCTCCCCCCACACCTCTCCCCAACCCTCCCCCCAACACTCTCCCCAACCCTCCCCCCAACCCTCTCCTCACCCTCCCCCCCAACCCTCCCCCCAACCCTCCCCCCAACCCTCTCCTCACCCCCCCAACCCTCTCCTCACCCCCCAACCCTCTCCTCACCCTGTCCCTCAACCGTCTCCCCACCCTCTCACTCAATCCCCCTCTCACCATCTCTCTCGCTGTTCAATATTCCCCACTTTTCATCCATTTCTCAATCACATCCCACCGTCTCCTTCAAACAATTCGTGCCATATCTCTGAGTCCCTTCACAGCATCTCTCTCGATCCCTGATCTCCATATCCTTATCTTTTCCTTTTTCACTATCCACTGCTGTTTTCATCCCTTCTTCTTTATTCCACAATTTGCTATCATTTGGGTCAGAAGTTCCCTCCTGCTTTCTAACTTCTCTCTTCCTCATTTTGGAGAATGTATCGCTTGACATTTGAAGTTTGACTCACAATGCACACTTATATTGGGTCATCTTTATCAGTTTTCTTCATAGCCCTAAAAATATCAACTAGTTCCCATGGAAGGCTCTTTTTCAATGAGAAACAATTCTCCCCCTCCCCCACTTTCATGCTCTTGTTTTTACCAAATCCAGGTTTTTTGGGTAAGTTTCATGTTACTTCGTGGAGTTAGTAATATTCGGATAAGGAGTCTTCAGAAAGTCCAGAAAGGCCCGTAAACTTCACCCTCTAGATTGGCACTCATCCACCTATCGCTTCATTAAGTCTTCACCTACACTTTCTGTTTGTTGGGTTTTTAATCTCATCTTTTATTTAGTTCTCTTCAGCCCACCCTTCTCTGCCTTCTTACCAAAGGAAATCTGAAATTCTGACCAATTTTCCTTTCTGTTCCATAAACGTCATTAATAAATGGGACTGTTTGATTAGTTTCCTCACATTCTGAGCTTCCGTTTGATGCTAATGAGCTTTTTTTAAAATGGCAAAGTATTAGTATTTCCTGCTGATTTCTTAGTTAGACTTATTTCTTTGCTTTTATATCATGACTGGGTGGAGCATGTTGGACCTGAGAGGTAAATAATTAAAATGGAATTGTGGGTCAGCATGCAGGGATATGTAAAGATAAGATGTGCTCCACCAAATTCCTAATCTCAGCAATGTAAGTATGGAACCTTGACCAAGTACTCAATGTGGGACAGAGGAGGAACAAGAGGTGGGTGTCAGAATTTCTGGGAACATCTCCTGGTAGAGGCACAGCAACAGATCAGCCAATCTCCAATAATTGGCTTTAAATATTTGGGTTAATGAAAATGAATGAGTGAAAAGGGGACATTTAGTCTCTAAAATCACATCATTTGATGTTGTCTAATGGTTGCTCTCTTTCACAAATACAACAGCACTTGGAAAATACATCAGACTATAAATGACAGATTTAATGCGTGATCACAGATGGTTGGGTAACAGTGCCATATATCTTTCAAGCACGTTGCTGTTGTTATTAGCAATGTGTCCTGATAATTATGTAATTAGTTTGCCAATCAGTGCCAAGTGCTGCTTCAAACCATGACTAAATCAGAATCCACCGTCTGCTTGTGAAAATTGATTTGCAGAATCTCAGTATTTCAACTCACCTCCCATTCCATGTTCCATAAAGAAGCAGGAGACGCAAATCCACATCCCATTGTACAAGCAACAGAGACTCAAACATCATCTTATTCAGAATCCCAACAGATGAAACGCAAAATGACCTCCCATTTCCTGCGTCTGTCCCTCAGACCGAGTGTTACTCGGCCTGTAATGGGCTCAGTGAGAAAAGCCCACCTTTTCAAAATTGCAGGAGGGCTGCTTGGTTGCAAAAGAAAATATGCGAGGTGTCTAACTGAGCCCTGGCAAAGCTAAGTGTTCAGTAACCCAAAAATTTCAGTCACCCAGAAATGATCATACCAGTAATCGGGTGATCTTTGTTTGGACCAAGGCTCCCATATATCCACGGATAGTTCCTGGCCCAACAAATCTGTATTCTGCAAATGCATAGAAAACAACTTGCACTAATTCGAATTTGATGCAATGGTCATGAAAGAAGAAAGAACTTACATTTCCATAGGCCTTTCATCACTTCAGCATGCCCCAAAATGTGTAACAGCCTCTGAAAGGTTTGGAAATGTAGTCATTACTGTTATTTTGGGACACAACAACCAATTTACACACAGAAAGCTCCCAAAAGCAACAAGCAAATGAGCAGGCAACCTATGTTCATGTTGTTGGTTGAAGGATTAATGTCGGCCAGCATGCATTGTGTTGTGTTTACTGCGAGTTTATGGAAACTGGTTTTGTGCATGATATTTCAAGAAAAGGGGGTGAATTGAAAGTGAGTGCATCTGCTTGAATTCTTTTTAATCTACTTAGGGGCAAATTTTACATGGAACCTTAGAACTTTACAGTGCGGAGAAGGCCATTTGGTCAATCTTGCCTTTGCCAGCTCTCCCACAGCACAATCCAACACTAATCCTATTGTTCTGCATCCAACATCACAAGGCTCATGGGAGTCCATGTTAAAGTCACTGTCCCCCAGGGATGTCACCCAGAATTATTATAGGGTTATGGGTTGCATTCAATAATCAGGGTCAGAGCTCTGAATGAGCACCTGCTATGGGGTGGGGCAGGAACTGTGTGATGCTGTACATGTGTGCTCAGTAACTGTTCTCTCCCCTACTTCCCCAGGGTCAAATTATTGGACTGACGGGAACCATGGGATTCGCAGATGGTGCATCGAATTCCAATGTTAATTTTGAGATCCTTGGCACCAGTTACAGTGAAACCTTTGGAAAAGATATTCGAAGGGTAAATACATATCTTTTTCTCCTTCCCTTACAGCACGCCATTAGCTACTACAGTCGACAACTTGAACAAAATTAGAAGCTGCAGAAGACAGACCTGATTATTCCCATCCCATGGAAAGCATTTCCGCTTGGTGCAGTTGTAAATTGAGTCCGCGTCATTTGGAAAATCTGCTTGTGGGTTTTGGATTCTTTTGCCCCTAGTTCTTATGCGCTCCAACCCAGCCTTTGTCGCACGGTCCTCCAGAATGTGTGGGTCAAGGGAACGACAATTGACGCGATGTAACTTGCAACCTGAATGTTAGATGGGATTCCACCTACAAGTTAAAAGAAAGAGAAACAAAAACTTGCAGTTATGTAGCGTCCTCCTTTCGCTCAGAAAGACAATGGGCAGAATTCCGCCCTTTCCAGGGGGTCGGTCGGGGGGGGGGATTCGAGAAGCTGCCCACGATCGAGGCCGGAAGACGATTTCACACTAACGGGCCGATCAAGGCCCGCCCAGCGTGAAACGTGAGTGGGGGGGTGGGGGTGAGGAGTGCGAGCCGGGCGTGTGGCGAACTACGCTTGCTCATAATCTCCCTGAGGCACAGAGCGTCCTCAGGGAGATGGAGAGGTATAAAACATGCTCCCCCCACCGTGAGAAGGGACGTGTAATTAATTAAATTTTAACATTTTTATTCCATTTTTAATTTGCTGTAGGAAACCTCATCCTGCCCGGGGCTGAGGTTTCCTGAGAAGCACTAAGGCCACTTGGCCTTTTTTGACTGCCCGTCAACAAGTATTTAATGGCCTTAACCAGACTTTTAATTGGCGTCGGGGGCGCTGCCGACTCTGGGAGCGTGCCCGCCGACTGAAATATCGTGCGGGTGAGTGTGTGTTGACATTGGGACGCTCATCCAGCGTCACCGCGTGTCAGGCGTGCGCCCATCGAGGTGAGAACGTTGCTGAATATGTTTCACAACTGATCAAGCACTTTGGAAATGTAGACACTGTTGCAATGAAGGGTAATAGAGCAGTCAATTTGACCACAGCAAGCTCCCAAATACTCCAGTGAGATAAATGAGTGGTTAATGTGTTCTTACTGATTTGGTTCAGAGATAATATTGGTCAAGACAGCAGGCTGATTGATAATTTAGGATTGATTTTAGTGTCTGCATTCCTGCCATATCCAATGGTGAATGGTGGTAGACAATCAACCAACTGGACGAAGAGAATCCACAAATATCCCCATCCTCAATGATGGGGGGGTAGGTGGGGTGCAGCACATCAGTGCAAAAGACAAGGCTCAAGCATTTACAACCGTTTTCAGCCAGAAATGCCAAGTGAATGATCCATCTCAGCCTCTTCCTGAGGTCGCCAGCATGACAGATGCCAGTCTTCAGCCAATTCAATTCACTCCACGTGATATCAGGAAACACCTGAAGGCACTGGATACTGCAAAGGCTATGGGCCCTGACAATGCCCCGGCAATAGTACTGAAGAATTGGGCTCCAGAATTTGCTGCGCCCCTAGCCAAGCTGTTCCAGTACAACCACAACATCTGGCATCTACCCAGCTATGTGGAAAATTGCCCAGGCATTTCCTATACACAAAAAAACAGGACAAATCCAACCCAACCAATTACCACTCCAGCAGTTTATTCTTAAACAATAGCAAAGTGATGGAAGGTGTCGCCGACAGTGTTATCAAGGACCACTTCCTTAGCAATAACCTGCTCATTGACATTCATTTTGGGTTCTGTTAGGGTCATTCAGCTCCTGACCTCATTACAGCCTTCGTTCAAACATGAGCAAAAGAGCTGAACTCAAGGAGCCCTAGCAAAAATGGAGTCAATGGGAATCAGGGGAAAACTCTCTGCTGGTTGGAGTCATACCTAGCACAAAGGAAGCTGGTTGTGGTTGTTGGAGATCAGTCATCTCAGCTCCAGGACATCACAGCAGGAGTTCCTCAGGGTAGTGTCCTCGGCCCAACCATCTTCAGCTGCTTCATCAATGACCTCCCTTCCATCATAAGGTCAGAAGTGGGGATGTTCACTGATGATTGCGCAATGTCCAGCACCATTCACGACTCCTCAGATACTGAAGCAGTCCATGTCCAAATGCAGCAAGACCTGGACAATATCCAGTCTTGGGCTGACAAGTGTCAGGTAACATTTGCGCCACGCAAGTGTCAGGCAATGACCATCTCCAACAGAGAGAATCCAACCATCGCGCCTTGACAGTTGAATCACCCACTGTCAGCATCCTGGGGGTTACCATTGACCAAAAACTGAACTGGACTAGCCACATAAATACTCTGGCTACAAGAGCAGGTCAGAGGCTGGGAATTCTGTGGTGAGTAACTCACCTCCTGACTCCTCAAAGCCTGTCCACCATTTACAAGGCAAAACTCAGGAGTGTGATGGAATACTATTGCTTGTCTGGATGAGTGCAGGTCCCACAACACTCAAGGTGTTTGACACCATCCAGGGCAAAGAAGTCCGTTTGATTGGCACCCCATTCACCACCTTCAATATTCACCCCCTCCACTACTGATGCACAGCGCCAGCAGTGTGTATGATCTCTAAGATGCACTGCAGGAATTCACCAAAGCTCATTCAGCAGCATATTCCAGAGTCTTGACCTCTACCACCTAGAAGGATAAGGACAGCAGATGCATGAGGACACCACCACCTGGAAGTTCCCCTCCAAGCCGCACACCATCTGAACTTGGAAACGTATCACCATTCCTTTACCATCACTGGGTCAAAATCCTGGAACTCCCTCCCTAACAGCACTGTGGATGCACCTACATCACATGGACTGCAGCGGTTCAAGAAGGCAGCTCACCACCACCTTCTCAAGGGCAATTAGGGATGGGCAATATATGCTGGCCCAGCCAGCGATGCCCACATCCCATAAAAGAATAACTGATAAAAAAGCTTGTGTAAACATCCTTTCTTGTGGAACTTTTCTGATGCTTTCATTAGCTCAAGATGTCCCAAGTCACAAGACCACAGTCTACTTGAGATGTCACTTGCTCAAAAATGTCAGGTGTTTTCCCTGATGGAATGTCTCTTTTTGATTTGTTTTTATTCTTTCAGGGGTTGTGGGCTTCGCTGGCTGGGCCAGCATTTATTGCCCATCCCTTGTTGCCCTTGAGAAGGTGGTGGTGAGCTGCCTTCTTGAACTGCTGCAGTCCATGTTGTGTAGGTACAGCCACAGTGCTGTTAGGAAGGGAGTTCCAGGATTTTGACACAGTGACAGTGAAGGAACAGTGATATATTTCCAAGTCAGGATGGTGGGTGGCTTGGAGGGGAACCTCCAGGTGGTGGTGTTCCCATGTGTCTGCTGCCCTTGTCCTAGATGGTCGTGGTCATGGGTTTGGAAGGTGCTGTTGAAAGAGCCTTGGTGAATTCCTGCAGTGCATCTTGGAGATGGTACACACTGCTGCTACTGTGCGTCAGTGATGGAGGTAGTGAATGTTTGTGGATGGGATGCCCATCAAGTGGGTTGCTTTGTCATAGATAGTATTGAGCTTCTTGAGTGTTGTCGGAGTTGTACTCATCCAGGCAAGTGGGGAGTATTCCATCACACCCCTGACTTGTGCCTTGTAGATGGTAGACAGGCTTTGGGGAGTCAGGAGATGAGTTGAAAACAAAAAACTGCGGATGCTGGAAATCCAAAACAAAAACAGAATTACCTGGAAAAACTCAGCAGGTCTGGCAGCATCGGCGGAGAAGAAAAGTGTTGACGTTTCGAGTCCTCATGACCCTTCAGCAGAACTGAGTAATATTAGGAGAGGGGTGAAATATAAGCTGGTTTAAGGTGGGGGGGTGGGGTGGGGTGAGAGAAGTTGGGGGGGGTGGTTTGCTGTTGTAGGGACAAGCAAACTGTGATAGGAGCAGATAATCAAAAGATGTCACAGACAAAAGAACAAAAGGACACAGAGGTGTTGAAGGTGGTGACATTATCTAAACGAATGTGCTAATTAAGGATGGATGGTAGGGCACTCAAGGTACAGCTATAGTGGGGGTGGGGTGGAAAGACTAACAGGGCATAAAAGGTATAGATTTAAAAATGATGGAAATAGATGGGAAAAGAAAAATCTATATAAATTATTGGAAAAAACAAAAGGAAGGGGGAAGAAATAGAAAGGGAGTGGGGACGGAGGAGTTGTTGAATTCAATATTCAGTCCGGAAGGCTGTAAAGTGCCTAGTTGGAAGATGAGGTGCTGTTCCTCCAGCTTGTGTTGAGCTTCACTGGAACAATGCAGCAAGCCAAGGACAGACATGTGGGCAAGAGAGCAGGGTGGAGTGTTAAAATGGCAAGCGACAGGGAGGTTTGGGTCTTTCTTGCGGACAGACCGCAGGTGTTCTGCAAAGCGGTCGCCCAGTTTATGTTTGGTCTCTCCAATGTAGAGGAGACCACATTGGGAGCAACGAATACAGTAGACTAAGTTGGGGGAAATGCTAGTGAAATGCTGCTTCACTTGAAAGGAGTGTTTGGGTCCTTGGAAGGTGAGGAGAGAGGAAGTGAAAGGGCAGGTGTTGCATCTTTTGCGTGGGCATGGGGAGGTGTCATAGGTGGGGGTTGAGGAGTAGGGGGTAATGGAGGAGTGGACCAGGGTGTCCCGGAGGGAACGATTCCTACGGAATGGGTGAAGAGAAGATGTGTTTGTTGGTGGCATCATACTGGAGTTGGCGGAAATGGCGGAGGATGATCCTTTGAATGCGGAGGCTGGTGGGGTGATAAGTGAGGACAAGGGGGACCCTATCATGTTTCTGGGAGGGAGGAGAAGGGGTGAGGGCGGATGCGCGGGAGATGGGCCGGACATGGTTGAGGACCCTGTCAACGACCGTGGGTGGAAAACCTCGGTTAAGGAAGAAGGAGGACATGTCAGAGGAACTGTTTTTGAAGGTAGCATCATCAGAACAGATGCAACGGAGGCGAAAGAACTGAGAGAATGGGATGGAGTCCTTACAGGAAGCAGAGTGTGAGGAGCTGTAGTCGAGGTAGCTGTGGGAGTCGGTGGGTTTGTAATGGATATTGGTGGACAGTCTGTCACCAGAGATTGAGACAGAGAGGTCAAGGAAGGGAAGGGAAGTGTCAGAGATGGACCATGTGAAAATGATGGAGGGGTGGAGATTGGAAGTAAAATTAATTAATTTTTCCAGGTCCCGATGAGAGCATGAAGCGGCACCGAAGTAATTATCGATGTACCGGAGAAAGAGTTGTGGGAGGGGACCGGAGTAGGACTGGAACAAGGAGTGTTCCACATACCCCATAAAGAGACAGGCATAGCTGGGGCCCATGCGGGTACCCATAGCCACACCAGGAGATGAGTTACTCATTGCACGATTCCTAACCTCTGACCTGCTCTTGTAGCCACAGTATTTATGTGGCTAGTCCAGTTCAGTTTCTGGTCAATGTAATGCCCAGGATTCTGATAGTGGGGATTCAGTGATGGTAATGCCATTGAACGTCAAGGGGCGATGGTTAGATTCTCTCCTGTTGGAGATGGTCATTGCCTGGCACTTGTGTGGCACGAATGTTACTTGCCACTTGTCAGCCCAAGCCTGGATATTGTCCAGGTCTTGCTTGCATTTGGATTCCATTCTGAATACAGTTCACCATTACACAGATTATCATAAAGATAACTATATTTGCTCCTGATAAGTCCTGTGTAGTGGTGAAATACTATCCTATGTCTGTTTGGTTACTCTTTTCTGGTTACAACAGAACTTTGTTCCAATTGCGGGACCCCCTAGCAGATTTTGACTGTATCGTGGTGACCATTAGCACTGCAAAATGTTAAAACCTGATGGCATGTACCCTACGGCAACATATCAAATACCCAAAGGCAAATAGCATCCTCAGTGAGGGAACCGTCTGCTTTTGAGCCCTTTTAGCCTGTGTGGGGCCCTTGCTTCTTTAAGGTCAAAATGATTAAGCTGAGTTGGATCACCTCTGATTATTGTTGACTTTTGCTTGTTTTCTCTATATTTGTGGTTGTTCCAATTCACTTCACTCAGAATCTTATAGCCATGGAGAGAAAACTTTCAACCTGCAAGTCAGGCCTGGATTCAAACACACCTGCACCTGCACCTGTACCTGTGAAAGGGCAAATATCTCAGCAATCTGTGCCCCTCACTGTGCTGTTATTATGTCTCACCATTTTTCATAAAGACAGCAGAAGTTAAGGAAGGTTAGAATGCAGAAGGAAGAGAACTGAAGTACTTGAGAGAAACATTCAGCGTGAAATTACTAACTGATCTACCTAAAATATTCTTTAACGATACAGTGCAGTGAAGATCACACTGCTTGGTTGTGACTGTAGTGCGAATGATCACTTACATTGCTGCAGAAGTCACAAACAGGTTTGAATGTCATAAAATCCCATATGGTGATTCAATTTATAGACCATGTTTTGTATATTTGCATAAAACATAATGAGGCAATAATTTGGTACAGTTAACATTTTGATTTAATAGTCTTTTGCTATTGATGAGTGATATTTGATAAGCAAAGCACACAGTGTAATGAAAAAGTCCATGGAAGTTCTCAGTAGCAGTGTAGCTGAATGAAGATGGATGAAACCCACTGATTGATGGGAAGATATCATTGCTTAGTTGAAATGCGCAGAATTGATCTGGTTTCTATTTGTAGCAGCATCATAAACACTTTGAAACATTTGCCAAATATAATCCCTCACGAACCCAACCACAGTATCGCGACACACAATGACCCTTCCCCTCGCCTCCTCTCCCTGCGAATATTTTGGAGTTTTGTCTGCTCTCTTTACTGTGGATGGTCAATAGTTTGACATTAAGGTAAAGACCTGAGAATGGGTTCTCCATTACCTGAGAAGGAAAGTGCTCAGTTTATGCAAGCTCCTGCCACTCATGAAGAAAGTCTATTAGGATCGATGATCTTTCTGCAAAAAGAATCAAGAATAGTGCAAACAAAATAGATTGATACATGAAGGTTAAGTACGGGCAACAATTAGGGATTGAGCACTGTCATTCATTTAGAGAGATGCCACATTAAACACATCATTAAACACATTTAAGAGGCAATTATTTAAAATTGCCTTGTGATTATAAGTTGTAAAGATGTTTAACTTTTAAATTGGTAGATCTGGCAGAAGATGAATGGAATGCATATTATTTACTTATAAAATAGTCCCCAAAATCACCAGCTGCAATATAACATTGATGTTTCCCATTAGAATCTTTCTGAACAAAATCATTCCACAATGAGTGAAGAGGGTAGTCAGTAGAATGCATACCTCCACCATGCTGTACTTACTCAATGTTATTAGAATTACGCAGCTCCCCCTTGAGACTTTTCCCTGCCTGATTGATGCTCTGTGACTACAGAGCTGAAAATAAATAAATACTTTTATCAAGAGCTTCAATCTCTTCAGGCCAATCCACATCCAACAACCTGCTCTGAAAACTCTGCCCACATTTTGACAGCTGTGACAAATTCCATCACAGCAACTGAGACAACCCACAACATTCTCAATAACACATCCCGCAACATTCTAAAAAGTCAATTAGCCCTGTTTCCCAGTGTTAATGGATCCTTTAAAAAAATCCAGGACCTGGATCTGCATCTGCACCAAAAACTAATCAGTCCTTCCTTGAGCCATACCCTATCAGTGTACCAAATTTTGTTGAAATCTGCCCAATAGTTTATGAGATGTGTTGTTTACAGATAAACAGACCAACAAATGGGGCAAAAAGGTTACCTTCGCCCACCTTCAGTAGCAGAGGAACCAAATCCCTCGAGTAAACATGTGCCTTATGGGGATTATCATATGTCAAAGTATCTAACGAATGGTTCAAATTTCAGTTGAACATTTTAGGAAGCTCTTCAAGTTGGACAATGTGCCAGTCTCGTGAAGAGAATGATTGCTGAAGCTGATTTACTAAGTGCAATGATATCAGCAATAATCTAATTTGTAAAGCATGCCGAACATGCAGAGGTGACAAATGGTCACAAATGTTTTCTTTGCTCTTGTTTCTTGAATCCATACTATATCCAGAAAATTGAATGTTGAGGTCAGATTCGACTTCTGAATCTCAAACTTGTGCTCGGTGATGTGAATGGGAGCTCACTGAGTTCCTGTGATGATCTTCTGTTGAAATGCTAGCATTAATAAGGAAATGGCTGTGCCAAAATAGAGAAAGGAAAGCCATGCAAATGAATGCGGCATCCCTCCATTATACTCCATTATATATTCCATGTCTGTTGGCAATACTTTATACCCCAGTTTCAAATTCAGCAGCATATACTCGTGTTCCCTCAGCATGGTTTCCAAAAAGTGAACTATTTCCACATAAACTGTTTTCGTAAGATAAAAGCAAAATACTGCGGATGCTGGAAATCTGAAACAAAAACAAAAATAGCAGGAAAAACTCAGCAGGTCTGACAGCATCTGCGGAGAGGAAGACAGTTAACGTTTCGAGTCCGTATGACTCTTCAACACAACTTCTGATGAAGAGTCATATGGACTCGAAACGTTAACTGTCTTCCTCTCCGCAGAAGCTGTCAGATCTTTTAAACTATTTTCATGTTTACCCATTTGTACTATCAGGGCTGCACAGCCGTAAACACCTCAGCTTCAGCTAGCAACACAGATTAAAATGTTCTGCTCTCTCAGCCAACTATACCCGTCCTGCAGGAATGTACTTGCTAGGAGTTAATCAGTTCAAACATCTCCTATTCTCCTTCTGTGTCACAGTTGGTTGCATGGAGCATAGATAGAAGAACCAGCTAGACCTTAGGAAGTCAGGGTAAGGCCTTGGAAAGAGTACAGAGGAGGTTTATTGAAATGATACCAGGGATGAGAGACTTCAGATATGTAGAGAAACTGGGGTTGTGCTCCTTAGAGCAGAGAAGATTTATAGAAGTGTTAAAAATCATGAATGGTTTTGATGATGAATAAGGAGAAACTGTTTCCACTGGCAGGTAACCAAAGGACACATACTTAAAAACAAAAAAACTGCGGATGCTGGAAATCCAAAACAAAAACAGAATTACCTGGAAAAACTCAGCAGGTCTGGCAGCATCGGCGGAGAAGAAAAGAGTTGACGTTTCGAGTCCTCATGACCCTTCGACAGAACTCTGCTCTAAGGAGCACAACCCCAGTTTCTCTACATATCTGAAGTCTCTCATCCCTGGTATCATTTCAATAAATCTCCTCAGTTCTGTTGAAAGGTCATGAGGACTCGAAACGTCAACTCTTTTCTTCTCCGCCGATGCTGCCAGACCTGCTGAGTTTTTCCAGGTAATTGTTTTTTTTACACATATAGTTGTCAAGAAAAAAACCAGAGGGGCGATGAGAATGAGTGAGTTTTTATGTCCTGGAATGCATTACCTGAAAGAGTGGTGGAAACAGATTCATAGAATATAGAATGGGTACACCACAGAAGTAGACTTTTCAACCATTGTGCCCATGCTGATTTTCTGTAAGAGCAACTCACCTAGTCCTACTCCCCATCTTTACTCAGTAACCCTGCCAATTCCATGGTAATGTCCTGAAAAGGAAAAAATTGTAGAACTGTTTGGAAAGATCAAAGGGCGTGGGACTACTTTGATAGCTCCTTCAAAGACCCAGCACAGGCACGATGGGCTGAATGGCCTTAGTCTATGTTGTACTGGTCCATGATTGTGGCTGTTATATCGATTTTGCCAATGGCTGCTCCTATCTTTGTCAAAAGTTTTTTCTCTCCTAAGTAAAACCATGTTGTTTACTGTTACGTGTAAGAAGGCTATCCTTTCAGTTCTGCAGACTGGTACACGGTCCAGTGCAAACTATCGGATCAGCTGCCAGTACTTCACCCTACCTGTTACAGGCCCTGCCTGTTACATGCTCCGGTTACATGCCTCACCCATTACATGTCCCACCCTTAACATGCCCTGCTTGGTGCATGCTCCTAGTTACATGCACTGCCTGCTACATGCTTCAGTTAGGAACATAGGACTTAGGAGCAGGAGTAGGCCATTCGGCCCTTCAAGCCTGCTCCGCCTTTCAATAAGTTCATGGCTGATCCCCATAACCTTTGACTCCCTCATCTATCAAAAATCTCTCTAACTCAGCCTTGAATAAATTTAGTGATCCAGCCTCCACTGCTCTCTGGGGAAGAGAATTACACAGACTAATGACCCACTGAGAGAAAAAGAAATTCTCACCTCCATTTTAAAACGGAGACTTCTTATTTTCCCTTTCGTTCTAGTCTCTCCATTGAGTGGAAATATCCTCCTGGTATCCATCCTGTCAAGTCCCCTCAGGATCTTGTATGTTTCAGTGAGATCACCTCTCATTCTTCTACACTCCAAAGGATGTAGACCCAACCTCTTCAACCTTTCTTAATAGGGTAAGCCCTTCACCCCAGGAAACACTCTCTTTACTGCCCCTAATGCAATTATATCTTCTTTCAAATATGGAGACCAAAACTGTACACAGTATTCCAGATGTGGTCTCACCAAGGTCCTGTACAGCTGCAGTAAAACTTCCCTACTTTTGTATTCTGTTCCCCTTGCAATAAATGTGAACATTCCATTTGCCTTCCTAATCACTTGCTGTACCTGCTTACTAACTTATTGTGATCCATGTACCAGGACACCAGGATCTGTCTGTACCTTAGAGCTCTGCAATCTCTCTCCATTTAAATAATATCCTGCTTTTCTATTCGTCCTGCCAAAATGGACAAGTTCACATTTTTCCACATTACATGCCCTGCCTGTTACACACACTGCTTGCCATGTGCCCCAGTTACATGTTCTGCCCATTGTATGTTCCATCTATTACATGCCGTGTCTACTACATGCTCCAGTTATGTATCCTGCTCATTACATGGGCAGTCCATTACACACCTCACGCTGCATGCCCCACCCTTTACATGCCTCACCTATATGCCCTGCCCATGACACATCTCACCTGCTGCATGCCCAGCCCATTACATGCCTCTCCTGCTGCATGCCCAGCCCATTACATGCCTCTCCTGCTGCATGCCCAGCCCATTACACACCTCTCCTGCTGCATGCCCAGCCCATTACATGCCTCTCCTGCTGCATGCCCAGCCCATTACATGCCTCTCCTGCTGCATGCCCAGCCCATTACATGCCTCTCCTGCTGCATGCCCAGCCCATTACATGCCTCTCCTGCTGCATGCCCAGCCCATTACGTGCCTCTCCTGCTGCATGCCCAGCCTATTACACACCTAATTCCTCACCCACTCCGCATGTGTTACTTCATTCTATCATGTTCCAAATAAAACTAAGTTTCAAAAATTAATGTGCAGATTTGTCTCTACCAAGAATGCATCTCGTAGGTATCAATATCGAACCACATCAATAAATTGATTCTAAATTGTGCTGTAATTGGAGAAGAACCGATAAAGCAGGACAGTAACTTATTAATCTTTCCCAGCCTTTGCTGGCTGCAGGATGGGATGCTGGAACTGGGAAAGATAAAAGAACAAATGAACGTTTTTTTTTAAATGGGGCCAGAGTACAGAATGTGGACTCGTTCTATGTTTACTCCCATGAACTAAGTATGTAATAGGGAAAGATTCCACTCTCCTACAAGCTGAAGAAATGAAATTGCTCCTAGGGCCAACATCTCATTAACTCCGGAACCTACTTGACCCTTTGTGATAACTCATCAATCCCACAGAGCAATTATCACAATAATAAGCAGTGTAAAGCAGGATTGTAACGTGCTGCTAGATATCCAGTTAATGACTTGTCCTAACTGATACTGAACTCAAACTGCAGTGAATGAAATTAAGTCCATGCCTCTGCCCTACAGCAGGTTATGGAAAGGGAAACAGTATTTTCCTTTGAATTGAAAGCACTCTGGAAACGAGCTCTCCCCCGTTATTCACTTACTGCATATCTAACTGTCTCTTACTCATTGAGTTTTGCCAATGAAAACTATTTTTGGGTCATTGACCTAGGCAGGGATTTTCTGTGCCTGTTGGCATTGGGCTGTTGGTTCGGAGATGTGAGCGGACAATATGGCGCGATCGTGTGGAGCCAGTTTGCGATCGTCCGCACAGCCTGTCGATGGCTGGGCCGCGTTCCCACCATCGGAAGTTGGGAACCTCATTGTGATACATCTGCATATCATTATTAGACCAGCCCCACCGGAATCGTCCCGCCTGGACCCCAACCCCGTTGGATCTCCGCCCACATCAGCGGGAAAACACTGCAGCGTGTTCCACCATGGCACATATTAGGCGTGCATCCAGCGAGCTGCACTTCACTCGGTTGGTTTGCCTACCTTGCTTCGGGCAGCACTTGCAGTCATCGGCACCAGTCTTCGCAGGCAGCACCACGTCGCTTTTAGGGGGACCTCACGGGCAGGTCTCCACTTACCAGACCAGCCATTAGGCGGGGGTGGCTTTTCAATAGCTGCAGGGCTGGGGCTTGCTTGGGGAAGGGGGAGAAGTGGCCTCAGGCAAGGGAAGAGGCTGCAGGGCGAGGGCTGTACTGGGGAATGGGGTATCCCAGGGTGTGCGTATGGGGGGCACATGCTGATCTGTGCAAGTGGCCTCAAGATGGTGAGGACTGAGGAGGCAGCTTCCAGAGGAGATGAGGCCAGATGGAGATGTGGGGGTGTGTGTGTGAGAATGGGTGGTGATGTCCCTCGAGCTGGCAGTGAGTGAGATGCCAGTGAATGTGTGATGGGCTTGAGTGTGTGAGTTTAGAGTGATGAGATGGTTGCCACGCCCTGGCTGCATTCATCCTCTATCTGCATTGGACGGCCAACCTCTTCTGTGCAGCATTGGCACTGACCACCACTGCCATCACCTAGCAAGCCGAGTGGTAATGTTGCTGCCCGTCCTGTGGCCAGAGCGGGGGTAGAGGACATCACAGTGGGGCCTCCACAGTGCCCAAGAGGCACTCGAGGGCTGCAGTCTTCTTGCCTTTCGAGGCCATGTCTCCTTTGCAGCAGTCCCTGGGCTGGAAGCAGTGAGTGCGGCTGCACTTTAAATGTGGTGCCCGGCGTGATGAAGCGGCGAGGTGACGGTGTGGCCTTCAGAGTCCACCTGCCATCGACACGGCCTGTATCCTGGGAATGCATCATTACAGCGTGAAAAGTCGCCATTGTGTCCGGCTTTTGCTGCCCACGATCGCACTTAGTACAAACCTGGGACACTTCTGCCAATAGAGTTAAACGCCAGGTTCATTCAATATGATGGAGGGTTTGGAAAGGGTAAATGGTGAAAAATTACTTGCACGAGGCCTAGTGAATCTAAATCAAATACAATAAGAGGTGAACTTCCATGGGGTCTCTTGCTTTTGTGCCGTAACTTCAGCATGAGAGCCTTGGAAATACAGCGTTTCCATGATTCTGCTGCCAAGCTCGTTCTGAACAAGCTCGAGAGCCTCCACAGAAATACTGACCCATCCTCAAAGAAACTTGTTAAAATGTTCATGGAAAGACAGTGGTGTGGAGCTATCACAATTTGCTATGTGGCTCACTTCTACGCTGACATTCCCATGGTTATACTTTGCGAATGGCTAGAGGATAGAAACTGCTCTTCTTTTACATGTCTGACACTTTGAGAGACAGGACCTATCATCATGTGTGTGGTGTGGAGAGGGCTGAAGGCAGAGGGAAGAACTTTAACCTCAGTTTTGGACTCATGCTGAACTCCATCATGGTTGAGGAGGGGGATGCTCCTGATGCCTTTTTGTTTTGTCACACCCCTATCCTTGATTGGATATGGTCAGCCTGCAGATTACTCAATAGCTGCTGCTTTTAGCGTTTAGTGTGCAGAGAATTTTAGGTGTCAGATTCACCGGCTTGACTCCTCATTTTAACTTGTGGTCCTACAAGCCGGTGTGCTCTTCTACACTCTGCATCGAACCAGAGTTGGTTGCCTGCTCTGATGTTGTTCAGGGAGTGAGGAGCCAGGACATGAGATTGCAGGTTCAGTTCTGCTGCTGGTGTTGATAGCCCACAGCACTTCATGGAAAGCCAATTTCAAGTTGTTGGATCTGTGTCTGTCCCGTCCAGTACATTAACTGAACTGCACACAATAGAGGGTGCCCTCACAGTGACCTATTGGACACTTAAACCATGTTATCATGGGTAGACATGTCTGTGACAGATTGCCAAGGAAGCGGTCAAGTAAGTTACTCCCGAGAGCGGGTTCACTCAGACTTCCTGCGGGACTGATTTGGTAATTGTGTCCTTCAGATCTCGATCAGTGTTTGTGCTGCCAAATCTCTCTCAATGGTGATGTTAAACTCCTCACTCATTTTGTGCCCTTTCTGCCCTCAGAGTAACCTCCAAATGAGGCTCAACATGGAGAAGTTGTGATTCATCGCTTGTGGGTGGGTCAGGAAGAGTGACGGCCTCTCTTTCCTAAATAACATTAATGAACCAGTTGGGTTTTTGTGACAATGGAGAAGCTTTTAGAGCCATGTCTTTATTTGTAAATTCACAAATGATGATATTTATTAAAATCGATTTCACATCTTTTTGTTGTGGGATTTGAACTGTGACCCCTGGTTATTAACCCATTCCCATAATCACTAGGAATTATTTTTTTTTAATTCATTCATGGGATTTTGACTCAGTGACAGTGAAGGAATGGCGATATATTTCCAAGTCAGGATGGTGCGTGATTTGGGGGGGGATCTTCCAGGTCGTGGTGTTCCCATGTACCTGCTGCCCTTGTCCTTCTAGATGGTAGTGGTCGTGGGTTTGGAAGGTGCTGTTTAAGGAATCTTTGTGAATTCCTGCAGTGCATCTTGTAGATGGTACACATTGCTGCTACTGTGCATTGATGGTGGAGGGAGTGAATGTTTGTGGATGTTTGCTTTGTCCTGAATGGTGTCGAGCTTCTTGAGTGTTGAGGGAGTTACACTGATCCAGGCAAGTGGGGAGTATTCCATCACACTCCTGACTAGTGCCTAGTAGATGGTGGACAGGCTTTGGGGAGTCAGGAGCTGAGTTACTTGTCACGTGATTCCTAATCTCTGACCTGCTCTTGTAGCCACAGTATTTATATGGCTAGTCCAGTTCAGTTTCTGGTCAATGGTAACCACCAGGGCATTGACAATGGGGGATTCAGTGATGCTAATGCTATTGAATGTCAAGGGGCGATGACTGGATTCTCTCTTCTTGGAGATGGCCATTGGCTGGCACTTGTGTGGTACGAATATTAATTGCCACTTGTCAGCCCAAGCCTGGATATTGTCCAGGTCTTGCTGCATTTGGACATGGACTGCTTCAGTATTTGAAGAGTTGTGAATGGTGCTGAACATTGTGCAATCATCAGCGAACATCCCCACTTCTGACCTTATGATGGAAGGAAGGTCATTGATGAAGCAGCTGAAGATGTTTGGGCCAAGGATACTACCCTGAGGAACTCCTGCAATGATGTCCTGGAGCTGAGATGATTGACCTCCAACAACCACAACCATCTTCCTTTGTGCTAGGTATGACGCCAACCAGCGGAGAGTTTTCCCCCTGATTCCTATTGACTCCAGTTTTGTTCGGGCTCCTTGATGCCACACTCGGTCAAATGCTGCCTTGATGTCAAGGGCAGTCACTCTCACCTCACCTCGGGAGCTCAGCTCTTTTGTCCATGTTTGAACCAAGGCTGTAATGAGGTCAGGAGCTGAGTGGCCCTGGCGGAACACAAACTGGGCATCAAGGAGCAGGTTATTGCTAAGTAAGTGCTGCTTGATAGCACTGTTGATGACCCCTTCCCTTACTGATGATCGAGAGTAAACCGATGAGGTGGTAATTGGTTGGGTTGGATTTGTCCTGCTTTTTGTGTACAGGACATACCTGGGCAATTTTCTATATTGCTGGGTAGATGCCAGTGTTGTAGCTGTACTGGAACAGCTTGACTAGGGGCACAGCAAGTTCTGGAGCACAAGTCTTCAGTACTATTGCCGAAATATTGTCAGGGCCCATAGCCTTTGCACTATCCAGTGTCTTCAGCTGTTTCTTGATATCAAGTGGGGTGAATTGAATTGACTGAAGACTGGCATCTGATACTGGAGACCCCCAGTGGAGGCCGAGATGGATCATTCACTGAAGATTGTAGTAAATACTTCAGCCTTACCTTTTGCACTGATGTGCTGGGCTCCCCCATCATTGAGGATGGGGATATTTGTGGAGCCTCCTCCTCTAGTGAGTTGTTTAAAAGTCTACCAGCATTCACCACTGGATGTGGCAGGACTGCAGACCTTAGATCTGATTCTTTGGTCCTGGGATCGCTTAGCTCTGTGTATCACTTGTTACCTATACTGTTTGGCATGCAAGTAGTCCTGTGTTAGAGCTTCACCAGGTTGACACCTCATTTTTAGGTATGCTTGGTGTTGCTCCTGACATGCCCTCCTGCACTCTTCATTGAACCAGGGTTGATCCCCTGGCTTGTTGGTAATGGTAGAGTGGGGGATATGCCAGGCCATGAGGTTACAGATTGTGTTTGAGTACAATTCTGCTGCTGCTGATGGTCCACAGTGCCTCATGGATGCCCAGTCTTGAGTTGCTAGATCTGTTCGAAATCTATCCCATTTAGCACAGTGGTGTGCCACACATCACGATGGAGGGTATCCTCAATGTGAAGACGGGACTTCGTCTCCACAAGGACTGTGCAGTGGTTACTCCTACCAATACAGTCATGGACAGATGCATCTGTGACAGGCAGGCTAGTGAGGATGAGGTCAAGTATGTTTTTCCCTCTTGTTGGTTCCTCCTCCACCTGCTGCAGACCCAGCCTAGCAGCTATGTCCTTTAGAATTCAGCCAACTCTGTCAGTAGTGGTGCTACCGAGCCACTCTGGGTGATGAACATTGAAATCCCCGCCCAGAGTACATCCTGCGCCCTTGCCACCCTCAGTGCTTCCTCTAAGTGATGTTCAATATCAGCTGAGGGAGGGCAGTATGTGGTAATCAGCAGGAGGTTTCCTTGCCCATGTTTGACCTGATGCCATGAGACTTCATGGGGTCCGGAGTCAATGTTGAGGACTCCCAGGTCTACTCCCTCCCGACTGTGTACCACTGTGCTACCATCTCTGCTGGGTCTGTTCTGCCAGTAGGACAAGACATACCCAGGGATGGTGATGGTGGTGTCTGGGACATTATCTGTAAGATACAATTCCATGAGGGTGACTATGTCTGGCTGTTGCTTGACTAGCCTGGGAGGCAGCTCTCCCAATTTTGGCACAGGCCCCCAGATGTCAGTCAGGAGGACTTTGCAGGGTCGACAGGGCTGAGTTGCTGTGGTCGTTTCCGGTGCCTAGGTTGATGCCGGGTGGTCTGTCCGGTTCATTCCTTTTTTGAGACTCTGTAGCAGTTTGATACAACTGAGTAGCTTGCTAGGCCATTTCAGAGGGCATTGAAGAGTCAACCACATTCCTGTTGGTCTGGAGTCACATGTAGGTCAGACCAGGTAAGGATGGCAGATTTCCTTCCCTAAAGGGCATGAGTGAACCAGATGAGTTTTTACAACAATCAATAATGGTTTCATGGTCATCATTTAGTCATTTTGAACCTGGGCTCCCAGAGCATTCTGGGTCTCTGGATTACTAGTCCAGTGACAATACTGCTGCACCATCGCCTCCTCCTATCCCACACAAACCAGTGAGTGAAACAGACCAACATATGTGAATAGCTAAATCTGGATTATTACTTCAAACTAAAGCAAGGATATAAATGGAAAGGTGAAGGAGTGTGTGAAATATACTGTCTGCTGGAACGACTGGGATAGAAACCTTGGCACTTCAGTGGGCTCATTCTTGTATTTCACAAACTTTCCACATAAAGAGTTACCAGATGATGTCAGACGTGGTATAAATTCTTATCCAACACTAATCTTTGTCAAATATCATTGCCCAAAACTTCTGAGTTTAAAAATGCCTCCCATTCTAAGCTGGCATCTTTCCCAACTGGTTTTATTGCCGATGTTTGAATGAAGTGACAGAGTACCACACCCCTGAGAAGGGAATCTGGGTGTTCCGTTCTAGATAGCTTCTTTCTGTACAAATTTATGATTTCAGTAAGAACAGGGAAGAAGCGGGGAGGGGGTTTCCCAAACAGACTCATTAGACACAGTGAGGGAGTACAAAGGTTTGAGTTGAATTCAGAGTTTGCTTAGTTCAGATCAAACGGCCCGGATGGTAAGGTGCCCCGATCAATGCCTGGCCAATTGAGACTTTCCCATAAAGCATAAGTGACCCAGGGCTACTGTGACAGCTGTAATAGTGTAGAATACTATCTATTATTAACCAGGGTACCACTTGGGTTCCGTTCATGTGCAGCTACACTTCACCTTGTTGGAGGTGGTGAGGAGGCTTTGCTGTAAACCAATACAATTTTACTTCGATTTATTATTATTGTTAACACAGCTTAAAATGTTTCCAGCAGAGTCTGATGAAAGCCCACATCCAAATCTGGGCACCACACTGCAGGAGAATTTCAAGACCATAGAGATGGTACAGAAGAGATTTACCAGGAGGATTCCAGGGTGAGGGATTACAGTCATACAGATAAACTGGAGAAGCTGGGGTGGTTGTCTTTAAAGGGTTGATGGCCAAGAGGAGATTTAATAAAAGTGTTCGAAATCATGAAGCATTTAAGTAGATTAACTAAAGAGAATCGGTTATCAAGGCTGAGGGATTGGAAATCAGGGGGCACAGAGTTAAAGTGATTGGCAAAAGAACCAGAGACAACAGGAGGAAACATTTTTCTTACATGGTGAGTGGTTCGGATCTGGAATACGCTGCCTGATAGCTGACGGTGACAGGTTCAGTCTGAGCCTTCAAAAGGAAATTGGGGAAATACCCGAAGGAGAAGACCGACAATATGGGGGGGAAAGCAGAAGGCTGACACTAACAGGGTTGATCTTCAAAATATGAAAAAGTGCTGGAAATAGTCAGCAGGTCAGACAGCATCTGTAGAGAGAAACAGAGTTAATATTTCAGGTTGAGATGACATTTCATCAGAACCCTGCCGTTTCTGATGAAAGGTCGTGTTGACCTGAAATTTTAACTCTGCTTTTCTCCACTGATGATGCCAGAGCTGCTGAGCAATTACCAACACTTTTTTTTGTTTTTATTTCAGATTTCCGGCGTCTTTGGTATTTTGCTTCTGTTCTTCAAGGGCTGGGGCAGACTTCATGGTCTGATTGGCCGCCTAGAGTGCTGAACTGATTCTACCCAGTGTGTGGTAAAAATTCCAGACTAGACCCACAGAATAAGTCTACAGTGTCTGAAATGGGCAGCTGTTGATGCAATATTAATGTGCTTTTAATTAATATCATGATCACTTTAATAAACTGTACTGTCTGCTATTTTAGCAGAGGCAGAGCCTGCTTATTTAAAGTGGGCTGGCAGAAATAGAAATGTTGTGCAAATGCTTTGTGTGTTCATCCCCTAATGCACAGCAGTAATTTCTACAATCATCTTGTTTCGTGTTTGTTCAAGAGTATAGTGAACGAGCATCATCTGACTGTAGCAAACATTACTCCCAATCTTGAACTCATGGAGTGAAAAGGATTCGTGACAGTTTGACACGGGAGTTGAAAGGAACTCCAAGTTTCAAAATGCCCTTTTTACCAGCTCGAAACATTTGCAAAGCATTGGATGTCCCACTGTATTTAAGTTTTGCATTAGCATATATCAACCACTGAGTACACCTGTAGAGAAATCTCCTATCTTTTCTGTTTGGGGTAGGGTCCTGACTGATGCTGGGTGACGTTCAAGGAATGAAAGCAGCAGGGATTAGTAGGACGCTTTAAATCAAGGAAATAGAAGGTGGCTTGTCAACCAAGCCAAATAAAATGTCGCAGGTCTGTGTGAATTTGCTCAGTCCATAACATTTAGCGACCACACATCACCATCTAGTTCAAATTGGCCATTAATTCGGATTCGCTTGCAATTACCTCTTGCTGTGCAGCAGGAGATTTTTTTTGTAAACAAAAAAGAGAATTCAGTAAAGCTGTGCAATTTCAATTCACTAAGGAACATTTGACAGGGAAATTACCTTCTGCAGTAGGAGTGTGTTTGTGAGGTCCCAATGGATATGGGATAATAATGAAATCCCTGTGCTGGTGAGTGAATAGAGCATCTCGAATGTATTGCCAGAGGCGGCAAAGAAAATGAGGCAGAGAGCAGAGAGAGATTACGGGGCTGAACTTGTCAGAAGCAGATCTCCGCAGAGAGAAAACAAGTTTTTAATGCCCTCCACCTCAAAGTACAGAAATCTGCCATTTTAAATATCGTCAAGGTGACAGAGACAGCAGTCACACTTCACAGGTAATTCACTGACTACTTACAGCAACTAAATATGCAGCTCAGTCGATGGAAGCTGTGGCAGGAAATCAGATTTATTTCAGAAGTGCACTGAAGAGATTGAAGGCTGACTGGAATGAAAAGATAGGAGGCCATTGTTCTTATTCATCGGGAAATTAAATGCAGAAGTTATGCAGAATTTTCCTTTCTCTCAAAGGTCATTTCCTTGTTCCATCAAATACGATTCTTTAATTAGCTCCTCTTAAAATCACTATTGCTGTATAGGAACTGGAGGAATGTTTTAGGCATTAATCCTACTACTGCAGTGCTAATGGCTTGTGATCGCTCACTGTCTGCAACGCTGACTGCTTCTCACTGAGCCGCCACAAAAGTGTCTTGTTTCCTCTTGTACTTTTTGAGTCTTGTTTCAAATCCATTCAATTACTTTGCAAGTGCTGAGGTAATTTTATTTGTACTTTTTAGTGCTTCCCAGAACAGCTTAAAGCACCAGAGACCAATGTTACGGATTCAGGCAGGGGTCCAATTTTCAAATCTTTTACAGGCAGAAAGTCATGGGGGGTGGGGGGGGGGCGGCGCATGAATCAGACCTGAGCCTGAATTAATGTTAAATGGTCTACTTTGCTAGTGGTAAACCCGGTGAGGCATGCAGTAAGTTCTTTCTGGATGGATGAGCTAGAATGGGGGTGAATGACCTGCCTCATCGATGTCTATCTTGGGACAAGGCTAGGTAATTCATCAAATAGCTCATAATGTCCTGAAAAACTGACAAAAGATGACCTCACTAAATGGATAATGCTCTACCAGTGATGAGCCAGTGTAGAATTATTTCCCGGGTAACCCAAGAAGCCTAAATTAACACAAAAACAGAATTAGCTGGAAAAACTCAGCGGGTCTGGCAGCATCGGCGGAGAAGAAAAGAGTTGACGTTTCGAGTCCTCATGACCCTTCAACCCAGTTCTGCTAAAGGGTCATGAGGACTCGAAACGTCAACTCTTTTCTTCTCCGCCGATGCTGCCAGACCTGCTGAGTTTTTCCAGGTAATTCTGTTTTTGTTTTGGATTTCCAGCATCCGCAGATTTTTGTTTTTAGGCCTAAATTAATAATGGTTTAAATTAACTAAAACAATCTGACTGAAGAATCTCTGGCAGATGGACGAGGGTGAAAGGACATTGCAGCCTCTTTGAGAGAATGTGATGAAAAAACCAAAGGGGAATTGTGGCTTTTCCACTCGTTTTAAATGCTTTACAGAGAAGAGGACATCAGGACATTAAAAATAAGAGCAGGGATAGACTACCCAGCCTCTCGAGCCTGCTCCACCATTCAGTACGATGATGGTGAATTTTCTACCTCTCTCCACTTGCCTGCCCACTCACCATATCCCTTGATTTGCTGAGGGATCAAACATCTGTCAACATCAATCTTGAATATGTCCAATATGGAGCACCCACAACTCTCAGGGATGGGCAATTCCAAAGATTCACACGCCTCTGAGTGAAGATGTTGCTCCTCATCTCAATCAAAACCTCTTCTCCTGAGGCTGTGTGCCTGTGCTCTAGATTCCCCAGCTTGAGGAAACAGCCTGCTTAAACATGCAGGTCAATATTGCACATAGTACTCCAGGTGTAGTCTCACCAAAGCCCTATTTGTAGCAAGTTCCCTTACTCAACAGGTCAGGCAGCATTTGTTGAGAGAGAGAGAGAGAGAGATGAATGGGATAATTTTACCACTGAAAACTGGGTGGGTTGGGGTTGAGTGAGATGTGTAAAATTTTAAAATCGCAAACACAATTCTAACCTGCCCACTCCTCAAGGCAGGACCGGGAGCAGGTTGATGATTTAAACATTTTAATGAGGCGAGCTGACCCATCTTTGACAGTAAGCGGCTGGGTTTCCTAGGATTTGAGGAAATCCAGCAGCTGAAGAGGGAGGAGGGCCGTCGGCGTGGTGGGGGGGGGGGGGGGTAAGTCCCTTCGCAGCACAGCTTGTGGCCCAGGGTGAGAAGGAATGCTTCTCCCCAGCTCCCCAGACCCATCCTTCACCGGACTCCCCTCCAGGCAAAGGCCCACGGGGTTGGGCATCAGTCTGGTTCCGCCGCACCACCCACCCAGCTTCCCAAATCCCATCAGCAGCAGTAGGCCCCCTTCCCGGTCCCTGTGGTTTTCTCTGGAGTGCTCTCTCCACCTGCCTGGAAGTGAAACCTGTTAATTAGGCTGACTTCTGGACGAGGCAGCTGCCAGAGAAAAATCTGCACCACATTCAGGAAACCTGAACTCCTGGCGGACAAGACTGAAACTCGGCACAGCAGGGTTAAAATCCTGGGCTTTCCGTTCAAATTCTTTCCGTCTCCAGTCGCAAGAAATAATTTCTGGAGCGCTCCCCCAAGCCAGTACGGTTAATGGACATCACATTCCGGTCATCACGCGTTGAAGGAGACTACTTGCAGCCTGCAAATTTTAACGTTTTACTGTTCAGCTGCTCTCACTGTCTCCAGGGGAGAAATAAATTTACAGTTAGGTAATTAGATGGGAAAATAATACAGCAGCTCAAAGCAATTAATGCACCATAATTAAAGTGAGAAAAAAAGACATTCCAGATTCAGCTCAGAGCCTCTTGAGTCAAGTGTGGAAGGGGAAAGGCTACACTCGTGAGAGTCAGAATCAAATTCAGCAATTGCGTGTTTCAACTGAACAAATTGAACACAGCAACCTTCCCTCTCTGAACGGCTTGGATTAACAGCTTGTGTTCAAAGTAAGCTCTGCTTTGCTGGTGCTGCCCCTCTTTGTTTAGTTTGCTTGTGTTACGAAGAGTTTTTATTCATCAGATGTCGCCTGCCCGCTGGTCCTGTCGTGAATCCACTTCATACCTCCGCTCAAGGTTCAGCTCATAATCTAAGTTTTCTGTTTATCAGAATTTCCTTCTTATTTCACGTACAATAATGAACACTGGGCAGTCAAAGGATATAATTTTCAAGAATTGATTTTGAATTTAAAACGATTGGGTTTGTTTGGTAAGAATGAAGCATTCGAGCGTCCAGTGAGTTTGCCGGTGACATCTCGGGGCACAGGGTTCAAACCCTGTGGATCAGAATGTGCACCTCCAAAATTAAAGCCACTTTGCTTCATCTAAATATTAAGCACAGATTCATTGGGACCAATGTTAACTTGGCTAAATCAGTGTTAACAAGGAACTATTGGCCTAAAAATAGTGTTAATATATAATACTGTCCCCCATTAAAACCAATGTTCCAGCTGGCACCGCTCTTAAAGGGGCCCCATTGTGTTGAAGCCAAAGCTCTCACCTGTTTTTTGCATTGGTCTCCTTTAATATGCAAATTGGGGTCCTCTGAAATGCGTAGGACTCCAATTTTTGGGAGATATCCAAAGTGGAGCCTGTGGCAGGCACACGCTGACCGGTTTTGCTGGAGAGCTTCTCCGAGTCCAACAAAACACACCTGGGCTGCCGCCACCTCCGGTTCCAGTCTCTTCCTCCCATCAACACCCCTCCTGCCACCATAAAACCAACCTCCATCCCAGGAATTTCTGGGTCACCCAATATTGCACCAGTCTGAATCTGGCAGGCTGCATCAGGGTGCTTGTTTGAGGCAGGAAGCTTGTTGGTTCTATTGGTGAAATGACTCCAGCCTCTTCTCTTCCACGGGGTGAAGGGTTGCCAACTCTGGTTGGACAGATTCCTGGAGATTAACCTTTTCTTCCTGAAGATGCCAGGGCAATCCTGCAGGGTTGGCAGCTCTAGATGTTTGTGCCACTTGGTTATGCACAAGTGAAGCTTCACCCCAATGTATCGATTTTAATGAATTCACAGAATCACAGAGCAGAAGAGGCCCTTCGGCCCATCGAGTCTGCACCGACATGTGAGAAACACCTGACCTACCTACCTAATCCCATTGTCTTTTTTTTTTCCTCTCAAACTCTCTCCTCACCTGAAGACTCAGCCTCTGGCTGGGGGTGAGTTTCAGAACATCAGGCTGACCTCCACATCATTGCGTCAGTGCCAGTCTGCATGTTGGAATATTATTAGGCACCATAGGCGGAAGGGGAATTGCCCTTGTCCTGTCTCACCTGATGTCACTAGATATGAATTAGGAGCAGGAAACCTTGTTGAATTGTGCTCTTCCATGCCCAGCTTGGCTGGGGACAAATGGCAGCCATTCCGCCCACTGTACCGGTGATTGAGTAGCTCCCACCAGCAATCAAGCCGAGGATCTTGTGCTCGATGTGCCTTAGGCCAATGACGTTTTTAAAAATATTGCTCCCTTTAGCTATTCTTAGGATTTCCTCACCCACACAGCATAGCGTTCGCGACTAAGGGGATAGCAGAGAAACCTCCGCTGATATGACGGTGTAACTAGTCACCAGCCAATGAAGTGTTTCTGGGGTGACTGAACCTCTAATTTTTGGCTTGGAAGCAGCTGGGCGGAGTTTGCACATTGGAATCAGAGTTAAAGCCCACAACCTATCACTCAGCCCAGTCCCACTCTTACAAACATCCATAGGTGTGCAGTCCCCTGTAGGAGTCACCAGGAGAGCAGTCAGGATTGAAATCCCCTTCCCTGCTGAAGCCTGGACATACTAAGGCCACTGGTTATTCTCCAGTCTCTGACTGAGGATGGAACCTGGTATGTGTGCCTCACACCGAGCAGTCGGTTTGAACATTATTTCATCACTGTGTTCTCATGTTGTTCTCAGTAAATGTGCAGTAGCAGTCATGGATTATTTTTGTTCTGTTGAGTTCCATTTAAATTAGGCAGTGCAAGCAACTCCCTACTGAATCAGTGCAAACAACAACCAGATTACAGCAAATTAATACATTCAACAGGAGTAAATAATTCAACATTGACATGAATGATTTATTCCTGTGCAACCTTTGTAGGGTTTAGAGAATCTGACTGGCAGCTCAGAACCTCCTGTAATAGATAGTGACTGACAAACATACAATATTATAAATGAATTGATAACATGTTATTTACAATCTCACTACAAAGGACTAATGCTGCAAAACCACAATTAAAATCTGTTAAGAGTTGAGAGAAAAGATACTCCACTTGAAACACAGATTGCTGCGTTTCAGGGGGTGTGAGATTAATTGTTTCTGATGGCCTTAATTCCATAGGGAGGATTAAAATTTTATTTTTAATATTCTGAGATACTGCGAATGAAGAATAGTAATGCCTGTTAAATAACCATTAAATATGAGTCATTCTCCTCATCTACAGGATGTTGCTGTTAATTACAGTCCAGTGCTCAAATAATTACGAGCTTCCATGCTAATTGTGGGTTGAGACCCCACCCCAAGACTTTACTACTTAATCTATCTTGGCACTCCAGTGCATTACAATCTCAAGGGCAATTAGGGATGGGCAATATATGCTGGCCAAGCCACTGACCCCCACATCTCGTGAAGTAGTAAATAAAATATACTGAGGGCGTGGTAACACAGTGTTACTGGGGGGAGGTGGTGTTATAGTCGTATTGTCACTGGACCAGTGTTCCAGAGACCGAGGGTTTGAAAACCACTACAGCTCATTGGGAGAGCTGTCTCCCAGATGAGCCAAGCAACAGCCTGACATAGTCATCCTCATGGAATCATACCAAATAGATAATGTCCCAGACACCACCAGCACCATCCCTGGGTATGTCCTGTTCCACCTGCAGGACAGGCTCAGCACAGGTGGAAGCACAGTGGTATATGGTCGGGAGGGAGTTGCCCTGGGAGTCCTCAACATCGACTCCGGATCACATGAAGTCTCAAAGACAGGCATGGAAACATCCTGCTGATTATCACGTACCCTCCTCCCTCAGCTGATGAGGGTGGCAAGGACACAGAATATAATCTGGGTAGAGGACTCCAATGTCCACCACCAAGAGTGGATCGGTAGCATGACTACTGACCAAGCTGGCCGAGTCCTAAAGGACATAGCTGCTAGACTGGGTCTGCGGCAGGTGGTGAGGGAACCAACAAGAGGGAAAAACATACTTGACCTCATTCTCACCAACCTGCCTACCGCAGATGCATCTGCCCATGACAGTATTGGCAGGAGTGACCACATTGCAGTCATGGTGGAGACGAAGTCCTGCCTTCACATTGAGGATACACTCAATTATGTTGGGTGGCACAAGCACTGTGCTAAATGGGATAGATTTCAAACAGATCTAGCAGCTGGGCGTCCATGAAGTGCTGTGGGCCAACGGCAACAGCAGAATTGTACTCGAATACAATCTGTAACCTCATGGCCTGGCATATCGCCCACTCTACCATTACCACCAAGACAGGGGTTCAAGCCTGGTTCAGTGAAGAGGGCAGGACAGCACGCCAGGAGCAGCACAAAGCAAACCTAAAAATGAGGGTTACTTGGATGCCGAACAACACAAGCAACAAGCGATAGACCAAGCTACTCAATTCCACAACCAACGGATCAGATCCAACCTCTGCAGTCCTGCCACATCCAGTGGTGAATGTTGGTGGACAATTAAAACAACTCACTGGAGAAGGACTCTCCATGAATATCCCCATCCTCAATGATGGAGGAGCCCATCAGATCAGTGCAAAAGATAAGGCTGAAGCATTCGCAACAATCTTCAGCCAGAAGTGCTGAGTGGATGATCCATCTTGGCCTCCTCCGGAGGTCCCCAGCATCACAGATGCCAATCTTCAGCCAATTCGATTCACTCCACGTGATATCAAGAAACAGCTGAAGGTACTGGATAGTGCAAAGGCTATGGGCCCTGACAGTATTCCAGCAATAGTACTGAAGACTTGTGCTTCAGAACTTGCCGCGCCCCCAGCCAAGCAGTTCCAGTACAGCTACAACACTGGCATCTACCCGGCTATGTGGAAAATTGCCCAGGTATGTCCTGTGCACAAAAAGCAGGACAAATCCAACCAGCCAATTACCACCCCATAAGTCTACTCTTGATTATCAGTAAAGTGATGAAAGGGGTCATCAACAGTGCTATCAAGCAGCACTTGCTTAGCAATAACCTGCTCACTGACGCCCAGTTTGGGCTCTGTCAGGGCCACTCAGCTCCTGATTTCATCACAGTCTTGGTCCAAACATGGACAAAAGAGCTGAATGCCAGAGGTGAGGTATGTGTAATAGCCTTTGACATCAAGGCAACATTTGACTGAGTGTGGCATCAAGGAGCCCCAGCAAAACAGGAGTCAATGGGAATCTGGGGAAAAACCTCCACTGGTTGGAATCATACCTAGCGCAAAGGAAGATGGTTGTGGTTGTTGGAGGTCAATCATCTCAGCTCCAGGACATCACTGCAGGAGTTCCTCAGGTTAGTGTCCTCAGCCCAACCATCTTCAGCTGCTTCATCAATGACCTTCCTTCCATCATAAGGTCAGAAGTGGGGATGTTCACAGATGATTGCACAATGTTCAGCACCATTCGCGACTCCTCAGATACTGAAGCAGTCCATGTCCAAATGCAGTAAGACCTGGACTACATCTAGGTTTGGACTGACAAGTGACAAGTAAGTGGCAACATTCACACCACACAAGTACCAGGCAATGACCATCTCCAACATGAGAGAATTTAACCATCACCCCTTGCTATTCAATGGCATTACCATCACTGAATCCCCCACTATCAACATCCTGGGGGTTACCGTTGACTAGAAACTGAACTGGACTAGCCATATAAATACTGTGGCTACAAGAGCAGGTCAGAAACTAGGAGTCCTGCGGTGAGTAACACACCACCTGCCTCCCCAAAGCCTGTCCACCATCTGCAAGGCACAAGTCAGGAGTGTGATGGAATACTCCTCACTTGCCTGGATGAGTGCAGCTCCAACAACACTCAAGAAGCTTGACACCATCCAGGGCAAAGCAGCCCACTTGATTGGCACATCCACAAACATTCACTCCCTCTGCCACTGATGAACAATGGCAGCAGTGTGTACCATCTACAAAATGCACTGCAGGAGTTCACCAGCACTGTCCAAACCCATAACCACTACAATCTAGAAGGACAAGGGCAGCAGATAGATGGGAACACCACCATCTGGAAGTTCCCCTCCAAGCCACTCACCATCCTGACTTGGAAATATATCTTGCCGTTCCTTCACTGTCACTGGGTCCAAATCCTAGGACTCCCTCCCTAACAGCACTGTGGGTGTACCTACAACACATGGACTGCAGCGATTCAAGAAGGCAGCTCACCACCACCTTCTCTAGGGCAGTGAGGGATGGACAATAAATGCTGGCCCAGCCAATGATGCCCACAGCCCATGAGTGAATAAAAAAAGTAATTGAGAGGCCTGAACTAATGGTCTACAGACAAGAGTTCAAATCCCACCACAGCAACTGGGGAATTTAAATTCAGTAAAGTAACATTGTAATAAAAAGCCTCAGAAATGGTGACCAAGAAGTTACCGATTGTTGTAAAAACCCGTGTGGTTCACTCCTGACCTTAGGGAAGTCCTTATATTGTCTGGACTATTTGTGACTCCAGACCCACACAAAGTGGTTGAATTTTAACTGCCTTCTGAAATAACCTCACAAGCCACTCAGTTGTTATGAAGGTACCTCACCATCACCATCTTCGTGGACAATTGGGAATAAGCAATAAATGATGGCCTTGTCAGCAGCTCTCACATCCCTTAAATGAAACTGTCGGAGGGCCAGCACTGAGGGAGTGCTGCACTGTCAGAGGGCCAGTACTGAGGGACCACTGTACTGTTGGCGGGTCAGGGCTGAAGGGATATTGCACCGTCGGAAGGTCAGTCCTGAGGGAACGTTGCATTGTCAGAGGGTCAGTACTGAGGTAGAGCTGCACTGTCGGAGGGTCAGTGCTGAGAGAGTGCTTCATTGTGGGAGGGTCAGTACTGAGGGAATGCTGCACTGTTGGAGGGTCAGTGCTGAGAGAGTGCTGCACTGTCGGAGGGTCAGTGCTGAGGGAGAGCTGCTCTGTTGGAGGGCCAGTACTGAGGGAGTGCTGCACTGTCGGAGGGTCAGTGCTGAGAGAGTGCTGCACTGTCGGAGGGTCAGTGCTGAGGGAGAGCTGCTCTGTTGGAGGGCCAATACTGAGGGAGAGCTGCTCTGTCGGAGGTCAGTACTGTCAAGAGTACTGCACTGATGGAGGGTCAGTGCAGAGGATGTGCTGCACTGTGGGAAGGTCAGTGCTGAGAGTTCTGCACTATTGGAGGGGCAGTACTGGGGGAGTTGTGCACTGTTGGAGGTTCTCCTTCCAGGCTTGTATATCAACAATTCCCACTTGTACCATGCTCCAGAGGGATACTAGTTCCTGAGGAAACGCACCTCTGTCCTCTCTCCCATTCTGTTCTTTCCTGAGTTCCTCCATTCCTCACGCAACCCCGTCCATTGCGGTTAAACATTTCACTTTACATTCATTTGCTTTATTCAGATGGTCTGCACCACCCAGTCATCTCATGATGCAAATACTGAATCACCTCAGTTTAATCATTCAGGCACTAAGAATCCTGTTTCTTCCACCTCTACAGGGGTACATTGTTGAGACCTCATTAAAGCCCAGCTAATGTCTGCCTTCTCAGATCATTGATATCTGCATTCTAATTTCTTCATTGTTGACGTCCTTGGTCTTCCCATCCTCCCTTGTCTCTTGTGGAACTCTCACATCTCCTCCATCATGAGACTGGCCTTTAAGAATCTCCCAGGCTATCTTTTCCCTCACTACAGCTGTCACCTCCTTCGTCTATCAGTCTGTCAGACCAAACCACTGCTGCTCATTCACATTTTTGCCAGTTCTGATTCAAACGAATGTGCTTGGCAGCTCATTTCCCAGCTCAGAATCTCGACATACTCACGGTTATCAATTACCCGCTCACCTGCATCACGTGATAGGACCTGCAGGCTTCCTGGGAGATGGAAAATTGGCGTACTTTAGAAGTTTGATCACTTTTTGCATTTAGACAAGGTTAGGCAGTATTGGTGAATCAGTGATAGATTTCCAGTGTTGTCACTTGGTCTCATACTGTGCAGTATTCTCATCTTGCCGTGTGGCCTGCCTGTATGTATTCAATGCTGCTTTCTGATACGATGGATGGTGGAAAGTGATGTCATGTGATACCGATTTTACCGATCATATGGGAAGGGAAGTGACCTGAAGGTGAATTGCATCACGTGATAGGACCTGCAGGCTTCCTGGGAGACGTCAACAGTAATCTGTGAAAATAAATAGATCGATGCTGGAGTGACCGTCCCACACACTCCTGCTCTCTTGTTCTGCTCTGACTCCAACTCACAGAGCTGAGGAAAACTATAGAGTTGCCTCTGGCTCGTCTCGTGTGTCTGTTCGGAAGCCAGACATCGGGTTCCTCAGTTTGGAGAGAAAATAGAGGGGTTCACGTACCCACAGGAGGGTTACCGGGCACTGATGAAACTCTGTGTTGCACAGAGATAAGCCATCTCAAACTAGTAGCAAAGTCTGAATTTGTGTCAAAATCTGGTCCTATCTTGAAATGTGTAAAGCAAAAGGCAAAGTGATTAATCCTGGAACGTTCAGAATATATTTTTAAAACTGGTAATGAGCCCTCACAGAGCTCCCTGGTTGACTGAACATGGGGTGTGACACATTTCTATCTAGGGAATTGTGCCAGATTCAATCCCGGGCCTCTTCTGAGACACTCAGGCCCAGGTACCAGAAATGACTGAAAATCTGAAGTCCACCCCTGATCACAGTATTTTCTATTTTTGAGGGGGGGGGGTGGTGGGGGGGGACTGAAGTTGGACCGAGATTCGTGCACGCACGTTTTATGGAGGCAGCATGACATTTAAATCATCAGCTGTCTCCACCGAAATGGGATTTAGGTAGTCCAGAAGTGTGAAACCCGGTGTGTGCAGCTTAGACCAAGTAAGAGCTGGCCTGAACATGTTAGATTCATTTGGATAGCCAGGCTTCCTGGGAGACGTCAACAGTAATCTGTGAAAATAAATAGATCGATGCTGGAGTGACCATCTCACACACCAGGATACCTTTGACGAGGTAAGGTACCCTTTTCAATATAGCCCCCCCACCCCCCCGGTGCCTTTGGAGAGGTAAGGCACTCTTTGAGATTGTTAAAAGTAAATATGATTGTGCATAAGAAGGCATAAACTCACTGGAACTGCCAAAGCTGTCAAAGGACTGTCAAAACTCACCAGAACTATCAAAACTCGTTGGAACTGTCGATGCTGTCAAAAATTTAGCTCTGCTGGGCTTTATGTTTTTTATGGAGTTAAAAAAAGATCTGTGCTAGATATTTCAAAAGTCTGAGGCTTATCATTATAGGATTTGTGCTGCAATGACTGATTTTACAGGCTACCATTATCACAGTGAGGTGCCTGTTAAGTGAGCAGTTTGATTGACAGCTCCAAGTGGTTGTTAAATAGAAATGTTTGTTTTCATAAGAGATTAGTTGATGAAGTTTCTATGTATTGAATGTTTTTTTTTATCAGAGTGTGCTTATTTGTTTAAAATAGTGACATCAATGGACACGTAACTTTATTTTATGTCAGCATGGCTCCTGACGTTTGCCCATGGTGGACATTAGGTGAGTTGACATGGAAGATGTAAGGACAAAGGGTAGTGGGTGGGAAGCATGGGTTGTCATAAGTTGGCATTAAGTTGGCATAGGGAATAGGAGAATAGACCAGTTGAATGCATAGCTGGAGAGATGGTGTAGGAGGGAGGGATTTAGATTCCTGAGGCATTGGGACTAATTCTGGGGAAGATGGGACCTATACAAGCTGGACGGGCTGCACACCAGCAGGACTGGGACCATTATCTTTGCAGGGGTATTCGCTAGTACTGTGGGGGAGGGCTTAAACTAGAGTGGCAGGGGGATGGGAACCTGAGTGGATAGACACAAGAGAGGGAAACAAAGATAGGAATGAAAGACAGGAAAGTTAAAAACAAAAGTAGAAAGCAAAGGAAATAAGGGCTGGCAGCAAATGGGACCATGGTACAAAAAAAGATGGCTATCAAAGGAAATTAAGGATAGTATTAGATCCAGACAGGAGTCATATAAAGCCGCTAGAAAAAGCAGCAAGCCTGAGGATTGGGAGCAGTTTAGAATTCAGTAAAGGAGAACTAAGAGATTGATTAAGGGGGGAAAAATAGAGTATGAGGGTAAACATGCAAGGAACATAAAAGAGGACTGTGAAAGCTTCTTGAAGTTTGCAAGAAGAAAAAGATTAGTGAAGTAGGTCCTTTACAGCCTGAAACAGGAGAATTTATAATAGAGTACATTAGTAGCAGGGAAAATGCTAGAGTCTGTTATAAAGCATGTGATAACAGGACACTTAGAAAATATCAACAGAATTAGACAGTCAATATGGATTTATGAAAGGGAAATCATATTTGACAAATCTGGAGTTTTTGAGGACATAACTATTAGGATAGATAAGGGAGAGCCAGTGGATGTGGTGTATTTGGATTTTCAGAAAGCTTTTGATAAAATCTCACGTATGAGGTTAGTGTGCAAAATTAAAGTTTATGGGATTGGGGGTGATATATTGGCATGGATTGAGAATCAGTTAGCAGACAGGAAGCAGAGAGTAGGAACAAATGAGTCTTTTTTGAATGGCAGTGGTGACTAGTGGGGTACCCACAGGGGTCAATGCTTGGGTCCCAGCTATTCACAATATATACCAATGATTTGGGACCCAAATGTAATATTTCCAAGTTTTCTGATGACACAAAACTAGGTGGGAATTTGAGTGGTGAGGAGGATGTTAAGAGGCTTCAAAGTGATTTATACAAGTTGAATGAATGGGTAAATACCTGGCAGATGCAGTATAACGTGGATAAGTGTATAGTTATCCACTTTGGTTGGAGAAACAGAATGGCAAAGTCTTATTTAAATGGTGATAGATTGGGAAATGTTGATGTACAAAGGAACCTGGGTGTCCTTGTACACCAATCACTGAAAGCAAGCATGTAGGTGCAGCAAGCAGTGAAAGAGGCAAATGGCATGTTGGCCTTCATTTCGCGACGACTTGAGCTTAAGAGCAAGGATGTCTTACTGCAGCTCTACTGGGCCTTGGTGAGACCACACCTGAAGTATTGTGTGCAGTTTTGGTCTCCTTACCTAAGAAAGGATATACTTGCTATAGAGGGAATGCAGGGAATGTTCACCAGACTGATCCCTGCGGATGGCAGGATTGTCCGATGAGGAGAGATTGGGCCAACTAGGCCTGTATTCTCTGGTGTTTAGAAGAATGAGAGGGAAGCTCATTGAAACTTATTAAATTCTGACAGGGCTGAACAGACTGGATGCAGGAATGATATTCCCTCTGGCTGCAGGGGTCTAGAACAAGGAGTCACAGTCTCAGGATACAGGGTAGACCATTTGGGACTGAGATGAGGAGAAACTTCTTCACTCAGAGGGTGGTGAACCTGTGGAATTCTCTACAACAGAGGCTGTGGAGGCCAAGTCACTGAATATATTTAAGAGGGAAACAGGTAGATTCCTAGACTCTAAAGGCATTTGGGGTATGGGGAGAGAGTGGGAGTTTGGCGTTGAGATAAAGGATCATATTGAATGGTGGAGCGGGCTCGATGGGCTGAATGACCTACTCCTGCTTGTATTTTTCAGTGTTTCCATTGGCTGTCCCCATCCATTTCCCCAGCTTTCCCTCCGTCTCCTCGGCTTTCCCTCCATCTCCCCGGCTTTCCCTCCATCTCCCCAGCTTTCTCTCCGTCTCCTCGGCTTTCCCTCCGTCTCCCCGGCTTTCCTTCCGTCACCTCGGCTTTCCCTCCATCTCCTCGGCTTTCCCTCCGTCTCCCCGGCTTTCCCTCCATCTCCTCGGCTTTCCCTCCATCTCCCCGGCTTTCCCTCCATCTCCTCGGCTTTCCCTCCGTCTCCCCGGCTTTCCCTCCATCTCCTCGGCTTTCCCTCCGTCTCCCAGGCTTTCCCTGCATCTCCCCAGCTTTCCCTCCGTCTCCTCGGCTTTCCCTCCGTCTCCTCGGCTTTCCCTCCGTCACCTCGGCTTTCCCTCCATTTCCCCAGCTGTACACTGTGTTTCCCCGTCTGCCCCTGGCTGTACCCTCCATTTCCCCGATGTTCCTCAAGTGTGAGGGTGAGTGAGTGAGTGAGGGTGGGTGAGTGAGTGAGGATGAGTGAGTGAGGGTGGGTGAGTGAGTGAGGGTGGGTGGGTGAGTGAGGGTGGGTGAGTGAATGTGAGTGAGTGAGTGAGGGTGAGTGAGTGAGCATGGTGGGTGAGTGAGTGAGGGTGAGTGAGTGAGTGTGGGTGAGTGAGTGTGGGTGAGTGAGTGAGTGAGGGTGGGTGAGTGAGTGAGAGTGAGTGAGTGAGGGTGGGTGAGTGAGTGAGGGTGAGTGAGTGAGTGTCGATGAGTGAGTGAGCGTGGGTGGGTGGGTGAGTGAGTGAGGGTGGGTGAGTGAGTGAGGGTGGGTGAGTGAGGGTGGGTGAGTGAGTGAGGGTGAGTGAGTGAGGGTGAGTGAGTGAGTGTGGGTGAGTGAGTGTTGGTGAGTGAGTGAGGGTGGGTGAGTGAGTGAGTGTGGGTGAGTGAGTGTTGGTGAGTGAGTGAGCGTGGGTGAGTGAGTGAGGGTTAGTGAGTGAGTGAGGGTGGGTGAGTGAGTGTGGGTGAGTGAGTGTTGGTGAGTGAGTGAGGGTGGGTGAGTGAGTGAGGGTTAGTGAGTGAGTGAGGGTGGGTGAGTGAGTGTGGGTGAGTGAGTGAGTGTGGGTGAGTGAGTGTGGGTGAGTGAGTGTTGGTGAGTGAGTGAGGGTGGGTGAGTGAGTGAGGGTGAGTGAGTGTGGGTGAGTGAGTGAGGGTGAGTGAGTGAGTGAGCATGGGTGGGTGAGTGAGTGAGGGTGGGTGAGTGAGTGAGGGTGAGTGAGTGAGGGTGTGTGGGTAAGTGAGTGAGGGTGGGGGCGCTGGCTGAGTGTGCGTCACTGGCTGATTGAGTGTGTGAGTGAGTGAGGGTGAATGAGAGTGTGAGGGTGTGCGGGGGTGGGGGTGGGGGTGTGAGAAAAGGGGAGGGGAGAGTGCGTGCCAGGCTTGCACAGTCTCAGGGTTCTCACTCACATTCACCCTGACCCTCACTCGCCAACAGGCGCTCTCACAGCAGGTGAGGGTGAGTGAGTGAGGGTGAGTGAGTGAGGGTGAGTGAGTGAGGGTGGGTGAGTGAGTGAGGGTGAGTGAGTGAGGGTGGGTGAGTGAGTGAGGGTGAGTGAGTGAGGGTGAGTGAGTGAGCACCCTGAGACCGGGAAGCAGCTGGACACACACACACTCTCACCTGTTGACACTCTAATGTTCGTCTTTATTTATCATTCATCCTTTTAGTTGTCAATTCATTGTTGTGCCATTTTTGTTTTGCTCAGCAAGTTGTTTCTTTTCATACCTCAGCTTTTTGTTTTGAAATTCACATTTAATCTTGTGTCGACCCTCGGTTTCCGAAACTTGCTCATCTGTAACCCTGAGTGTGAGAAAAATTGAAATGTGGCTTTGTGTCAAGTCCCTCTTTGTCCAGGTTTGAAACCTAAAAGCATTAAAATAGTATAGGAAGGAATTTGGCAGCAAGTGCATTGAGATAAGAACGGCAGCTGTAATCTTTATCTTAATATTATGTCAAAGAATTTAGAGTGAGGAATGAGTGTGTGTTCTTCTCCTGTGTTAAGTTTGTTGGGTTTGTCATCATGGATGAGACAAATAGGAACATGCTGCGGGGAGATGTTTTTACTTTGTCTCATTGCTCTGTTTTGTTACTTCTGGTTTCTGAAATGGCTGAAAAATCAAGAGAAGAACTATTAAGATTTTGCCAAGAAGCATCATTCAGAATTCTGTTTCAAGCCCACTTCATACTTAACAAATGATCAATAATTTGCATATTTGGCCAAGCTTCGAAACCCTTGAACTTGTGTGCAAACAAGCAGAGCCCTGAAGCCATTATTGCTAAACAAACACATTTTTAATAAGGGGAAAATAGAGTCATACTCCTTTCTCTGTCAGAATGTTGACATCTATACTTCACAATAAAGAGAATATTGCCATGTTCGGGCCATGTGATATGCCCAACAATCTATTGACAGCTCCCAGCGGTAACAGTTTAGTAATCTGGTTAAAGATACAGCAGGAACTCTCACTCGTCTGCAATCCTTTGCTCTGTATTGGATTTCAGCAGATGAACACTTGACCTGCAATTACTGAAGACATTGTCATGATCCATTGTTACGATAGTGGAAACCTTTAGTGTGCACACAAGTAGGACATTCATTCTGGTCGACTCTGTAGGATACCCTAGTTCTACCTGTATCAATAAGATATACATTTATCTTAATTTCCAATGTTCAGTGTTTTTGGTTTCCTTTAACTTAATAAAATGGTTGAAAGTTGTTCATTCCCAAGATGCCTTCAGATTTAATGTGTCAGGAATAAAAACAGAAAAATGCTGGAAATGCTCAATGGGTCAGACAGCATCTGTGGAGAGAAACAGAGTGAACATTCCAGGTTGTGGTGACCATTCTGATGAAGGAAATAGGAAACTGATTGTCAAGATAGTTTGAAAATAAGAATCGAAATAACAGAAGTGGGATGAAAATAAGTTGGAATCTGTTCTTTTGAAGGAAATGATTTCTTTCTTCGAGACTTGTTCAATGTAACACTTGTTGTGCCATAATTAATTATCACTGATAATATTTTTGAAAAACAGGCTGTATAGATCCTAAACTTTTCTTAAGTTGTAAAGAAAGTTGGATATGAAAATGAACAACAGAGGTTACACCCCCTGTCTACTCTGGTGGAACACAATAAGCAGATAAACATGTAAACCTATATCAGGCATTGAAAATCAAACTGCTTATATAATTAACGAACCTGTCAGAATCTGACAAGCAACTCTTCAGATTGTATGACACCGAGGGCCTAAGACAAGCTTTATTTAGGTAGGAAACCATGTTGGCAGGTGTGTGTGTGTGTGTGTGTGTGTGTGTGTGTGTGTGTGTGTGTGTGTGTGTGTGTGTGTGTGTGTGTGTGTGTGTGTGTATCAAACCAATAGTTTGTGTAATCAGCTGCCAGGAATACTCTTCAAAAGAAGCTTATTGTCGCTGGCAGTGATGCCTTAGTCACCATACTGACTAAGGCCTCACCGGCCCTGGTCACTGGCCCTAATCACCAGCCCAGCCCTATGATCACTGACCCTGCTCATTGGCTCTGCTCACTGCTCACTGCTCACTGGTCCTGCTCACTGCTCACTGGCTCTGCTCACTGCTTATGGTACCTGCCCACTGGCCCTGCTCACTGCTCACTGGTTCTGCTCACTATTCACTGGTTCTGCTCACTGGCTCTGCTCACTACTCACTGGTTCTGCTCACTAGTCACTGGTTCTGCTCACTGGCTCTGCTCACTACTCACTGGTTCTGCTCACTAGTCACTGGTTCTGCTCACTGGCTCTGCTCACTACTCACTGATTCTGCTCACCGCTCACTGGATCTGCTCACTGCACAGTGGCTCTGCTCACTCATCACTGTCACTGGCTCTTACAGCTTTCCCAGTGTTCTTATTCCATCAGGAGTCCACCGATTTGCGGAGGTGTTTTAGTTTTGGTAACACGAGGAAAATTTGAACAGCTGGAAAGGTTAAATTTCCCACCTGAACATGAGAATTTAGAAATTGTCTCTTTTGCAGAACTCATTATTGGTTGCAAAGATTGGCAGTACCACATTTACTTTCCTATAAAGCTCAAATCTCCCCTGAAATTCAAGACAACTAATTTACTTTGCTGTGTGAGGATTTGCACGTTGCTGAGTGACTCCATGATATGCAGCTACTGTGCTGTGATGTGGGAGCAGGGCAGTGTTGAGACACTAGCTAGTCCGCAAGGGTCGATATGCTAGAAAATATAGAAAATCCACTTGTCAGCTGGGAAACAGCAGGGTCATTGATCTCTTCATCCTGCTTGGCCTGATGGCATCCATCACACGTTGGAACTTGCTCCTAAACACCTTCATCCGGCTGCTGCTCCAAGTTCAATTATCCTGGAGAATCTGCCTTTCAAACCATTCCTTAAATCACCTCCTCTTTCCTGCTCATCTTCCTCCCAGCTCCTGCTGGGTTCAAATCGTTCTCCCGTCCCTTCGCAAATTCTCTTAAGTAATTTTGCTGCATTAAATGAGCTGTTTAAGTACGTGTTGTAATTGCTACACAGTTTGAGCTGCCCTGGTTAATAAATTGTTCAACTGTTTCTAACACTCCCCAATGCTCATTAGCCAGAGCCTTGCAAGGTATCAGATGTTTCTGTCAAAACATGCATTGAGTTTCTTTAGGTGTCTGTGAAAAGTCTGTTTAAAACTCCCTCTCCCCGTTTTGTAATCTTTTCATTCATTCCGTTGAGGAAATAAGATTTTTATTTGTTGATTCCGAACTGGAGACAGTTGGGGGTCACCCAGGACTTCTTGTGTGACAGGCAGTCAGACGGCAGGTTCGGAGTCATGGGGTTGAAGAGTCACCAAGAAGTGAAGTTGAGGGGGTTACTGAGGTACTAGTGGAAGCTTCTCCCCACAGTTACAGATGCTGTTGCAGAGAAGCAACACCGGGGCTCAAGAAGCATTGTTTTTGAGAGAAGCTCCAGTTTGCTGTGCTTAATGACAGGTTGGTCTAATGGCGAATGGTGTGTCCCACAGACCTGACTGCTGAACAAGCCAATGTTGACCCATTAGTTTGTATCCCTTTTAATTTATGATAAAGTTTGTGTTGGTCTATGGAAAGTAATGTCCAGAGCCAAGTAATTCTACAGTTGCCATGAATCATTAATTATGAGCTTTCTTCTGTCGGGAGAATAGAAAAAAAATTCAATAACTAATTCTCCAGTCAGTTTAAGTCAACAACTCAACAGAATGTCTCTGTGACTAAAGCTTTCAATGACCCTAGCGACACTAAGACGCCAGTTAATGTGCAGACATGTATAGTGTAGAGCTACTAATTACTCCACCACCTTCAAACTCTGGGAAAAAAGCTACATTAACTTTACGGGCAAGATTTCTGCGTGTGATTGGTGGCCAGTAACAAGAGCAGTTCCAAGCGGGAAAATTGAAGCCATCATCCCTGCACCAAACTCCCTCAGCCTCACCATGGAACCTCTCAGCCTCCCAGTCCTCTTGCTGCTCGAAGCAGTCAGTTCCCAGCCTCAGCATCTTATTGAACCCCAAGCTGAACAGTGTCTTCCAAGTCAACAATGACAGCAACTAGCATTTATCTAGCACACTCAGCATCCCAAGGGATTTATTAGGGGAATACCTGATAGTGCCTTTGCTTCAGTTAATAATTTGGGGCAGGATATTTAAGTCAGCCAGCAGGAGGCAGGACCCGCTCGCCAACGTGTAAAATGACACGGGATGACCTCGGGCAGAACTCCTGATGTCACACCGCGCGTCATCTCCATTTACAGATCGGCGGGGGCACAGCCAAATCAGGGGAATTTTGAAAACAAAAATAGGGAGGTTATGCTTTAGTTATACAGGGCATTGATGAGACCCCATCTGCGTACAGTATTGGTCTCCTTATTTAAGGAAGTGTGTAAATGCATTGGAGGTTCAGAGAAACTTTACCAGACTCATACCTGGAATCGGCAGGTTGTCTTATGAGGAAAGGCTGGACAGGCTAGGCTTGTAGCTGCTGGAGTTTAGAAGAGTAAAAGGCAACTTGATTGAAACATTTAAGATCCTCAGGGGTCTTGACAGGGTGGATGTAGAGAGGGTGTTTCTTCTTGTGGGAGAATCTAGAACCAGGGGTCCTTGTTTAAACCTAAGGGGTCGCCCATTTACAATAGAGACGAGGAGAATTTTTTTCTCTCAAAGGGCTGTGAGTCTTTGGAACTCCCTTCCTCAAAGGGTATTGTAAGCAGAGTCTTTGAATATTTTTAAGACAGAGCTAGATAAATACTTGATATGCAAGGGGGTGAAAGGTTATTGGGGTGGTAGGCAGGAATGTGGGGTTGAGGTTACATTCAGATCAGCCATGATCTTATTGAATGGTGGAGCAGGCTCGAGGGGCTGAGTGGCCTACTCCTGCTCCTACATATGTTAATTGTGCCAGGAGCCGAGCTCTCAATCTAATGGTACATTTATTCTACAACAGTAATGGTCTCAGCCTGACTGTGTCCAGTTTCTCCAACCTGGTTGGATGGGTGAGGGGGAACAGAGTAAATGCTTACAGACATGCTCAAAGAACCTGCCTTAGTGGTTATAAAGGATTGTGTCGAGACTATGGGCATGTTGAGGTCGATTTGAGAGGTGAGGATGGTCAAGGAAACCTGAGGGGACCTCCTCTGTTAAAGAGTTCAGCTCCCTCCTGACTCATTCACCTTCCGGTGACGTGTGCGGCCACCACTAACTGAGAGTCAAAGCTGGGACCCCCTTCATTGCTCTTGATACCTCGAATGCCTCTCCAGCATGGCAAGCGGGTTCAGTGACTCTGAATCCACTCCCTTCTCCAGGAGCCTATTCCACACACCACTTATCTGCAGGTAAAATACCTTCTTCTCATCTCGCACCTGGTTCGAAGCGGGTCAGACCTCGAAAATGTTTGTTATGAGGTAAGTCCGACATGAAGTGTAGCAGCCTCGAATTACATTGCAACATATAGAGTACAGCCTAACCAGCCCACGCTACTGTTGGACGCTCCAAACAAGCTTCATCCCACCCTATCAACACCTCTTCCTGTTCCTTTCTCCCTCACGGATTCAAAAAGGTCTAAGAAGTGACTCATCGCCCAGCATCCTACCCCTGACCATTCTCCAGTAGCCTTGCCGGAAGTGATTTTGTGTGGACATTGGATGAGGACTGAAATGACAAAATAACACTGCAGTCAAACAGCCTGTCAACATTTCATTGCCGAGGTTCAGACATGGAATTGCCATTTTGGCTATGATTAGCTAACAAGTCAATGCATTCAGGAGAGAAAGGCAACTGATGGAAGTAACTACATCAGCTACTCACTACTGCGAGGTCTGCTATTATCAATCAAACCTATTGAGCCAGTGCCACTTGACTCTTATCACCAGCCATTCCATTACACAGCAGTGTTACACTTATTGATGCCCACCCCAAGTTACTATCAGCCAATCCATGAACGGATTTGATAACATCTAAACCCTTCAGCCTGCAATGTTGTACAATGAACTCCAATCCATAGGGCAGCCAGCAGCATAATGTTATATAATGACTGCTGTTCAACTCCAAACAGCTACTACCTCCTCCTCAGACCAAAAGACAAGTCAATAATGGCGTCAGCTGTGGTTCTGTGGGTAGCACACTCCCCTCTGAGCCAGAAGGTCATGGGTTCAAGCCTCACTTGTAGTGACTTGGGCACATATTCTAGGCTGACAGTCCAGGGCAGTGCTGAGGGAGTCAAAACGAAAACAGAAAATGCTGGAAAACCTCAGCGGGTTTGACAGCATCTGTGGAGAGAGAAACCCCGAGTTGACGTTTCAGCTAAGTGACCCTTCATCAACACTGCCAGACCTGCTGGGTATTTTCTGTTTTTGTTTCTGATTTCCAACATTCGCAGTAATTTGCTGTTCAATTAAAACAGATGAACATGTCATTTATTTCACAGCGGTCTATGGGAGCTTGCTGCGCACAAATTGGCTGCCACATCTCCTTCGATTACACCAATGACCACGCTGCAAAGAATAGTTCATTGGCTGTAAAACCTGTTGAGATGTCCTGAGATTGCGGTGAGAGGTCCTCCCTGCTGTAAGCCTCATCCAACTGACCCACCAGCACTGACGAACAATGCAGAAACAACTCAGCACGATAGGCAATTGTAATATCTTGGTTCTTTTTTACTCAAGCTATAGAAAATCTCACTAAATGTGATTCATTACCTTGATATTAGGTTGAGAATGAATGGAGTTGATGGGTTTGAATTTGACAGATTCCCATCACTGAGACTCTTAACGTTTATTGAGGACCTGAGTCAATCATTTACTCTTACACTACAAAGGCAAACCTGTGGCAAGAGCAAGGATTTGACATTTCATCATTAGTCTCAGAAAACAAGCACTGATTTATTGATTAACTTGTCCTTTTTATTGCCCCTGCAGTTGGCTGTCTGGGATCCAGTGAAGGGCCTGAATGGGAGTCTGCAGGAGCGACGCTTGGAAAGTGACATGCAAGGTGTCACCCTGAAAGTGGTCACTATTCTGGTAACTGGACATTGCATTAGCAATAGAGCCATCAGATCATACCCAGCCCAGTGTCCATATATCCGCATAGCCCACCACCCCCTCACTCCTGTCTGTCACTCCCGGCATTGCTGTTTTTTCATTCCCCTTGCTCCTGTCACTCCCCTCACTCCTGCCTGTCACTCCCCTTGCTCCTGTCTGTCACTCCCCTCACTCCTGTCTGTCACTCCTCTCGCTCCTGTCTGTCACTCCCCTCACTCCTGCCTGTCACTCCCCTCGCTCCTGTCTGTCACTCCCCTCACTCCTGTCTGTCACTCCCCTCACTCCTGCCTGTCACTCCCCTTGCTCCTGTCTGTCACTCCCCTCACTCCTGTCTGTCACTCCCCTCACTCCTGTCTGTCACTCCCCTCACTCCTGCCTGTCACTCCCCTTGCTCCTGTCTGTCACTCCCCTCACTCCTGTCTGTCACTCCTCTCGCTCCTGTCTGTCACTCCCCTCACTCCTGCCTGTCACTCCCCTCGCTCCTGTCTGTCACTCCCCTCACTCCTGTCTGTCACTCCCCTCACTCCTGTCTGTCGCTCCTCTCGCTCCTGTCTGTCACTCCCCTCACTCCTGTCTGTCACTCCCCTCGCTCCTGTCTGTCACTCCGCTCGCTCCTGTCTGTCACTCCCCTCGCTCCTGCCTGTCACTCCCCTCACTCCTGTCTGTCACTCCCCTCACTCCTGTCTGTCACTCCCCTCGCTCCTGTCTGTCACTCCCCTCGCTCCTGTCTGTCACTCCCCTCACTCCTGTCTGTCACTCCCCTCACTCCTGCCTGTCACTCCCCTTGCTCCTGTCTGTCACTCCCCTCACTCCTGTCTGTCACTCCTCTCGCTCCTGTCTGTCACTCCCCTCACTCCTGCCTGTCACTCCCCTCGCTCCTGTCTGTCACTCCCCTCACTCCTGTCTGTCACTCCCCTCACTCCTGCCTGTCACTCCCCTCGCTCCTGTCAGTCACTCCCCTCACTCCTGTCTGTCACTCCCCTCACTCCTGTCTGTCACTCCTCTCGCTCCTGTCTGTCACTCCCCTCACTCCTGTCTGTCACTCCCCTCGCTCCTGTCTGTCACTCCCCTCACTCCTGTCTGTCACTCCCCTTGCTCCTGTCTGTCACTCCCCTCACTCCTGCCTGTTACTCCCTTCGCTCTTGTCTCACTCCCCTAGCTCGTGCCTGTCAGTCCCTTCACTCCTGTCTGTCACTCCCCTTGCTCCTGTCTGTCACTCCCCTCACTCCTGTCTGTCACTCCCCTTGCTCCTGTCTGTCACTCCCCTCACTCCTGCCTGTCACTCCCCTCGCTCCTGCTTGTCACTCCCCTCGCTCCTGCCTGTCACTCCCCTCGCTCCTGCCTGTCACTCCCCTCGCTCCTGTCTGTCACTCCCCTCGCTCCTGCCTGTCACTCCCCTCACTCCTGCATGTCACTCCCCTCGCTCCCGTCTGTCACTCCCCTCACTCCTGCCTGTCACTCCCCTCGCTCCTGCCTGTCACTCCCCTCGCTCCTGCCCATTAAACTCTTCACTCCACTCCAGGACTCCCCCACTCTCCTGTTTTCACCTAAAATCAGATTCATACAGCACATTAAGAAGCCATTCGGCCCATTGTGCCTGTGCTGCCTCTTTGAAATGGCTTTCCAAATAGTTCATTATCAGCCTGTCTCTCAGCCTCACTTCCTTCACTCCACTGTTAATGGACAATCTCTTAGTGGTAATTAAATACCCTCTGGACCTCCCCCTTACCATTCCATTATTTTCTTTAGGAGCCTGAATAAAGCTGCTTTTCCTGTGCTCTGAGCACCTTTCACTCTTTTTATTTCCCCCACACCTCTCAATAGGCATGAGGAACATTGTGGAAACCCAATCTTTCATTCTCTCTTCATGCCCAGCACTTTGAAATATTTCTGAGGCACATACGAACGTTCTCCAAATCTGTGGCTTTCTTTCCTCCCCTCACTAACTGTTTAAAACAGTTTCAGAAATCGTTTGGATTGGATGGAGTAGAGTGACAGGACATTAATGACCATGCTTGGTGCTGGTTTAGTGCATCCAAGCGGCCGACATTATTCATTGTTTGAGTGTGACCTTTTTTCAAAAGCGGCATAAATACATGGAGAAGCAAGATGTTAATAAACATTATTGCTAATGAATATTAATGACGTGACTCAGTCAGTGAAGGTTGCACAGATGATCAGAATTCCTCTCTGACAAGTGCTGCTGGCGAGCTCTTTATGAATGTGGAAGGTCCTGCTGCTCTCACACTGGCCCTTGTTTCAAGCTATGGATGTGCACTGTTGCCTTTGTGCTCACCTGGTTCTAAGCTGTGCGTCTATCCATAGGAGGAGCCCTTCGTCATGGTAGCTGAAAACATCTTGGGACAACCAAAACGCTACAAGGGATTTTCCATCGACGTCCTTGATGCACTGGCAAAAAACCTCGGATTCAAGTATGAGATCTATCAAGCGGTTGATCATAAGTATGGCAGTCAGCTTGCTAATGGGTCCTGGAATGGAATGATCGGGGAACTCATAAACAAGGCAAGCACTCATTTATTAACTCAAACTGAATTTGATGACTGAACTATGTCTCTTCATTTTCACTTTGGACTAATTATCTGATAAGATCGTGTTGCTTGTGTAATAACTAATCCCACTCAGTGACCTGATCCAGGCTAACACTTCTGTGCAGTATGAAAGGAGTGCTGCATTTTCAGATAGTCAGTACTGAGGGGGTGCTGCATTGCCAGAGGTTCAGTGAGGGAAGCCTGCACTGTCATAGGGTCGGCGAGGGAGTTCTGCACTGTCGGAAGGTCAGTGTTGAGGGAGTGCTGCACTGTCAGAGAGCCAGTACCAAGGGAGTGCTGCACTGTCAGAGGGCCAGTACTGAGGGAGTGCTGCACTGTGGGAGGGTCAGTCCTGAGGGAGTGCTGCACTGTGGGAGGGTCAGTCCTGAGGGAGTGCTGCACTGTGAGAGGGTCAGTCCTGAGGGAGTGCTGCACTGTGAGAGGGTCAGTCCTGAGGGAGTGCTGCAGTGTCGGGGGGCAGTCCTGAGGGAGTGCTGCACTGTCGGGGGGCAGTATTGAGGGAGTGCTGCATTGTCGGGGGGCAGTCCTGAGGGAGTGCTGCACTGTTGGGGAGCAGTATTGAGGGAGTGCTGCACTGTGGGAGGGTCAGTCCTGAAGGAGTGCTGCACTGTCGCAGGGGCAATACTGATGGAATTTACTGAAGAATCCAATCTGAGGGAGTGCTGCACTGTGAGACGGTCAGTCCTGAGGGAGTGCTGCACTGTCGGGAGGCAGTCCTGAGGGAGTGCTGCACTGTCGAGGGGCAGTGTTGAGGGAGTGCTGCAGTGTCAGGGGGCAGTATTGAGGGAGTGCTGCAGTGTCGGGGGGCAGACCTGAGGGAGTGCTGCACTGTGAGAGGGTCAGTCCTGAGGGAGTGCTGCACTGTCGGGAGGCAGTCCTGAGGGAGTGCTGCACTGTCGAGGGGCAGTATTGAGGGAGTGCTGCAGTGTCAGGGGGCAGTATTGAGGGAGTGCTGCAGTGTCGGGGGGCAGACCTGAGGGAGTGCTGCACTGTGGGAGGGTCAGTCCTGAGGGAGCGCTGCACTGTCGCAGGGGCAATACTGATGGAATTTACTGAAGAATCCAATCTTACTTCATATTAACCACATTCTATTGGATCACGTGAAAGATGTTTTCGAAGAAGAACAGAAAGTTATCCCCCCATAAGTTGCTCCTCTGGTCAATATGACCAAAAATAAATAAACTACTCATTTGTTCCTTGCAGTCCTTGGGATCATTTTATATAGAAAACAGTTGCCATGTTTGCCAACATAACACCGGTCCCAAAATCATAGAGATTTCAGCAGAGAAGGAGGCCACTCAGTCCTTCATTTAACCGTCTTGGTAATAGCTCTTTACCTGGAGTTATTAAATGCATTTCAGAGGAATTCAAGGGGAGGATGTGCATTTGTGAGACTTGTGATCTGGTGCAGGTCTGTCAGTCTTGAATGTGCAAACATTGTAGTAGATGCAGTGTTGTAACAATGAGACTGAGAAAAGAAAACTCCGGAAAGAAACCAGATGAGCAACAAACACAAAAGAGTTGGACTTTTCATTGACAGGTGTGGTTGACTCTTAAATGCCCCCTGACCAAGGGCAATTAGGGATGGGCAATAAATGCTGGCCCAGCCAGCGATGCCCACATCCCATGAATGAATTTTTTAAAAAGTGAATTCCTTTCTGCAAAGCTTGACTCAAAGCAGAAGAAAGTGTGTCGTTTGCTCAATAGAATCAACAAATTTAGTTTGACCAATCAGTGGAGCATAAGCCTCAATCCATGAATAAGATTCACTCAGTGATTGAGGATGGTGAACAATCTCACTGTTTGTCAAAGTTGAAACATGAAAGGAGATTCTGGACCAACTCTTGTCCCATTAGGTTCAGGCTCCAGGTCCAACAAGAAGATCAATGACTTCACACCCCAGAATATATTTTCTTTATGTTGGCCTTTCTCAGTATCAAATATCTCTCTGTCCTTTTCCTTTAGAAGCCAATCATTTCCCCCTTGGTTCCTTCCCTGTGTTATTGAGGAATCCTGAGGCGGGAAGTTTACAGGTTCATAGTATCACAGAGTCTTTACAGTGCAGAAGGAGGCCATTTGGCCCATCGAGTCTGCACTGGCTCCCTGAAAGGGCATTCCACCTAGTCCCACTCCCTTGCCTTATCCATGTAACCTTGCACATTCTCTCTTTTCAGGTAGCAATCCAATTCCTTTTTGAATACCTCGATCAAACCTGCCTCCACCACCCTCTCAGGAAGTTCGTTCCAGAGTCCAACCACCCTCTGAGTGAAAAAAATGTTTCCTCACATCATATTTATTCCTTTTGCCAATTATTTTGAATCTGTGCCCTTTAGTTCTTGATGTTCTACTGAGTGGGAACAGTTTCTCACTGTTTACCCTGTCCACACCCCTCAGGATCTTGAATACCTTTATCAAGTCTCCTCTCAGCCTTCTTTTCTCCAAGGAAAACAGTCCCAATCTCTCCAAACTATCATGATAGCTACAGTTCTTCATCCCTGGAATCATTCATGTGAATCTCCTCCGTACTCTCTCCAATGCCTTCACATCCTTCCTCAAGTATGGCACCCAGAACTGGATGCAGTACTCCAAATGAGGCCTAACTATTGTCTTACACAAGATCAACATGACCTCCTTACTCTTGTACGCAATGCTCTCATTTAATATATGCTGGGGCTCCTTCTGATGTCAATATGCAACCTGTCAACAAGTATGGTCCACTCTTGGTCTACCTTCCATCTTGATGGAGAAGAACTGGCTCCTGCCTCAATCTTCCCAGGTGGTTGTGGAGATGAGGCACTCACTGTGTGACAAGCTTCAGAGAAACTTCTGTTGTTGTACCTTTAGGGTAGGAATGGAGGAATGCATGGGGTGAGTGCTAGGGTTTGCCCAGCAGTCAATCACTGACCCACACCAAAAATTAACAGCAGGACAATACTCGGGTAACTATCTGGGTAAGTATTATGCAACAGGCCCAAGTCTCCAACACGAAGGTCAGTGTCGGAGACATTCTCAAAGAGACCTATGCAGCGCAAGTCAGGACTCCTGGAAGTTCCTGCTGCGCAATTGCGGCAAATGTCTCAACATTCACTGCAGTTGCCATTGGAAGATCTGGTCCAACATTTCAGGCTGGTGACCCTTCATCTGATAGTGATGTGTAAGTGGGCATTATCATCCAGGCTTTACCTTGAGATGGCATTTCAACTGTTGCTGGGTCAAAATTCCTAACAGCACACAGACTGCAGCAGTTCAAGAAGGCAGCTCACCACCACCTTCTCAAGGGCAACAAGGGATGGGCAATAAATGCTGGTCCAGCCAGCGAAGCCCACATCCCATGAATGAATAAAAAAAACTATTGTTGTTCTACCTCAATAAGCCCATAAGTTTCAGAAGTGAGAGAACTATGTGGGGTAGGTACTCTAGAAGTGAGGAAGTTGAAGGCTGAGCAGCTGGAGATGTTTAAAATGATGAAAGGATTTGATAAGGTAGTTATAGAATGACCTTTCACCCTAGTATGGAATCCAGAACAAGGAGACATCAACTTAGAATTTGAACTAAAGCAGCCCGGCTCAGAAAATAAGATTATGAGAATGTGGAACACACTTTCCCAGAAGGAGATAGATGGTAAATCCACTGAGATGTTTAAAGTGGGAGATAGACTCTGGAATGGAAGGTATTTAAGGAGAAAGGAAGAGCAATAGAGATGAAAGAAAAGAGCACAGTGGCTGGAAGTGGGGAGGCCTAGGTCGTCCGTTCCTGATATAACGATGGTAACCCTTGCTTGTTTTCTTGTTTACAGAAAGCAGATATTGCAGTCTCGGCAATAACCATCACTCCTGAGAGAGAAAGTGTTGTGGATTTCAGCAAGCGCTACATGGATTATTCCGTTGGAATCCTTCTGAAAAAACCAGAGGAAAAGATTAACATCTTCTCGATCTTTGCTCCCTTTGACCTGGCAGTCTGGGCCTGCATTGCTGCTGCCATCCCGCTGGTGGGGGTCCTAATCTTTGTGCTCAATCGGGTGCAATTGGTGCGGACACAGACCCCAACACACCCTCAGACCCCTCCTTCCACCTCCAGCACTTTACACAGTGCCATCTGGCTTGTGTATGGAGCATTCGTCCAACAAGGTAGATCACCACATTACAATGTCACATTGTGACAGGGAAATATGATCGTAGAGTAACATAGCATCCATGGGGAATGACAGAGTGAAATGTCCATGAGCAGGTAATTTGGGGATCATGCTGTACGTAGGATGGAGAGTGGGAATGGTGGTTTACATTGGGGATGATGGTTGCATATATGGGAAAAGAAGCCCACTGAGGAGGCTGGAGCTTGGGAGGAGAGGGGTGGTGCAGGGAGAAGGGAGGGGGAATGGGGAGTTGATTGCCCGGCCCAACTTATTGGCTGGCCCTCGTTAGAATTATAGAATGGTTACAGCACAGGAGGAGGCCATTCAGCCCTTCGTGGCTGTGCCGGCTCTCTGTAAGATCAATTCACTGAGTGCCACTTCCCCTGCTCTTTCCCCATAGCCCTGAAAGTTTTTCATTAACCTGTTGCTGGCTGAGTCCCTAACCAAAATAGTAATGGCAGAAAGCAGAGCATCTTGTTGGGCTCAAGATAAATGCAGGGTGGGTAATGGGAGCTCCAGAGCGATCAGAGGTTCAGGACATGGGAGTGTGCTCTGGACAGGGATGACATGCACTTCCTCTGCTCCTCCTCTCCCAACACAGTGAGGCCTGCATCCAGGTTATTGCTGTCGCTGAATCTGCTGCGGGCCCCAATTCTTTCCAGGTCTAAGTCCTATTCACCGAATAGAGCACCAGTTTACATGCTTGTATGAGGCTCCCGACTGCCTCATATGCCAAAACTCCAGATAGGGAAAAGCCCAGCCAAACAAGAATGAAGTGGAGATTACAGTGGTCCATTGCCAGATGAGGAGTCAGCCATTTGGGACTGAGATGAGGAGAAGTTTCTTCACTCAAAGGGTTGTGAATTTTTGGAATTCTGCACCCCAGAGAGCCATGGATGCTCAATCTTTAAGTATATTTGAGACTGAGATTGATAAATATTTGGTTACTAAGGGAATCAAAGGATATGGGGTTAGGATGGGAAAGTGGATTTGAGGTAGAAGATGAGTCACAATCTTTTTGGATGGTGGAGAAAAACCAGAGGGGCCATATGGCTTACTCCTGCTCCTATTTCTTATGCTTTTATGTTCTTATGCATGGATATCCAGAGAAGAAAATTTGCCCGAATAACCTTTAGTACATTGGTTGTGATTGAGCATATTGCCAATTTAATTATTAATTTCATGTATGCAGTAGAATTAGCCCAAGGTGTGTGTTGTCGTAGAAGCTATTGGAGACTTTTACGTAGACCAAGAAATTGAACAAAGATTCTCAGATCACACTTACGTTGGAAGACACAATTGGAAGTATTGTAACCAACTAGAAGTCAGATGAATTCTTGAGGAAAAGGAAGTTTACTTCTTCCCCGTTTACTGAACTCCCACTGATAACATCAGCAAATGGCAAACACCCAAGATTGGCATGTAGCCATCCCAGATCACTTTATTTGCATCAAGCTTTAGTTACCAAGGAACAGAATAGTTTCCCAGGACTGCCAGCCTTCTTCATCTGCTCCTTCAACTACCAATTAATTTATGGGTGAATACATGGCACAAATTTAGAAGCTGACTGTTCATTCCAAATCTCGCTTTGTTGCTCACCCAAAACAAATCTTTTATTTAAGAGTTTGCAGGAGCAATGGAAATCTGCCCTCTCCGGATTTGAAAGCAGTGCCCTAAGTACTTGAATCCTACCCGATCATGCTGAGCGAGCCCAGCAGTGAAAGAGAGGTCCCTTTCCATTGGCAGAAAACCAAACAGGAAAGCAGGAGACTGTCACGTGTGCTGCTCATAGGCAACATTAAACTGATCGGCTCCACAAAACATGATGTCCTCTGTCAAGCTTTAACTGTTAGTGTTCATGAGTTTATTGGGATTCATAGAGATGGGAACAAGCCATTGGGAGGCTAGTGGAACTTGTAATTGTGACATAGAATCTTGGAAATTCAGAGCATGAAAGGAAGTCATTCGACCCATCATGTTCATGATGGTAACATTTGTACACTAGACCATTTAGGCTGACTCTCAAAATCTTTAATGGTGTAAGTTTTGATGGAATTCTGGTAGAGTAGATAGAGGAAGGGCTGTTCCCCCTGGCAAGTGGGTCACTAACCTGAGGTCATAGATTTAAAAGCATTGGTAAAAGGTTTAGAGGCAAGATCAGGAGAAATGTTTTCACTCAGAGAGTTCTCAGGATCTGGAACACTCAACCTGAAACAGTGATTGAAGCTGATGCGATCAATCATTTGCAAAGGGAGTTGGGGAGGTACTTGTGGGTGAGGAACCAAAAAGCAGAGAAGTGGGACTAAGCACAACTGGTCTTTCAAAGAGCCAGCACAATCGTGATGGTCTTCCTTTAGAGCTGTAAGTTTCGATGATTGTAAAGTAAAATGAGGTCAGTGGCATTCTTCATTTCTTCTTTTTGAAGATGACACACACAGCTTGGGGGGACCTGCCCACTGAATCCCAAGGCATCTTCAGTGGTAACAGGAGTGACATTAAGTCTCACGCTGAAGAAGTCCGAAATTGTGACCCAGGCCACATGTTTAGTAAAGCCATTGGGTCAGACTGATCCCAATCCTTCTCTAAGTCAGTGATGGAAGAATCAATGATGGGTAATGGGAACTCTCTCCTTGGGTGAATAAGTCCTTCTCCACAAACCCATGGGCTATAACTTTTTTTTAAGGTTTTCAGATGAATGATGTCCTCTTTGCAGGACATGTTTAATTGTAGGCTCAGAGAAACCGAGAGCTGTTCCACTTTGCAATCCCAAGGCAGGGACAGGAAGATTCTAACATTAATTTGCATTAATGTATCCTTATTAACATAATCAAAGTAATTTTTAGAAAAATTGATCTGCCCGATTTTGAGTTGTAAAGGAAAGTCTATTTTATAATTATTTTAATTAGTAGATGTAAATTAAATATAATCTTGGTAATGTATCCAATTTGTGTATCGTGAAAATGGCTACAAGTTTCACAATTGAAGAAATTATATCTTTAAGTTATTCCAAAAACTCCAATCTGCATCTAATTTTCAACACGTAATCTCTCAGTTTGAAAACTGTTCTGAGTTTCACTAAATGGAACTGCTTTTAAATTAATGCAAGCCTAACATCACAACTGCTGCTGCACACTGACAGCACACAACAGTGTACATTGATGGAGAACAGTAATGGCACATAAAGGGCAAATTTTCACTTTTACCGTTGACCAGTAAGAGTTTGTCCATCCATTTTACACCCGATGTAATTTCAGCATCTATTACTAATCTCCCCCACTATCCCTACCCTGTTAAATATGTTATGGTAGTGATTTAAATGTGACCTTTCTTTCCAGGACCTCTTTCTAATTAAAGGAGCAGTGTTGGTTAGAACCATTCAAAAATGATACATTTTGACAAAATAACAAATAGGTATTTTTAAAACCCTTTTTATTTTTTTCCAGTGGAAACTAGTTGATTCCAACCTTTCCTATTTTAAGCCTCTATCATCCTGATTGCAGGTGGGGACTCGCCCATGAATTCAGTTGCGATGCGGATTGTTATGGGCAGCTGGTGGCTCTTTACACTGATCGTATGTTCCTCATACACAGCCAACCTGGCTGCATTTCTGACCGTGTCCAGAATGGATAACTCCATCCAGTAAGTGACTTCAACGTACGCTTCTCGATAGAAAGGAAAAAAGTACAGTCGTCGTTTCCCTTTCTAAAAAAAAAAGATCTGTTTCTCGGGCACAGTACAAGCTGTGGTGTTGCTTTGTAGTGTTCAGTCCTTGGGGATCAAGCTGACATATCGGCAGTCATCTCAAAAGAAAGATGGTTCGTGTCTCATGTTTAACAAGTGTGAGATAAAAAGCTTCATTGGCATAAACACAACATCATTGGTTGTCATACTCAATACAGGGTTCAAGTCAGAATTTAGCTTCAGTTTCATTGCTGCTCCTGGAATTGTCCCTCAGGCAGAAATATTTCCTTATTCAAATACGTATTAACATTGTATTGAGGAAACCATATAAAAGATTTGTGATGTACCTAAGGTTTGGGAAGATTAAATCAGCATCCTTTCATTTATCAGGCTTGGCTTTGATTGCACCTCAGACTGGTGAGAGATAATTCTCATCTCTCTCACAGACAAAGCTCTTGAGAGAGAAGATTTTAAGTCAGTCAAGAACCAATTTCTTGATTAGTATGAGCCTATATGGAAGCAGGGCTTCATCTTGTGTCAAATAGAGAAATATTTCTGTATTTATTTTAATATGACCTGAATTCAAAAATGGTTTCGAACTACATGAGTCACAGAAAGACTTCCCTTTGTCTCTATCAGAATTGTAGGCAATAGGCGAGCTTCATCTGAATCACTGGTGTTTCGGTGAGTTGTCTGTTGTCGTGGGCTGTTTGGATCGTGGGCTATTTTGTAGCAGAGACAGAGACTATGAGCTGAATAGTACGGGGAGGGAGTGGCTTGCCCCCCACCTCCAGCCCCGGAATCAAAGTCGGCGTGGAGCTGACCCACTTCACACCAGCCCACCCTGCGGCCATAACAAGGGCTAAACAAGGGCCAAGTGGGACTTCTGCCCCTCGCTGGCCAATCTGATTGGCCGGCAGCTCCATCAGCCCCGCAAGTGCCCGGAGCGCGTTAGTGACCACTGCCGAGATGGCAAGAAGAGGAGGAAGAAGGCCCAAAGGACCCCCGAAGCCAGTATGTCCGGGGTCTTGGGCAGGGAGGGTTTTGGCAAGTCAGGGGGCGGGGTTGGGTTTAAGGTTACGGACGGGTAGGAAGAAAGGGCTGGAGTTCCAGCTTAGGTGCACTGCCCCACTCCCGCCCCCACCAATCCGCAGAGGGCAGCCCCCAAAGATTGAACCCCCGTCCTTCCTTCCCACCCTTTGTTGAATGTAGTTAAAGAAAATCGGGCTGTGTGCTCCTGTCTAACTGCTCATGCCAAACATTTGATGGCGTGGGCAGCGTATGATCAGTCAGTTAGCTCGGCAACAAGCCCAATTCACCCTGATTACCTGTTTAAATATAGCCGGCGGGATGCTTAATTCAGCACCTGAGCTCGGGGGTGGGTGGATGCCCTATTTTACATGCCCCCCTCGCCGGAAACACACCAGCTGGCAGAAGGTAGCCCTATCTTACCCAAGCAGTATATCTGACCTCCAAGACACTGCGGCATTCAGGGGTTGAGGAAGGACTGTCTAATGTGAAGTGATAACTTAAACTTTCGCTATGGACAGTAAACTATCCAAGCGTGAGATCTTACATCCTGGTATTTATAGCAGCTGATAAGTAATTCGTATACTTCTACTTTGCATGGAAACAGTTGAGCAATATTTTACTGTGTCGATGACAGGATGCGACTCAACCTATCACTGGATAATGAATGGCTCTGATGTCAAAGAGTTAAGTGTCACTGATTTATTTGGGTTAGTGTTGGCATTTTGCCTGAGAAAGATCATCAAAATGAGCAGTTGTATCCTTGACCCTGGGTCAGCTTTTGATTTAATTGTTTGCTGGAACAGTTGGTTATTATGTACTGCATGGGCCCAACATATTGGCTTAATGTCAATCTTAAACTTGAAGTGCAGGATGAGTTTAGGATATTGCCGGGATGCTGGTTGTTAGAGGGATTTGGGTGTTCTTATACATGAATCACAGAAAGTCAATATGCAGGTACACCCAGCAATTAGGAATTTATATGCTAGCCTTTGTTACAAGAGGATGGAGCACAAGACTAAGGAAGTCTGACTGCAATTATATAGAGCTTTGGTGAGACCAGACTTGAAGTACTGAGTACAATTTTGATTTCCTTACCTAAGGAAGGATATAATTGTCTTAGATAAGTGCAACAAAGATTAATTCCTGGGATGAGGGGATTGCCCTACAAGGAGAAATTGAGTAGAATGCATTTATATTCTCCAGTGTTTAGTAGAATGAGAGGTAATCTCAGTCAAATGTAGAAAATTCTTACAGGGCTTGAGGAGGTAACCATTGAGAGGCCGATTCCCCTGACTGGAGAGTCTAAAACCAGGGATCACAGTCTCAAGATAAGGGGTCGACCATTTAGGACTGAGATAAGGAGAAACTTCTTCATTCAGACGGTTGTGAATCCCTAGAATTCTCTATCTAGGAGGGCTTGAATGCTCAGTCAATGAGTATATTCAACCCTGAGATCGATAGATTTTTGAGCACTAAGGGAATCAATGGATATGAGCATAGAGCAGGGTGCTGGAGTGAAAGCAGAAGATCAACCATGAATTTATTGAATAGTAGAGCAGGCTCCAGGGCACACAAAGCCTTCGCCTGCTTATTTCCTTTATTATGTTCTTCCCACCACTTTTCTTCACTTTGGGAGAATCTCACCCAAATTTGTTTGGCACTTCAGTTGTGTTCACCCAGATCCCTATTTGCCTATCTTTGCTGAACTCTGGATGATCCCATAGCTCAGAGAATTGACTTCAATGACCCCAAATGGTCCTTGCCTCTGTGGTCAGTTCCAGCTATCTATTGCTGTTACTGTCCACACCAGGGGCTGAATAATACACTCCCAGGTCGGGACAGTTTGCCACTTTGCAGAGCATGTTATGAGTGTGATAATGTCGGGCACTGTTTATGACACCATCATGCATTTTACCAATAATACATTAAGCGGACGGTTCAAAAAGTTGGGAACCTGCCCGTGTTAATCAAATAGCAATTGAAAACCCAATTAAAGTAATTAACTACCCATCTCACTGCCATAATACTTCCAGAGGGCAATAATATGCCTTCGGGGTGAGATTCACGACAGGTGGGCAATCCAATTTTTCACGGGTCTAGGTGAGTTTTAAAATTGCAGCTGAGGCCAGAGACCAGAGGAACCTTGTGGATCTTTTTTTTTTATTAGGAGAACTCTTCTCCGGTTCAGAAGGCTCTCTCGGTTGAATATTTTCCTGTCCTTCGCCCCGGGGCGAGGGGTGAAAAGCCTCTGAGAAAGACGGGATTGGGGTGTCAGTTGGAGACACAACCTCCAGTGAGGAGAGAGAAGTATCAGGAGGAGGAGGAGGAGGAGGGACCACAGGGACGCTCAGGATGCTGGGGTTCCTCACAAAGGGTACAGAGCAGAGCCAGGCCCTGAGGGTCAGATGGAAGCCAGAAATCCTCAGCAAAGGCACAGAGTGATTTATACACGCCGAGGGTATACAGGCAATGATTCAGCTACCTGCAACGGAGTGAGACCCAGCGCAGAAGAAGATTCAGGGTTTCCAGGGCGACTGTGACATCACTGATGCTCACAGGGGAGACCTCATCCAACTTCCAGGGGCAAAACTCTATCCAGCGTCTTACGACAGGTGGGGTTCAGTGAAATCTCACCCCTCATTTCCCCGGTTGCAATGAGAGTCCTGTAGCCCTTATATCCAAACACTTTCCACCACCCCACACAAGAACAGGATTCCTCCTGCCTTCTCTCAACCTTTGATTTCTTCCCTCCAGACACCAGCCACACAGCCACAGCATCAATAAGAACATCAGCATGAGGGAATGTGAGTTTGGTGTTTATCCATAGGCTTTCCAGGCAGAACAGCATCGAGGGATAATACCCTCACCCATGTGCCCACCTTTGTGACTAATGTGGATATTAATTACCATGCCTAGGAGTGCTCTGGCACAATGCTCCCCCCTCGCTTGTGGCTACACTAGAGAGAGGCGTCTGATCTGCCACCTCCCTGGCCCTGAATGACTTTGACGGGCGTCCTCTGTGTGGCTGTGGCCTGAACAGCTGGCCACTCCAGGAGACTCTTGCTGAGATGCGTGCGAGCCTTCAGTCACCACAGCATTGGCCGAGGCCCCTGTCAGTGGCTGATGGACGGAGGAGATACTGTCCCATCAGAAATGCCATTATAATTTTAATCCACAGTCCAACAGAAATAAAAAGATATGTTCTTTACAACTATTTAAAGTGAAATTTACCTTTTTATTTGAAGCATCATTTTCCAGTTAATTCATGTTTAATTTAAATGTTCAAGCGAAAGCTACAGGGTGTTATACAGGAAATTTGGTTATTTTAGTTTATGGTTCCCCCACAGGGATTGTAACAAAATACAGACTTGGAGAAAATATGATGTTTGAACTTATAGGAAGTCCTCTTGTGCTGCAGTTCCATTCATAATTTCAGACAGGAGTCAGTCGGACCCCAGTGTCACCTCAGTACAGTCTGTCTGAGAGGCAGGCAACTGCATCTCACCCACCAGCCTTCATGGCTTCAGAATGTACTGAGCGCAGAGGCAAGAAAGGGGTTTTGTCTTCAGCCTCCTACTCTTTCACCATTGGGCGAATATAAGCTTTGTGGTTTGGGAATGGAATCAAACCTCCTTGAAGATTCCCACTCTTCCAACAGCTTTACCAGATACCATTGTCACTTGTTTATCCTGTAGGTCAAATATGATTACTGACCCAGCAGAGATGATTGGCTGTACTTGAGGAGTTTACAATCTTTACAGAGTGGAGAAGCTTCTCTTCCAACTCTAGGCACTCGATTGCAATGTAACCCTCCCGTTCAGAAATTGGTTGTGAATATTTATTTTCAAAAAGTTACAGTGCAAATAACCTTTCACCATCCACCCCCTTTCTGGATACAGGACGCTCTAACAACAATAACTTGCATTCCTTAACCTCCCTAAGCTTTCTCTGCTGCAGCTGGTAATAGATGTCAAGTCCTTCCTGTCTCCCACTAACTGAAATTACATGACGAAGTATTGTCCGTTAATATTGTGGCTGGATGATATCCTGCTGAAGTCTTAATCAAATTGAAGCAAACAGTATAAAAGGCCTGCTTTAATACAGCAGCTCTGAGCGTGCCATGTTTGTTTGCTTGCATAATTAAAAGTTAGGACGAACCCATTGTCTCCTTCTCAGCCTCTTACAAGCTGTGTGCATGTTGTGAATTAAAGACATGAAGTCCCTGCCTTTTGTGGAAGGGTATTCACTCAGGGGGTTTTTGTTTTGCAAACATTGCTTGTTGACATGAAGTCTTTATTTCTAAAGCATTATCTTTTATTCCTTTTCCTTCTGTCACACATCCCCCATGAGCTTCACCGTGCTTTAACATGCAGTGCTGCTTCTAGCCTTATCATATTCCCTTCATACAGATTCCCTTATTGGCTATTCTGCTGTCTAAAACTGGAATCTCAATGATGCTGCCGTCTCTCAATCTGTTCAGTCTTCACATTCAGTGCTCTGAATTTCTAACTGCTGGAGGGATTTAACTTACTTTCAGAGTGAAATGTACATACAGTTGAACTCCCCAGGACATTTAGAGAATTGATTCATTAGATTACAGGTACTAAGATCGAAGCTGAGATCTTCAACAGTGGTTTGAATAACATCAGGACTCATCAAAACCCACCAGGCCGAGACAAAACAAAACAAAGTATCAGGGTGTAAACACTTGAAGGGTTTTCATTTTCCAGGTTATTAAGGTCTCTGCTATTCCTTTCTTCTTTAATTCCCTTATCATCCTTGTGCCCTGGTTCCATTCAGGGGTGTAAAGGTATCAGGATCTTGCTCAGTCCTGTCCTGTGTTAAGTGATTTTAGCAAGGCCCATCCTGCTACTTCATGCCTAACCATGGAGTGTTCAATAGCCTACTGAGAGTAACAACATTAATGTAACATCGTTAACATTGTTAAATATCCAAAAGGTGTTTCACAGGAGTACTTATCTAATAAAATTTGACACTGAGACACAAAAGGAGACTAAAGAACGCATAGCCAAAAACTTGGTCAAAGAGGTAGGTTTCAAGGAGCATCTGAAAGGGGGAGAGAGAAGTGGAGAACATGGGATCCAGGCAGCAGAAGGATTGGCGACCATTAGTGGAGCAATATAAATCAGGGATGTACGAAAGGCCAGAATTGGGGGAACACAGATATCTTGGAGGTTTTAGGGCCAGGTAGGCATGGCTGAGATGATGGAAGTATTTGAAAACAAAGATGAGAATTTTAAAATCAATTACTGCTTTGAAACAGCCTAGCAGCACTTCATAAGATTTCTGAGCATTGTTGATGAAAACTATTGTTGTTAGTCAGTAACTTAGTAACCAGAGAGCATAAATTCAAGGGGTTATTTTGTAAGGTGACTGTCCCAGCAGGAAGCTGACAGGGTTGGTGTGTAACCTTGATTCACTCATCATTGATTTGTAGGAGAGATCTGCCCATTCTTCAGATCTTGCTGAAGCTTGAAAAGATTAACATTATCTCCAGGTGCTTGTAGCTGACCTGTTTATGTAAAACACACGAGCTGAGGGATATTGCTGGAGAAAATGGCCATCCAGGGTGTAAGAGGCCTTGGTTGTTAACATTCATCATCTTACCTCTCAGGAATTCACATTTCATTCCAAGAAACATTTCTTATGAATTAATTATTTTTTAGGTTGAACCACAAAGTATAATGAAAAAATAGAATATTCCAATCACAGGCTGATCCAGCACAACATTGAGAACGTCAACTTCACAGAGTGGGGCAAAGCCACCTGCCCCCTCATGCTGGCAAACACCCCCACCCCCCACTCGAGTGGGACAAACCCCCCTCCCCTCAATACAGAGGGTGTGCAAACACCACCCCCCCACCCCCCACCCCCAGCCAACCTGGCAAACAACCCCAGTCCCCAACACAGGCCGATGTACTAAGTCTCTCTCTCTCTTTCTCCAACTACCTCTCATTCTTGCCACATGTATGTAGTAATTATAGTTTTGGGAAACATAGGACTGTAGCTTTAAGAATAATCCTGTGTTGTAGGATCACGTGACCTGTGTAAACCAATGTGTTAGCAGTGCAGGGAACCTCTACAGGAGAGAGTTCTTCCTTAGTTGTGGAGTTTGATATACACACGTAAATAAAGTTCAATGTTTCCACTAAGAAAAGTTGCCCTCTAATTGGTTATCTCCTGTAAGGTTTTCCTGGCTGACACACTGCAGCAGTGAGCGTGGTTGGGACTGTGCAGAAGATTATGGTCTTTGTCTCTCTTTTTGTCTCTCCCTCTGCCCACCAATGCCCTTTCTTTCTCCGTCTCTCTCTTGTTGTCTCTCATTCTTGTGATGTCCCTCTATCTATTACTCTCCCACCTCTGTTCCCTTCACCTCTCTCTCATTCTCTCAATCTCTCTCGTTGTCCCTGACAGATGTTATGAAATTGTGACCAGTTAGTTTAACCTGTTTTTGGCTCCCATTCTCCCAGTTATTGTTTCTGTGTCCCAAGCCCTGTAGCCATTGGCTAGGAGTGAACGTGTATGAAACTGAGCATTGTGCCCTACAGGACATTGCAGGAAGTGACAACAGGAATGCCAAAAAATGCCAGTTCAGTCATAGCCTTTTAAGGATTGAAAGATACATTTTAAAAGTGCAGCAAAATAAAGGAGAGACTTTGTTTACTTGTGTTGGAAAAGCTGTTGCATTGCAAATATTTTGACCTGCATTGCCCCACAGCTCATTGGATTTTCAATGTTCAGGGAACGAGAAGTCAGCCAGTAAAGTGCCAGGGGGGGAGAGGTGTCTCCAGACTATGTGGTTAGGACTGGAGATGCTTTTGTTTGCTTTTAATTTTTTGACAGGGATGTCTCGGGATTCCAGAGCCCCCAGTACTTCCCTCCCAGCGAAACACTGTTGGATTGTGTCAGTGCAAGCAGGTCCTGAAATGGCCCAGCATAAAAACAGGTCAGATAGAGACCGGAGACCACGTGTACCCCAAATAAAATACTAGCTCTGCTATTAAACGAGTATTTGTCCAGGATTAGTGGTTCGAGGCAGAAACTACGGCTGCATAGAAGATTAGACTGGATAGGAAGATGAAGAGAGGCATTCTGGAAACAGGGTGGATACATATGATTAGAAGCAATGCTTGTGTGGGGGGTAAACACCAACACAGGCTGGTTGGGCCAAATGACCTGCTTCTATATTTCTGTCTATTCTTTATTCCCAGCGCCTTGTTGACTATTTTGGGTGTCAGAAGTTAAGAAATGATGGTGTAGCACATTATGTTGTATCAAGTTGTAGAAAAACTATTGATTTACAGCTAAAAGAATCTGCTGGGTAATGGCTGATTTTTATTTTGTTGCTACTCCTCCTAGATTCCAACCTAAGCAATTTACATAGAGCAAACTCAGACCAAAATGATAGCACACTCAGTGAGTCCTACAGGACACAGAATGCAGGTTAAAATAAAAACAGAAAATGCTCGAAAAACTCAACATCTGAGCATCTGTGGAGAGAGAAACATTTTGAGTCCAATATGACTCTTCTTCCAAACTGCCGAAGATCAGACTTCTTCAGGTAGGCATCCCTGGAAGAGAAGTGGCCGTGAATTAAATGCTAAACAAGAATCATGTTGGGCTCGAAACATTAACTCTAGTCTTTCTCTCCGCAGATGCTCAGGTGCTCAGTTTCTCCAGCATTTGTTTTTGTTTTTATTTCGGATTTCCAGCACCTGCAATATTTTGCTGTAATTTTACAGTCCGCTGGCCTCTGGAAATAGAAAGTGTAATTCAGTCAGAATGTAGATGTTTAAAATATAAACCTAGATTAGTTGATCTGTTCAAAGTTGCACTTGCATTCTGCTGATGCAGTGATTCCACCTGTCCCAGCACCGCAGAGGAAGCAATGGAGGTGACACACAACATGATGCTGCTTCACATCACTTTCCCACCTAGTCCATGTTACCTCATTGCCCTGTGCAATGTGCAAAAGTTATTGGGGGAATTGATTGAAACTTTATACCTGGTCCTGATGTTCTATGGTACATATCGATGTGGCCCAGAGACCAGAGTCTTGGACCCCCACCCCTAGGGGATTAATAACGTTCATCACATTAGCCTAATTGTGTGCAATGGAGCCTTTGCTCTCTGAAAGTGAACACAATCTATGCAAATTCATCACACAGTCCAACACTGACAGAGGGCCATCTCACCATCTCAGCTGACTGTAGGACAGGACCCAGTGGTGAAAGGACCATGCACTAAATCAAGCTCCCCCAATCCACTGATAGTATAATGAACAGGTCAATAAACCAATCCTACTACCTGAATACTGACAAAAGAAAGGCCTTCCATTTATCTAAAGCCCATTCTTGACTGCTGGATAAAAACTCTGTGTTGCTGTTTGGTCTCCAAATTGCTGATACGATGCAATTATGTTAAAGTTGCCACTATTATTGATTTTCCTGCTTTCATCTGGGAATAGTAAATGATAGCAAGCAGCATAACACCACACAGAGAATACCACCTGCACACGCAGTCTGTGTCTAATACAAATAAGCTGTGAGTGACCCACACTATGATACAAGAACTAATGACATCAGCATACTCACTGACTAATGTGCAAAAACCTGTCTTAACCAGGGATGGTGTGAGTTTAGTTTCCAGTATCCTGGTGAGCTGACCATTCTGAGACCCAAGCAGGAAGAATTCACAATCAGCCCCATTCACCTGATCCAGGACGTGCTTTCAGGAGCTTCACGGCCCATCCAGTAACAAGGTTTTGTGCACAATGAACCTGTCGGCGGTTTTGAAGAAAGATTTTGGTCAATAATCCCTGAAGTCAGGTTACAGAAAATGGTGGAAGAATTCAAAATGAGGAACACGCTTGCACACCCTTCACACTTTCCATGACCTCAGGATGCACTTTACAACCCAATGAAATGCTTTCTGACTTGTAGTCACTGGAATGACAGAAATGTAGCTGCCAATTTGCGCACAGGAAGCTCCCACAAACAATATTGAGATAAATGACGAAATAACTGGTTTATGCTAAGATAAAAGCAAAATACTGTGGATGCTGGAAACCTGAAATAAAAGCAGAAAATGCTGGAAAAACACAGCAAGTCTGACAGCGTCTATGGAGAGGGAAACAGAGTTAACGTTCCAGGTCAAGAGCCTTTCTTCAATTTAACATTTCATCCAAAAAAAATATCTCCAACAGTGCGGCACTCCCTCCGTACTGTACTGGGTATGTCTGCTTGGATGTTGTGTTTTTTACATGTAACTTTACGATGTTATGAAAAGGTGATGGGTGGGATTTTCCAGCCTTACCCGCGGGAGCCATCATGGCGAGTGGGAGTGGAAAATATCACGAGTTCAGAAAAATCGGTCCACCAGCAGCAGAAAAGCAGCCTGGGACCATCTGCTCCAGCTGTCGATGGCGGGAGAACGTTTATCACTGTGGCACAATGGGGACATCATTTTAATACATTGGCATCTCATTATAAAGGCTGCTCACCAAAATTATGCCCCTCGCCCTGGATCAAGAGGGCAGGTTGGCGTCCAATTAGATCGATATGTTTCACAACGGTGTCCAAGCGATGTGCGCCTGGCAACCTGCACTTCGTTCGTGAGTCCGAGGTTCACTCGCCTACCTTGCACCGCGCAGCACTCGTGGTAACTCAGACTCAATGCCAGGCTTCACAGGTAGCACCACATTACATTCAGGGGGGTATCAGAGGCAAGTCCCTACCTACCAGACCAGTGGTAAGGTGGTGGGGTTGGGGGGGGGGTGGTTGCGGTGGGGGGGGTGGCTTTACTGTGTTGCAGGGCAAGGCCTCCACTGGGGTCTTCCCAGTGGAAACTGGCCATGATGCAAGGGAAGGGGCTGCAGGGTAAGGTCTCCACTGGTTTGGGGGGATGGGTAAGAATGGGAGAGTTTGCACTCAAACACATGACCTGGGGGGGGTGGACAGGGGTGGGGAAGCATTCTCAGCACCAGGGTGGGGAGAGAGCCAGTTACAGAATGGCATTGGGCCAGAATGGGAGACTCAGTGAGTGAAGAAGCGCTTCAATATCAGGAGAGGCTACTTCAGCCTTTAGATGGGGGAAAGGTATTACAGGGGCATTTAAGGGTGTCGTTGGGGGTGGGGGTATATCTCAGACTGTGCAAGTGTCCTCAAGATGGGGAGGCATGAAGTCCACATGAGGCATCGGCACTTCTACCTCATCATGTTCTGGGGGTAATAAAGGGATGTTCACTACAATCACGATGGAATCAAGGAATACGGGGGGAGGATTGAGAGGTTCTTGGAGGGAGGAAACCTGAACATTGGGCTCCTGCAGGATGATGGGAGGGATATTTCCACATTCTCCACAGGGAGGGTCCAAGCTGGTCTGGTAGTGAGACCTCAGCACCACCATCTTCCAACCTGCAGTGATGGCACAGTACAAAATTAAAATGAGGAGAAACCCTTCTGGTCCTCTTCCCTGTCAAAGTACTTTTTAGGCAATTTACATGACACACCCTCTGCTTCTTTCTTCTATCTGGAGTATTTATTAAATAATTTACTTCACTCAGTTTCTTTTCAATCCTGCAAGGCCCACTAAACCTTGCCTTTAACAAGTGACCCAGTACTGGTAACAAAACTAGTGCATTTTTTCCCTCCAGCGACAAAACTACGAGCTGTAGCTTTCCTGTCTGCCCTCACTTTCATCATTTGCTGTGATATCTTTAAATGTTCCCTAACTAACTCATGTGTTCTGTCCAATTTTTCTGTGAAGTTTGATACATAATCCAAGAGAGAAGTTTCCGAATTTTGACTCTCAAATTTCTCATGAATCAATTTCAGTGGTCCCCTTAGCTCATGACCTTAAACCAATTGATGCACTGGGAGTGTCCCTAATAGCAAATAATAAGAATGGAATTCCCCTATCCTAATCCTGTAGATAGTTCTGACTATATGCCCTCATCATAGTTTTTAAAGTTTGATGCCATCTTGTGATTCAGGATGATAAGCTGTTGACTTGAACTGTTTTATCCCCAAATTAATCATTACTTCCTTAAACAGCTATGACATGAAATTTGAACACTGATCTGATTGTATTTCTTTTAGTAAACCATATCTTGTAAAGAATTTAGGCAACGTTTCCACAATTCTCTTTGTTGTAATATTTCTCAAACATGTACTTCAGGAAACCTTGTAGGCACGTCCATTATTGTCAGTAAGTACTGATTTCCACTTTTAGTCTGAGGGAGGGGTCCTACACAATCAATCATGACCCTAGTAAAAAGTTCTTCAAATGCTGGAATTGGAATTAAAGGTGCTGGCTTAATCATTGCTTGTGGTTTCCCTGTCATCTGACATGTGTGACATGTTCTACAGAATTTGACTACACCTCTATGCAATCCAGGCCTATAAAAAAAAGTTTTTGCATTTTCACCTGTGTCTTTCTACTTCCTAAATGCACCCCCCCCCCCCACCCCCCAACCTTGACCATTGGAATTTCATGAGCTCTTCTCATGATCTCATTTCTATATCCAAATGGTATAACAATCTGATGTACTTCCCTGCAGCTTTCGTCTGCTGAAACATGATACAGCCACCCCTTTCTCATTAAAACATTACCCTTAAGGTAATACCATTCTGGAATACATTCTCCCTCTATTTCTGAGTAAGCTGTCTGATATAATTGTCTTAATTGTGTATCCTTCTTCTGTAACTCCACCAACTGCTTTGAGCTAAATACCTCAGCTTCAGTATCCTCCATTCTTTCTTCCTGAACAATTTTATAAAAAAAAAGTGTCAGTTAATTGGATTTCCACACCTTCTCCCTGCCTTTTAACTTCCTGTTCTTCCTGTTACAACCTGTGAGCCTGTGATCTTGTTATCACACAATCTGGAAACAATCCAGGATGCTCTTTCTGCAACACTTCTGGTGAAAATACCTCTACAGGCTGCTCAAGCACCATAGGCATCACCCGCATCTGTGACCCAACAATATCATTACCTAACATAAATTCAGCCCCTGCAATGAACAATTTTTCCACTGATCCAACAATCACCTCAACTGTTTTCTACTTACTCTTTAAATTTACCTTCCACAATGGAATAGGTTCAGCATCTCTATGAACCCCACTTATGCAGTAATACTCCCTTTGAACAACAAATATCACTATCCTACCTACTCCACCCTGTACACATGGAAAAACTTCCCCTTCATCTATAAAATATTTAAACATTTCTGCCACCTGCTCCTCAGAACTCCCTTGGGTAAATTGTGAACACATTCCCACTTCTTTACCTATCACTGGTTCTTCCTGTTTAACCTGTACACAAACCATTGGTTTTTCCTGTGCCTGAACCTCAGAGTCCACAATACTTTTACTTCCAGAACTTTTCTGTATCCCAATAATCCCAACAGATTTTCCCTGTAATTTCCAACACATTGACTTTGTGTGCCCAACTTTATTACAATAAAAAGACCTCAATTTTTGAGTGTCACTTCTACCCTCGAAACCTTCCTTTTTATTCCGAGAAAATACTTCCTGGGAATTTCCACCTACTCCTCCTCCTCCCTGACTACCCACCTTCCTTTCACCTTCCCACTTTCTATCCATCTCTGATTTAAAAGGGTGACGCAAAAAAAGCTTTAGATGTATATACTAACTCATAATCATCCGCTGCTTATCTTGCCGTTGTAACCTTCTGTTCCTCCACATTATTTCTCACTATTGAAGGAATTTAATTCCTTCCAAAAGAATTATTTATCTAAGCATACGTAATCTCTGTCTTTAATGCCCATATCCAGCAGTCAAAATTACTTTGTTTTACTTTCTCAAACCCAATGTAAGTTTGCACAGGCTGTTTTCTCAAATAAATAAATTTCTGCTTGTATGCCCTAGGAACCAACTCATATGCACTCAAATTAGCCTGTTTTTTTTACCACATCATAGTCCACCAGCATTTCTTCTGACAGTGGATCATAAACCTCATGTGCTCCACCCACCAACCTAGATTATAACAACAATGTCCGCTTTTCCTGTGGCCATTTCATCTGTTCAGCTATCTTCTCAAATGAAATAAAGAATGCTACGACGTCTCTTTCCTCAAACTTTGGAAGAGATTGTACAAATTTAAACATCTCCCATCGGGTTCTGATCTGAAAATAAGTCCTTCTGCATCGTCTGGTATTCCCTTTTTTAACTGCCAGCATTTTAAGCTGAAATTCTCTGTGTCTCTCTTTTTCGAACCTTACCATTTCTAATTCCCTTTCCCGTTTTCTTTCTCTCTCCTGCCATTTGAAATGCTTGTTCCCTTTCCTTTTCTTCCAATTCAATGTTTTCTATTTGCAGCTGAATTTGAGCCCATTCCACTCCTTGGAGAACTCGGTCTCCAGGGTATTCCTTCCAATTTCAAATGCTGTGTTACGCCTTCAATTATGTCTGATCTCCTTATCCCTGCAGGTATCCTAATTGTAACTTATCTTCCAATTCCATCAATGTATCTTTAGTTACCTTTGGTAAAGCAAAACTTCAACTCCCAGACAAGTCATAGCATCTTCCAAAGCCCGATTGCAGTCGCACCAGTCAAAAAAAACCTTACACCAACCCCTGAATTCAAAGTGCTTCTCATACGCGTAGCCTTAAGATTCACCAACTCCAAACCAATCAAGGGATTTCAAATATATCCCACAAAGAGCCCAAAATTTGTTGTGACACAGCAGATGGTAAATGCTGAGCTACTCAAATTCCAGAGGGAAACTTGAAACAGTTGCCACAACTGTTTTGCAATTGGTATTTTATTTCGAATTGCGTGCCCTGACTTCAGAAGTAGTAAGAGTACCACGACTTCAGAGGTTTTTAGAAAACTAAATTAAACATTTATTAATAAAAGAAAAGATTTCAAGCAGATACATAGGTCACAAAATGCTACTATAATACCTCCTAAAGTACAAAACAAATAAATTTAAACAGACCCAGGCAAAGCAACACTCTACCCTGGGCAGTGAGTTTTCCCGGCCTCAGTCCCTGTAGACAGCAGCTTGTTGCATTGAGGCTGGAGGCTTTTCACACTTGTGTTAGATCTTAGAATTACTTCACCCTTATACCTAGCCTCATCTCCCTTATACATGTTTCTCCTTTTTTAATGGAAATTCCATTGTTCCAATATGTCTTTGTAACTTTACTTTTCTGATAATATAAATCTTTCCATAGTACTAATTTTATCAGTAGCCTTTGGGAAAAAATTAACACACTGTTTGTCTTAGCTTCTTCAGAGAATAACAGAATCACAGAATTTTAATGGAACAGAAGGTGGCCATTTGGCCCATCATGTCTGTACCAGATCTCCACATGAGCATTATGATCTAATACCATTGCCCTGCCTTTTCCCCATCCAACTGCACAATGTTTCTATTTAAATAATCATCTAATGTCCTCTTGAGTTCCTCGATTGAACCTGCCTCCACCACACTTCTAGGCAGTGCATTCCAGACCCGAACCACTCGCTATGTGAAAAAGTTTTTCTCATATTACGTTTGCTTCTCTTCAAATCACTTTAAATCTGAGCCCTCTCTTTCTTGATCCTTTTTCTTGATTCCCCTCTCTACTCTGTCCAGCCCCTCATGATTTTGAACATCTCTATCAAATCTCCTCTTAGCCTCCTCCTCTCCAAGGAGAACAGTCTCAGCCTCTCCAATCTATCTTTGTAACTTAAATGTCTCATCCCTGGAACCATTCTTGTAAACCTCTTCTGCACTCTCTCCAATGTGTTCACATCCTTCCTATAATGTGCTGCCCAGGACTGTACACAATGCTCCAGCTGAGGTCTAACAAGTGTCTTATAAAAATTCAGCATAACCTCCCTGCTCTTGTACTCTATGCCCCTACTAATAAAGCCCAGGACACCATATGCTTTATTAACTGTTCTCTCCACCTGTCCTGCCACCTTCAAAGATCTATGCACATATACACCCAAGTCTTTCTGCTCCTGCACCCCCTTCAAAATGTCACCCCTTATTTTATATTGTCTGTCCATGTTCTTCCTACCAAAATGCATCACCTCACACCTCTCTGCATTGACCTTCATCTGCCACCTATCTGCCCACTCCACCAACTTGTCTATGTCCTTTTGAAGTTCCACACCGTCCTCCTCCCAGTTCACAACACTCCCAAGCTTCGTCTCACCTTCAAAGTTTGAAATTGTCCCCTGCACACCAAGGTCTAGATCATCAATATATATCAGGAAAAGCAAGGCTCCCAATACTGACCCCTGAGGAACTCCACTACAAACCTTCCTCCAGCCAGAAAAAATATCCATTGACCATTACTCTCTGCTTCCTATTTTTCAGCCAATTTTGTATCCACGTTGTTACTGTCCCTTTTATTCCATGAACAATAACTTTTCTCATAAGTCCATTGTGTGGCACTCTGTCAAATGCCTTTTGAAAGTCCATGTGCACCACATCAACAGCATTACCCTCATCGATCTTTTCTGTTATCTCTTCAAAAAGCTCCAGCAAGTTAGTTAACATGATTTTCCCTTTAGAAATCCATCTGGCTCTTCCTTATCACCCCATATTTTTCTGTGTGACTGCTAATTCTATCCCAAATAATTGTTTCTAGAATCTTGCCCACCGCTGAAGTTAAACTGACTGGTCTGTAATTGCTGGGCTTATCCTTACAACCTTTTCTGAACAAGGGCTTTTTTTGAACAACACCCTTCTGGCTAGGTGTAGCATCTTATCATCTCTTTGAGATTCAAATGACCCTAATTTATCTAAAAATGCAAATTTTCCTTACAACGCACATTCTAAAACTTCAGCCATGTGTACATATTTAGTATTTCAAACCTGGCTTCTTTGTTGATGACTCAAAGCCTCCAGAGCAGCTGTCTCCAATTCAATTACATCTCTCACACACACACACACAAACTATCCAAATTCACTATTAACCCACTTTTACAATACATCATAATAATATTATGAGAATTATTATATTTTCATGAGACAAGGCCCACAATGATGTCAACTTTGACAAAGATCAAGGAATTCAGGACGCTGAGCATTGGGTTTTGCTGAGATTTCTGGATTCCCACAAGTGCAGGGTGCCATCAGATGCACTCAAGTGGCTATAACAGCTCCCTGGCAACAGGCACCCCAACGCATAAACAGGAAAGGCTTCCACTCACTCAATGTACAGCTGGTCAACGACCATGAGAAACTGAAGGTGCAGGTTTGTGCTAGATACCTAGGAGGTGTCCACGACTCATACATCTTGAGCAGATTGCAGAATTTCGAGCAACCACATAGGATCCGGGGCTGGGTCCTCGGTGACAAGGGGTACCCACAAAGGATGTGGCTGATGAGCCTGTGTGGTGGCCACAGAATCCTGCAGAGAGGAGGTTCAACGAGGCTCATGCTGCTAGCTGAATATTGGTGGAGCAGACCATAGGGATCTTAACAATGCGATTCCGATGCCTGGGCAGATCTAGCAGAGCAGTCCAGTACCCTCCCCGGAGGATCACACGGAAGATCGTGGCTTGCACAACCTGGTGCTGCAAAGGGGGGAGGGCTTGTCAGATGCTGACATGGAGGAGCTGCACGTCTCCTCCAATCAGGAGGACTTTGGAGGGGATGAGGGCATTGAGTTGGAGGAAGCCGAGGCTGCAGTGGGAGAGACCATACCACAGGCCAGATGAGGCAGACGTGCTTGTGAAGCCATCATTGTCCCTAGATCCCACAAGGAGGGTGACAAGTTGCAGTGAGTGCTGTCTAGGCCAAGTGCCCTCCATCATGGGCCAACATGAACACCAGCGTTGCTATTCCTCTCAGTTCAGCCATGAACTTCAATCTGAAGGGAATAATTACACATTAGGCTCACATTGTCCTGTCGCCAGGGCAGGTGATAAGGATGTCTGGCTGGTGTGGGTGTTGAGGGAAGCCATGGACGGGATGAGGACATGATTTCTAGAGGAGATAAGCCAGATGGAGATGTGAAGGTGTGTGTGAGAGAGTGAGTGGGGGTGATGTCCCTGGAGCTGGCAGTGAGTGGGATGCCAGTGAATGTGTGATGGGCTTGTGAGTGTGTGAGTTGAGATTGATGATGTGGTTACCTTACCCTGGCGACACACGGATGAGATCATTCACCCTATTTCTGCACTGCATCCCTGACTTCTTCTGTGCAGCGTTGGCACTGATCACTGCTGCCACCACCTCCTGTACCGGATTGGTGAGTTTGCCGGACTTCCTGACCTCAGGACAGGAGTAGAGGACATTGCAGTGGCCTCAACTGCATCCTAAAGTCCTGGTGAGGGGTCACTGAGTTTGGGGGCTGCGCTCTCCTTGGCTTTTAGGACCATGTCTGCAGTGGAGCAGTCCTGGGCTGCAGACATTGAGAACACTGTGTGCGGCTGCATGTTAGAACTGAGTGAGGAAGTGGGAAGCAGATGATACGGCTTAAAAAAAACCCCCATTGCGGCCGGCGGCTAAAATGCAAATGTTCACACCTGTTCCCACACTTGGTGCACGGAGGAGAAAATCCCGCCCAATGTTTCAGGCAGTCAGTGGATTTTGGGGAAGGAGATCAAACATTCCCTGCGAGTGGTATCCTCTGGTAAAGGACAGATCTCAGACCCATGGTTTGAAGTTTCCTGGCCATTCCCAGATCATCCCTGGACTGTGACTGAACATTTCACTCAGCACCTCCCTAGGTGGGATTTTCTGCTCCTGCCAGTGGCAGGAATTGTGTCCGGCAGGGTCACCAAATTTGGTGTGATGGGAAAGGTCAGTTTCCCGCCAGTGAGAAATCCGTTTGGAATTTGTTCTCCTGACTTTGGCGGCTTATGGGTGAATCGAGTTTCCTGCCGATCTGTGTCAGGAACCACATTTGCATTCATTTGCACCTCGTGAATACTCATTAAAAGGCCAATTTACCGGGATTACGTTCCCCTCCAGATTAAGTTCTCTGCCGGCGGATAATTAGAAGCCTGTTTGCCGACTGTATATAAGTGGCGTGCACCTGGTGAGCTTCATCTCTACAGGACTTTGAGGTCCGTAGGTGTTGTGTTCTCCTTCTTGGAGACCTCACGTAACTTCACTCGAGCGCCGTTAGCGAACACTGCGCTGAGGCTGGACACGGGGGGAGCTGGCTTACAGGGGAAGGGCAGGGAGAGTGCGCAGGGGAGGAATGGGGCGCTATGTCAGGGGAAAGGGGGGAAAATGTCCCAGGAAAGAGGGGTGGGGGAGTCTCTGAGAGGGTAGGGTCAGTGGTGTTGACAATGGGGTCCTGGGGGGAGAATACAGGGTACTGGCGGCAGGAGGGAATAGCCAGAGTCAGAGGGATGAGTGAGATGGGGTGTCAGATCCAGGGTGAGAGTCTGGTAGGTGAAGGTCTTATCAGGTGGGTCATAGAGGGGATCAATACAGGGGGCCCGGATAACTGGAGGGGGCAGGATCATGGTAGGCATGGGGACGGTAATAGGTATTGGCTCTGACGGGAGGAAAGGCATGTGAAGGTGGACCGTGATGGGGCCCAGGGTAATGGGAGGAGGTTCAAGGGTGACAGAGAGGAGGGGAATGGTGATGTTGGGTGTGTCTGTGGTGATGGGGGGAAGTTGGTGGGGGACAGGGGGAGGGTAGAGGGTGGTGGAGTGAGTTTGAAAGGTGACGTGCACCATCAAGCTGGCCTTGACCACACAGTACGTCAGTCAGTGAGACCCCTCGATGTGGGAGGAGGGCCTTTTCAGGTGGGTGGAGTTCAAGGTCAGCACATGTGGCTGACTAAAGGCCCCCTAATAATTATGAGGCAACCGGATGTCAAAGATACTCACTTGTGTTCTGCTCTCTGTGGTGAATGCCACATTGCAGCAGGTTTGTTCCCAACTGACAGGTCTCATATCATCGAGATCTCCGCAAGGTGTGGAGCTGCTGTTCATCCTGGGCCATTTACCATCAGCTGCAGTCGGAGGCAGGGATGGAGGGAGAGAGGGAGGTGGATGCCTCCAAGGGGCACAGCTGGTGGAGGGCAGCCAACTCACATCTCCAAACCTCCATCCTCCTGGGTGAATGGCCACGGCTGACAAGAGCTCATGTGGTTAGGTTTTCTATTCTGCCAAGGCAGTGGTCTCTCCCTATAGAGTCATGAGGGTAGTGGAGACAAGCGGAAAAGTGTCTGCGTGAGGCTTCTTGGATGTGGCTCTCATCACCCTGGTCAAAGAGCAATGTCTCCTTACACATTCATGTATGAACAGGAGGATTATCCATCTCTGGTTTTCCAGGATGTCCTTTACCTGGAAGGGGTGGGGTGGGGATGCCATGTCTAGACTGAGGCCAGGCAAAGGGCTTACCAATTGCCTGCTGTCTTTGAGATGAGGGAAACATGGGAAGGACATGCTCACTAAATGTACCACATCAATTCGTTCACACATCTACTGAGGCGTCCATGCTGCAGGCAACCCTGCTTTGGTAATGACTCCCATCCAGATGTGGAGAAGGGGTGGCCTATTGCTGGTTGGCACAGGGCCAGGAGGAGCAAAGGCCGGGGCAGCAAGTGCCAGAGGGGCCTTTTGAAGGTCAAGAGGCAGGTGAACATGGATCTCTGCAACGGTGAGCACTGACCCAACCCTGGGTGTATCACAGGCTATGCTCTTATCTAGAGTGAGCAAAAGGGAACCCCGGAGGTGTCCTCATACGTCTCACAGCTGCCGGATTCTCCAGTATGAGTTGCAGCTGCGAGGACTCTGTAGGAGTGTTGCGGGGCTCCTGGCCTGTACTGGATGAATTGGCTGTCCTGCTGATGCTTAAATATGGCGCCAGGACCTTTGACCTCATGAGGTAACAGTGGGGTGGGCAGCGTCCGGCCCACCCCCTTCCATGGGGTTTGCTGAGCTCCTCACTGATGTATAATTAATGAGCTAAAAATCAGATCGCATGTGTTCACCCTCCTCGCCTCCCAGCGGGAATCACGTCAACTTTCCCACCCGCCACTGGACTCGGTCTCCAGAATGGAAAGTTCCGCCCCCTTGCTTGGCACATTGGCGATCAGAGAGCTGATTGGCTGAAATACTTCAGCATCTGTTGATGGATGAGCTGATTCAATGTTGTTGGAATTAGATTAAAATCCACCATTCCCACTGTGTCCTTACTGCTTCGCTGATGGGTTTTGGCTGAATTGTTCTTCAGTTCCTGGGTCAAAATGAGCAATTAAAAAAGCTCCAGGATTTATTGAAATTACAATAAAACTAAAAACAGGAAAGAAGGATATTTTATTCAAGTACATACACTGTGATTGCAATATAAAAAAGATGGAGTGGGGCTCCCGCTGGGTAACTTCTGTCTTTCCTTCTCTCTCTCTCTCTCTGTTTCTGTCTCTCCTTTTCTCTCTGTTTCCATCTCTCTCTCTCTCCGCACATCTTTTTATTTTTCTATCTTGCAACTAACAGCAACATTTGTCATCCTCCTGGTGTCTTTTCATCCACTCTTCCTCCTCTCTCTCTCTCTCTGTCTCTCTCTCTCTCTCTCCCCATCCCACTTTCTGTCTGCCTGGTCTATCGGTCTCTCTCTGTCTGCCTCTCTCTCTCTGATTCCCCTCCATTTTCCCAATCTGCCCTGCTAAGTTTGTGCCCCTGTCTCACCACGAAGCCTAACTTGTACAGTTACCCATTCTACCATTAGAAGGTTGTTTTGGTTATTTTTCTCAGAAACAAAGTGGGTAGTGAGGCAGTAATAACTATAGAATTGACCACTCCCCTCTGGGGAAGGAAACCTGCGAATAACATTATCCAGTCATCTGTTCTCTCATCTTCTAGATTCATACCTTCATCTGAGTCAGCAGCAAATGTTATTTTGTTCTTATTATGGATATTTGCTATTATGTGTCTAAGGATTGTGTCTTCGAGCTTCTGTATCCACTGCTGCACATTCTATATTGTGGGTGTAGTAACTATAGTTTGGATAAACATGGGACTGTAGCTGTAAGAATAATCTTGTGTTGTAAGATCACAGGATCTGTATCAACCAAAGTGTTAGCAGTGCGGGGAACCCCTACAGGAGAGTTCTTCTTTAGTTATGGAGTTTGATGCATCCCGTGTAGTTGCTGCTGCTGTTGTCTTGTAAATAAAGTTAAATGTTTCCACTAGGAAAAGTGGTCTGAAGATCAACTCTATAACAAACTGGCAATGAGGATAAATCAGATTCAGTGCTATACCTTGCCCAGCAAGTGTGAGAATCTAAGTTTGTTAAAAATAAAATAAGATATACTCATCCAAAGTGCCACGGTTTTGGCAGAATCAATCCCTTTGAGCCAGCCACAGAAAATTGGGCTCAATATATCGAACATCTCGCGTTCTTCTTTTAAGGAAACGAAATCATGGGGGAGGAAAAGAGGAGAGCAATTCTCCTGAGTATTTTTTGGAGCAAGACCTACAGTTTAATTTGAAGCTTGATGGCCCCCAGTGCCCCAGATTCGAAGACTTTCAGTGAATTAGTAAACCTCATTGAGGGACATTTTCAACCCCAGCCCTCAATCACAATGCGGAGGTTCAGGTTCAATTCACAGAATAAAGCCCCGGGGAGACAATTGCTACCCATGTGGCAAAATTGAAGCAACTGACAGAATATTGTGATTTCAATGAAACTCTGAATGACATGCTTCGAGAGCTTTTAGTATGTGGCATACAGGAAGACACTATTCAGTGAAGATTGCTGGCTGAAATCAAGCTTGATTTTAAGAGAGCGTTAGAAATAGCGCTGGCGATGCAGGAATTCACCAGCAATTCAAGGGGTGTAAAATGGCGTCATTCGCCTAACGGGTGGGAATAGGCAGCTGAAAGTGGTGTGAAAAGCCAGGACTCCACCACAAAGTGGGAAACAGCCCCCGCTAACCAAAATACGAGGAGAAACAGCTTAGCAATTAAATTTTAAAATAACTTTCATCGATGTGGAAACAATCAGTCTTCTGGCCATTGGCAATTTTAAAAGGTAGAATGTTATTTTTGTCACAGAAGTGGACACATAATGAGACAGTGCAAAGCGAGGTTTTAACAGGCGTTCAAACAACAAACGAAGTCCAATGAGGTCTCTAGTGTAGAAGAGCCAGAAACAAACAATTCTGATATTTATTCACTATTGAAAATGAAAGTTGGGAAGACAGAGCCAACATTTGTTACAGTGCAAGTGAATGGTAAACCCTTAAAAATGGAAGTCGACATGGGTGCTTCTACCAATGTAATAGGGAAACACACTTTCAGATATTTAAATAAAGGTGCTCAACAATTAAATTTGGAACAAGCATCTGCCCAAGTTGAAAACATACACAGACAAAGAAATCCAAGTGAAAGGTATCACCAGAGTAACTGTTCATCACGATGCCAAACAGCACAACTACCAGTGATGGTGGTGGAAGGTGAAGGACCAAGCCTTCTAGGTGGAAGTTGGTTGAGGGAAGTTAACCTTGATTGGCCAGTGAGATTTCAAAAGGAAGCAGGAAGAGTTCCTGAGTTGGAAAAGGAACAAGGCAAGGTACTTCAGAAAGAGCCTGGAGAGTCCAAGGACCGCAACTGGATGAAGAACGAGTGTGTAGCCATTCAGCAGCCTGAAGAAATGTAGACTGTCTCAAACAACGACATGGAAGAACAGCAGAAGAAGCCCAAGGAGACTCTGCTGAATTACAGAATTCAAGATGAAGCGAGTGAGCTTCACAACGAAAAGGAAAACCCAGTTGAAAGATCTTCACACATGACAAGGATCCCTCAGGTCAAAGTTTGTGCCTCTGGAAAATTATGAAGAGAAACAGGAAGGAATTAAGCTCACTCTGAACAAACTAAAGAGCCAGTTGGCAGAGAAGATGCAGCAATGTTCAAGTTTCCAGGAGGAAGCCAACAGGCACAAGAAGGAGACAGGTGAGCTGAAGAATCAGCTAAATGAAGCTAAAGAGGGTTTGAAAGCAAAAGTCGTGGAACTTTCCAAGATGGGTGTAGAAAATGAAGTAATGGGTAACTGAACTACGGGACTAAAACAAGTTGAGACTGCATCTGAGAGAAGGCTGACCGACAGTGAAGTCAAAAAGAAGGCCGGGACTAAACCTGTGGTAAAAAGAGGAGGACACGGAGAAAGGGGATACAGAGTTGCTGTTGAGGCGCCATCTTTGGACGAGACTAAGGACAGGGTTTTTACCTCCTGGGGCAGGAGATGCAGGTGGGTCCAGGAATGGCTGTGAAACTGACCACCACCTGTGACCATGGCCCCGGCCACAATCTCTTGCCGGCCTTGGCCGTTAATTGACCAGCCAGCGCGAAATGTGTACTCAGGACCTCAGCGCTGCCTGAGTGGTGGGGGGGGGGTGGGCGGGGGTGGGTGCGGGGGCTGGGAGAAGCACCGAAGTGTGTGCATGTGTGTGGGTGGGCTCAGTGAAAGGCACAGAGCTTCCTCAGGGAGACCAAGATGAAGATTCTTAACATTAAAAAGAAAGAATTGAAAAACATGTGACTCGTGAGCAGGGACATGTTAAAGATGAGTTTTAAAAGTCTTTATTTTTTTTTAGTCACTGGTCGAAACCTCATCCTGCCCGTGGCTGAGGTTGCACAGAAAATGCAAAGGCCGCTTGGCCTATTTGCCCACCCGCCAACCGTAAGGTTGGACACCCAGGGAAAAATTCAATTTAATGCAATTAATTAATTAATTAATTGGGCTTAACCGCCCTCCTAATTGTTGGTGGGCACGCTGCCGACTTCTCCACTTGCCCGCCGACCAAAATATCGCATGAGTGCGCGGTGACGTTGGGATGCTCGCCCGATTTCATCTCCCGCTATTTCACGCTCGTGTGTGTCAGGCAGGTGCCAGCATGCTGAGCTGGAAATCCTGACCTAAGCCTGATACTTCCCAATTTGGAGGGGAAGGTGGAGAAAAGTCAAGGGAACCAAAAAGCGACTCACGATTTGCATAGTCGTGAAGGACAATTTGCTGCTGGAGAAGCAGCAGATGTGAAGGATTTCAGTGAAGGATCCAAGCGAGCTGGTAAAGTAAGCTCTGTGATCGGACCTTTGTGGTACCATGTGGAAGTGGAAGGCTGGATCACCCTTAAGCATGTGGATCATTTCAGAAGGAGGGAGAAACCCCAGCAAAATGATGTTCCGCCTGTAACCATTACTGAACCAGCGGTTCCTGTTGAAGTTGCTCAGCCAAGGATGGACATACCCGATGTCTCGGTCAGAGTGGACGACACTGAACTGCCGGTGCCGAATGAGGTACCTGATGTCAATGTGGTTCCAGAGAATTGTGTTTCCTATAAACGAATCGGAAGCCGTGGAGCTAGGACGTTCCACATGGATCAGGAAACCACCTGAAAGACTGAACTTGTAATTTCATAACCTGTGTAAATATTGTAATGTCACGAGATAAATAACCTTGTAAATATAAAATGTACAGAAAGGTTACGGGGGGAGGAATGTAGTAATTATAGTTTGTATAAATGTAGGGCTGTAACTTTTAAGAATAACCCTGCGTTCTAAGATCACATGATCTGTATAAACCAATGAGTTAGCAGCGTGGGGAACCTCTAAAGATGAGTTCTCCTTTAGTTATGGAGTTTGATGCACGCGTGTAGTTGCTGCTGCTGCCTTGTAAATAAAGTTAAATATTTCCACTAAGAAAACTTGTCTGAAGATCAATTCTATGAAGGTGGGTAAGACCCAGTACTGAGGCTGAAAGCAGATCAAAATGGGGGCCAGTGGGGGACTGAACTACTCCCTCTCATCCTTACCAGAGTTGGAAGGCACAGCCAGCTCCACACACTGACTCGGAGACTGGTCACTGGAAACAAGAGTAATTTTTACTCTGTCACACGAGACACAAGAGAATACAAAGTTCCAGACTAACCAGGGACCAAATCCATATTTATATATCGCTCTGATGAAACATGAATATTGCAGCATTCAAACTCTGTCTTGGCCATGACTCAGGGGTAACACTTAGGCGTCTGAATCAGAAAGTCATGGCTTCAAGCCCCACTTGAGATGAGAACTCATGATCCAGGCTGGTACTGAGTGAGTACTACAAAGTATCTACATTGCTCCTGCTCCATACGAATGCTGCATTTTCAACAGAAGCCACAAATGAGACCTTAATCTGGGGTTCAAGTGGATATTAAACATCACTCACCCCTTTTCAAACAGGGTCATTATCCTCGTGTCTCAACCAACATCCCACCTTCAATCCAGCATTAACAAAATACACTGATTAACTGCTCATCCATCTCAGTCCTCTTTGTGATACCTTGGGCTGGCATGTGTTATGTAACAGTGATTGAACTTCAGACAAATATGCTTCTGAAATCTTAAGCGGATGTGAAATATTTAATTTGCAGTCAGGTCTATTATTAGTAACTTTTCCGATTACACTCAAAAGCACACACTTAAGGTGACACACACAAACACGCTTTTTCTCCAGGAGAGTTAGGGATGGACAGTAACTGCTGGCCTATCCAGCGATGCCCACATCCCATAAATGAATTTAAAAAAAATATAAACAGCATGGATATATACTCACACATCCATCCACTAGAACATTCCGTACAGGTCAGATGTACAGCAACTCTTCATGAGAAACTCGAGACTTATGTGATCATGTGGCAGGGTCAGAAAATCAGGGGTGGGAGAGATGGTAACAGGAGAGGGATCGGGAGAGGTGGTGATGGGAGAGGGCTCGGGAGAGGTGGCAATGGGAGAGGGATCGAGAGAGGTGATGATGGGAGAGGGATCGGGAGAGGTGGTGATGGGAGATGAGGGTTGGGAGAGGGATGGGGAGAGGAGGGATCAGGAGAGGTGGCGATGGGAGATGAGGGTTGGGAGAGGGATGGGGAGAGGAGGGATCAGGAGAGGTGGCGATGGGAGATGAGGGTTGGGAGAGGGATGGGGAGAGGAGGGATCAGGAGAGGTGGCGATGGGAGATGAGGGTTGGGAGAGGGATGGGGAGAGGAGGGATCAGGAGAGGTGGTGATGGGAGATGAGGGTTGGGAGAGGGATGGGGAGAGGAGGGATCAGGAGAGGTGGCGATGGGAGATGAGGGTTGGGAGAGGGATGGGGAGAGGAGGGATCAGGAGAGGTGGCGATGGGAGATGAGGGTTGGGAGAGGGATGGGGAGAGGAGGGATCAGGAGAGGTGGCGATGGGAGATGAGGGTTGGGAGAGGGATGGGGAGAGGAGGGATCAGGAGAGGTGGCGATGGGAGATGAGGGTTGGGAGAGGGATGGGGAGAGGAGGGATCAGGAGAGGTGGCGATGGGAGATGAGGGTTGGGAGAGGGATGGGGAGAGGAGGGATCAGGAGAGGTGGCGATGGGAGATGAGGGTTGGGAGAGGGATGGGGACAGGAGGGATCAGGAGAGGTGGCGATGGGAGATGAGGGTTGGGAGAGGGATGGGGAGAGGAGGGATCAGGAGAGGTGGCGATGGGAGATGAGGGTTGGGAGAGGGATGGGGAGAGGAGGGATCAGGAGAGGTGGCGATGGGAGATGAGGGTTGGGAGTGCTCCTCCAGGTTCCACTCAGGTAATATTCTGAGATGCCAGTCAATGCTCAGCCTCGTTTCTCTCAGTGTAGCCCAGCAAGACACTGGCTGTCTCAGGACAAACCAGTGAGGACTTCATGCTGCAACACACCCATTCTTTGCACATGCAAAAGGCCGAGGGCCTGTTTCAGGCCTGCACGGACAAAGGATATCTTTTGTTTATCCTTTCCCAAATTGGCCATTACATTACCTGCCCTTCAGTCTGGGCCTTAATAGTGCCTGGAAAATGGACACTCAGTGGCTAAATACCTAGAAGCATATTTCAAGGCCTTTGTTTCATTAACTTGTTAATCCAGTCCTGAGCTATTGTCTATTAATTTGTTCAGTTCATTCTTCACAATGATCTTGCTGCCGTGTGTGTGTCTCTATCTCACATATTGGAAATAACTGAATGTGTTTCAATGGCAGCATTACCATTCAGGAGGTACTTCACCCACAAGCTGCCACATTTGGTTGGGTTCAGTAATACTCATTCAGATGTTAGCTATGAAGGAATTGTCAGATTAGAGTGTGGTGCTGTCTCGTAAAGTTTCCCTTTCATAATTTCTTGACAAGTACACACACAATGAATATTTACAAGTGCAGAAATAAAAAAAATACCAACACAAATTTACTAGCTGAAGCCAAGGTGCAGAATTATTTGACAGATAAATGTTCATTGATGTCAGCTCGAATGGACATTACCTTTGGAAGGGCGGGCATTGTGCACTGATCTCCCACCCATGTATCTGCTCTCTAACTCCACTTCATTGATTCACGCTGGAAATCGCAACTTAAAAAAGTGGGGTGGTTTCTGCATTATAAGAAAATGCTGATCAACTAATGGCAACCAATGAGATAGTAAAAAATAACCGGATTAAGTACAATAACCAACACCAGGTGTGAGTGGGAAGGTTCTGCTGTTTTGGATTTGATTGGTGTCTGACTAAGATTCAGAGTCTCTGTGACATTTTGTTAAACATTATTGAAATCCAGATTTATGGTGGGACTAGTTAACATACAAAGCACCATAACAATTGGGTTTAATTAAGGTCATTGGACATTTGGCCTCCATAAAACGGATTGGTGGTTTATGCTATACAACACACACGTGCAGCTTTCTGTGCTTAAAGATGGGGAGAAGCTGAATTAACTCACCTCTTCAATAAATTACATCCCCACCTCAGTAAACTTCAGCTTCTACTCTCTGTATCAAACTGCAGACATTGGACAAGTTATTGATCTGCTCCAAATAATAACAGGTCTGATTATTTGTCTGTCTTCAGACTACACTATGTTAAATTTACAATCTCCCTTCTTTTACTCCCAGCTCCTTCCAAGATCTGGCGAAGCAGTCTGATTTATCGTACGGTACAGTGAGGGACTCGGCTGTCTATGAGTACTTTCAGGCAAAGGGGACAAACCCTTTGGAGCAGGACAGCACATACACTGAGCTCTGGAGAACAATCAGTAAAAACAATGGAGCAGACAACTGTGTGTCAGCTACTAACGAAGGCATCAGAAAGGTAAGCTTCACTCTGAACAAACACAATATTATCCACACCAACACTATCTTCCATCCCATTCACCTGATAAAATCCATTTCCCTCCCAATGGAATCCAACCTGTAACATTACAATATCAAAAGAGCCTTTACTCACCTTTTCCAGCAGTTCCTAACACGATGCTGATAAGCAGAATGGTATCAGGGACGAGGCGCTTCAGTTACTTGGAGAGACTGGAGAAGCTGGGGTTGTCCCCATAGCGCAGAGAAGTTCAGAGGAAGTTTGCTGGAGATGTTCAAAATAATGAATGGCTTTGACAGAGTAAGTGCCGGTGGCAGAAGAGTTGATAACTAGGGACATAAATTTAAGGGGAATTGGTGAAAGATCCAGAGGAGACATGAGGAAACATTTTTTTAACACAGCAAGTTGTGACCTGGAATGCATTATCCTTTAGCAGATTCAATAGGAACTTTTAAAAAAAAAATGGGATAAATACTTGAGGGAAAAGCACTTACAGGGCTATGGGGAAAGATCAGGGGTGTGGGACTATTTGGTTAGCTCTACCAAAGGCAGCACAATGGGCTGAATGGCCTCTTTCTGCCCTGTCTCATTTTATGAAGTAGGAGAAATGTCCATTCTTTTGCCTGAATATTGATTATTGGCTGTGACTGGTCTCATTCTGCGACAGGAATCAAACTAGAGCAGGAAACCCAGTTCAATAACTCCTTCAATACAGCCATGTAACTGCTGTTGGAGGTTGCACGACACAGACCTGATGCGGCTCTCCGATAACCCCCTTGTCCCAACAGCTGTCCTCAGCTGGCTGACCTCACACAGTGATACCACCTGAAATAAAGGTCTGTGGGAAACCCCAATCATAAGGTTTATTGTTGTCAAGAAGAACAAGAAAGTGGGACACATCGCTTACAAAAACTAAACAAGCATTCATAGCCAAATATTTTAGGAGATAAATCAACCTCTTTGGAAGTTGGTCCAACTTTTACAGATCATTTCCCCCCAGCAGCACCTGTGAGTTTGAAATCCATGAAGATGTTAAAGTGAATCAGCTCACTGGTCGCACAGGTCCGGCTGACAAAATGGAAATTTGGCTGATTGGGTCATTAATTCATCAGAACCCGCTGTGACTAATGAAGATAATTGATGGCAAACTTACTGTTGGAGTTCATTACCACTGTTGGTGTCAACCTCTGAGGTTTCCCAATGTTCAGAAACACACTGTTAGCAGCAGTCTTGAGAGAGGGAGCTGGGGAGAAGGGTGATGGGAGCCGAGGAGGGAAGTGGGGTGGGAGCCAATTGGAGGGCACAGGCGCTGGGAGCTGGGGTGAGCACCCCTTGAACCCCTAGGTGCTCTCACTGAAATTTCCCATTGTTTGTAGCACATTGAACAGGAACAGTGCTGATTAATCCAGTCCTACTGGATCTGTTTTAGTTAATTGAAGCTCAAAGTATTTTAGTGAGTAAACTTGTTTTCATATTGCACAATAGAACAGCCTGGAGGTTTTTTTTATTGGAACCAGTCAATAGTTTAATTTCAAGACTTTCATGTGTCTCAGAGTAATGTGATGCTTTCATTTCTTGACATCGCCCAAAGTTAAATTGGTCCCACACAATACACTGGATAAGAATCAAACTGAGAGCCTGAGGGTAATGTCAGTCAATAAGTGAGAATCTTAATTGGACAATGACCACAGAACAAACAGGCACACAGGCAAATTTGTCAGACCTCAGAATGAAGATTAGAGACTAGAAAAGATTCTCCCCCTCTCACGTGAAACACATGGAGCAGATTGTCAAAGGGAATATTAGGCTTGTGGCTGGTTGAGATTTATAAAAGGAGCAGAGTCAGTTGGAAGTGTTTAAGGGCTAATGATATGAAAATCATTCTTTGAAATATTTTCAGGGAAATAAGAGAATTGTTACAGGCAGGAGGGTCGTTAAGTTTGAACAGCACTAATTTCTCCTCTCACCACCCATCCACATTTGGATTTGTTCCCCTCTATAAGCAGTGGCGTATTTCCCCAACCCATCGGTTTTTGTCCGATCCAAGTTTCTATTAATAACACCAAAGCAAACTTGAGAAAGAATGAACTCAAAGGGTTAGTTTATTGACACACACACAAAATGCGGGAAGGAGGGTTCACAACATCACCTCCACACACAGATAGTAAACAGCGGGGATGAGAAAAGAAAGTTTTACAGTTAGGAGATCGTAGAGAACATAAATATTGGTTCATGTGAGTTCCAGAGTTCCACGTCAAAGTCCATTGAGGTTTCCCTTCACGGAGGTCAGTGGTCTGCAAACCGATGTTGTAGAATTCACTTTTCACAACAGTGTTGATTTCAGAAGATGGGATAAGAACACAGAGATAAATCAGTCTTGTAGACAATGGCACAGAACATGTGAACAAGGAGCAAGAGTATGCCTTTCAGCCCCTTGAGCCTGCGCCGCCATTTAATAAGATCACGGCTGATCTGATACTACTCCGAAATTTGCATCCCACCTACCCCCAATAGCCCATCACCGTCTTACTCACCATGAATCTATCCACCTCTGCCTTAAAAATATTCAAAGAATTTCCAATCAAACCAGGGTAGATGGGGTCTGTTGTGCAGCCTGGCCAGAGCTCCTTCTGTGTGGCCTGCTGGTCAAATGTTAAAGCAGCAGACTGAGCTATATATATCAGCAGGCCTTTATTACTTGTTCCACATGCCAGAGGCCTCGGTCACATAACCTCACCTCTCCACCAGGTCTTCAATAAAGAATGTGCATCCATTGTCTGGAATTTGTCTGGATCTCACAAGACTGCTAAATGTCCCAGCCTTTATGAGTTGAAAGAAATGCTTGAGGGGCCTTTGTCTTAGAAGACCCTCTGTCTCCTGCTGGTAAGCCTGCGTTATCAGATGCAAATTGCCTTTGTAAAACTCTCTTTGAAGCTGGGCTGTGCATCCCCAGATGATCATTAGTGGCTCCTCAAAGATAAGGAAAAGTGAGTTTTCCCAAAACTGCAAAGTGGCTTCTTTTGTTCTGGGGTCACAGACAGACATGGATTTGGCCCTTTTAAGGATCGTGTTCAGCCAAGGTCAAGTTTTAAAATTTAGAAAAAGCAACGAGTATATACCCACATCTTTATTTTATAAAGAAGTTATGTGAGGTCATAGTCCCTCAGAGAATGAACTTGTCTTTGCTCAAATTAAGGATCACCATATTTAACATTTCAGAGACATTGAGTGTGTAATCATACAGGGACAGAGTGGAGTCACTGGGCAGAATGTTTTTTCAAAATTGTTTCATGGGAGGTGGGCGTTGCTGGCAAGGCCAGCATTTATTGCCCATGCCTAATTGCCCTTGAGAAGGTGGTGGTGAGTTGCCTTCTTGAACCACTGAAGTCCATGTGTAGGTACACCCGCAGCACTGATAGGGAGGGAGTTCCAGGATTCTGACCCAGCGACAATGAAGGAACAGCAACATATTTCCAAGTCAGGATGGTGTGTGGCTTGGTGGGGAACTTGCAGCTGTTGGTGTTTCCATGTATCTGCTATCCTAGTCCTTCTAGGTGGTAGAGATCACAGGACAAAGGATCCCTGGATTGCTGCAGTGCATCTTGTAGATAGTACATACTGCTTCCACTCTGCATTGGTGGGGGAGTGAGAATGTTTAAGCTTTTGAATAGAGTTCTCATCAAGCAGGCTGTTTTGTCCTAGTTGGTGTTGAGCTTCTTGAGTGTTGTGGGAGCTGCACTCATCCAGGCAAGTGGAGAGTATTACATCACACTCCTGACTTGTGCCTTGTAGATGGTGGACAGGCTTTGGGGAGTCAGGAGGTGAGTTACTCTTTGCAGAATTCCCAGCCTCTGACCTGCTCCTGTAGCCACAGTATTTATATGGCTGTTTCAGTTCAGGTTCTGGGTCAATGGTAACCCCTAGGATGTTGATAGTGGGGGATTCAGTGATGGTAATGCTTTTGAATGTCAAGGGGCGATGGTTAGATTCTGTCTTGTTGGAGATGGTCATTGCTCACCACTTGATGACACGAATATTACTTGTCGCTTATCAGTCCAAGGCTGAATGTTGTTCAGGTCTTGCTGCATGTGGACCTGGACTGAGTCCATATGTGAAGGGTCACAAATGGTGCTGAACATTGTGCAATCATCAACAAACATCCCCACTTCTGACCGTATGATGGAAGGAAGGTATTTGATGAAGCAGCTGGAGATGGTTGGGGATAGGATGTTAACCTAAGGAACTCCTGCAGTGATGTCCTGGAACTGAGATGATTTTCCTGTATACTTGGTATGTGTACCAGTGGAGAGCTTTCACCTGATTCCCATTGACTTCAGTTTTGCCAGGGATCCTTGATCCTACACTTGGTCAGTCTCACCTCACATCTGTAGTTCAGCTATTTGTTGATGATACAAAAATAGATAGGGAAGCAAGTTGTGTGGGGGACACAAGGAGCTTGCAAAGGGATTTTCACAATCTAGTTAGAGACTAGTTAATTAAAGTAAACAAAATTTGAAATCCCAGTTACGCACAACAAGAATGAAGCCACAAGATCCCACAGTTTTAAACAAAGTAAACTCTAATATACCAAGTCAGAAAAGTAAAACAATTTACAATATCTATCTTATACTCTAACATTCGAAACTAGTATGAGGTAAATATGAATTTACTGGCAAACAGTGGTTGAACACACCACACTGCACTTTAAATGGCAGGTGTGACCAAGACAGATCCCACAGAATTCTCAGCAATGCACCCAGACATCAGTGACCACTGTGAGTCACAAAACCTCCGTAAAGCTCTGCCTCCCTCAGGAGGGCTTTCAGCTCTTGACTTTCGAAGATCTAGCCTCTGAATTCCCTCAAAAGACGCTTTTGACACGAACAGCCTCAACGATTGTCCACTTCCCCGAGACTGCATTCCAGGATTGACAAAGCTTTACTCCCTCCTCTATAACCCAGCACACTTCCAGCTCTTTCGCAGGCCGCTAGCTTTGCTAAGTTGTCACTGCCCCTCAGATTTCTCTGAACTCCATTCTCCCGGCGGCACCGAGCTATAAATGGCGCTTAAGGCTTCTCCTGAGGCCCAGCTGCCTCAGCATGTGAGCTTCTCCACCACCTTCCCAGCTCTCCAGGACTTCTTTGAGCCCTAACTGCCTGCTAACATCACACTTTCGGTATCAGCCTCTTCCCCCACTGTAGAACACTCGCTCTCACCAGCAAACACACAGATAAATTGAAACCAAAGAACATTCTTAAGCAGTATTCATTTCCATGACGGTGTAGCCTCCTCTGGTCTATCCTAGAAACATAGAAACATAGAAGCAGAAGTAGGTTATTTGGTCCTTCGAGCCTGCTCCACCATTCAATATGATCATGGCCGATCCTCTATCTCAACGCCGTTCTCCCGCTCTCTCCCCATACCCCTTGACACCTTTACAGTCTAGAAAGCTACCATTTCCTTCTTAAATATATTCTGTGACTTGGCCTCCACAGTCAAGTCATTTACCCCCCTCTGAGTTAAAAAGTTTCTCCTCATCTCAGTCTTAAATGGTCTACCCCATATCCTGAGAATGTGACCCCTTGTTCTAGACCCTTGCAGCCAGAACAAACATCATCCCTGCATCCAGTCTGTCCAGCCCTGTCAGAATTTTATACGTTTCAATGAGATTCCCTCTCATTCTTCTAAACTCCAGTGAATACAGGCCTAGTCAGCCCAATCTCTCCTCGTACGACAATCCTGCCATCCCAGGAATCAGTCTGGTGAACCACTGCTGCACTCCCTCTATGGCAAGTATATCCTTTCTTAGGTAAGGAGACCAAAACTGCACACAATACTCCAGGTGTGGTCTCACCAAGGCCCTGTACAGCTGCAGTAAGACATCCTTGCTCCTGTACTCAAGTCCTCTCATAATGAAGGGCAACACACCATTTGCCTTCTTAATTGCTTGCTGCACCTGCATGCTTGCTTTCAGTGGCTAGTGTACAAGGGCACCCAGGTCCCTTTGTACATCAACATTTCCCAATCTAGCACCATTTAAATAAGACTCTGCCATTCTGTTTCTCCAACCAAGGTGGATAACTATACACTTATCCACATTATTCTGCATCTGCCATGTATTTGGCCACTCACTCAACCTGTCTAATCACCTTGAAGCCTCTTAACATCCTCCTCATCGCTCACATTCCCACCTAGTTTTGTGCCATCAGCAAACTTGGAAATATTACATTTAGTTCCTCCATCCAAATCATTGATATATATTATGAATAGCTGGGGCCCAAGCACTTATCCCTGAGGTACCCCATTAGTCACTGCCTGCCACTCTGAAAAAGACTCATTTATTCTTACTCTCTGTTTCCTGTCTGCTAACCAATTTTCAATCCATGCCAATATATCACCCCCAATCCCATGTGCTTTAATTTTGCACACTAACCTCTTATGTGGGACTTTATCAAAAGTTTTCTGAAAATCCAAATTCATTGCTTCCACTGGTTCTCCCTTATCTTTTCTGCTAGTTACATCTTCAAAAGACTCCAGTCGGTTTGTCAAACATGATTTCCCTTTCATAAATCCATGCTGACTTTGTCTAATCCCACTGATATTTTCTAAGTGTCCTGTTATCACATCCTTTATAACAGACTCGAGCATTTTCCCTACTACTGAGGTTAGACTAACCGGTCTGTAATTTGCTGTTTTCTGCCTCTCTCCTTTTTTTAAATAATAGGGCTACAGTTGCCACCCTCCAACCTTCTGGGACTACTCCAGTATTTACAGAATTTTGGAAGATGACAACCAATACGCCCACTATTTCCATGACCTTTAGTAACCTGGGATGTAGATTATCAGGCCCTGGGGATTTATCGGCTTTCAGTCTCATTGATTTCTCCAGTACTGTGTTTTTTAGTAATATTAATTTCCTTCAATTCCTCCTTCTCACTAGACCCTTGGTTCCCTAGAATTCCTGGGAAGTTATTTGTGTCTTCCTCTGTGAAGACAGGACTAAAGTAGTTGTTTAATTGCTTTGCCATTTCCTTGTTCTCTATTATAAATTCTCCCATTTTGGACGGTCTTCCTTAATCTTTTTATTCATGCATACTTATAGAAGATTTTGCAGTCCTCTTTTATGTTACTTTTAAGTTTATTCTCATACTCTATTTTTCCCCTCTTAATCAATCTCTTGGTCTTCCTTTGCTGAATTCTAAACTGCTCCCAATCCTTAAGCTTGCAAATTTTTCTAGCAACTTTATATGACTCCTCTTTGACTCTAATACTGTCCTTACTTACTTTTGTTAGTCATGGCTGGGCCGCTATTCCTGTGTTTTTGTGCCAGACAGGAATGTATAACTGTTGTAATGCATATATTCGTTCATGAAATATTAGACATTGCCTATCCACCGTCATTCCTTTTAATGAAGTTCCCTCATCTATCTTGGCCTCATACGTTCGTAGTTTTCTTTGTTTAGATTTAGGACCCTAGCTTTGGATTGGACTACTTCACTTTCCATCCCAATGAAGAATTCTATCATGTTATGGTCACTGTTCTCTAAAGGTCCCCATACAACAAGGTTATTAATTAACCCCTTCTCATTGCACAATACCAAATCTAGGATAGCCTGTTCTCTCAATGGTTCCTCAACATACTGGCCTTAAAAACCACCTTGTACACACTCCAGGAATTCATTCGCCACAGTACTGTTACTAATTTGATTTGCCCAGTCTATTTGTAGATTAAAGCCGTCCATGCTTACTCTAGCACCCTTTTACATGCATCTCTAATTTCCTGTTTAATACCATCACCTACCTTACCACTACTGTTTGGAGGCCTATAGGCAACTCCCAGTAATGTTTTCCATCCCTTGTTGCTTTGTCACTCCACCCAGACTGATTCTACATCTAGGTTTTCTGAGCCCATATCCTCTCTTACTAATACACTTATTTCATCCTTAACTAATAATGTCACCCCACCTCCTTTTCTATTGTACCTGTCCTTCCTAAATATTGCATGCCTTTGGATATTCAGTTCCCAGCTTTGGTCACCCTGAAGCCTTGCCTCCATAATCACAATCATATCATACTCATTTACATCTACTTGTGCTGTTAATTTATCTATCTTATTGTGAATGCTCCGTGCATTCAGATACAGTGGCTTTAGACTTGTCTTTTTAACATTTTTACACATTGTTTTTGTACTACGGTCCTATTTGCTGCTGACCCTTGTTTCCACTGCCTTCTGCTTTTGTTTTTAAACTTTCCTGTCTTTCATTTCTATCTTTGTTTCCCTCTCTTGAGTCTCCCCACTCAGTTTCCCATCCCCTTGCCACTCTAGTTTAAACCCTGCCCCACAGTACTAGTGAATACCCCTGTGAGGATATTGGTCCTGATCCTGCTAGGGTGCGATCCATCCAGCTTGCCCAGGTCCCATCTTCTCCCAGAATCAATCCCAATGCCTCACAAATCTAAATCCCTCGCTCCTACACCATCCCTCCAGCCAGGCATTCTATTCTCCTATTCCTGATCTCACTAGCACATGGCACTGGGAGTAATCCTGAGATGACTGCCTTTGAGATCTTGCCTTTTAAGTTATTTCCTAGCTCCCTATATTCTGCTTTCAGGACCTCATCCCTCTTTTTACCCATGTCGTTGGTACCAATGTGGACCACGACCTCTGGCTGTTCACCCTCCCCCTTCAGAATGTCCTGCAGCCACTCAGTGACATCCTTGACCCTGGCACCAGGGAGGCAACATACCATCCTGGAGTCACGGCTGCGGGCAGAAATGTCTATCTGTTCCCCTCACGATAACGCCTCTATCATTAATGATCTCTCAGCCTTTTTCCTCTCCCCCATGCAGCTGAGCCACTCGTGGCTCCACGGTCTTGACTCCTGCTGCTTTCCCCTGAGAAACCAGCTCCCCCAACAGTATCCAAAACGGAAAATACTATTAGAGAGGGAGATGGACCCAGGGGACTCCTGCGCTATCTGCCTAGTGCTTTTACTCTATCTGGTGGTCATCCATTCCCTTCTCTGTCTGCGCTGTGACCAACTCACTGTACATGCTATCCAAGAAGATCTCGTCTTTGCGAATGCTCCACAGTGACTGCAGCCGCGGCTTCAGCTCCGAAATGCGGATTTTGAGTAGCTGCAGCTGGGGACACTTCCTGCACACATGGGCATCCTAGGCACTGGAAGTGTCCCTAACTTCCCACATCACACAGGAGGAGCATTCAACATGGCCAAGCTGCCCTGCCAAGACTTACCCATAAATTACTCCCTTTATTTTTACTTCCGCTAGTTTAGAGAATATTAAGAACATTAGAAATACTCACCAGGTCCCATGTACCAAGGCCGCATTTCTTCTTACTGAGGAAATGTAGAAAATGCAAGGATCCCTCCTTCCCTCTTCAGCAAACTCCCTCTCTCAGCAAACTCCAACTTAAGCACACTAATGCAGCCCAAAGCAGCACTCCAGCATCCTCAAACTGATCTCCACACAAATTATCCCTCCTTTACAATTTCTCCAGCTAAGTAAGACCCTCTGCTGTTTTATAATCTTACCTTGTTGCTCTTAAAACAACGTGGCCCCAAAATTTAAGTGTAATGGATTCCAAGCTGCCTTAATTGCATTTATGCCATTTTCTACACTTAAACTTTAACCTTCCCAGAATTAAAAAAATTACCTCTAAAGTATTAACATGAACCATAAACTAGATACAGTTTATTCACGGGATATAGATAGGTTAAGTGGGTGGACCAAAAGTTGGCAGATGGGGTATAATGTGGGAAAATGTGAGGTTGTCCACTATGGAAGGAAGAATAGAAAAGCAGAATATTATTTAAAAGGAGAGAGACTGCAGAATGCTGCAGCACAGAGGGCTCTGTGTGTTCTTGTACATGAATGACAGAAAGTCAACGTCCAGGCGCAGCAAGTAATAAGGAAGGCAAATGGAATGTTGGCCTTTATTGCAAGGGAAATTGAATATAAAATAGGGAAGTCTTGGGGCAACGTTACAGGGCAATAGTAAGACCACACCCAGAACACTGTGTAGAGTTAGGGTCACCTTATTTAAGGAGGGATATACTTGCATTGGAAGCAGTTCAGAGAAGGTTCACTCGGCTGATTCCTGGGATGAAGGGTTTGTCTTATGAGGAAAGGTCCAGCAGGTTAGGCCTTTACACATTGGAATTTAGAAGAATGAGGGGTGATCTTATTGAAACATATAGGATTCTAAGTGTGTTGACAGGGTAGATGCTGAGAGGATATTTCCTCTTGTGAGGGAATCTAGAACTAGGGGACATCATTTAAGAGGGAGATGAGGAGGAATTTCTTCTCCCAGAGGGTTGTTAGTGTTTGGAATTCCCTTCCACAGAGGGCAGTGGAGGCTGGATCACTGAATATATTCAAGTTAGATTTTTGGTCTACAAGGGAGTTGAGGGTTATGGGGAGCAGGCAGGAAAGTGGAGTTAAGTCTACAATCAGATCAGCCGTGATCTTGCTGAATGACGGAGCAGGCTCGAGGGGCCGAAAGGCCTACTTCACTCCCTGTTTCTTATGTTTTGACCAAGGCTTCGTTACTCCCTCCTTGCTCTCTGTTACTCCCTTTCGCCGAGCAGGCTTTACCCTTCATTGGATGAGCCCAGGGACGGCCGTGAAATGGACCACCGCCTGCGATCGGGCTCTGCCCGTGATTTCACGCTCGATGGCCAGTTAACGGCCCGCCAGCGTGAAAGGGGAGCTCAGAGTCTCGGCGCTGCCGGGGTGGGGGGTGGGGGGTGGGAGGAGGTCGAGCGCTGCCGTCTGCATCTGCTCGGGGGAGGGGGTTGGGGGGGTGGGTGCGCTCACTGACAGATCTGCCTCAGGGAGCTGAAGGTTTCTAACATTAAAAGTAAAGATTCTGCAAATAATATCGGCAAGACCCCACATGTGACTCAGTCACACGAAGTGGGACATGTTAAAAACGATTTCGGAAAACTTGTGTTCTTTTCAATTTTCTGTCGGAACCCTCATCCTGCCAGAGAACGAGGTTTCGCAAAAAATGCCAAGGCTGCCTGGCCTATTCTTCCACCCACCAACTGTTAAGTGAAAAATTCCACTTAATTGCTTGCTTAAGGGTCTTAATAGGCCCCTGAATTGTCAGCGGGCGCGCTGATGACTCTCGTGCATACCTGCCGACTGAAATGTCGCGAGAGCGCGCGATGACCTCAGGACGCTCGCCCGATCATCGTGCACTATCTTCCTCCCAATCGGGTCAGGCACGGGCCCACCTGTGGGACGCAAAAGTCTGCCCACTCTCCCCCCCCTTCACCCTCTGTTTACTCTCACCTCGCCCATTGTTACTCCCCCTTGCTCCCTGTTGCACATCCTCTGTTACCTCCAGCAGTAATATCTCAGCTCTAACCGGCGCGATGGGGATTTGATGTGTGCCTGTCATTCTTACAGCTTAAAACCGGAAAACCACTTCCCTTTTATTTCTCCTCTAACCAGGTTCAGCTCTGGAATGAGGGTATTCATTCTCTAATACCTAATCAACACTTGCTGGTATGGCAGGATGATCTATTTGAACACAGTGGAACTGTTCTCAGGCTGTTCATATTTCAGATTATTGCATTCATCCTTTTGAATAACAGTAATTTTAAAACCACCACCACATGGATTGACAGCCTCCCACAGCCCGTTGCTAGAAAACAAAGCAGATTCACTCGAGGATAATACAATAATCTGCAATATGTGTTTGATTTCTCCTGAAAGATCCTGTCTAATCTCTGCCTGTGGCATGTTTCGCTCTGTTAATGGCACGTGGTATAGACATTCTGCTCCAAGTTGATCCAATAATTGTTATTAAATTATTTCTGTGTCTGCAGATAAAAACGGGAACATATGCTTTCCTGTGGGACATGGCAGTGGTGGAATACACAGCATTAACTGATGATGACTGTTCTCTGACAGTGGTTGGGAATAGTATCAGCAGCAAAGGATATGGGATTGCCTTACAGCACGGAAGTCCATACAGAGACCTCTTCTCCCAGAGGTAAGAACTGACTTCGCTTCTCGTCTTTGGTTTAACTTGAGCTCTGAAATTTCTTAGTAAAAATTGCTGGAGTGAGTCTTTGTATAGGCTGTGCATCATCTTTCTCTTGTAGTCTGCTGTGAATGAACTGAAGAGGACTTGGGATGATCTAAATTCTACCCACCTGGCAGTTAAAATGGGCCAGGTTACTTCGGAGCATTGAATAGAATCTCGCAGCATAGAAGGGGGACCATTCAGCCCATCAAGCCTGTGCAGACTCTTGGAAAATGCTATCCAATTAGACCTACTCCACTGGCTCTTTCCCCAGAGCCTTGAAGTTTTGCCCTTTTCATGTATTTATCCAATTCCTTTTTGAAATCTAGAATTGAATCTGCTTCATCTGCCCTTTTAGGCAGCACACTTGCTGTGTAAGATAAAAACATTTATTTGTGTTACCTCTTTTGTCAATCACCTGAAAAAGGTGTCCTCTAGTTACCACTGAAATTTCTTCCAGTAAAAACAGTCTCTCCTTATTTACTCCATCAAAACAGTTAATGATTTTGAACACCTCTATTATGTCTCCTCTTAACCTTCTCTGCTGTAAGGAGAACGTGCCCTAGAGGCTAACCTGTTGTGATTTTAACCTGCTCCACTCAGCAGCTGCAGGAACAGCTGCCCAAAGGCAGCAGGACCCTTTTCAATGTATTGGGTCCTAATGGTGTCATTGGGACCCAACTGCAATTTTAACTCAGTGATTTGAGCAGGATATGGCAGTCAGTTTTTGTCCGTCTAAACCCAACAGAACAGAGGATTGGGACAGGACAGGCCTCAGACTTAAGCTTAAATTTTTTCTTGTTTAGTGCTCTTGTAGGGGCAAAATGAGCAAGCTTGCTCTTCCCGGCCTCACACCCAGCCCTTCCCTGTCTCGATACTTCCCCATCCTCCTCTACTGCTGATTATGAGGATCCCCATGGACCAGCTGCCAATCACAATGTTTACCTAGTGAATGAATACTCAGTGAGTTCCTCCAGTACTTGCAAATTTCCAGTGTGGCATAGGCCAGCCAGATTGGAGCACCTGTGTACAGCTGTGTTGAGGTATAAATTGAGATAAATACCTGTGATCCTTCACTGAAAAAAAAAATGATATTACAGCCCAGAAACAGGCCATTCGCCCAATAGGTCAGTGCTGGTAAACCAGCTCCTTCTCACCCGCTTCAGCATATCCTCCTGTTCCTTTCACATGTGGTTATCCAGCCTCTCATTAACTATTCTCTTCAACCACTCCCCGTGTTAGCAAGTTCCGCATTCTCACCGCTCTCTAGGTAAAGAAGCTTCTCTTGAATTCCCTATTGAATTTATTAGTAACTACCTTATAAGTGGTTGTTTGGAAGCACAGAACTTGAGTATAGCTGACAAAAGAGACCATGTTTTGAGGCTTATCGTCTTGTTCTCATCAGGATACTCACAAGAATACCAATATAAAGGGGAAAAAAACAACAATTTATGCTGTATTAAAGAGAGTGTTGATTAGTTGGCAAGTTGCGTTGCCATGGAGAATACACCACTGATGGTGACTGGCAGTTAACTGCCAAGCATTGTTTGAAATTTAAAACAGGCAGCTTGACCCTGATTGGTTAAGGCATTGCCCTGAGGAATGAGTCAGCGAATGGCTGTCACGTATTTTGTTTAGCTGTGCAATGTGTGTACATGTTCTTTCTGTCTGCAAAGAACAGGATCCTGTGCATTAATGTATGTAGCTTCCAGTACACACAGATGTGCCACGTTGCAGCCCGACTGACGATCTTACATTGGTGGTCAGCGTAATTCATAGCACACTGACGATTATTTAGCAAATATTGTCCAATTGCAGTTGGACACTGTGTGTTTTGAGTTTTGCAAGCATGGGCTGGTTGGGTACAGTCCGTACCTTGCTCGTTACAAACAGCGGCTGGGACATGCTGTTTGATTCGATCCACCAGTCTTTAGGACTTACGGTCTACATACCCCTAGCACCACACTGGCACTGAAATCCATATACCACTTTACTCATTTGTGTGATAGGCGGATATAGTGCCATGATATAGTGCTGCAGCTAAAATATCTCTGGCTTCATTTCGCACTGTATATCAAGAACTGATGAATGGGCCATCTCTTTCGGCCCTGAAAAGTGCCCAGTCTGTCTCAGGTTACCCTGGAAGGGCAAGTATCACCAAAATTTAAGCAAAAGTTGAAGCTAGCTGTTTCATGCTGCTACTATGCAGTAGCAACACGAGTGATATTTGCCACTAACAGGATGCTGCCATCAAGCCAAAAATACGTTCTGCCTCTTGCACAAATGGGTAATGTGGTGTATGAATTTCAGTGCCAGTGTGGAGCTAGGTATGTAGGCCGTAAATCCCAAAGACTGGCGGACTGAAGCATGTCCCAGCCACTTAGTAACGGGCAGGGTACAGACTGTACCCAGCTCATGATTGCAAAACTCAAAACAATGTCCAACATTAGATGTGATTCTGCGATTGGACAACATTTGCTAAATAATTCTCAATGTGCCGAGAATTACGCTGACAACAACCAATTTTAGATTGTCAGTTGGGCTTGCAATGTGGCATTTGCATGTTACTGGAACCTACGTATATTAATACACAGGGCCCTGTTCTTTGCAGACAGAAAGGACGTGCACATACATTGCACCTGTTGCAGCTAAACAAAATAAGTGACAGCCATTCACTGACTTATTCCTCAGGGTAATGCCTTGAGCAGTCAGGGTCAAGCTGCCTGTTTTAAATTTTAAACATCAGTGGTGCATTCTCCATGGCAACGCCACTTGCCAACCAATCAGCATTCTCTTCACATTTGGTGTAAATTGTTGTTTTTCCCCTTATATTGGTGTACTTGTAAAGTGTCCCAATGCTTACAAGACAAAAAGCTTAGACACGTCTCTTTTTTCAGCAACTATCGTACATTCATGTCCCCTAGTTCAGGTGTCACCTGCAAGTGAAAACAAAGTCCCAAATCTGCCTTATCAACCCCTTAAATAAGAAAGGAATATGACTTTACCTGCAGCAGTTCAGCTTTTGCTTATACCCTCCACCCTTTAGACAGCTCACATGTACTGCCTGCATTCTGGGGCCCACATTTGATGCACAGAAAGTAATTTCTCTTTGGCAGGAACACGAAATGGTGATCACTGGGAGGGAGTTTTGAAAAGCAGGGCGGGGTTCGCTGGTGGTAACGTTCTGGCAAACAGAATTGTAGCAGTGGGAGAAAGGAACCAGAAGAACATGGTGTTGTTCCTGTAGGAGAAGCTGGTCAGACACCCTCAGGACTGGTATCCAAGGCTGGTCACGCTGCAGGAATGTCTTTTGAGTATTTCTTAACCCACTCCCCACTCCCTAAGGTTGTCATAAATTCATCCGAAAACCCATTAGCCTGGGAAATGTCCTGAGGTTATTCACTCCTTGGCACTGTTTTTGACTGGAGTTTTATTGAAGATGAGTCTCACTGGACATTGAGGACAGGTCCTGGGCAGGGTCTCCATGTTTTTTGGAACAAGAGAAATTGAGGTGAAATAATTGATGTTTTCAATAAGTTGATTTGGACAAATGGTTTAGCATGTGACAAGTTCAAATAGCAAAGGGCAGATGTTTACAAACGAGGGGAAATCTGGCAGAACCTTATCCTGCACAGACCATTGAATAAGGATAACAAACTGGACACACCTACAGGGCTCCAAGACACACTCGTGGTCCATTTCTGTCAAGGGGAAGTGCTGTTAGTCAGACTGTCGCTAATCATTCTGGTGAAGTATGTGTGCGCTGTTGAACACTGAGAGTCCCTCCCATCTCTATAACCAATCTTCTACTGGTCTCAGGATCCTAGAAATGCAAGATAGCGGGGACCTGGACGTGTTCAAGCAGAAGTGGTGGCCAAAGATGGGTCGATGTAACCTGAAGAGTCACGCAAATGGCCAGCCAGATGGACGGGCGTTGAAACTGCAGAGTTTTGCTGGTGTTTTTTGTATCCTAGCAGCAGGATTGCTTCTTGCCTGCTTGGTGGCAGCTTTGGAGGTCTGGTGGAACAGCAACCGATGTCAACAAGAAACACCCAAGGAGGTAAAGCTCGGTGTGCGGGTCTCCAGCGAGCTGGCCTGTGCTTTGGGGGTGAAACCTGTGTGCATGCGGTGAAAGGGGGTCTCAGTATACAGCCCATCAGAATCATGTGTCCCACAATTTGAGCTGATGATTTGTGTATTTCTGGTATGTTTGATCCAAAAACTTCTCAAGTCAAAAGCAGCCAGAGGAGCTGATGTTTAAATCACTCCCTCCTCCCCAGGAACCACCTATTGCCCAGGCGGAGAGGTCAGGGGGAATGGAGAGCCCCAGGTCCAACCATCTTTGTATTGGTTTGGGAGTACGGGGCTTGTCCCTAGGAACACAACTGGGCTCACACCTGCCTGAGTTTCCTGTGTTTGCAGCAAAGCAAAGCCCTTAGTGTGGGCAATGGTAAGATTCAACCAACAAGGTAAGGGCCATAAGACATCCCCTCCGCTCCCTCTCATTCACCGTCTCACTTTTGCTCTACCTCACCCCCACTCCCCCTCCCTCCATCCCTCCGTCCCTCCCTTACCCATCTACGCCTCTCCCACTCCCCTCACCTCCCCTCCCATCCCCTCCCCTCCCCTCCCACACTCCTCCCCTCCCACTCCCTTTCCTTCTCCGGCCCCTCACCCTTCCCCCTCCCTCTGCCTTCCCCTCCCTCCTTCCCTTACCCATCGCCTCCCCTCCCCTCCTGCTCCCATCACACTACTTCCTTCCCCCACTCCCCTCCCTCTCTGTTCCTCCCTCTCCTTGCCACTCCACTCCCTCTAAGCCTCTCCCCTCCCTCGTTCTCCCCTCCCTCGTTCTCCCCTCCCTCGTTCTCCCCTCCCTCGTTCTCCCCTCCCTCGTTTTCCCCTCCCTCGTTTACCCCTCCCCTCCTTCTCCCCTTCCCTCTCCCCTTCCCTCTCCTCTCCCCCTCTGCCTCTCCCTCTAGCCTGGTTCCCTGCCCCTCCCCCTCTTCTCCCCTGACCCTCCTCACTCCCTCCCCCTCACTCCCCTCCCCTCCCCTTCCTTTCTCTCTCCCTCCCCCCTCCCACCGGCCCACATCCCCTCCCCCCTCCCCCTCTCTCCCCATCCCTACCCATCCCCTCCCCTCCCATCCTCAACTTCCCCCTCTCCCTCACTCAAACTTCCGACCCCTCCCGCTCCTGCTCCCCTTCCCCTTCCCCCTTCCCCCTTCCTCCCCTTCACCCACCCCCTCTCCCTCTCCCATCAATCTGCCTCTCTCTCTAGCCCCACTCCTCCCCCACTGTCCCTCCTTTCTCCTGCCCTTCCTCCTTCCCTCCACCTCCCATCACCCTGTCTCCAACTCCCCTCCCCTCGTTCCTCTCTCCCCCTCCACCTTCCCATCCCCAATCTCCTCCCTCATCTCCTCCCCCATCTCCCCCCTCCTCCCTCATCTCCTCCCCCATCCCATCCTGCCATCTCCTTCACCCTCCCACCCTCTCCACCTCCCTCCCCCCCTCCTCTCTTCTACCCCTCTTGCCCCCTTCCTCCCACTGCCCTCCCCCTCCACGGCCCCCTCCATTCCCCCTCCCACCAGCACCTATCCCCTTGCCTATCGCCTCCCACATCTCCTCACCCATTTCCTCTCCCTCCCCTTCCCCTCCCTCCCTCCACATCCCCCACCCTCCCCCATTCCTTCCTCCTCCTCCCTCCCATCTCTCCCCCTCCTGACCCGCACCCTCCCCCTCCTCTCTCCCTCCCTCGCACTCCACTCCTCCTCCCTACCCCTCCTCTCTCCCTTCCTGCCTCTTCTTCCCCTCCCTCTCCTCCTCTTCCTCCTCCTCCTCTCTCTCCCTCACCCCCCTTGCCCATCCAATCCGCTCCTCCCCTCCTCTCACCTCATCCCCTCCCGTCAACCCAGCCCCTCCCCTCACTTCCTACTCCTCCTCTCAATTACCCTCATTCACACCCTCTACTGCCCCTCCCTCCCCTTCCTCACCCCTTCCCTCTCCCTCCATCCCAGTCCTCTACCCCTCCCCTCCATTCCTTTCACCCTCCCTCCCCTTCTCCACCCTCGCCCTACTCCTACCTCCCCCAGCCCCTAGCTATCCTTCCCTTCCTGCTCCACCACCCCCCCTCTCCATTCCCCACTCCCTGTTGCCCCCTCCCCCTCTCCTCTTCCCCCTCCCCCTTTCCCTTCTCCTTCCCCCCTCCCATCCTCCCCTCGCCCCTCACTCCTCCCTTCCCCTCCTCCCCCCTTGTCCTCACCTCCCCCTCCTCTTCCCCATCTCCTCTTCTCCCTGTCCCCCTCCTCCCCACCCACCATCCGACTCTCCTTCCTCTCCCTCTCCCTCTTTCCCTCCCCCCCTCCACCTACCCCCTCTACCTCTCCCATCTCCCCCTCTCCCACCATCCCCCCTCACCCTTCCTTTCCTCCCTTTTGCCCCCTCCCCTTTCCCCTCCTCCTCCCCTTCCCCCTTCCGCACCTCCCTCCTCCCCACCTCTCCCCCTCCTCTTCCCCCTCATTTCCATCACCTCCCCTCCAACTCCTACATTCCTTCTCACCCCTCCCTTCCCCCTCCTCTCCCCACTACCTTCTCCTACCCCCCCCCCATGTACCTCCTCCCCTTACCCCACTCCCCTCACACCCCTCTCCCCTTACCCTCCTCCCTCATTCCCCTCTCCCACCAACCCCCTCACCTCACTTCCCCTCCCCTGACCCCTCCTCCCATCACATGCTCCCTTCACCACCCATCCCCTCACCGCCCCTCCCACCCACCTCACCCCCTCCCCCCACCTCCGCCCTCCCACCCACCTCACCCCCTCCCCCCACCTCCGCCCTCCCACCCACCTCACCCCCTCCCCCCACCTCCGCCCTCCCACCCACCTCACCCCCTCCCCCCACCTCCGCCCTCCCACCCACCTCGCCCCCTCCCCCCACCTCCGCCCTCCCACCCACCTCGCCCCCTCCCCCCACCTCCGCCCTCCCACCCACCTCGCCCCCTCCCCCCACCTCCGCCCTCCCACCCACCTCGCCCCCTCCCCCCACCTCCGCCCTCCCACCCACCTCGCCCCCTCCCCCCACCTCCGCCCTCCCACCCACCTCGCCCCCTCCCCCCACCTCCGCCCTCCCACCCACCTCGCCCCCTCCCCCCACCTCCGCCCTCCCACCCACCTCGCCCCCTCCCCCCACCTCCGCCCTCCCACCCACCTCGCCCCCTCCCCCCACCTCCGCCCTCCCACCCACCTCGCCCCCTCCCCCCACCTCCGCCCTCCCACCCACCTCGCCCCCTCCCCCCACCTCCGCCCTCCCACCCACCTCGCCCCCTCCCCCCACCTCCGCCCTCCCACCCACCTCGCCCCCTCCCCCCACCTCCGCCCTCCCCCTCCCCTCCCCCCTCAACCCCTCCCCTCACCCCCTCCCCTTAGTCCCCTCCCCTCAGCCCTCCTCTACCCTCCCCCTCCACTCCTCCCCCCTCCACTCCACCCCTCCTCACCCCCTCCTCTCGCCCCCCCCCCTCCCTTTTGTCCTCTCCCCTCAACCCCTCCCCTCAGCGCTCCTAACCTCACCCCCCCCCCCTCCCTCCCTTCATCCCCTCCACTCACTGCCCCTCCCCCCACCTCCGCCCTCCCACCCACCCCATGCAGGCGAGTTTTGATATTTTGGTATAACCGAAAGGTGCGAAACGAGTCTAATTTCTATCCGAGTTTTAAAATAAAGACAAAACACATTGAAATGGAATTTACACTGAGTTACCTCAGTAATATCCTCAATTTCGGTTAATTCTTAAATTGGTCCCAGTCGATTCAAATCTCAGGTCCATGATTTCTCTCAATATAATATTTCAAAAATTGTTCCTTTTTGAAAATTGTTTTGTACTTTGACCCAGGAGCTTGAATTGTTGGGAAGGACATCTTTCAAGAAGTGACCGAATCAGACTACTTCCACACCCACCCCCTCCACCCTCACCCCTCTCCTTCTCTCTCTCCCACTTTCTCTCTCTGCTCTCTCCTTTTTTCCTCTCTCCTCCTCCATCAGCGCCACCCCCCCCCCAACCTCTCTCCCTCCTCCTCTCACTCACCCGCCCTCTCTCTCTCCCTCCTCTCCCTCCCGACCCCCTCCCTCTCCCTCCCGACCTTCTCTCCCTTTCCCTCCCCACTCTCTTGCCCTCCCTGCTATCTCTCCCTCCCCACGATCTCTCTCTTCCCCCCCACTCTCTCTCCCCTACTCAGCCTCCCTCTCAGTTTTCTCCCCACACACTCTCTCTCCCACTTTATCGTCGCTCCCTCCCTCCCCACCCGTTCTCTCTTTCCCCCACCCCATCTCTCTTCCTCCCTACCCTCTCTCTCTCTCTCTCTCCCTGCCCTCTCTCTCCCTCCCCACACGCTCTCTCCCACCACCCTCTCCCTTCCCACCCTCTCTCTCTCCCCCCACGGTCTATCTCCCCCTCCTCATGCTCTCTCTCTCTCCCTCTCCACTCCCTCTCTCTCCCTTCGCACCCCCAGTCTCTGTCCCTCCTCACCCTCTCTCTCTCTCTCGCCCCCCACATTCTCTCTCCCCACCCCTTCTCTGTCTTCCTTCCCAACCCTCACTCTCTGCCCCCCAGTCTCTGTCCCTCCCCACCCCCTCTCTGTCTCCCTTCCCACCCTCACTCTCTGCCCCCAGTCTCTGTCCCTCCCCACCCCTTCTCTGTCTTCCTTCCCAACCATCACTCTCTGCCCCCAGTCTCTGTCCCTCCCCACCCCCTCTCTGTCTCCCTTCCCACCCTCACTCTCTGCCCCCAGTCTCTGTCCCTCCCCACCCCTTCTCTGTCTTCCTTCCCAACCCTCACTCTCTGCCCCCAGTCTCTGTCCCTCCCCACCCCTCTCTGTCTCCCTTCCCACCCTCACTCTCTGCCCCCAGTCTCTGTCCCTCCCCACCCCCTCTCTGTCTCCCTTCCCACCCTCACTCTCTGCCCCTAGTCTCTGTCCCTCCCCACCCCCTCTCTGTCTTCCTTCCCAACCCTCACTCTCTGCCCCCAGTCTCTGTCCCTCCCCACCCCCTCTCTGTCTCCCTTCCCACCCTCACTCTCTGCCCCCCAGTCTCTGTCCCTCCCCACCCCCTCTCTGTCTCCCTTCCCACCCTCACTCTCTGCCCCTAGTCTCTGTCCCTCCCCACCCTCTCTCTCTCTCTCTCTCTATCTTTCTCCCTCCCCACTCTCTCTCTCCCTCCTCACCCTCTCTCTCTCCCCAGTCTAATGTCATGTTTCTTGTCCAGGATAAAGAGGTGAACCTGGAGCAGGTTCACCGCCGCTTGAACAGTCTAATGGATGATGATATGGCCCACAAGCAGATAGCAGCTGCAGCCATTGAGATCTCAGCCCTGGACATTGGCAGCATGCAGACCAGCCAGAGCTTGGAACCGACACGAGATTACCAGAACACCCAGATCTCAGTCAGCACTTTTTTACCAGAACAAACTCATGGTACAAGTAGGAAGCTTTCCTCTTTGGCCAGCACCAACCTGTCTCTGCCTCTCAGCAGTTCGGCTACCCTGCCCTCTATACAGTGCAAACATCGATCACCAAATGGAGGACTCTTCCGCCAAAGCCCACTCAAAACCCCCATCCCAATGTCATTCCAGCCTGCCTCCAACCCCGGGGGCCTTCCTGAAGCCTTGGAGCCCTCCCACGGGACCTCCATATAATTTCAAACGCCGCATGGCAACATTTTTAATATAAAAAATTTACAAAAAAAAATCTAGCATTTTCATGTAAATACTTGTAAATAATTCAAGAATGAAGTGGGGTAAAGTGTATTTTGAATATTCTCAATTTTTGAAGTCAGTAGATGATGTATGAATGGCTTTGTAAATTCTGTTCTATACAAATAAAAAGCAAATTACTTGTGATCGTTATTGGGTGTCTGTGAGAGCACATTTATTTGTCTGAAAAGAGTACCTTTTATCTCTAATTAAATCGCTTCCTGATTTGTAACGTTTTTCCCCGGCTGTCTTTGGGACTACAATCAGTTTAATTCTTTCCTTAAGACAATTAAACTGATTCTGCTAATTTCATTGCCCCCATGTGCACAGTTTGAAAAGCCCATCTGCCAATGTCCACACTCTGCCCTCCAGCTCCTGAGCAGCCTTCGCTTCACCAGCTGGAATGTTTGAATTAAGCATTTCACACCCACCCCACCCCCCCGCCCCCCAACCCCACCCCCCCCCCCCAACCCTAGCACTCCCAGGACCTGCGTAGGACAGTTTGGTCGTCCCAAAGATCAGTGAGCATTTTGGTGGGGAGTGGGGGCAGCTTTGGTGGTGGGAGCCGCTTTGTGCAGGTCACTCTGTCCCGTGTTCGAGGAGCTGGGGCTTTTCTGATACAATCCCTGATGTCACAGTGGAAACTGAATGCCAGAGAATCTGCCCCAAGCTACAATATGACTGGATGAAGCTGGCTCACTGGTTAAGGCAGACCCCAAAGGACCCTTTTCTGGAGCCATTGTCAATGAGCAGCCGACACCTCTTGTCTCTCTCTCTCTCTCTCTCTCCATCAGCTGTCCAAAGCCTCAATTCCACCCCTGGCCTTGCCACAGTATCCACGCTGATCCTGGAAAATCCAATGGGATCAGGTGAGCTTCCCTGCGATGTGGACCAGAGTCAGATTCCACCCACTTTCCAACAGGAAGATTTACAGGTCTTGCTAACCTCATCCTGCACACAGGCAGTTTTTATCTTCACAACGTGCAATGGTTGACTTACAGACCTCAGGGACTGTTCCGTATGGAAGGAAAGGGTCACCTGAGATAATCTTACCCACCTCATTGTGAAGCAGACAGTGATAATGATGGATGATCACAGGTACTCTAGTGAAGTGGTTATGTTACTGGAGTAATGAGTGAGACATGAATTCAGGTTCCGCCATGGCATCTGGACTATTGAATAAAATCAGACACACCTTGTGGCATTGACATGGGCCCCCTGACCCAGCCAAGGCAAACCCTGGCCAGCAACCCTGCAACATCCTCCTCATTTGGGGATTTGTGCCAAAATTAGGAGAGCCAATCATTAGCCCCACAGACAAGTCAAGCAATAGCCTGACATATACTCACAGAATAATCACTTTCAGCCAATGTCCCAGACACCACCATCACTGGCAGGACAGACCCACCAGAGATGATGATGCAGTGGGTACAGTCCAGGAGGGCGTGGCACTGAGAATCTTCAACATTGACTCCAAACCCCATGAATGTCAAGGTAGCAGGTCAAACATGGACAAGGAGATCTGCAGATCTACCGCCCTCCCTCAGTTGCTGAATCAGTGCTTCTCCATGTTGAACACCAACTGGAAGAAGCACTGAGGATAGCAAGAACACAGATTGTACTCTGGGTGGAGAAATTCAATATCAGGAGCACCACTACTGACCGAGCTGGCCGAGTCCTAAAGGACATAGCTGCTAGACTGGGTCTGCGGCAGGTGGTGAGGGAACTAACAAGAAGGAACATCCTACTTTACCTCATCTTCATCAATCTACCTGTCACAGATGTATCTGTCCATGACAGTATCAGCAAGAGTGACCACTGCACAGTCCTTGTGCAGGAGAAGTCCCACATTCACATTGAGGATACCCTCCATCGTGTTGTGTGGCACTACCACCGTGCTCAATGGGATAGATTTCAAACAGATCTAGCAACTCAAGACTGGGCATCCATGAGGCACTGTGGGCCATCAGCAGCAGCAGAATTGTACTCGAACACAATCTGTAACCTCATGGCCTGGCATATCCCCCACTCTACCATTACCACCAAGCCAGGGGATCAACCCTGGTTCAATGAGTAGCGTAGAAGAGCATTAGCAGCTCCAGGCATAACTAAAACTGAGACACCAACCTAGTGAAGCTACAAAATTTGACCTACTGGCATGATAAATAACAGATGCAGCATGCCATAGACAAAACTGAGGATCCCACAGCCGATGGATCAGATCAAAGCAATGCAGACCTACCACATTCAGTCGCAAATGGTAGTATAAGTTAGACAACTAATTGGAGGAGGCTCCACAACAATCACCATCCTCAACGATGATGGAGCCTAGCATGTGAGTGCAGAAGACAAGGATGAAGCACTTGCAACATCTTCAGCCAGAAGTCCTGATGGATGATTACCTTGGCCTCCTCCAGAGGTCTCCACCATCACAGATGCCAGTCTTCAGCCAACTGAGTTCACCCCACATGACATAAAGAAATGGCGGAGCACGATCACAGCAAAGGCCCTGATGACAGGCCGACTGCAGTGCTGAAGACTTGCGCTCCAGCTGCGCTTTGAACTGACCTGTCCCAATGCACCCACAATACTGACACTCACACAACAAAGTGGAAATTTGTTCAGGTATCTTCTGTCCACAAAAAGCAGGACAAATATAACCCAGCCAATTACCGTCTATCAACCTACTCTTAATGAACAGCAAAGTGATGGAAAACGTCATTGACAGTGCTGTCAAGTGGCATTTTTTCAGCAATAACCTGTTCATCGATGCTCAGATTGGGTTCACCCAGGGCCACTCGGCTGCGGACCTTACTGTAACATTGGTCCAAACCTGGATAGAAGAGGCAAATTCCATCGGTGAAGTGAGAGTGACGGCTCTCAACCACCACCTTCTCAAGGGGAATGAGGGTTGGGCAATAAATGCTGGCCCAGCCAGCGAAGCCCATGTCCCATGAATGAACAATAAAGCCCATCAATGAAGTTTGAGGACTATAGTCACATTGAATGGCTGCTTCTGTTTTATAGAGAATGAAAATGAATACTAATTTTGGTCCACACTTCCTGGAATATTCCCAGAAACTAAACCTCACATAAAACTTTGAGGAAAAGGTTTGGTGAAAGAAGTAAGATTTAAAAAGGTCTTGATGGAGAAGAGGGAGAGGTGAAGGGTTTAGGAGTGGAATCCCAGATGTTCAGGCCAGAGGAATGTTCCAGTAGTCGATTAGGTGGTAGCAAAACCATGAATGAGATTTTCACTAGCAGATGTGCCTTAGAAATTACTATGTCCCTCATCACAGCTCAGAAATTTCCCCAAGCCTTTCGGATGTAATTAATTTTAAATCAGTGACTAGGTAAGTGTGGCAGACATTTTGTGAACTGCGAAATGCAAAAATAACAATAAAAAAAAGGTCAGCTGTGGTAACGTGGAGTGCTATGTACCTTTAAGAGAATGTAGTTAGTTGACTATGTCACTCTATTGACCAATCGCTACACAGCAAGGGTTTCTTGGGTATCAGGAAGTCTAGAGCTGGAGGTGATTGAAGAAGCATGCATTGGGTTAGTGTTCGGTTCTTAGTTCCAATAAAACACCAGTGTTTGTTCAGTTCATCGGTCTCTTTGTCTATATTGTTTCAAACACCAACTAATGTGTTAATTTTAAGGGTGCAAAACGCGCTCACTGGACAAAGTGAACCTGCTAATCTAAAACATAAAATCAGTGAATCTATTTCTGGTGATTTGGTGAGTGATGGAGAGTTGAACAGGACACAGGGATACAATACATCCTTTGAATAGTGCCATGGAATCTTGTACACCCTCTGGATCAGGAAGATAAACATTGGTAAAAGATTTACCTGAAGGACAGTTTCTATGACAGCGCAGCACTCTGCCAGTACTACACTCCAATATCAATCTAGACCTAATCACAGATAGGAGAGGTTAGGGGTAGAGAAGAGGAGCAGACACTGTGCCTTGGTGACTTTGTTCTATGTCATGTATTTGCACACTCACTGTGGTCATTAGACATTTGCAAAGTCAGCAATGGTAAATACCCAGGTGAACAGGAGGGAAACTTGTACAATTGAGGAAATCACAATTGGCAAACTAAAATTCTTGACTTATGCTAATAACAAGGAAAGCAAAATGGAACAACTGATGGTGGTTAAATTATTGCACTCCTAGGTAATCAGTAAAGCAGAAGAGTATAGTTCCCTGTTTACTAATTGTTTAGAAACTGAAATACTTAAAGACTGCTAGAGCATAGACTGCATTTGAAATTCGCAGAGGTGTAAAAACAATAACAATAGGGTAATTATATTAGGTGATTTCAACTTTCCCAACGTTAATTGGGATAGACAGAGTGTTAAGGACTTGGATGGAGTGGATTTCTTGAAATGTGTACAGGAGAACTTTTTAGGTCAACAAGGGACCTAATTCTGGGGAATGAAGCCGGACAGCTGGCTGAGATGGTGGTGGAGGAGCATTTTGGTGACAGCGACCACAACATGGTACAGTTTAAGCTTGTTATGGACAAAGAAGTAGACAAGCTGCAAAAAACTGTTTTGGATTGGGGGAGAATGGATTTTAGTAAAATAAGGCAGGATCTGGCCAAGGGACTGGGAGCATCTACTTATGGGGAAATCTACAGAGGATCAGTAGGGGGGTGTTCAAAAAGGAAATGGGGAGGGTACAGGCTCAACATGTTCCCTCTAGGGTAATGGGAAGGAGTAACAAGCCCAGAGAACTATGGATGACCAGAGATATTCAGCATACGGTGAAAAGGAAAAGAGAGGCTTTTAGCAGGTACAGGGCAAGCAAATCAGTGGAGGCATTAGTGGAGTACAGACAGTGCAGGGTGGAGCTTAAGAAAGCAATTAGGAGAGCAAAGACGGGATGTGAGAAAGCTCTGGCTGGTAAAAGTAGGGAAAATCCCAAGATATTCTATAAATATATCAATGGGAAGAGGATAATCAGGGAAAAAGGAGGGCCCATTAGGGACCAAGTGGGCAATCTATGGGTGGAGCCAGAGGACATCGGTAGAGTGTTTAACGAATAATTCACATCTGTCTTCCTCCAAGATAATGAGGATGAAGGTATCGAACTTGGGGAGAGAGACTGCGAGGTTCTTGAGCAAATTGTTATAGGGAATGACAAGATATTGGAGGTGTTGGCAGGCTTAAAAGTGGACAAATATCCAGGTCCCAATGATTTGTGTCCCAGACTGCTGAGGGAGGCAAGGGAGGGGAATCGCAGGGGCTCTGACCCAAACTTTTAATTCCTCTCTGGCCACGGGGGATGTGCCAGAGGACTGGAGAACAGCTAATGTGGTTCTACTATTTAAGAAGGGTTGTAGAGATAAGCCTGGGAACTACAGGCCAGTGAGTCTCACGTCAGTGGTAGGGAAACTATTGGAGAAAATTCTGAAGGAGAGAATCTATCTCCACTTGGAGAGGCAAGGTTTAATCAGGAATAGTCAGCATGGCTTTGTCAAAGGGAGGTCATGTCTAACAAATTTGATTGAATTTTTTGAGGATGTGACCAGGTGTGTAGATGAGGGTAGTGCAGTTGATGTAGTTCATTTGGATTTCAGCAAAGCCTTTGACAAGGTCCCACATGGGAGACTTATAAAGAAGGCAAATGCACATGAGATACAGAGTAATTTGATAAGGTGGATTCAAAATTGGCTTAGATGCAGGAGACAGAGGTTGATGGCAGAAGGATGCTTTAGTGACTGGAAGCCAGTGTCCAGTGGCGTACCACAGGGATCTATGCTGGGTCCCCTATTATTCGTCATTTATATAAACAACATAGATGACTATGTGGCGGGTAGGATCAGTAAGTTTGCGGATGACACAAAGATTGGCCGGGTGGTTAACAGTGAGGTTGAGTGTCTTGGGCTACAGGAAGATATAGACAGGATGGTCAAATGGGCAGATAAGTGACAGATGGAATTTAACCCCGAAAAGTGAGAGGTGATATACTTTGAAAGGAGTAATTTGACAAGGAAGTATTCAATGAACGGCATGACACTAGGAAGTTCTGATGAACAAAGGGACCTTGGTGTGTGTCCATAGATCTCTGAAGGTGGAGGGGCATGTTAGTGGGCTGGTGAAAAAGGCATATGGGACACTTGCCTTTATCAATCAAGGCACAGATTACAAAGGTAGGCAGGTCATGTTGGAGTTGTATAGAACCTTGGTGAGGCCACAGATGGAGTACTGTGTGCAGTTCTGGTCGCCACATTATAGGAAGGATGTGATTGCACTGGAGGGGGTGCAGAGGAGATTCACCAGGATGTTGCCTGGGATGGAACATTTAAGTTATGAAGAGAAGTTGGATAGACTTGGGTTGTTTTCTTTGGAGCAGAGAAGACTGAGGGGCGACCTGATTGAGGTGTACAAGATTATGAGGGGCATGGACAGGGTGGATAGGGAGCAGCTGTTCCCCTTAGTTGAAGGGTCAGCCACGAGGGGACATAAGTTCAAGGTGAGGGGCAGGAGGTTTAGGGGGGGATGTGAGGAAAAACTTTTTTACCCAGAGGGTGGTGACGGGCTGGAATGCGCTGCCTGGGAGGGTGGTGGAGGCGGGTTGCCTCACATCCTTTAAAAAGTACCTGGATGAGCACTTGGCACCTCATAGCATCCAAGGCTATGGGCCAAGTGCTGGTCAATGGGATTAGGTAGGTAGGTCAGGTGTTTCTCACGTGTCGGTGCAGACTCGATGGGCCGAAGGGCCTTTTGTGCACTGTATGATTCTGAGAAATACTGAGAGGGTGAGACAACAGCGAACCTTTGTGAAGGAAATGTTTTCAGGAAAATAACAAATATTCCACCAACATGATGCTGAGGTTGATAAACCTGTTCACTTGATGAATACAATGAGAGAAATCTGGAAGTCAGTCTTTCAGGGAACGATTCTAGGTAGTAAAGGTCAAGAAGAGTTGCTGAAGCAAAGAACATTCCCAATAAACACTGGATGTCCCTGAATCCTTCAGAATTGCAGCTTAAAAGAAATGTACAGCTATAATCTTCCTTTATTTTCAAGGATCTTTTCAGGAAGGTCACAGGAAGTTTAAGCTGATGTGAAAATCAAATTACAACTGCTAATTAAATTAATTGGCTAAACCAATGAAACCAAATAATGAATATTCTAACTGACAGCAATGAACAATTCTTTGGGCATTAGTTCTAAAGCCACTATTCAACTATACCCGTGTTTTCACAGATCCTCTCCCACATGCAATGAGTTCTTTTGCTATTTTGTGACGCAAGCGATACTTCCTGAGCTCTTAACACCTCAGCACCGCTCCTGGGATTTCCCCTTGCTCCATACTGACCCACACCTCCTGCAGACCTCCCCAACACCAGCCTACACTCCCTGGGGAGCAGCCCCCCCCACCCCCACCCCCACCCCCACCCCCACCACCCTGTACCAGCCCACACCCCTAGGGAACCCCAGTTGCCAGCCACATCTCTTGTGGAAGACCCAGACCACCACCCCACCCCCCCCACTGAAAACACTGCAGTACCAGCCCATACCCTCTGGGACACCACAGCACCAGCCCAGAACTCCTGGAGAACCCCCCAGAACTGGCTCAGAATCCCAGGAGACCCCAGCCCAGGACCCTGTCAGGTCCCCCCTCGACAGCCCCAACACACAGCCCCCGCTAGGAACCCCCAGTACTAGCCCACGTCTTTGGGGGAGACCCAGCACCACCCCAGACCCCCGAAAACACTGCAATAGGAAACCACAGCCCATGGGAACCCCCACACCTCTTCCACCCTCAAAACCTGCGGGGCAGAACCCTCCTTTATCAGCTGTTGTCTGAGAAATGTGGATCGGTGGTTACGAACAGAAATGATTAAACTCTGTCGACCCACTGTCAGCCATCCACGATTGAATATGTAACAAGGTCCTCCATGTACACCCAGGGTCACAGGGACAAAAACAGAAAATGCTGGAAAAACTCAGCAGGTCTAACAGCATCTGTGGAGACAAAAAAAAACAAGAGTTAACATTTCGAGTCTGTATGAGTCTTCTACAGAGCTAAAGAGAAGTAAAAATGTGATGAAATTTATACTGTTCAGGGGGGTGTTGCAGGTGAAGCTGGATAGAAGGCCAGTGATACGTGGAGGCAAAGGAGAGATTGCCAGAGATGTCATGGACAAAAGGACAATGGGGTGTTAATGGCAGTGGGTACTGGCTAAAGGAGGTGCTGCTGGTGGCATTAAGGTCAGAAAGCCGAATGTGATAATAGCAGGACAAGGGTAAGCGCTCTGGAAAGAACAGCATGAACAAGTGACAGATGGCCCTAGTGGGGGTGGGGTGGGGGGAGGGGACGGTGGTGGGAAAAAAAGATCAAAAATGGGATAAAAGGTGGGGATAAAACAACGAATAAAAATGAAAATAAATAAAAATAAGTGGATCACAGGCACACTGGCTGAGAATAAAATCCATCACCGCTGTGTGTATGGGCCTCTTGGACATATAGGAAATATATATGGTATAAATATATATGTTATTTCCAACTAGAATATATATGGTATAAATATCTATGTTATCTCTAGCTAGAATATATATGGTATAAATATCTATGTTATCTCTAGCTAGAATATATATGGTATAAATATCTATGTTATCTCTAGCTAGAATATATATGGTATAAATATCTATGTTATCTCCAGCTAGAATATATATGGTATAAATATCTATGTTATCTCTAGCTAGAATATATATGATATAAATATCTATGTTATCTCTAGCTAGAATATATATGGTATAAATATCTATGTTATCTCTAGCTAGAATATATATGGTATAAATATCTATGTTATCTCTAGCTAGAATTCTGAAATCTGTTCACATTCAGTGAATGTTGACTGCGCTTCCCCTTATTGCTTGTGTGGAAATGTGTTCAAATATTGTTTAATAGATTGCAGAAGATTGGGGTCAGGCTTTTCAATTGTGTCTGCTTTCTGCAAACAGTCCAATAGAGGGAAATTATTAGTTGCCACAGTCATATTCTCATTAATCAATTTCCACTGTCCTTGTGTCTCGGTGAGGGATATGCATTCCCAAAGGGAAGTCTCATCAATAAACTTTACTACATTTGATGTAATTGAGATACCTGTGCAGTTCGCAGTGAATTGCATTAGCTTCAGGCTCACTAAAGAATTTCTTTTAAAAACAACTGTTCAGCCAGCACATTAGGGAACAAACCTTAATCTAGACTTTCTAATAAAAACAATTCATTCAGCCTCTGAGGCTCTGAAGGGATGAAAACTTGATCTGTAACCTGAATGTTTGACACATGTACCTGACACAATGTGCAGCAGTTCAACTGGATGAGGAGATGAGACCCGTGATGCGAATTGACCACTTTATTGGGAGTTCTTAAAAAAAATCTTCACAGAATCAGAAATTTGAGGGAGCAAAACAAGAGTTGGACTGAAACATTGCACAATGTGAACAGGAATACCCATCCTACATTCACTGCTTTGTATTCCAGATTCCAATTGGCTGAAATTGCTGGTAACCAACTGCCAGTTACAGAAACAGCTCCAAGGATCAGAGCTTCACAGCTTTGTAACTTGGTGAGGTTTCTTAGTTCAAGTCTGATTGTGCAAAAAAAATAATTAAATATTGGAATTAATTACTCTTCCCTCTTCCAGTACTGTGATCATTGGAAGCTTACAGTTGGCCAGCTCTATTCAATGAGGCACAACCCGATGGCAAATTTAAAAAAGAACATGCATTTCTCCAACACCTTTCACAGCTCTAGAATGTCAAACACAGCAGCCAGCACACATAGCAAATCCCCCAAACATCAAGAGGCTAAATGACCAATTAAACTCCTTTAGTAGTGCTGGTTGGCAGAATAAATGTTAGCCAGGACACTAAGGGAGAACACTTTGTTCTTCAAATAGTGCCATGGGATCTTTTATTTCCACCGGAGAAGACAGATGGAGCCTCTTATATGAGAAACGGCACCAGCGACAGTCCTGCACTCCATCAGTAGTGCACTAAAATGTCAGCTTGCATTATGTGGTCACGTCTGGCATGGGGGTGTGAACCACCAAGAAGAGAGAGCTTCCACATCTCGCACTGACCAAATAACTCTATCAAGCCGAGTATTCCCAATGCTGAAAATCTGGGACAAAATAGAAAAAGGTGGCGGGACCTAGTCAATCAGTATGTGAGGTGAGAGGATGGACAGTTGTCATTTTAGGTGACTGTCGAGCTGATTAGCTAGCCTGTTCTTAATGGTACCCTTTCGTAACTCAGTCACTGAGCCCTGACAGGAGTGGCAGGAGTGGTCTCCATGTATAAGGAAATTTCTGGATCTATTGTACTATCAGTCCAGTGTTACTGCAGAACTATTTCAGGAGGGACTATTTCTGGAGCTGTGTCTTGACCACATTCTGTGTAGGATTGTCATGAAGCCATGTTGGGTAGACGATTTCATACCACATGGGCCGGTCAGTGTATGGAGTATAAGCTCCAGTGCAACATCAAACTAGATTTTTTAAAAAATTCATTCATGGGATGTGGGCATCACTGGTTAAGACAGCATTTATTGCCCATCCCTAATTGCCCTTGGTGGTGAGCTGCCTTCTTGAACTGCTGCAGTCCATGTGGTGTAGGTACACCCACAGTGCAGTTAGGGAGGGGGTTCCAGGATTTTGACCCAGAGACAGTGAAGGAATGGTGATATATTTCCAAGGCAGGATGGTGAGTGGCTTGGAGGGGAACTTCCAGATGGAGGTGTTCCCATCTATCTGCTGCCCTTGTCTTTCTAGGTGATGGTGGTCATGCGTTTTGAAGGTGCTGTCTAAGGAGGCTTGGTGTGTTCCTGTAGTGTATCTTATAGATGGTACACACTGCTGCCACTGTACGTCGGTGGTGGAGGGAGTGAATATTTGTGGATGTGATGCCAATCAAGTGGGCTACTTTGTCCTGGATGGTGTCAAGCTTCTTCAGTGTTGTAGGAGCTGCACTCACCCAGGCAAGTGGGGAGTATTTCATCACACTCCTGACTTCTGCCTTGTAGATGGTGGACAGGCTTTGGGGGGCCGGGAGGTGAGTTACTCACTGCAGGATTCCCAGCCTCTGACCTGCTCCTATAGCCCAGTATTTATGTGGCTAGTCCAGTTCAGTTTCTGGTCAATGGTAACCGTACCCCCAGGAGCAGGATTCGGTGATGGGAATGCCATTGAACATCAAGAGGTGATGGTTAGATTCTCTCTTTTTTGGAGATGGTCATTGCCTGGTACTTGTGTGGCATGAATGTTACTTGCCACTTGTCAGCCCAAGCCTGGATATTATCCAGATTTTGCTGCATTTGGACATGGACTGCTTCAGTATCTGAGGAGTTGTGAATGGTTGTGAACATTGTGCAATCATCAGCAAACATCCCCACTTCTGACCTTATGATGGAAGGAAGGTCACTGATGAAGCAGCTGAAGATGGTTGGGCCGAGGACACTACCCTGAGGAACTCCTGCAGTGATGTCCTGGAGCTGAGGTGATTGACCTCCAACAACCACAACCATCTTCCTTTGTGCTGGGTATGACTCCAACCAGCGGAGAGTTTTCCCCTGATTCTCATTGACTCCAATTTTGCTAGGGCTCCTTGAAGCTACACTCTGTCAAATGCGGCCTTGATGTCAAGGGCAGTCACTCTCACCTCACCTCTGGAGCTCAGCTCTTTTGTCCATGTTTGAACCAAGGCAGTAATGAGGTCAGGAGTTGAGTGGCCCTGGCGGAGCCCAAACTGAGTGCCAGTGAGCAGGCTATTGCCAAGCAAGTGCCACTTGATAACACTGACCACTTCCATCACTTTACTGATGATCAAGAGTAGACTGATGGGGCAGTAATTGGCCAGGTTGGATTTGTCCTGCTTTTTGTGTACAGGACATAACTGAGCAACTTTCCACATAGCCGGGTAGATGCCAGTGTTGTAGCTGCACTGGAACTGCTTGGCTAGGGGAACGGCAAGTTCTGGAACACAAGTCTTCAGTACTATTGCTGGAATATTGTCAGGGCCCATAGTCTTTGCAGTATCCAGTGCCTTCAGCTGTTTCTTGTTACACGTGGAGTGAATCGAATTGGCTGAAAACTGACATCTGTGATGCTGGGGACCCCCGGCAGAGATCCCTGGAGAAGTGATTCATAATTAATGTGTATGGTGTTTCCAACTGACACTAAATGACCCGTTAAAGAGAGAAAGTGCAATCTTGCAATTACGCTAATGTCTGTATTGCTTTCTTTATTCATTAACCAAATATTCTTGTGGGTCTGGAACTAAAAGCAGCTTGCTATTATCACACCAATACAAGTGGCTATTTGTAGACTAACAAGAGTGGTACCTGGGACTTCCTAATCCCCCTTCTGTGCAGAGTTTTTTTTGTTGTAGAGTTTAAGACTGAAAATGGCCACACCTACATTCTCAGAATAATTAAAATTTACCATTTGGGACTGGAGTTTCATGTGTTGATAAGGCTTTCTCCGAATCCAGAGAGTTCAGTTCACTGGGAGTCAGGCACTGACAGGTGAGTATAAAATCTGTATCTCAAGTCGAAGGTTGTAAACTGTCAGATGGAGAACATGCCAGCTCCGATGAATTGTGTGCACGCCTTAAACACCATCCTGTCAGCTTTTACATCTTATTTTATCGATGGAATTTAATTAAGGAAAATATTGAATGTCAATATAATTTACCATTTCCACCGGGAAGTGTCAAAACCATGGGAAAAGTCTGAGAGGGTCAGAGGTGAACGATTGTAAGAAAGGAATATACCAAACAGCCTGATTCAATCTATAACTTTGATCCCAATGTGCTTGTATGTTCCTGTAGGCAGCAATGTCAGAAAAATCCTTTATTCCTTTTCAGATTGTTGTGTTATTAGGGTAACTCTGCTGAATGTTCACGAATAGGTCTCTCCTGGGATAATAGCAAAGCTTATCAACTGAGGAGCTGTCACTTAATTTGAATATAATTGTGTGTCAGTATTTACAGGGGTTCCCCGGGGAGTGTGTCAGTATTTACGGGGTGTCCCTGGGGAGTGTGTCAGTATTTACAGGGGTATCCCCAGGGAGTGTGTCAGTATTTACAGGGATTCCCTGGGGAGTGTGTCAGTATTTACAGGGGGTCCCCGGGAGTGTGTCAGTATTTACAGGGGTTCCCTGGGAGTGTGTCAGTATTTACAGGGGTTCCCTGGGAAGTGTGTCAGTATTTACGGGGTGTCCCCGGGGAGTGTGTCAGTATTTACAGGGTGTCCCCGGGGAGTGTGTCAGTATTTACAGGGGGTTCCCGGGGAGTGTGTCAGTATTTACAGGGGGTCCCTGGGGAGTGTGTCAGTATTTACAGGGGGTCCCTGGGGTGTGTGTTAGTATTTACAGGGGCTCCCAGGGGAGTGTGTCAGTATTCACAGGGGGTCCCTGGGGAGTGTGTCAGTATTTACAGGGGCTCCCAGGGGAGTGTGTCAGTATTTACAGGGGGTCCCCGGGGAGTGTGTCAGTATTTACAGGGGGACCCCGGGGAGTATATCAGTATTTACAGGGGAGTCCCCGGGGAGTGTGTCAGTATTTACAGGGGGGTCCCCGGGGAGTGTGTCAGTATTTACAGGGTGTCCCCAGGGAGTGTGTCAGTATTTACAGGGTGTCCCCGGGGAGTGTGTCAGTATTTACGGGGGGGGGTCCCCGGGGAGTGTGTCAGTATTTATGGGCCAGGTCCCTGGTGAGTGTGTCAGTATTTACAGGGTGTCCCCGGGGAGTGTGTCAGTATTTACAGGGGGCGGGTCCCCGGGGAGTGTGTCAGTATTTACAGGGGGTCCCCGGGGAGTGTGTCAGTATTTACAGGGGGTCCCCGGGGAGTGTGTCAGTATTTACAGGGGGGTCCCCGGGGAGTGTGTCAGTATTTACAGGGGGTCCCCGGGGAGTGTGTCAGTATTTACAGGGGGGGGTCCCCGGGGAGTGTGTCAGTATTTACAGGATTTCCCCGGGGAGTGTGTCAGTATTTACGGGGGGGGGTCCCCGGGGAGTGTGTCAGTATTTATGGGCCAGGTCCCTGGTGAGTGTGTCAGTATTTACAGGGTGTCCCCGGGGAGTGTGTCAGTATTTACAGGGGGCGGGTCCCCGGGGAGTGTGTCAGTATTTACAGGGGGTCCCCGGGGAGTGTGTCAGTATTTACAGGGGGTCCCCGGGGAGTGTGTCAGTATTTACAGGGGGGTCCCCGGGGAGTGTGTCAGTATTTACAGGGGGTCCCCGGGGAGTGTGTCAGTATTTACAGGGGGGGGTCCCCGGGGAGTGTGTCAGTATTTACAGGATTTCCCCGGGGAGTGTGTCAGTATTTACAGGGGGGGTCCCCAGGGAGTGTGTCAGTATTTACAGGGGGGGGTCCCCGGGGAGTGTGTCAGTATTTACAGGATTTCCCCGGGGAGTGTGTCAGTATTTACAGGGGGGGGGTCCCCAGGGAGTGTGTCAGTATTTACAGGGGGGGGGTCCCCAGGGAGTGTGTCAGTATTTACAGGGGGGGGGGTCCCCAGGGAGTGTGTCAGTATTTACAGGGGGGTCCCCGGGGAGTGTGTCAGTATTTACAGGGGGGGGTCCCCGGGGAGTGCGTCAGTATTTACAGGATTTCCCCGGGGAGTGTGTCAGTATCTACAGGGGGTCCCCGGGGAGTGTGTCAGTATTTACAGGATTTCCCCGGGGAGTGTGTCAGTATTTACAGGATTTCCCCAGGGAGTGTGTCAGTATTTATGGGCCGGGTCCCTGGGGAGTGTGTCAGTATTTATGGGCCGGGTCCCTGGGGAGTGTGTCAGTATTTATGGGGCGGGTCCTTGGGGAGTGTATCAGTATTTATGGGGCGGGTCCCTGGGGAATGTGTCAGTATTTATGGGGCGGGTCCCTGGGGAGTGTGTCAGTATTTATGGGGCGGGTCCCTGGGGAATGTGTCAGTATTTATGGGGCGGGTCCCTGGGGAGTGTGTCAGTATTTATGGGGCGGGTCCTTGGGGAGTGTATCAGTATTTATGGGGCGGGTCCCTGGGGAGTGTGTCAGTATTTATGGGGCGGGTCCCTGGGGAATGTGTCAGTATTTATGGGGCGGGTCCCTGGGGAGTGTGTCAGTATTTATGGGGCGGGTCCCTGGGGAATGTGTCAGTATTTATGGGGTGGGTCCCTGGAGAACATGCCAGTATTTACAAGGGGTCCCTGAGGAATATGTCAGTATTTACCGGGGTCCCCAGAGAGTGTGTCAGTATTTTTACATAGTCTCATCCCAAGTTGTAGTTAACCTTTTAAAAATTTGGGATAGAATTGGCTGATTTTTTTAATACTTTCTTGGGGTGTGGTTGTCGCTGGCTGGGCCAGCATTTATTGCCCATCCCTAATTGTCCTTGAGAAGTTGGTGGTGAACTGCCTTCTTGAACTGCTGCAGTCCGTGTGGTTTAGGTACACCCACAGTGTTGTTAGGGAGGCAGTTCCAGGATTTTGACCCAGCGACAGTGAAGGTACAGCGATATATTCCAAGTCAGGGTGGTGAGTGACTTGGAGGGGAACTTCCAGGTGGTGCTGTTCCCATCTCTCTGCTGTCCTTGTCCTTCTAGATGGACAGCAGTCGTGGGTTTGGAAGGTGCTGCCTAAGGAGCCTTGGAGAGTTTCTGCTGTGCATCTGGTAGATAGTACACACACTGCTGCTACTGTGCGTCGGTGGTGGTGGGAGTGAATATTTGTGGATGTGGTGCCAATCAAGCGGGCTGCTTTGTCCTGGATGGTGTCAAGCTTCTTGAGTGTTGTGGGAGCTGCACTCATTCAGGCAAGTGGGGAGTATTCCATCACACTCCTGCCTTGTGCCTTGTAGATGGTGGACAGGCTTTGGGGAGTCAGGAGGTGAGTAACTCATCACAGAATTCCTAGCCTCTGACCTGCTCTTGTAGCCACAGTGTTTATATGGCTAGTCCAGTTCAATGGTAACCCCCAGGATGTTGATAGTGAGGGATTCAGCGATGGTCAACATGACAGAAAGTTAATAATTAGAAATAGCAAATAACCAAGGCTAAAGCAATGAATTAATATGGAATTATTTTAACAAGTCAATAAGATGAGTTTGATTATGTGGGGGAAATCTTCATTGATTGATTGCAAATTGGAGTGAGGAAACTAGTCTTAAATGAGGACTAGGTTGATTTATAGACAGATTGCTGAGCTATTTCTGTACATATCCCAACAACAAAGAAAGACTTTCAATTATATAACACCTATCACAACCTCAGGCCACCTCAAAGTGTTTCACAGCCGATGAAATGCAGTTTTTAAGTGCAGGAATAAGAAGCCTTACAGTAACTAATATCTGGCAGTGACCCAGGAAAAGACTGCAGACACAGCCTCATTAAATTCTATATTGTGGGACCGAGGGACATAAAATTGAATCACTAGGTGTAAGGAAAACCTATTTCCAAACCATTAACTTTGAGATGTGAGGGGCGGGGGAGATTAATAAGGATGGAATACTTTCCCTTGGTTGTAATGGAGACATTGCAAGTTGAATATATCTAGAAATAACACGTTAATACGTTAAACCTAGAGCTAAATGGGAAGAGAGATGATAATGAAAAACACAAACCGATGTTAGGAAGCTGAAAAGGAGAAAGAGTGGGGGAAATGGAAGCAAGGGCAGAATGGTCAGCGCTAGCATTGGAAATAGCTGAAGTTAATGGAGCTGCAAATTACATTCAACAATGAGATGAGGTTAGATTAGAAAATAATGTTTTTCAAGGTGTTGAAGTGATTTTTTTAAACCTATGAAGGAGAGAGAATGAAAGAATAAATGGGCACCTTAAAGAGGAGCTTGAGATTGGGGAGTAAGAGACCAGGTGGGGAGAACTGATGGGCCTTTCCAGGGTTTTGGTGCAGGCCAGTTTCTAGCTGTTGAGAGGAATTTGAAGGAAACAGTTCCGAGTTTATAGAGAAACTAACCATTGCTAAGATTAAAATGTCGGAGTGATTGACAATGTGACAGCTTCCCCAAAATGCCAATGAATCAAATATTCCAGGTATCGGGAGCAGTGTGTAATCCTTCAGTAAATACTGGCTCAAAAACAATAGTTAAGAAACCACAGAAAAAAAATAACCATCAGGTGTCCGAACCTTTGAAAGGTCGTCATTTTGAATCTGTCCCGTCCTTTAAAAGCTCAGTTAAAGTTCTTCCTATTTAAGATCCTGGGGGGTATGGACCGGGTAACTAGTGAGAAACTGTTCCCACTCAAGAGAACATCAAGAACTAGGGGGCACGGATTCAAAATAATTGGCAAAAAGAGTAAATATGACATGAGGGAAAGTTTCTTTCACCCAGAGGGTGGTTGGAGTCTGGAACAAACTTCCTGAGTGGGTGATGGAGGCAGGTTCCAGCGAGGTGTAGCAAAGGGAATTGGATTGTTATCTGAAAATAAAGAATGCAAGGTTATGGGGATAAGGCAGGGGAGTGGGACTAGGTGGAATGCTCTTTCAGAGAGCCAGTGCAGGCTCGATGGGCCAAATGGCCTCCTTCTGCACAGTATAGATTCTGTGAATTTGGGTGAAAGAACTTTCACTTTGGTAAAACCGACTCTCTGAAGAAGCTTTTTCTTCCCTTTGGGATTGTCGGCTGCAGAATGTGATGGTGAATGATGAATGAAGGTACTTTTAGGTTGTTGACACTGGACAATCACATTGCTGAGAACCTGGAGTCAGCTGTAGACCATACTGGGTAAGGACAGCAGATTTACTTTACTCAAGGACATTCCTGAACCAAATGGGTTTTAACAACAACCTCATAATTTCATGTTCACCATCATTGTGCCTAGCTTTTTATTTCAGATTTATTAACTTAATAGAATTTAAATATCTGTTTGGTTAGCACAGAACTTGAGTGTTGCTGAAAAAAAGACACATGATGTTGAAGCTTTTCATCTTGCACTCATCAGGACAATTCACAAGAAAACACCAATAGTAAAGGGAACAGCCATTTATATCACATGAGCAGCGATGGCTGATTGGTTGGCAAGCGGACTCTGATTGGCAGAGGTGCTGCCATGGAGAGTGCATCAAGAACAGTTAACTGCCAAGCTTTTGTTCAAATTCAAACCAGGCAAGTTGACTGATTGGTCAAGGCGTTGCCATGGAGAATGAACCAGGGAATGGCTGTGCCCCAAGCTTTTAAGTTGAAAAATGTGCAATGCATGGACATGCTGCTTCTGTCTGCAAGGGACAGAGTCCTGTGTGTGAATGTGTATAGTTCTGGCATGTGTAAGTGAGCCACATTGCAAGCCCGACTGATAATCTTAAATTGGGTTTCAGTGTAATTCTTAGCTCAATAAGGATTGTTTAGCAAATGTTGTCCAATTGCATAATCACATCTAATGTTAGACACCGTGTTTTGAGTTTTGCAAGCACAGGCTGGTTGGGTACAGTCAGTACCTTGCCTGTTGTGAACAGCCGAAGGAACCTGCTGTTTGGTACAATCAGCCAGTCTTTGGGACGTGCAGCCTACATACCTGGCCTCACACTAGCACTGAAATTCATATACCACGTTACTCATTTGTGTGATAGGCAGAACATCTTTTTGGCTTGAAGGCGCCATCCTGTTAGTGGCAAATATCACTCATGTTGCTACTGTATAGTAGCAGCATGAAATAGCTAGCTTCACCTGTTGCTCAAATCTTTGAGACACCTATACCTTCCAAGGTAGCCTGAGGTCAATTGGGCACTTTTCAGGGCCAGAGGTGGTGATCTTAGGCCCATTCATGGGATATACACTGAGCAATGATCTGATTGGAGGAGCCATTATCCTGCAGCATGGCTTTGATGTGCCTGGTTTCAGCATCAAGCTTGCATAGTGAGCAAATGGCTCTAGCCCTATTTACAAGATGCCGATAAGGCCTATCTTATACAGGTAGTGAGTGAAACTGTAGGAATCCCAACGTGTATATTGACAGTGAAGGTAAGCTCGCTGTAGACAGTAGTAGAGAACCCATTGGCAGATTTCTCAACTAGGATGTCGAGGAAAGGGAGCTTGTTACCCTGCTCCATTTTGAAGGTGAATTTAAATGCAGGATGGAGCCTGTTAGGGTGTATAAGGAAATCCTTATATGCAACTTCAGATTCAAATATAGTAAGTGTAATATTTATCCATCAGAAATATGCAAAGAGCAGAAGGTCAGGGGTCAAAAATGTGTTTCTTGCAGAAACCAAGAAAGATGTTCGAGTGAGCTGGGCCTAGAGGGGATCCCATGGTAACACCATCTGTTTGGGCACACATGAAGTTGTTAAAACTGAGCTCAACCACACAACTTGCTGAGCTCATAAATTCAGTGAATACAGATTCAGACAATGACAATGTGTCTAGATCACCATGATATAATGATGTGGTGCAAATCTCTATGGCTTATTCAGCAGTACGTTGGTGAACAGGCTAGAAATGTCAAATGAGCACATGGACATGATTTTGCTTACGAAATGCAAGTATTGTATGATCTTCACAAAGGTGATGGAATCCTTCACCGTGTAGATGCAAAACTTGCGCAAAACTGGTTGTAACAATTCACTCACCCATTTGGACAATTCATGTGGACAGAAGAGGTCATAGATTTTTTTATATTAATTTAGGGGTGTGGGTGTCACTGGCTGGGCCAGCATTTATTGCCCATCCCTAATTGCCCTTGAGAGGTGGTGAGCTGCCTTCATGAACGGTAAAACAGTCCATGTGGAGTAGGTGCACCCACAGTGCTGTTAGGAAGGGAGTTCCAGGATTTTGATCCAGCAACAGTGAAGGAACAGCAATATATTTCCAAGTCAGGGTGGTGAGTGACTTGAAGGAGAACTTCCAGGTGATGGTGTTCCCATGTGTCTGCTGTCCTTGTCCTTCTAGATGGTAGTGGTCGTGGGTTTGGAAGATGCTGTCTAAGGAGCCTTGGTGAATTCATGCAATGCATCTTGTAGATGGTACACACTGCTGCCACTGTGCGTCGGTGGTGGAGGGAGTGAATGTTTGTGGATGTGGTACCAATCAAGCGGGTTGCTTTGCCCTGGACGGTGTCAAGCTAACTTCGAGAAGTTCATATAGAATAAATTATTTCAAACTACTCCACTAGAGGAATTAAACTCTTTAAAATCATTGATGAATACTCTGTTAATCTAGTAAAGGAGGGAATTACGTGAAGGGATTAGAAATTTAAACACCACTGCCCAGTATTTCAGAACCTGGTATTCTGCTAGCGTACACATTCTGAAGCTAGGCCAGAATTTCTGTGATTCTCGGCATACAATCCGACGAGGAGAAATTTTCCTAGTCAAAATCCTTTAATAGATCAACCCCGTTACAGTAAGAAAACAGCTTGCAATATTGATAATAAAGTACCGGTTCAGGGCAGTACACCAGGAACTGAGAAACAGTTGGATAGAATTGAACGTTTGGATATTATTTCAAACATAAAGTTGAACACAACATGTGTCATAGGACAGTTGTTGCCTTGAATCTGCCAATGTTCTGTCTATCAAACACTGGCCAAGATAAAGTAGGCTCTGAAGAAGGGTCATAAGGACTCAAAATGTTAACTCTGCTCCTCTCTCCACAGATGCTGCCAAACCTGCCATGTTTTTCCAGCATTTTCTGTTTTTATTTATTGTTAAAGTTGAACTGTGCTTCTTCGATATCAATTCCAACAGTTTGATTCTGTTGTCAATATTGGGTTGATAGCCCCTTGGATCCAATGATTCTGCCTCAGGCTGTGGCCAAGTTCACAGGAAATGCATTTTCCAAATGTGAGTTAAAATTGCGAGTTCGCTGAGATATATTTATAATCAGTCTGATCCTCGGCTGTGGGAACACTGAGGTGCAGGGTGAGATTATGATTGACGTGAAGCACTGATAAAAGGAAAAGAAGGAAAGAGAACAGTAAGGAGTCAAATGCTTTTGAAATGTGGTCACTTTTCTAATGTGTGGATACGCACACAGAAAAATCCCAAAAACACAAATGTGCAAAAACGATCTGCTTTTTTAGTGAGTACTTTGGAAATTAAATGGTTCGCAGACAGTAGGGGGAATACCCATTTCCTTCAAACTCGGCCATTAAATTAGCCCCAACAGTGCAGCACTCCCTCAGTACTGACCTTCCGACAGTGCGACGTTCTCTCAGTACTGAGCATCCGACGGTGCAGCACCCCCTCATTACTAACCCTCTGACAGTGCAGCACTCCCTCAGTACTGACCCTCCGACAGTGTGGCACTCCCTCATCACTGACGTTCCAACAGTGTGGCACTCCCTCAGTACTGACCCTCCGATAGTGCAGCACTCCCTCAGCACTGACCCTCAGACAATCTGGCACTCACTCAGCACTGACCATCTGACAGTGCAGCAGTCCCTCAGTACTGACCCTCCAACGGCGCAGAACTCCCTCAGTACTGACCCTCTGACAGTGCTGTTCCCCCTCAGTACTGATCCTCTGACAGTGCAGCACTCCCTCATTACTAACCCTCTGACAGTGCAGCATTCCCTCAGTATTGACCCTCCGACAGTGTGGCACTCCTTCATTACTAACTCTGTGACAGTACAGCACTCCCTCAGTACTGACCCTCCAGCAGTGTGGCACTCCCTCATCACTGAACCTTCAACAGTGTGGCACTCCCTCAGTACTGACCCTCTGACAATGCAGCACTCCCTCAGTACTGAACCTCTGATGGTGCAGTATTCCCTCACTACTGACTCTCCGACGGTGTGGCACTCCCTCATCACTGACCCTCCAACAGTGTGGCACTCCCTCAGTACTGACCCTCTGACAATGTAGCACTCCCTCAGTACTGAACCTCTGATGGTGCAGCATTCCCTCACTACTGACTCTCCGACGGTGTGGCACTCTCTCAGCACTGACTCTCTGACAATGCAGCACTCCCAGAGTCCGGACCCTCCAACAGTGTGGCACTCCCTCTGTACTGACTCTCTGACAGTGTGGCACTCCCTCTGTACTGACACTCAGACAGTGTGGCACTCCCTCTGGACTGACTCTCTGACAGTGTGGCACTCTATCTGTACTGACTCTCTGACAGTGTGGCACTCCCTCTGTAATGACCCTCCAACAGTGTGGCACTCCCTCAGTACTGACCCTCTGACAGTGTGGCACTCCCTCAGTACTGACTCTCTGACAATGCAGCAATCCCAGAGTCCGGACCCTCCAACAGTGTGGCACTCCCTCTGTACTGACTCTCTGACAGTGTGGCACTCCCTCTGTACTGACCCTCAGACAGTGTGGCACTCCCTCTGTACTGACTCTCTGACAGTGTGGCACTCCCTCTGTACTGACCCTCAGACAGTGTGGCACTCCCTCTGTACTGACTCTCTGACAGTGTGGCACTCCCTCATCACTGACCCTCCAACAGTGTGGCACTCCCTCTGTACTGACCCTTGAACAGTGTGGCACTCCCTCAATACTGACTCTCTGACAGTGTGGCAATCCCTCTGTACTGACTCTCTGACAATGCAGCACTCCCAGAGAGCTGACCATGCAACAGTGTGGCACTCCCTCTGTACTGAATCTCTGACAGTGTGGCACTCCCTCATCACTGATCCTCCAACAGTGTGGCACTCCCAGAGTCCTGACCCTCCAACAGTGCGGCACTCCCTCAGTACTGACCCTCGGACAGTGTGGCACTCCCTCTGTACTGACTCTCTTGACAGTGTGGCACTCCCTCTGTACTGACTCTCTGACAGTGTGGCACTCCTTCTATACTGACTCTCTGACAGTGTGGCACTCCCTCTGTACTGAGTCTCTGACAGTGTGGCACTCCCTCTTTTCTGAGTCTCTGACAGTGTGGCACTCCCTCTGTACTGACTCTCTGACAATGCAGAACTCCCAGAGTACTGACCCTCCAACAGTGTGGCACTCCCTCTGTACTGATTCTCTGACAATGCAGCACTCCCAGAGTACTGACATTCCAACAGTGTGGCAGTCCCTGTGTACTGACTCTCTGACAATGCAGCACTCCCAGAGTACTGACCCTCCAACAGTGTGGCACTCCATCTATACTGAGTCTCTGACAGTGTGGCACTCCCTCTGTACTGAGTCTCTGACAGTGTGGCACTCCTTCTGTACTGACTCTCTGACAGTGAGGCACTCCCTCTGTACTGACTCTCTGACAATGCAGCACTCCCAGAGTGCCCTCCCAGAGACCCTCCAAAAGTGTGGCACTCCCTCTGTACTGACTTTCTGGCAGTGTGGCACGCCCTCTGTACTGACTCACTGACAGTGTGGTACTCCCTCAGTACTGACTCTCCGAAGGTGTGGCACTCCCTCATCACTGACCCTCCAACAGTGTGGCACTGCCTCAGTACTGACCCTTCAACAGTGTGTCACTCCTTCTGTACTGAACCTCTGATGGTGCTGCATTCCCTCACTACTGACTCTCCGACGGTGTGGCACTCTCTCAGCACTGACCCTCCAACAGTGTGGCACGCCCTCAGTACTGACCCTCCAACAGTGTGGCACTCCCTCTGTACTGACTCTCTGACAGTGTGGCACTCCCTCTGTACTGACTCTCTAACAATGCAGCACTCCCAGAGTACTGACCCTCCAACAGTGTGGCACTCATTCTGTACTGAGTCTCTGACAGTGTGGCACTCCCTCTGTACTGAGTTTCTGACAGTGTGGCACTCCCTCTTTTCTGAGTCTCTGGCACTGTGGCACTCCCTCAGTATTGGCCCTCTGACAATGCAGCACTCCCTCAGTACTGAACCTCTGATGGTGCAGTATTCCCTCACTACTGACTCTCCGACAGTGTGGCACTCCCTCATCACTCACCCTCCAACAGTGTGGCACTCCCTCAGTACTGACCCTCTGACAATGCAGCACTCCCTCAGTACTGAACATCTGATGGTGCAGCATTCCCTCACTACAGAGTCTCCGACGGTGTGGCACTCTCTCATCACTGACCCTTCAACAGTGTGGCACTCCCTCAGTACATACCCTCTGACAGTGTGGCACTCCCTCAGTACTGACTCTCTGACAATGCAGCACTCCCAGAGTCCTGACCCTCCAACAGTGTGGCACTCCCTCAGTACTGACCCTCGGACAGTGTGGCACTCCCTCTGTACTGACCCTCTGACAGTGTGGCACTCCTTCTGTACTGACTCTCTGACAACGCAGCACTCCCAGAGAACTGACCCTCCAACAGTGTGGCACTCACTCTGTACTGAGTCTCTGACAGTGTGGCACTCCCTCTGTACTGAGTTTCTGACAGTGTGGCTCTCCCTCTTTTCTGAGTCTCTGACAGTGTGGCACTCCTTCAGTACTGACTCTCGGACAGTGTGGCACTCCCTCTGTACTGAGTTTCTGACAGTGTGGCACTCCCTCTTTTCTGAGTCTCTGACAGTGTGGCACTCCCTCTTTTCTGAGTCTCTGACAGTGTGGCACTCCCTCAGTATTGACCCTCTGACAATGCAGCACTCCCTCACTACTGAACCTCTGATGGTGCAGTATTCCCTCACTACTGACTCTCCGACAGTGTGGCACTCCCTCATCACTGACCCTCCAACAGTGTGGCACTCCCTCAGTACTGACCCTCTGACAATGCAGCACTCCCTCAGTACTGAACATCTGATGGTGCAGCATTCCCTCACTACAGAGTCTCCGACGGTGTGGCACTCTCTCATCACTGACCCTTCAACAGTGTGGCACTCCCTCAGTACTGACCCTCTGACAGTGTTTGCCCTCCCTCAGTACTGACCCTCTGACAGTGTGGCACTCCCTCAGTACTGACTCTCTGACAATGCAGCACTCCCAGAGTCCTGACCCTCCAACAGTGTGGCACTCCCTCAGTACTGACCCTCGGACAGTGTGGCACTCCCTCTGTACTGACTCTCTGACAGTGTGGCACTCCTTCTGTACTGACTCTTTGACAATGCAGCACTCCCAGAGTACTGACCCTCCAACAGTGTGCCACTCCCTCTGTACTGAGTCTCTGACAATGTGGCACTCCCTCTGTACTGAGTTTCTGACAGTGTGGCACTCCCTCTTTTCTGAGTTTCTGACAGTGTGGCACTCCCTCAGTATTGACCCTCTGACAATGCAGCACTCCCTCAGTACTGAAACTCTGATGGTGCAGTATTCCCTCACTACTGACTCTCCGACAGTGTGGCACTCCCTCATCACTGACCCTCCAACAGTGTGGCACTCCCTCAGTACTGACCCTCTGACAATGCAGCACTCCCTCAGTACTGAACATCTGATGGTGCAGCATTCCCTCACTACAGAGTCTCCGACGGTGTGGCACTCTCTCATCACTGACCCTTCAACAGTGTGGCACTCCCTCAGTACTGACCCTCTGACAGTGTGGCACTCCCTCAGTACTGACTGTCTGACAATGCAGCACTCCCAGAGTCCTGACCCTCCAACAGTGTGGCACTCCCGCAGTACTGACCCTCGGACAGTGTGGCACTCCCTCTGTACTGACTCTCTGACAGTGTGGCACTCCTTCTGTACTGACTCTCTGACAATGCAGCACTCCCAGAGTACTGACCCTCCAACAGTGTGGCACTCCCTCTGTACTGAGTCTCTGACAGTGTGGCACTCCCTCTGTACTGAGTTTCTGACAGTGTGGCACTCCCTCATTTCTGAGTCTCTGACAGTGTGGCACTCCCTCTGTACTGACTCTCTGACAGTGTGGTATTCCCTCTGTACTGACTCTCGGACAGTGTGGTACTCCCTTTGTACTGACTCTCTGACAGTGTGGCACTCCCTCTGTACTGACCATCGGACAGTGTAGCACTCCCTCAGTACTGACTCTCTGACAGTGTGGCACTCCCTCTGTACTGACTCTCTTACGGTGTGGCACTCCCTCATCACTGACCCTCCAACAGTGTGGCACTCCCTCAGTACTGACCCTCCAACAGTGTGGCACTCCTTCAGTACTGAACCACTGGTGGTGCAACATTCCCTCACTACTGACTCTCCGACGGTGTGGCACTCTCTCAGCACTGACCCTCCAACAGTGTGGCACTCCTTCAGTACTGACCCTCTGACAGTGTGGCACTCCCTCAGTACTGACTCTCTGACAATGCAGCACTCCCAGAGTCCTGACCCTCCAACAGTGTGGCACTCCCTCTGTACTGACCCTCGAACAGTGTGGCACTCCCTCTGTACTGACTCTCTGACAGTGTGGCACTCCTTCTGTACTGACTCTCTGACAATGCAGCACTCCCAGAGTACTGACTCTCCAACAGTGTGCCACTCCATCTGTACTGAGTCTCTGACAGTGTGGCACTCCCTCTGTACTGAGTTTCTGACAGTGTGGCACTCCCTCTTTTCTGAGTCTCTGACAGTGTGGCACTCCCTCTGTACTGACTCTCTGACAGTGTGGCACTCCCTCTGTACTGAGTCTCTGACAGTGTGGCACTCCCTCTGTACTGACCCTCGGAGAGTGTGGCATTCCCTCAGTACTGACTCTCGGACAGTGTGGTACTCCCTCTGTACTGACTCTCTGACAGTGTGGCACTCCCTCTGTACTGATCCTCGGACAGTGTGGCACTCCCTCAGTACTGACTCTCTGACAATGCAGCACTCCCAGAGTCCTGACCCTCCAACAGTGTGGCACTCCCTCTGTACTGACCCTCGGACAGTGTGGCACTCCCTCTGTACTGACTCTCTGACAGTGTGGCACTCCCTCTGTACTGACTCTCTTACAGTGTGGCGCTCCTTCTGTACTGACTTTCTAACAGTGTGGCACTCCCTCTGTACTGACTCTCTGACAGTGTGGCACTCCCTCTATACTGACTATCTGACAGTGTGGCACTCCCTCTGTACTTACTCTCTGACAATGCAGCACTCCCAGAGTACTGACTCTCCAACAGTGTGGCACTCCCTCTGTACTGACTCTCTGACAATGCAGCACTCCCGGAGTACTGACCCTCAAACAGTGTGGCACTCCCTCTGTACTGAGTCTCTGACAGTGTGGCACTCCCTCTGTACTGACTCTCTGACAGTGTGGCACTCCCTTTGTACTGAGTCTCTGACAGTGTGGCACTCCTTCTGTAATGACTCTCTGACAGTGTGGCACTCCCTCTGTACTGACTCTCTGACAATGCAGCACTCCCAGAGTACTGACCCTCCAACAGTGTGGCACTCCCTCTATACTGACTCTCTGACAGTGTGGCACTCCCTCAGTACTGACCCTCAGACAGTGTGGCACTCCCTCATCACTGACCTTCCAACAGTGTGGCACTCTCTCTGTACTGACCCTCTGACAATGCAGCACTCCCTCAGTACTGAACCTCTGATGGTGCAGTATTCCCTCATTGCTGACTCTCCGACAGTGTGGCACTCCCTCATCACTGACCCTCCAACAGTGTGGCACTCCCTCAGTACTGACCCTCCAACAGTGTGGCACTCCCTCAGTACTGAACCTCTAATGGTGCAGCATTCCCTCACTACTGATTCTCCGACGGTGTGGCACACTCTCAGCACTGACCCTCCAACAGTGTGGCACTCCCTCAGTACTGACCCTCTGACAGTGTGGCACTCCCTCAGTACTGACTCTCTGACAATGCAGCACTCCCAGAGTCCTGACCCTCCAACAGTGTGGCACTCCCTCTGTACTGACCCTCGGACAGTGTGGCACTCCCTCTGTACTGACTCTCTGACAGTGTGGCACTCCCTCTGTACTGACTCTCCGACAGTGTGGCACTCCCTATGTACTGACCCTCGGACAGTGTGGCAGTCCCTCATCACTGACCCTCCAACAGTGTGGCACTCCCTCAGTATTGACCCTCTGACAATGCAGCACTCCCTCAGTACTGAACCTCTGATGGTGCAGTATTCCCTCACTACTGACTCTCCGACAGTGTGGCACTCCCTCATCACTCACCCTCCAACAGTGTGGCACTCCCTCAGTACTGACCCTCTGACAATGCAGCACTCCCTCAGTACTGAACATCTGATGGTGCAGCATTCCCTCACTACAGAGTCTCCGACGGTGTGGCACTCTCTCATCACTGACCCTTCAACAGTGTGGCACTCCCTCAGTACTGACCCTCTGACAGTGTGGCACTCCCTCAGTACTGACTCTCTGACAATGCAGCACTGCCAGAGTACTGACCCTCCAACAGTGTGGCACTCCCTCAGTACTGACCCTCAGACAGTGTGGCACTCCCTCTGTACTGACTCTCTGACAGTGTGGCACTCCTTCTGTACTGACTCTCCGACAATGCAGCACTCCCAGAGTACTGACCCTCCAAAAGTGTGGCACTCCCTTTGTACTGACTCTCTGACAGTGTGGCATTCCCTCTGTACTGACCATCGGACAGTGTGGCAGTCCCTCAGTACTGACCCTCGGACAGTGTGGCACTCCCTCTGTACTGACTCTCTGACAGTGTGGCACTCCCTCTGTACTGACTCTCTGACAATGCAGCACTCCCAGAGTACTGACCCTCCAACAGTATGGCACTCATTCTGTACTGAGTCTCTGACAGTGTGGCACTCCCTCTGTACTGAGTTTCTGACAGTGTGGCACTCCCTCTTTTCTGAGACTCTGGCACTGTGGCACTCCCTCAGTATTGACCCTCTGACAATGCAGCACTCCCTCAGTACTGAACCTCTGATGGTGCAGTATTCCCTCACTACTGACTCTCCGACAGTGTGGCACTCCCTCAGTACTGACCCTCTGGCAGTGTGGCAGTCCCTCAGTACTGACTCTCTGACAATGCAGCAAACCCAGAATCCTGACCGTCCAGCAGTGTGGCACTCCCTCTGTACTGACCCTCGGACCGTGTGGCACTCCCTCTGTACTGACTCTCTGACAGTGTGGCACTCTCTCTGTACTGACTCTCTGACAATGCAGCACTCCCAGTGTTCTGACCCTCCAACAGTGTGGCACTCCCTCTGTACTGAGTCTCTGACAGTGTGGCACTCCCTCTGTACTGAGTTTCTGACAGTGTGGCACTCCCTCTTTTCTGAGTCTCTGACAGTGTGGCACTCCCTCTGTACTGACTCTCTGACAGTGTGGCACTCCCTCTGTACTGAGTCTCTGACAGTGTGGCACTCCCTCTGTACTGACCCTCGGAGAGTGTGGCATTCCCTCAGTACTGACTCTCGGACAGTGTGGTACTCCCTCTGTACTGACTCTCTGACAGTGTGGCACTCCCTCTGTACTGATCCTCGGACAGTGTGGCACTCCCTCAGTACTGACTCTCTGACAATGCAGCACTCCCAGAGTCCTGAGCCTACAACAGTGTGGCACTCCCTTTGTACTGACCCTCGGACAGTGTGGCACTCCCTCTGTACTGACTCTCTGACAGTGTGGCACTCCCTCTGTACTGACTCTCTTACAGTGTGGCGCTCCCTCTGTACTGACTTTCTGACAGTGTGGCACTCCCTCTGTACTGACTCTCTGACAGTGTGGCACTCCCTCTATACTGACTCTCTGACAGTGTGGCACTCCCTCTGTACTTACTCTCTGACAATGCAGCACTCCCAGAGTACTGACTCTCCAACAGTGTGGCACTCCCTCTGTACTGACTCTCTGACAATGCAGCACTCCCGGAGTACTGACCCTCAAACAGTGTGGCACTCCCTCTGTACTGAGTCTCTGACAGTGTGGCACTCCCTCTGTACTGACTCTGACAGTGTGGCACTCCCTCTGTACTGAGTCTCTGACAGTGTGGCACTCCTTCTGTATTGACTCTCTGACAGTGTGGCACTCCCTCTGTACTGACTCTCTGACAATGCAGCACTCCCAGAGTACTAACCCTCCAACAGTGTGGCACTCCCTCTATGCTGACTCTCTGACAGTGTGGCACTCCCTCAGTACTGACCCTCAGACAGTGTGGCACTCCCTCATCACTGACCCTCCAACAGTGTGGCACTCTCTCTGTACTGACCCTCTGACAATGCAGCACTCCCTCAGTACTGAACCTCTGATGGTGCAGTATTCCCTCATTACTGACTCTCCGACAGTGTGGCACTCCCTCATCACTGACCCTCCAACAGTGTGGCACTCCCTCAGTACTGACCCTCCAACAGTGTGGCACTCCCTCAGTACTGAACCTTTAATTTTGCAGCATTCCCTCACTACTGACTCTCCGACGGTGTGGCAATCTCTCAGCACTGACCCTCCAACAGTGTGGCACTCCCTCAGTACTGACCCTCTGACAGTGTGGCACTCCCTCTGTACTGACTCTCTGACGGTGTGGCACTCCCTCATCACTGACCCTCCAACAGTGTGGCACTCCCTCAGTACTGACCCTCCAACAGTGTGGCACTCCCTCAGTACTGAACCTCTGGTGGTGCAGCATTCGCTCACTACTGACTCTCCGACGGTGTGGCACTCTCTCAGCACTGACCCTCCAGCAGTGTGGCACTCCCTCAGTACTGACCCTCTGACAGTGTGGCACTCCCTCACTACTGACTCTCTGACAATGCAGCACTCCTAGAGTCCTGACCCTCCAACAGTGTGGCACTCCCTCTGTACTGAACCTCGGACAGTGTGGCACTCCCTCTGTACTGACTCTCTGACAGTGTGGCACTCCTTCTCTACTGACTCTCCGACAATGCAGCACTCCCAGAGTACTGACCCTCCAAAAGTGTGGCACTCCCTTTGTACTGACTCTCTGACAGTGTGGCATTCCCTCTGTACTGACCATCGGACAGTGTGGCAGTCCCTCAGTACTGACCCTCGGACAGTGTGGCACTCCCTCTGTACTGACTCTCTGACAGTGTGGCACTCCCTCTGTACTGACTCTCTGACAATGCAGCACTCCCAGAGTACTGACCCTCCAACAGTATGGCACTCATTCTGTACTGAGTCTCTGACAGTGTGGCACTCCCTCTGTACTGAGTTTCTGACAGTGTGGCACTCCCTCTTTTCTGAGACTCTGGCACTGTGGCACTCCCTCAGTATTGACCCTCTGACAATGCAGCACTCCCTCAGTACTGAACCTCTGATGGTGCAGTATTCCCTCACTACTGACTCTCCGACAGTGTGGCACTCCCTCATCACTCACCATCCAACAGTGTGGCACTCCCTCAGTACTGACCCTCTGACACTGCAGCACTCCCTCAGTACTGAACATCTGATGGTGCAGCATTCCCTCACTACAGTGTCTCCGACGGTTTGGCACTCTCTCATCACTGACCCTTCAACAGTGTGGCACTCCCTCAGTACATACCCTCTGACAGTGTGGCACTCACTCTGTACTGAGTCTCTGACAGTGTGGCACTCCCTCTGTACTGAGTTTCTGACAGTGTGGCTCTCCCTCTTTTCTGAGTCTCTGACAGTGTGGCACTCCCTCAGTACTGACTCTTGGACAGTGTGGCACTCCCTCTGTACTGAGTTTCTGACAGTGTGGCACTCCCTCTTTTCTGAGTCTCTGACAGTGTGGCACTCCCTCTGTACTGACACTCTAACAGTGTGGCGCTCCCTAAGTCCTGACCCTCGGACAGTGTGGCACTCCCTCTGTACTGACTCTCTGACAGTGTGGCACTCCCTCTGTACTGACTCTCTGACAATGCAGCACTCCCAGAGTACTGACCCTCCAACAGTGTGGCACTCCCTCAGTACTGACCCTCTGACAATGCAGCACTCCCTCAGTACTGAACATCTGATGGTGCAGCATTCCCTCACGACAGAGTCTCCGACGGTGTGGCACTCTCTCTTCACTGACCCTTCAACAGTGTGGCACTCCCTCAGTACTGACCCTCTGACAGTGTGGCACTCCCTCAGTACTGACTCTCTGACAATGCAGCACTCCCAGACTCCTGACACTCGGACAGTGTGGCACTCCCTCTGTACTGACTCTCTGACAGTGTGGCACTCCCTCTGTACTGACTCTCCGACAGTGTGGCACTCCCTCTGTACTGACTCTCTGACAGTGTGGCACTCCCTCTGTATTGACCCTCGGACAGTGTGGCAGTCTCTCATCACTGACCCTCCAACAGTGTGGCACTCCCTCAGTATTGACCCTCTGACAATGCAGCACTCCCTCAATACTGAACCTCTGATGGTGCAGTATTCCCTCACTACTGACTCTCCGACGGTGTGGCAATCCCTCATCACTGACCCTCCAACAGTGTGGCACTCCCTCAGTACTGACCCTCTGGCAGTGTGGCAGTCCCTCAGTACTGACTCTCTGACAATGCAGCAAACCCAGAATCCTGACCGTCCAGCAGTGTGGCACTCCCTCTGTACTGACCCTCGGACCGTGTGGCACTCCCTCTGTACTGACTCTCTGACAGTGTGGCACTCTCTCTGTACTGACTCTCTGACAATGCAGCACTCCCAGTGTTCTGACCCTCCAACAGTGTGGCACTCCCTCTGTACTGAGTCTCTGACAGTGTGGCACTCCCTCTGTACTGAGTTTCTGACAGTGTGGCACTCCCTCTTTTCTGAGTCTCTGACAGTGTGGCACTCCCTCTGTACTGACTCTCTGACAGTGTGGCACTCCCTCTGTACTGAGTCTCTGACAGTGTGGCACTCCCTCTGTACTGACCCTCGGAGAGTGTGGCATTCCCTCAGTACTGACTCTCGGACAGTGTGGTACTCCCTCTGTACTGACTCTCTGACAGTGTGGCACTCCCTCTGTACTGATCCTCGGACAGTGTGGCACTCCCTCAGTACTGACTCTCTGACAATGCAGCACTCCCAGAGTCCTGAGCCTACAACAGTGTGGCACTCCCTTTGTACTGACCCTCGGACAGTGTGGCACTCCCTCTGTACTGACTCTCTGACAGTGTGGCACTCCCTCTGTACTGACTCTCTTACAGTGTGGCGCTCCCTCTGTACTGACTTTCTGACAGTGTGGCACTCCCTCTGTACTGACTCTCTGACAGTGTGGCACTCCCTCTATACTGACTCTCTGACAGTGTGGCACTCCCTCTGTACTTACTCTCTGACAATGCAGCACTCCCAGAGTACTGACTCTCCAACAGTGTGGCACTCCCTCTGTACTGACTCTCTGACAATGCAGCACTCCCGGAGTACTGACCCTCAAACAGTGTGGCACTCCCTCTGTACTGAGTCTCTGACAGTGTGGCACTCCCTCTGTACTGACTCTGACAGTGTGGCACTCCCTCTGTACTGAGTCTCTGACAGTGTGGCACTCCTTCTGTATTGACTCTCTGACAGTGTGGCACTCCCTCTGTACTGACTCTCTGACAATGCAGCACTCCCAGAGTACTAACCCTCCAACAGTGTGGCACTCCCTCTATGCTGACTCTCTGACAGTGTGGCACTCCCTCAGTACTGACCCTCAGACAGTGTGGCACTCCCTCATCACTGACCCTCCAACAGTGTGGCACTCTCTCTGTACTGACCCTCTGACAATGCAGCACTCCCTCAGTACTGAACCTCTGATGGTGCAGTATTCCCTCATTACTGACTCTCCGACAGTGTGGCACTCCCTCATCACTGACCCTCCAACAGTGTGGCACTCCCTCAGTACTGACCCTCCAACAGTGTGGCACTCCCTCAGTACTGAACCTTTAATTTTGCAGCATTCCCTCACTACTGACTCTCCGACGGTGTGGCAATCTCTCAGCACTGACCCTCCAACAGTGTGGCACTCCCTCAGTACTGACCCTCTGACAGTGTGGCACTCCCTCTGTACTGACTCTCTGACGGTGTGGCACTCCCTCATCACTGACCCTCCAACAGTGTGGCACTCCCTCAGTACTGACCCTCCAACAGTGTGGCACTCCCTCAGTACTGAACCTCTGGTGGTGCAGCATTCGCTCACTACTGACTCTCCGACGGTGTGGCACTCTCTCAGCACTGACCCTCCAGCAGTGTGGCACTCCCTCAGTACTGACCCTCTGACAGTGTGGCACTCCCTCACTACTGACTCTCTGACAATGCAGCACTCCTAGAGTCCTGACCCTCCAACAGTGTGGCACTCCCTCTGTACTGAACCTCGGACAGTGTGGCACTCCCTCTGTACTGACTCTCTGACAGTGAGGCACTCCCTCTGTACTGACTCTCTTACAGTGTGGCGCTCCCTCAGTACTGACCCTCGGACAGTGTGGCACTCCCTCTGTACTGACTCTCTGACAGTGTGGCACTCCCTCTGTACTGACTCTCTGACAATGCAGCACTCCCAGAGTACTGACCCTCCAACAGTATGGCACTCATTCTGTACTGAGTCTCTGACAGTGTGGCACTCCCTCTGTACTGAGTTTCTGACAGTGTGGCACTCCCTCTTTTCTGAGACTCTGGCACTGTGGCACTCCCTCAGTATTGACCCTCTGACAATGCAGCACTCCCTCAGTACTGAACCTCTGATGGTGCAGTATTCCCTCACTACTGACCCTCTGACACTGCGGCACTCCCTCAGTACTGAACATCTGATGGTGCAGCATTCCCTCACTACAGTGTCTCCGACGGTTTGGCACTCTCTCATCACTGACCCTTCAACAGTGTGGCACTCCCTCAGTACATACCCTCTGACAGTGTGGCACTCACTCTGTACTGAGTCTCTGACAGTGTGACACTCCCTCTGTACTGAGTTTCTGACAGTGTGGCTCTCCCTCTTTTCTGAGTCTCTGACAGTGTGGCACTCCCTCAGTACTGACTCTCGGACAGTGTGGCACTCCCTCTGTACTGAGTTTCTGACAGTGTGGCACTCCCTCTTTTCTGAGTCTCTGACAGTGTGGCACTCCCTCTGTACTGACACTCTAACAGTGTGGCGCTCCCTAAGTCCTGACCCTCGGACAGTGTGGCACTCCCTCTGTACTGACTCTCTGACAGTGTGGCACTCCCTCTGTACTGACTCTCTGACAATGCAGCACTCCCAGAGTACTGACCCTCCAACAGTGTGGCACTCCCTCAGTACTGACCCTCTGACAATGCAGCACTCCCTCAGTACTGAACATCTGATGGTGCAGCATTCCCTCACTACAGAGTCTCCGACGGTGTGGCACTCTCTCTGCACTGACCCTTCAACAGTGTGGCACTCCCTCAGTACTGACCCTCTGACAGTGTGGCACTCCCTCAGTACTGACTCTCTGACAATGCAGCACTCCCAGACTCCTGACACTCGGACAGTGTGGCACTCCCTCTGTACTGACTCTCTGACAGTGTGGCACTCCCTCTGTACTGACTCTCCGACAGTGTGGCACTCCCTCTGTACTGACTCTCTGACAGTGTGGCACTCCCTCTGTATTGACCCTCGGACAGTGTGGCAGTCTCTCATCACTGACCCTCCAACAGTGTGGCACTCCCTCAGTATTGACCCTCTGACAATGCAGCACTCCCTCAATACTGAACCTCTGATGGTGCAGTATTCCCTCACTACTGACTCTCCGACGGTGTGGCAATCCCTCATCACTGACCCTCCAACAGTGTGGCACTCCCTCAGTACTGACCCTCTGGCAGTGTGGCAGTCCCTCAGTACTGACTCTCTGACAATGCAGCAAACCCAGAATCCTGACCCTCCAGCAGTGTGGCACTCCCTCTGTACTGACCCTCGGACAGTGTGGCACTCCCTCTGTACTGACTCTCTGACAGTGTGGCACTCTCTCTGTACTGACTCTCTGACAATGCAGCACTCCCAGTGTTCTGACCCTCCAACAGTGTGGCACTCCCTCTGTACTGAGTCTCTGACAGTGTGGCACTCCCTCTGTACTGAGTTTCTGACAGTGTGGCACTCCCTCTTTTCTGAGTCTCTGACAGTGTGGCACTCCCTCTGTACTGACTCTCTGACAGTGTGGCACTCCCTCTGTACTGAGTCTCTGACAGTGTGGCACTCCCTCTGTACTGACCCTCGGAGAGTGTGGCATTCCCTCAGTACTGACTCTCGGACAGTGTGGTACTCCCTCTGTACTGACTCTCTGACAGTGTGGCACTCCCTCTGTACTGATCCTCTGACAGTGTGGCACTCCCTCAGTACTGACTCTCTGACAATGCAGCACTCCCAGAGTCCTGAGCCTACAACAGTGTGGCACTCCCTTTGTACTGACCCTCGGACAGTGTGGCACTCCCTCTGTACTGACTCTCTGACAGTGTGGCACTCACTCTGTACTGACTCTCTTACAGTGTGGCGCTCCCTCTGTACTGACTTTCTGACAGTGTGGCACTCCCTCTGTACTGACTCTCTGACAGTGTGGCACTCCCTCTATACTGACTCTCTGACAGTGTGGCACTCCCTCTGTACTTACTCTCTGACAATGCAGCACTCCCAGAGTACTGACTCTCCAACAGTGTGGCACTCCCTCTGTACTGACTCTCTGACAATGCAGCACTCCCGGAGTACTGACCCTCAAACAGTGTGGCACTCCCTCTGTACTGAGTCTCTGACAGTGTGGCACTCCCTCTGTACTGACTCTGACAGTGTGGCACTCCCTCTGTACTGAGTCTCTGACAGTGTGGCACTCCTTCTGTATTGACTCTCTGACAGTGTGGCACTCCCTCTGTACTGACTCTCTGACAATGCAGCACTCCCAGAGTACTAACCCTCCAACAGTGTGGCACTCCCTCTATGCTGACTCTCTGACAGTGTGGCACTCCCTCAGTACTGACCCTCAGACAGTGTGGCACTCCCTCATCACTGACCCTCCAACAGTGTGGCACTCTCTCTGTACTGACCCTCTGACAATGCAGCACTCCCTCAGTACTGAACCTCTGATGGTGCAGTATTCCCTCATTACTGACTCTCCGACAGTGTGGCACTCCCTCATCACTGACCCTCCAACAGTGTGGCACTCCCTCAGTACTGACCCTCCAACAGTGTGGCACTCCCTCAGTACTGAACCTTTAATTTTGCAGCATTCCCTCACTACTGACTCTCCGACGGTGTGGCAATCTCTCAGCACTGACCCTCCAACAGTGTGGCACTCCCTCAGTACTGACCCTCTGACAGTGTGGCACTCCCTCAGTACTGACTCTCTGACAATGCAGCACTCCCAGAGTCCTGACCCTCCAACAGTGTGGCACTCCCTCTGTACTGACCCTCGGACAGTGTGGCACTCCCTCTGTACTGACTCTCTGACAGTGTGGCACTCCCTCTGTACTGACTCTCCGACAGTGTGGCACTCCCTCTGTACTGACCCTCGGACAGTGTGGCAGTCCCTCATCACTGACCCTCCAACAGTGTGGCACTCCCTCAGTATTGACCCTCTGACAATGCAGCACTCCCTCAGTACTGAACCTCTGATGGTGCACTATTCCCTAACTACTGACTCTCCGACAGTGTGGCAATCCCTCATCACTGACCCTCCAACAGTGTGGCACTCCCTCAGTACTGACCCTCTGTCAGTGCGGCAGTCCCTCAGTACTGACTCTCTGACAATGCAGCACTCCCAGAGTCCTTACCCTCCAGCAGTGTGGCACTCCCTCTGTACTGACCCTCGGACATTGTGGCACTCCCTCTGTACTGACTCTCTGACAGTGTGGCACTCTCTCTGTACTGACTCTCTGACAATGCAGCACTCCCAGAGTTCTGACCCTCCAACAGTGTGGCACTCCCTCTGTACTGAGTCTCTGACAGTGTGGCACTCCCTCTGTACTGAGTTTCTGACAGTGTGGCACTCCATCTTTTCTGAGTCTCTGACAGTGTGGCACTCCCTCAGTATTGACCCTCTGACAATGCAGCACTCCCTCAGTACTGAACCTCTGATGGTGCAGTATTCCCTCACTACTGACTCTCCGACAGTGTGGCACTCCCTCATCACTGACCCTCCAACAGTGTGGCACTCCCTCAGTACTGACCCTCTGACAATGCAGCACTCCCTCAGTACTGAACATCTGATGGTGCAGCATTCCCTCACTACAGAGTCTCCGACGGTGTGGCACTCTCTCATCACTGACCCTTCAACAGTGTGTCACTCCTTCAGTACTGACCCTCCAACAGTGTGGCACTCCCTCAGTACTGACCCTCGGTCAGTGTGGCACACCCTCTGTACTGACTCTCTGACAGTGTGGCACTCCTTCTGTACTGACCATCGGACAGTGTGGCAGTCCCTCAGTACTGACTCTCTGACAGTGTGGCACTCCCTCTGTACTGACTCTCTGACGGTGTGGCACTCCCTCATCACTGAACCTCCAACAGTGTGGCACTCCCTCAGTACTGACCCTCCAACAGTGTGGCACTCCCTCAGTACTGAACCTCTGGTGGTGCAGCAATCCCTCACTACTGACTCTCCGACGGTGTGGCACTCTCTCAGCACTGACCCTCCAACAGTGTGGCACTCCCTCAGTACTGAACCTCTGGTGGTGCAGCATTCCCTCACTACTGACTCTCCGACGGTGTGGCACTCTCTCAGCACTGACCCTCCAACAGTGTGGCACTCCCTCTGTACTGACCCTCGGTTAGTGTGGCACTCCCTCTGTACTGACTCTCTGACAGTGTGGCACTCCCTCTGTACTGACTCTCTTACAGTGTGGCGCTCCCTCAGTACTGACCCTCGGACAGTGTGGCACTCCCTCTGTACTGACTCTCTGACAGTGTGGCACTCCCTCTGTACTGACTCTCTGACAATGCAGCACTCCCAGAGTACTGACCCTCCAACAGTGTGGCACTCATTCTGTACTGAGTCTCTGACAGTGTGGCACTCCCTCTGTACTGAGTTTCTGACAGTGTGGCACTCCCTCTTTTCTGAGTCTCTGGCACTGTGGCACTCCCTCAGTATTGACCCTCTGACAATGCAGCACTCCCTCAGTACTGAACCTCTGATGGTGCAGTATTCCCTCACTACTGACTCTCCGACAGTGTGGCACTCCCTCATCACTCACCCTCCAACAGTGTGGCACTCCCTCAGTACTGACCCTCTGACAATGCAGCATTCCCTCAGTACTGAACATCTGATGGTGCAGCATTCCCTCACTACAGAGTCTCCGACGGTGTGGCACTGTCTCATCACTGACCCTTCAACAGTGTGGCACTCCCTCAGTACATACCCTCTGACAGTGTGGCACTCCCTCAGTACTGACTCTCTGACAATGCAGCACTCCTAGAGTCCTGACCCTCCAACAGTGTGGCACTCCCTCAGTACTGACCCTCGGACAGTGTGGCACTCCCTCTGTACTGACTCTCTGACAGTGTGGCACTCCTTCTGTACTGACTCTCTGACAACGCAGCACTCCCAGAGTACTGACCCTCCAACAGTGTGGCACTCACTCTGTACTGAGTCTCTGACAGTGTGGCACTCCCTCTGTACTGAGTTTCTGACAGTGTGGCTCTCCCTCTTTTCTGAGTCTCTGACAGTGTGGCACTCCTTCAGTACTGACTCTCGGACAGTGTGGCACTCCCTCTGTACTGAGTTTCTGACAGTGTGGCACTCCCTCTTTTCTGAGTCTCTGACAGTGTGGCACTCCCTCTTTTCTGAGTCTCTGACAGTGTGGCACTCCCTCAGTATTGACCCTCTGACAATGCAGCACTCCCTTACTACTGAACCTCTGATGGTGCAGTATTCCCTCACTACTGACTCTCCGACAGTGTGGCACTCCCTCATCACTGACCCTCCAACAGTGTGGCACTCCCTCAGTACTGACCCTCTGACAATGCAGCACTCCCTCAGTACTGAACATCTGATGGTGCAGCATTCCCTCACTACAGAGTCTCCGACGGTGTGGCACTCTCTCATCACTGACCCTTCAACAGTGTGGCACTCCCTCAGTACTGACCCTCTGACAGTGTTTGCCCTCCCTCAGTACTGACCCTCTGACAGTGTGGCACTCCCTCAGTACTGACTCTCTGACAATGCAGCACTCCCAGAGTCATGACCCTCCAACAGTGTGGCACTCCCTCAGTACTGACCCTCGGACAGTGTGGCACTCCCTCTGTACTGACTCTCTGACAGTGTGGCACTCCTTCTGTACTGACTCTTTGACAATGCAGCACTCCCAGAGTACTGACCCTCCAACAGTGTGCCACTCCCTCTGTACTGAGTCTCTGACAATGTGGCACTCCCTCTGTACTGAGTTTCTGACAGTGTGGCACTCCCTCTTTTCTGAGTTTCTGACGGTGTGGCACTCCCTCAGTATTGACCCTCTGACAATGCAGCACTCCCTCAGTACTGAAACTCTGATGGTGCAGTATTCCCTCACTACAGACTCTCCGACAGTGTGGCACTCCCTCATCACTGACCCTCCAACAGTGTGGCACTCCCTCAGTACTGACCCTCTGACAATGCAGCACTCCCTCAGTACTGAACATCTGATGGTGCAGCATTCCCTCACTACAGAGTCTCCGACGGTGTGGCAATCTTTCATCACTGACCCTTCAACAGTGTGGCACTCCCTCAGTACTGACCCTCTGACAGTGTGGCACTCCCTCAGTACTGACTCTCTGACAATGCAGCACTCCCAGAGTCCTGACCCTCCAACAGTGTGGCACTCCCGCAGTACTGACCCTCGGACAGTGTGGCACTCCCTCTGTACTGACTCTCTGACAGTGTGGCACTCCTTCTGTACTGACTCTCTGACAATGCAGCACTCCCAGAGTACTGATCCTCCAACAGTGTGGCACTCCCTCTGTACTGAGTCTCTGACAGTGTGGCACTCCCTCTGTACTGAGTTTCTGACAGTGTGGCACTCCCTCATTTCTGAGTCTCTGACAGTGTGGCACTCCCTCTGTACTGACTCTCTGACAGTGTGGTATTCCCTCTGTACTGACTCTCGGACAGTGTGGTACTCCCTTTGTACTGACTCTCTGACAGTGTGGCACTCCCTCTATAGTGACTCTCTGACAGTGTGGCACTCCCTCTGTACTGAATCTCTGACAATGCAGCACTCCCAGAGTACTGACTCTCCAACAGTGTGGCACTCCCTCTGTACTGAGTCTCTGACAATGCAGCACTCCCGGAGTACTGACCCTCAAACAGTGTGGCACTCTCTCTGTACTGAGTCTCTGACAGTGCGGCACTCCCTCAGTACTGACTCTCTGACACTGTGGCTCTCCCTCTGTACTGAGTCTCTGACAGTGTGGCACTCCCTCTGTATTGACTCTTTGACAGTGTGGCACTCCCTCTGTACTGGCTCTCTGACAATGCAGCACTCCCAGAGTACTGACCCTCCAACAGTGTGGCACTCCCTCTATACTGACTCTCTGACAGTGTGGCACTCCCTCAGTACTGACCCTCAGACAGTGTGGCACTCCCTCATCACTGACCCTCCAACAGTGTGTCACTCTTTCTGTACTGACCCTCTGACAATGCAGCACTCCCTCAGTACTGAACCTCTGATGGTGCAGTATTCCCTCATTACTAACTCTCCGACAGTGTGGCACTCCCTCATCACTGACCCTCCAACAGTGTGGACTCTCTCAGCACTGACCCTCCAACAGTGTGGCACTCCCTCAGTACTGACCCTCTGACAGTGTGGCACTCCCTCAGTACTGACTCTCTGACAATGCAGCACTCCCAGAGTCCTGACCCTCCAACAGTGTGGCACTCCCACTGTACTGAACCTCGGACAGTGTGGCACTCCCTCTGTACTGACTCTCTGACAGTGTGGCACTCCCTCTGTACTGACTCTCCGACAGTGTGGCACTCCCTCTGTACTGAGTCTCTGACAGTGTGGCACTCCCTCTGTACTGACCCTCGGACAGTGTGGCAGTCTCTCATCACTGACCCTCCAACAGTGTGGCACTCCCTCAGTATTGACCCTCTGACAATGCAGCACTCCCTCAATACTGAACCACTGATGGTGCAGTATTACCTCACTACTGACTCTCCGACGGTGTGGCAATCCCTCATCACTGACCCTCCAACAGTGTGGCACTCCCTCAGTACTGACCCTCTGGCAGTGTGGCAGTCCCTCAGTACTGACTCTCTGACAATGCAGCACTCCCAGAATCCTGACCCTCCAGCAGTGTGGCACTCCCTCTGTACTGACCCTCGGACAGTGTGGCACTCCCTCTGTACTGACTCTCTGACAGTGTGGCACTCTCTCTGTACTGACTCTCTGACAATGCAGCACTCCCAGTGTTTTGACCCTCGAACAGTGTGGCACTCCCTCTGTACTGAGTCTCTGACAGTGTGGCACTCCCTCTGTACTGAGTTTCTGACAGTGTGGCACTCCCTCTTTTCTGAGTCTCTGACAGTGTGGCACTCCCTCTGTACTGACTCTCTGACAGTGTGGCACTCCCTCTGTACTGAGTCTCTGACAGTGTGGCACTCCCTCTGTACTGACCCTCGGAGAGTGTGGCATTCCCTCACTACTGACTCTCGGACAGTGTGGTACTCCCTCTGTACTGACTCTCTGACAGTGTGGCACTCCCTCTGTACTGATCCTCGGACAGTGTGGCACTCCCTCAGTACTGACTCTCTGACAATGCAGCACTCCCAGAGCCCTGACCCTCCAACAGTGTGGCACTCCCTCTGTACTGACCCTCGGACAGTGTGGCACTCCCTCTGTACTGACTCTCTTACAGTGTGGCGCACCCTCTGTACTGACTTTCTGACAGTGTGGCACTCCCTCTGTACTGACTCTCTGACAGTGTGGCACTCCCTCTATACTGACTCTCTGACAGTGTGGCACTCCCTCTGTACTTACTCTCTGACAATGCAGCACTCCCAGAGTACTGACTCTCCAACAGTGTGGCACTCCCTCTGTACTGACTCTCTGACAATGCAGCACTCCCGGAGTACTGACCCTCAAACAGTGTGGCACTCCCTCTGTACTGAGTCTCTGACAGTGTGGCACTCCCTCTGTACTGACTCTCTGACAGTGTGGCACTCCCTCTGTACTGAGTCTCTGACAGTGTGGCACTCCTTCTGTATTGACTCTCTGACAGTGTGGCACTCCCTCTGTACTGACTCTCTGACAATGCAGCACTCCCAGAGTACTGACCCTCCAACAGTGTGGCACTCCCTCTATACTGACTCTCTGACAGTGTGGCACTCCCTCAGTACTGACCCTCAGACAGTGTGGCACTCCCTCATCACTGACCCTCCAACAGTGTGGCACTCTCTCTGTACTGACCCTCTGACAATGCAGCACTCCCTCAGTACTGAACCTCTGATGGTGCAGTATTCCCTCATTGCTGACTCTCCGACAGTGTGGCACTCCCTCATCACTGACCCTCCAACAGTGTGGCACTCCCTCAGTACTGACCCTCCAACAGTGTGGCACTCCCTCAGTACTGAACCTCTAATGGTGCAGCATTCCCTCACTACTGACTCTCCGACGGTGTGGCACTCTCTCAGCACTGACCCTCCAACAGTGTGGCACTCCCTCAGTACTGACCCTCTGACAGTGTGGCACTCCCTCAGTACTGACTCTCTGACAATGCAGCACTCCCAGAGTCCTGACCCTCCAACAGTGTGGCACTCCCTCTGTACTGACCCTCGAACAGTGTGGCACTCCCTCTGTACTGACTCTCTGACAGTGTGGCACTCCCTCTGTACTGACTCTCCAACAGTGTGGCACTCCCTCTGTACTGACCCTCGAACAGTGTGGCAGTCCCTCATCACTGACCCTCCAACAGTGTGGCACTCCCTCAGTATTGACCCTCTGACAATGCAGCACTCCCTCAGTACTGAACCTCTGATGGTGCACTATTCCCTAACTACTTACTCTCCGACAGTGTGGCACGCCCTCATCACTGACCCTCCAACAGTGTGGAACTCCCTCAGTACTGACCCTTCAACAGTGTGGCACTCCCTCAGTACTGACTCCCTGACAATGCAGCACGCCCAGAGTCCTGACCCTCCAACAGTGTGGCAATCCCTCTGTACTGACCCTCGGACAGTGTGGCACTCCCTCTGTACTGACTCTCTGACAGTGTGGCACTCCCTCTGTACTGACTCTGTGACAGTGTGGCGCTCCCACTGTACTGACTCTCTGACAGTGTGACACACCCTCAGTATTGACCCTCTGACAATGCAGCACTCACTCTGTACTGAACCTCTGATGGTGCAGTATTCACTCATTACTGACTCTCCGACAGTGTGGCACACCCTCATCACTGACCCTCCAACAGTGTGGCACTCCCTCAGTACTGACCCTCTGACAATGCAGCACTCCCTCAGTACTGAACATCTGATGGTGCAGCATTCCCTCACTACAGACTCTCCGACGGTGTGGCACTCTCTCATCACTGACCCTCCAACAGTGTGGCACTCCCTCTGTACTGACCCTCGGACAGGGTGGCACTTCCTCAGTAATGACTCTCTGACAGTGTTGCACTCCCTCTGTACTGAGTCTCTGACAGTGTGGTACTCCCTTTGTACTGACTCTCTGACAGTGTGGCACTCCCTCTGTACTGACTCTCTGACGGTGTGGCACTTCCTCATCACTGACCCTCCAACAATTTGGGACTCCCTCAGTACTGAACCTCTGGTGGTGCAGCATTCCCTCACTACTGACTCTCCGACGGTGTGGCACTCTCTCAGCACTGACCCTCCAACAGTGTGGCACTCCCTCAGTACTGACCCTCTGACAGTGTGGCACTCCCTCAGTACTGACTCTCTGACAATGCAGCACTCCCAGAGTCCTGACCCTCCAACAGTGTGGCACTCCCTATGTACTGACCCTCGGACAGTGTGGCACTCCCTCTGCACTGACTCTCTGACAGTGTGTCACTCCCTCTATACTGACTCTCTTACAGTGTGGCGCTCCCTCTTTACTGACCCTCGGACAGTGTGGCACTCCCTCTGTACTGACTCTCTGACAGTGTGGCACTCCTTCTGTACTGACTCTCTGACAATGCAGCACTCCCAGAGTACTGACCCTCCAACAGTGTGGCATTCCCTCTGTACTGAGTCTCTGACAGTGTGGCACTCCCTCTGTACTGAGTTTCTGACAGTGTGGCACTCCCTCTTTTTGAGTCTCTGACAGTGTGGCACTCCCTCTGTACTGACTCTCTTACAGTGTGGAGCTACCTAAGTACTGACCCTCGGACAGTGTGGCACTCCCTCTGTACTGACTCTCTGACAGTGTGGCACTCCTTCTGTACTGACTCTCTGACAATGCAGCGCTTCCAGAGTACTGACCCTCCAACAGTGTGGCACTCCCTCAGTATTGACCCTCTGACAATGCAGCACTCCCTCAGTACTGAACCTCTGATGGTGCAGTATTCCCTCACTACTGACTCTCCGACAGTGTGGCACTCCCTCATCACTCACCCTCCAACAGTGTGGCACTCCCTCAGTACTGACCCTCTGACAATGCAGCACTCCCTCAGTACTGATCATCTGATAGTGCAGCATTCCCTCACTACAGAGTCTCCGACGGTGTGGCACTCTCTCATCACTGACCCTTCAACAGTGTGGCACTCCCTCAGCACTGACCCTCTGACAGTGTGGCACTCCCTCAGTACTGACTCTCTGACAATGCAGCACTCCCAGAGTCCTGACCCTCCAACATTGTGGCACTCCCTGAGTACTGAGCCTCGGACAGTGTGGCACTCCCTCTGTACTGACTCTCTGACAGTGTGGCACTCCTTCTGTACTGACTCTCTGACAATGCAGCACTCCCAGAGTACTGACCCTCCAACAGTGTGCCACTGCCTCTGTACTGAGTCTCTGACAGTGTGGCACTCCCTCTGAACTGAGTTTCTGACAGTGTGGCACTCCCTCATTTCTGAGTCTCTGACAGTGTGGCACTCCCTCTGTACTGACTCTCTGACAGTGTGGCACTCCTTCTGTACTGACTCTCTGACAATGCAGCACTCCCAGAGTACTGACCCTCCAACAGTGTGGCACTCCCACTGTACTGAGTCTCTGACAGTGTGGCACTCCCTCTGTACTGAGTTTCTGACAGTGTGGCACTCCCTCATTTCTGAGTCTCTGACAGTGTGGCACTCCCTCTGTACTGACTCTCTGACAGTGTGGCACTCCTTCTGTACTGACTCTCTGACAATGCAGCACTCCCGGAGTACTGACCCTCCAACAGTGTGGCACTCCCTCTGTACTGAGTCTCTGACAGTGTGGCACACCCTCTGTACTGAGTTTCTGACAGTGTGGCACTCCCTCTTTTCTGAGTCTCTGACAGTGTGGCACTCCCTCTGAACTGACTCTCTGACAGTGTGGCATTCCCTCTGTACTGACGCTCGGACAGTGTGGTACTCCCTTTGTACTGACTCTCTGACAGTGTGGCACTGCCTCTGTACTGACCATCGGACAGTGTAGCACTCCCTCAGTACTGACTCTCTGACAGTGTGGCACTCCCTCTGTACTGACTCTCTGACGGTGTGGCACTCCCTCATCACTGACCCTCCAACAGTGTGGCACTCCCTCAGTACTGACCCTCCAACAGTGTGGCACTCCCTCAGTACTGAACCTGCGGTGGTGCAGCATTCCCTCACTGCTGACTCTCCGACGGTGTGGCAATCTCTCAGCACTGACCCTCCAACAGTGTGGCACTCCTTCAGTACTGACCCTCTGACAGTGTGGCACTCCCTCACTACTGACTCTCTGACAATGCAGCACTCCCAGAGTGCTGACCCTCCAACAGTGTGGCACTCCCTCTGTACTGACCCTCGGACAGTGTGGCACTCCCTCTGTACTGACTCTCTGACAGTGTGGCACTCCCTCTGTACTGAATCTCTTACAGTGTGGCGCTCCCTCTGTACTGCCTTTCTGACAGTGTGGCACTCCCTCTGTACTGACTCTCTGACAGTGTGGCACTCCCTCTATACTGACTCTCTGACAGTGTGGCACTACTTCTGTACTTACTCTCTGACAATGCAGCACTCCCAGAGTACTGACTCTCCAACAGTGTGGCACTCCCTCTGTACTGACTCTCTGACAATGCAGCACTCCCGGAGTACTGACACTCAAACAGTGTGGCACTCCCTCTGTACTGAGTCTCTGACAGTGTGGCACTCCCTCTGTACTGACTCTCTGACAGTGTGGCACTCCCTCTGTACTGAGTCTCTGACAGTGTGGCACTCCTTCTGTATTGACTCTCTGACAGTGTGGCACCCCCTCTGTACTGACTCTCTGACAATGCAGCACTCCCAGAGTACTGACCCTCCAACAGTGTGGCACTCCCTCTATACTTACTCTCTGACAGTGTGGCACTCCCTCATTACTGACTCTCCGACAGTGTGGCACTCCCTCATCACTGACCCTCCAACAGTGTGGCACTCCCTCAGTACTGACCCTCCAACAGTGTGGCACTCCCTCAGTACTGAACCTCTAATGGTGCAGCATTCCCTCTCTACTGACTCTCCGACGGTGTGGCACTCTCTCAGCACTGACCCTCCAACAGTGTGGCACTCCCTCTGTACTGACCCTCGCACAATGTGGCACTCCCTCAGTACTGACTCTCGGCAAGTGTGGCACTCCCTCTGTACTGAGTTTTTGACAGTGTGGCACTCCCTCTTTTCTGAGTCTCTGACAGTGTGGCACTCCCTCTGTACTGACTCTCTTACATTGTGGCGCTCCCTAAGTACTGACCCTTGGACAGTGTGGCACTCCTTCTGTACTGACTCTCTGACATTGTGGCGCTCCTTCTGTACTGACTCTCTGAAAATGCAGCACTCCCAGAGTACTGACCCTCCAACAGTGTGGCACTCCCTCTGTACTGAGTCTCTGACAGTGTGGCACTCCCTCTGTACTGAGTTTCTGACAGTGTGGCACTCCATCTTTTCTGAGTCTCTGACAGTGTGGCACTCCCTCAGTATTGACCCTCTGACAATGCAGCACTCCCTCAGTACTTCACCTCTGATGGTGCAGTATTCCCTCACTACTGACTCTCCGACAGTGTGGCACTCCCTCATCACTGACCCTCCAACAGTGTGGCACTCCCTCAGTACTGACCCTCTGACAATGCAGCACTCTCTCAGTACTGAACATCTGATGGTGCAGCATTCCCTCACTGCAGAGTCTCCGACGGTGTGGCACTCTCTCATCACTGACCCTTCAACAGTGTGGCACTCCCTCAGTACTGAACCTCTGACAGTGTGGCACTCCCTCAGTACTGACTCTCTGACAATGCAGCACTCCCAGAGTCCTGACCCTCCAACAGTGTGGCACTCCCTCAGTACTGACCCTCGGACAGTGTGGCACTCCCTCTGTACTGACTCTCTGACAGTGTGGCACTCCTTCTGTACTGACTCTCTGACAATGCAGCTCTCCGAGAGTACTGACCCTCCAACAGTGTGGCACTCCCTCTGTACTGAGTCTCTGACAGTGTGGCACTCCCTCTGTACTGAGTTTCTGACAGTGTGGCACTCCCTCATCACTGACCCTCCAACAGTGTGGCACTCCCTCAGTACTGACCCTCTGACAATGCAGCACTCCCTCAGTACTGAACTTCTGATGGTGCAACATTGCCTCACTACAGAGTCTCCGACGGTGTCGCACTCTCTCATCACTGACCCTTCAACAGTGTGGCACTCCCTCAGCACTGACCCTCTGACAGTGTGGCACTCCCTCAGTACTGACTCTCTGACAATGCAGCACTCCCAGAGTCCTGACCCTCCAACATTGTGGCACTCCCTGAGTACTGAGCCTCGGACAGTGTGGCACTCCCTCTGTACTGACTCTCTGACAGTGTGGCACTCCTTCTGTACTGACTCTCTGACAATGCAGCACTCCCAGAGTACTGACTCTCCAACAGTGTGCCACTCCATCTGTACTGAGTCTCTGACAGTGTGGCACTCCCTCTGAACTGAGTTTCTGACAGTGTGGCACTCCCTCATTTCGGAGTCTCTGACAGTGTGGCACTCCCTCTGTACTGACTCTCTGACAGTGTGGCACTCCTTCTGTACTGACTCTCTGAAAATGCAGCACTCTCAGAGTACTGACCCTCCAACAGTGTGGCACTCCCACTGTACTGAGTCTCTGACAGTGTGGCACTCCCTCTGTACTGAGTTTCTGACAGTGTGGCACTCCCTCATTTCTGTGTCTCTGACAGTGTGGCACTCCCTCTGTGCTGACTCTCTGACAGTGTGGCACTCCCGGAGTACTGACCCTTCAACAGTGTGGCACTCCCTCTGTACTGAGTCTCTGACAGTGTGGCACTCCCTCTGTACTGAGTTTCTGACAGTGTGGCACTCCCTCTTTTCTGAGTCTCTGACAGTGTGGCACTCCCTCTGAACTGACTCTCTGACAGTGTGGCATTCCCTCTGTACTGACTCTCGGACAGTGTGGTACTCCCTTTGTACTGACTCTCTGACAGTGTGGCACTCCCTCTGTACTGACCATCGGACAGTGTAGCACTCCCTCAGTACTGACTGTCTGACAGTGTGGCACTCCCTCTGTACTGACTCTCTGACGGTGTGGCACTTCCTCATCACTGACCCTCCAACAGTGTGGCACTCCCTCAGTACTGACCCTCCAACAGTGTGGCACTCCCTCAGTACTGAACCTCCGGTGGTGCAGCATTCCCTCACTACTGAATCTCCGACGGTGTGGCAATCTCTCAGCACTGACCCTCCAACAGTGTGGCACTCCTTCAGTACTGACCCTCTGACAGTGTGGCACTCCCTCAGTACTGACTCTCTGACAATGCAGCACTCCCAGAGTGCTGACCCTCCAACAGTGTGGCACTCCCTCTGTACTGACCCTCGGACAGTGTGGCACTCCCTCTGTACTGACTCTCTGACAGTGTGGCACTCCCTCTGTACTGAATCTCTTACAGTGTGGCGCTCCCTCTGTACTGCCTTTCTGACAGTGTGGCACTCCCTCTGTACTGACTCTCTGACAGTGTGGCACTCCCTCTATACTGACTCTCTGACAGTGTGGCACTCCCTCTGTACTTACTCTCTGACAATGCAGCACTCCCAGAGTACTGACTCTCCAACAGTTTGGCACTCCCTCTGTACTGACTCTCTGACAATGCAGCACTCCCGGAGTACTGACCCTCAAACAGTGTGGCACTCCCTCTATACTGAGTCTCTGACAGTGTGGCACTCCCTCTGTACTGACTCTCTGACAGTGTGGCACTCCCTCTGTACTGAGTCTCTGGCAGTGTGGCACTCCTTCTGTATTGACTCTCTGACAGTGTGGCACTCCCTCTGTACTGACTCTCTGACAATGCAGCACTCCCAGAATACTGACCCTCCAACAGTGTGGCACTCCCTCTATACTGACTCTCTGACAGTGTGGCACTCCCTCATTACTGACTCTCCGACAGTGTGGCACTCCCTCATCACTGACCCTCCAACAGTGTGGCACTCCCTCAGTACTGACCCTCCAACAGTGTGGCACTCCCTCAGTACTGAACATCTAATGGTGCAGCATACCCTCACTACTGACTCTCCGACGGTGTGGCACTCTCTCAGCACTGACCCTCCAACAGTGTGGCACTCCCTCAGTACTGACCCTCTGACAGTGTGGCACTTTCTCAGAACTGACTCTCTGACAATGCAGCACTCCCAGAGTGCTGACCCTCCAACAGTGTGGCACTCCCTCTGTACTGACCCTCGGACAGTGTGGCACTCCCTCTGTACTGACTCTCTGACAGTGTGGCACTCCCTCTGTACTGACCCTCTGACAGTGTGGCACTGCTTCTGTACTGACTCTCTTACAATGCAGCACTCCCAGAGTACTGACCCTCCAACAGTGTGGCACTCACTCTGTACTGAGTCTCTGACAGTGTGGCACTCCCTCTGTACTGAGTTTCTGACAGTGTGGCTCTCCCTCTTTTCTGAGTCTCGGACAGTGTGGCACTCCCTCTGTACTGACTCTCTGACAGTGTGGCACTCCCTCTGTACTGACCCTCGGACAGTGCGGCACTCCCTCAGTACTGACTCTCGGACAGTGTGGCACTCCCTCTGTACTGAGTTTCTGACAGTGTGGCACTCCCTCTTTTCTGAGTCTCTGACAGTGTGGCACTCCCTCTGTTCTGACTCTCTGACATTGTGGCACTCCTTCTGTACTGACTCTCTGACAATGCAGCACTCCCAGAGTACTGACCCTCCAACAGTGTAGCACTCCCTCTGTACTGAGTCTCTGACAGTGTGGCACTCCCTCTGTACTGAGTTTCTGACAGTGTGGCACTACCTCTTTTCTGAGTCTCTGACATTGTGGCACTCCCTCAGTATTGACCCTCTGACAATGCAGCACTCCCTCAGTACTGAACCTCTGATGGTGCAGTATTCCTTCACTACTGACTCTCCGACAGTGTGGCACTCCCTCATCACTGACCCTCCAACAGTGTGGCACTCCCTCAGTACTGACCCTCTGACAATGCAGCAATCTCTCAGTACTGAACATCTGATGGTGCAGCATTCCCTCACTACAGAGTCTCCGACGGTGTGGCACTCTCTCATCACTGACCCTTCAACAGTGTGGCACTCCCTCAGTACTGACCCTCTGACAGTGTGGCACTCCCTCAGTACTGACTCTCTGACAATGCAGCACTCCCAGAGTCCTGACCCTCCAACAGTGTGGCACTCCCTCAGTACTGACCCTCGGACAGTGTGGCACTCCCTCTGTACTGAGTTTCTGACAGTGTGGCACTCCCTCTTTTCTGAGTCTCTGACAGTGTGGCACTCCCTCAGTATTAACCCTCTGACAATGCAGCACTCCCTCAGTACTGAAGCTCTGATGGTGCAGTATTCCCTCACTACTGACTCTCCGACAGTGTGGCACTCCCTCATCACTCACCCTCCAACAGTGTGGCACTCCCTCAGTACTGACCCTCTGACAATGCAGCACTCCCTCAGTACTGAACATCTGATGGTGCAGCATTGCCTCACTACAGAGTCTCCAACGGTGTGGCACTCTATTATCACTGACCCTTCAACATTGTGGCACTCCCTCAGCACTGACCCTCTGACAGTGTGGCACTCCCTCAGTACTGACTCTCTGACAATGCAGCACTCCCAGAGTCCTGACCCTCCAACATTGTGGCACTCCCTCAGTACTGAGCCTCGGACAGTGTGGCACTCCCTCTGTACTGACTCTCTGACAGTGTGGCACTCCTTCTGTACTGACTCTCTGACAATGCAGCACTCCCAGAGTACTGAACCTCCAACAGTGTGCCACTCCATCTGTACTGAGTCTCGGACAGTGTGGCACTCCCTCTGAACTGAGTTTCTGACAGTGTGGCACTCCTTCTGTACTGACTCTCTGACAGTGTGGCACTCCCTCATTTCTGAGTCTCTGACAGTGTGGCACTCCCTCTGTACTGACTCTCTGACAGTGTGGCACACCTTCTCTACTGACTCTCTGACAATGCAGCACTCCCGGAGTACTGACCCTCCAACAGTGTGGCACTCCCTCTGTACTGAGTCTCTGACAGTGTGGCACTCCCTCTGTACTGAGTTTCTGACAGTGTAGCACTCCCTCTTTTCTGAGTCTCTGACAGTGTGGCACTCCCTCTGTACTGACTCTCTGACGGTATGGCACTCCCTCATCACTGACCCTCCAACAGTGTGGCACTCCCTCAGTACTGACCCTCCAACAGTGTGGCACTCCCTCAGTACCAAACCTCCAGTGGTGCAGCATTCCCTCACTACTGACTCTCCGACGGTGTGGCAATCTCTCAGCACTGACCCTCCAACAGTGTGGCACTCCTTCAGTACTGACCCTCTGACAGTGTGGCACTCCCTCAGTACTGACTCTCTGACAATGCAGCACTCCCAGAGTGCTGACCCTCCAACAGTGTGGCACTCCCTCTGTACTGACCCTCGGACAGTGTGGCACTCCCTCTGTACTGACTCTCTGACAGTGTGGCACTCCCTCTGTACTGACTCTCTTACAGTGTGGCGCTCGCTCTGTACTGACTTTCTGACAGTGTGGCACTCCCTCTGTACTGACTCTCCGACAGTGTGGCACTCCCTCATCACTGACCCTCCAACAGTGTGGCACTCCTTCAGTACTGACCCTCTGACAATGCAGCACCCCCTCAGTACTGAACATCTGATGGTGCAGCATTGCCTCACTACAGAGTCTCCGACGGTGTGGCACTCTCTCATCACTGACCCTTCAACAGTGTGGCACTCCCTCAGCACTGACCCTCTGACAGTGTGGCACTCCCGGAGTACTGACCCTCAAACAGTGTGGCACTCCCTCTGTACTGAGTCTCTGACAGTGTGGCACTCCCTCTGTACTGACTCTCTGACAGTGTGGCACTCCCTCTGTACTGAGTCTCTGACAGTGTGGCACTCCTTCTGTATTGACTCTCTGACAGTGTGGCACTCCCTCTGTACTTACTCTCTGACAATGCAGCACTCCCAGAGTACTGACTCTCCAACAGTGTGGCACTCCCTCTATACTGACTCTCTGACAATGCAGCACTCCCGGAGTACTGACCCTCAAACAGTGTGGCACTCCCTCTGTACTGAGTCTCTGACAGTGTGGCACTCCCTCTGTACTGACTCTCTGACAGTGTGGCACTCCCTCTGTACTGAGTCTCTGACAGTGTGGCACTCCTTCTGTATTGACTCTCTGACAGTGTGGCACTCCCTCTGTACTGACTCTCTGACAATGCAGCACTCCCAGAGTACTGACCCTCCAACAGTGTGGCACTCCCTCTATACTTACTCTCTGACAGTGTGGCACTCCCTCATTACTGACTCTCCGACAGTGTGGCACTCCCTCATCACTGACCCTCCAACAGTGTGGCACTCCCTCAGTACTGACCCTCCAACAGTGTGGCACTCCCTCAGTACTGAACCTCTAATGGTGCAGCATTCCCTCTCTACTGACTCTCCGACGTTGTGGCACTCTCTCAGCACTGACCCTCCAACAGTGTGGCACTCCCTCTGTACTGACCCTCGCACAATGTGGCACTCCCTCAGTACTGACTCTCGGCAAGTGTGGCACTCCCTCTGTACTGAGTTTTTGACAGTGTGGCACTCCCTCTTTTCTGAGTCTCTGACAGTGTGGCACTCCCTCTGTACTGACTCTCTTACATTGTGGCGCTCCCTAAGTACTGACCCTTGGACAGTGTGGCACTCCTTCTGTACTGACTCTCTGACATTGTGGCGCTCCTTCTGTACTGACTCTCTGAAAATGCAGCACTCCCAGAGTACTGACCCTCCAACAGTGTGGCACTACCTCTGTACTGAGTCTCTGACAGTGTGGCACTCCCTCTGTACTGAGTTTCTGACAGTGTGGCACTCCCTCTTTTCTGAGTCTCTGACAGTGTGGCACTCCCTCAGTATTGACCCTCTGACAATGCAGCACTCCCTCAGTACTTCACCTCTGATGGTGCAGTATTCCCTCACTACTGACTCTCCGACAGTGTGGCACTCCCTCATCACTGACCCTCCAACAGTGTGGCACTCCCTCAGTACTGACCCTCTGACAATGCAGCACTCTCTCAGTACTGAACATCTGATGGTGCAGCATTCCCTCACTACAGAGTCTCCGACGGTGTGGCACTCTCTCATCACTGACCCTTCAACAGTGTGGCACTCCCTCAGTACTGAACCTCTGACAGTGTGGCACTCCCTCAGTACTGACTCTCTGACAATGCAGCACTCCCAGAGTCCTGACCCTCCAACAATGTGGCACTCCCTCAGTACTGACCCTCGGACAGTGTGGCACTCCCTCTGTACTGACTCTCTGACAGTGTGGCACTCCTTCTGTACTGACTCTCTGACAATGCAGCTCTCCGAGAGTACTGACCCTCCAACAGTGTGGCACTCCCTCTGTACTGAGTCTCTGACAGTGTGGCACTCCCTCTGTACTGAGTTTCTGACAGTGTGGCACTCCCTCATCACTGACCCTCCAACAGTGTGGCACTCCCTCAGTACTGACCCTCTGACAATGCAGCACTCCCTCAGTACTGAACATCTGATGGTGCAGCATTGCCTCACTACAGAGTCTCCGACGGTGTCGCACTCTCTCATCACTGACCCTTCAACAGTGTGGCACTCCCTCAGCACTGACCCTCTGACAGTGTGGCACTCCCTCAGTACTGACTCTCTGACAATGCAGCACTCCCAGAGTCCTGACCCTCCAACATTGTGGCACTCCCTGAGTACTGAGCCTCGGACAGTGTGGCACTCCCTCTGTACTGACTCTCTGACAGTGTGGCACTCCTTCTGTACTGACTCTCTGACAATGCAGCACTCCCAGAGTACTGACTCTCCAACAGTGTGCCACTCCCTCTGTACTGAGTCTCTGACAGTGTGGCACTCCCTCTGAACTGAGTTTCTGACAGTGTGGCACTCCCTCATTTCGGAGTCTCTGACAGTGTGGCACTCCCTCTGTACTGACTCTCTGACAGTGTGGCACTCCTTCTGTACTGACTCTCTGAAAATGCAGCACTCCCAGAGTACTGACCCTCCAACAGTGTGGCACTCCCACTGTACTGAGTCTCTGACAGTGTGGCACTCCCTCTGTACTGAGTTTCTGACAGTGTGGCACTCCCTCATTTCTGTGTCTCTGACAGTGTGGCACTCCCTCTGTGCTGACTCTCTGACAGTGTGGCACTCCCGGAGTACTGACCCTCCAACAGTGTGGCACTCCCTCTGTACTGAGTCTCTGACAGTGTGGCACTCCTTCTGTACTGAGTTTCTGACAGTGTGGCACTCCCTCTTTTCTGAGTCTCTGACAGTGTGGCACTCCCTCTGAACTGACTCTCTGACAGTGTGGTATTCCCTCTGTACTGACTCTCGGACAGTGTGGTACTCCCTTTGTACTGACTCTCTGACAGTGTGGCACTCCCTCTGTACTGACCATCGGACAGTGTAGCACTCCCTCAGTACTGACTGTCTGACAGTGTGGCACTCCCTCTGTACTGACTCTCTGACGGTGTGGCACTTCCTCATCACTGACCCTCCAACAGTGTGGCACTCCCTCAGTACTGACCCTCCAACAGTGTGGCACTCCCTCAGTACTGAACCTCCGGTGGTGCAGCATTCCCTCACTACTGACTCTCCGACGGTGTGGCAATCTCTCAGCACTGACCCTCCAACAGTGTGGCACTCCTTCGTACTGACCCTCTGACAGTGTGGCACTCCCTCAGTACTGACTCTCTGACAATGCAGCACTCCCAGAGTGCTGACCCTCCAACAGTGTGGCACTCCCTCTGTACTGACCCTCGGACAGTGTGGCACTCCCTCTGTACTGACTCTCTGACAGTGTGGCACTCCCTCTGTACTGAATCTCTTACAGTGTGGCGCTCCCTCTGTACTGCCTTTCTGACAGTGTGGCACTCCCTCTGTACTGACTCTCTGACAGTGTGGCACTCCCTCTATACTGACTCTCTGACAGTGTGGCACTCCCTCTGTACTTACTCTCTGACAATGCAGCACTCCCAGAGTACTGACTCTCCAACAGTGTGGCACTCCCTCTGTACTGACTCTCTGACAATGCAGCACTCCCGGAGTACTGACCCTCAAACAGTGTGGCACTCCTTCTATACTGAGTCTCTGACAGTGTGGCACTCCCTCTGTACTGAGTCTCTGACAGTGTGGCACTCCTTCTGTATTGACTCTCTGACAGTGTGGCACTCCCTCTGTACTGACTCTCTGACAATGCAGCACTCCCAGAATACTGACCCTCCAACAGTGTGGCACTCCCTCTATACTGACTCTCTGACAGTGTGGCACTCCCTCATTACTGACTCACCGACAGTGTGGCACTCCCTCATCACTGACCCTCCAACAGTGTGGCACTCCCTCAGTACTGACCCTCCAACAGTGTGGCACTCCCTCAGTACTGAACATCTAATGGTGCAGCATACCCTCACTACTGACTCTCCGACGGTGTGGCACTCTCTCAGCACTGACCCTCCAACAGTGTGGCACTCCCTCAGTACTGACCCTCTGACAGTGTGGCACTTTCTCAGAACTGACTCTCTGACAATGCAGCAATCCCAGAGTGCTGACCCTCCAACAGTGTGGCACTCCCTCTCTACTGACTCTCCGACAGTTGGCACTCCCTCTGTACTGACTCTCTGACAGTGTGGCACTGCCTCTGTACTGACCCTCGCACAGTGTGGCAGACCCTCATCAATGACCCTCCAACAGTGTGGCACTCCCCCAGTATTGACCCTCTGACAATGCAGCACTCCCTCAATACCGAACCTCTGATGGTGCAGTATTCCCTCACTACTGAATCTCCGACGGTGTGGCACTCCCTCATCACTGACCCTCCAACAGTGTGGCACTCCCTCAGTACTGACCCTCTGTCAGTGTGGCACTCCCTCAGTACTGAACCTCTGATGGTGCAGTATTCCCTCACTACTGACTCTCCGACAGTGTGGCACTCCTTCATCACTGACCTTCCAACAGTATGGCACTCCCTCAGTACTGACCCTCAGACAATGCAGCACTCCCTCAGTACTGAACATCTGATGGTGCAGCATTCCCTCACTACAGAGTCTCCGACGGTGTGGCACTCTCTCATCACTGACCCTTCAACAGTGTGGCACTCCCTCAGTACTGACCCTCTGTCAGTGTGGCACTCCCTCAGTACTGACTCTCTGACAATGCAGCACTCCCAGAGTCCTGACCCTCCAACAGTGTGGCACTCCCTCAGTACTGACCCTCGGACAGTGTGGCACTCCCTCTGTACTGACCCTCTGACAGTGTGGCACTGCTTCTGTACTGACTCTCTTACAATGCAGCACTCCCAGAGTTCTGACCCTCCAACAGTGTGGCACTCACTCTGTACTGAGTCTCTGACAGTGTGGCACTCCCTCTGTACTGAGTTTCTGACAGTGTGGCTCTCCCTCTTTTCTGAGTCTCTGACAGTGTGGCACTCCCTGTGTACTGACTCTCTGACAGTGTGGCACTCCCTCTGTACTGACCCTCGGACAGTGCGGCACTCCCTCAGTACTGACTCTCGGACAGTGTGGCACTCCCTCTGTACTGAGTTTCTGACAGTGTGGCACTCCCTCTTTTCTGAGTCTCTGACAGTGTGGCACTCCCTCTGTTCTGACTCTCTTACAGTGTGGCGGCCCTAAGTACTGACCCTTGGACAGTGTGGCACTCCCTCTGTACTGACTCTCTGACATTGTGGCACTCCTTCTGTACTGACTCTCTGACAATGCAGCACTCCCAGAGTACTGACCCTCCAACAGTGTAGCACTCCCTCTGTACTGAGTCTCTGACAGTGTGGCACTCCCTCTGTACTGAGTTTCTGACAGTGTGGCACTACCTCTTTTCTGAGTCTCTGACAGTGTGGCACTCCCTCAGTATTGACCCTCTGACAATGCAGCACTCCCTCAGTACTGAACCTCTGATGGTGAAGTATTCCTTCACTACTGACTCTCCGACAGTGTGGCACTCCCTCATCACTGACCCTCCAACAGTGTGGCACTCCCTCAGTACTGACCCTCTGACAATGCAGCACTCTCTCAGTACTGAACATCTGATGGTGCAGCATTCCCTCACTACAGAGTCTCCGACGGTGTGGCACTCTCTCATCACTGACCCTTCAACAGTGTGGCACTCCCTCAGTACTGACCCTCTGACAGTGTGGCACTCCCTCAGTACTGACTCTCTGACAATGCAGCACTCCCAGAGTCCTGACCCTCCAACAGTGTGGCACTCCCTCAGTACTGACCCTCGGACAGTGTGGCACTCCCTCTGTACTGAGTTTCTGACAGTGTGACACTCCCTCTTTTCTGAGTCTCTGACAGTGTGGCACTCCCTCAGTATTAACCCTCTGACAATGCAGCACTCCCTCAGTACTGAAGCTCTGATGGTGCAGTATTCCCTCACTACTGACTCTCCGACAGTGTGGCACTCCCTCAACACTGACCCTCCAACAGTGTGGCACTCCCTCAGTACTGACCCTCTGACAATGCAGCACTCCCTCAGTACTGAACATCTGATGGTGCAGCATTGCCTCACTACAGAGTCTCCGACGGTGTGGCACTCTATTATCACTGACCCTTCAACATTGTGGCACTCCCTCAGCACTGACCCTCTGACAGTGTGGCACTCCCTCAGTACTGACTCTCTGACAATGCAGCACTCCCAGAGTCCTGACCCTCCAACATTGTGGCACTCCCTCAGTACTGAGCCTCGGACAGTGTGGCCTCCCTCTGTACTGACTCTCTGACAGTGTGGCACTCCTTCTGTACTGACTCTCTGACAATGCAGCACTCCCAGAGTACTGACCCTCCAACAGTGTGCCACTCCATCTGTACTGAGTCTCGGACAGTGTGGCACTCCCTCTGAACTGAGTTTCTGACAGTGTGGCACTCCTTCTGTACTGACTCTCTGACAATGCAGCACTCCCAGAGTACTGAACCTCCAACAGTGTGGCACTCCCTCTGTACTGAGTCTCTGACAGTGTGGCACTCCCTCTGTACTGAGTTTCTGACAGTGTGGCACTCCCTCATTTCTGAGTCTCTGACAGTGTGGCACTCCCTCTGTACTGACTCTCTGACAGTGTGGCACACCTTCTCTACTGACTCTCTGACAATGCAGCACTCCCGGAGTACTGACCCTCCAACAGTGTGGCACTCCCTCTGTACTGAGTCTCTGACAGTGTGGCACTCCCTCTGTACTGAGTTTCTGACAGTGTAGCACTCCCTCTTTTCTGAGTCTCTGACAGTGTGGCACTCCCTCTGTACTGACTCTCTGACGGTATGGCACTCCCTCATCACTGACCCTCCAACAGTGTGGCACTCCCTCAGTACTGACCCTCCAACAGTGTGGCACTCCCTCAGTACTGAACCTCCAGTGGTGCAGCATTCCCTCACTACTGACTCTCCGACGGTGTGGCAATCTTTCAGCACTGACCCTCCAACAGTGTGGCACTCCTTCAGTACTGACCCTCTGACAGTGTGGCACTCCCTCAGTACTGACTCTCTGACAATGCAGCACTCCCAGAGTGCTGACCCTCCAACAGTGTGGCACTCCCTCTGTACTGACCCTCGGACAGTGTGGCACTCCCTCTGTACTGACTCTCTGACAGTGTGGCACTCCCTCTGTACTGACTCTCTTACAGTGTGGCGCTCGCTCTGTACTGACTTTCTGACAGTGTGGCACTCCCTCTGTACTGACTCTCTGACAGTGTGGCACTCCCTCTATACTGTCTCTCTGACAGTGTGGCACTCCCTCTGTACTTACTCTCTGACAATGCAGCACTCCCAGAGTACTGACTCTCCAACAGTGTGGCACTCCCTCTGTACTGACTCTCTGACAATGCAGCACTCCCAGAGACCTGACACTCCAACAGTGTGGCACTCCCTCAGTACTGACCATCGGACAGTGTGGCAATCCCTCTGTACTGACTCTCTGACAGTGTGGCACTCCTTCTGTACTGACTCTCTGACAATGCAGCTCTCCGAGAGTACTGACCCTCCAACAGTGTGGCACTCCCTCTGTACTGAGTCTCTGACAGTGTGGCACTCCCTCTGTACTGAGTTTCTGACAGTGTGGCACTCCCTCTTTTCTGAGTCTCTGACAGTGTGGCACTCCCTCAGTATTGACCCTCTGACAATGCAGCACTCCCTCAGTACTGAAGCTCTGATGGTGCAGTATTCCCTCAGTACTGACTCTCCGACAGTGTGGCACTCCCTCATCACTGACCCTCCAACAGTGTGGCACTCCTTCAGTACTGACCCTCTGACAATGCAGCACCCCCTCAGTACTGAACATCTGATGGTGCAGCATTGCCTCACTACAGAGTCTCCGACGGTGTGGCACTCTCTCATCACTGACCCTTCAACAGTGTGGCACTCCCTCAGCACTGACCCTCTGACAGTGTGGCACTCCCTCAGTACTGACTCTCTGACAATGCAGCACTCCCAGAGTCCTGACCCTCCAACAGTGTGGCACTCCCTCAGTACAGACCCTCGGACAGTGTGGCACTCCCTCTGTACTGACTCTCTGACAGTGTGGCACTCCTTCTGTACTGACTCTCTGACAATGCAGCACTCCCAGAGTACTGACTCTCCAACAGTGTGCCACTCCCTCTGTACTGACTCTCTGACAGTGTGGCACTCCTTCTGTACTGACTCTCTGACAATGCAGCACTCCCGGAGTACTGACCCTCCAACAGTGTGGCACTCCCTCTGTACTGAGTCTCTGAAAGTGTGGCACTCCCTCTGTACTGAGCTTCTGACAGTGTGGCACTCCCTCTGTACTGACTCTCTGACAGTGTGGCATTCCCTCTGTATGGACTCTCGGACAGTGTGGTACTCCCTTTGTACTGACTCTCTGACAGTGTGGCACTCCCTCTGTACTGACCATCGGACAGTGTAGCACTCCCTCAGTACTGACTCTCTGACAGTGTGGCACTCCCTCTGTACTGACTCTCTGACGGTGTGGCACTCCCTCATCACTGACCCTCCAACAGTGTGGCACTCCCTCAGTACTGACCCTCCAACAGTGTGGCACTCCCTCAGTACTGAACCTCCGGTGGTGCAGCATTCCCTCACTACTGACTCTCCGACGGTGTGGCAATCTCTCAGCACTGACCCTCCAACAGTGTGGCACTCCTTCTGTACTGACCCTCTGACAGTGTGGCACTCCCTCAGTACTGACTCTCTGACAATGCAGCACTCCCAGAGTGCTGACCCTCCAACAGTGTGGCACTCCCTCTGTACTGACCCTCGGACAGTGTGGCAATCCCTCTGTACTGACTCTCTGACAGTGTGGCACTCCCTCTGTACTGACTCTCTTACAGTGTGGCGCTCCCTCTGTACTGACTTTCTGACAGTGTGGCACTCCCTCTGTACTGACTCTCTGACAGTGTGGCACTCCCTCTATACTGACTCTCTGACAGTGTGGCACTCCCTCTGTACTTACTCTCTGACAATGCAGCACTCCCAGAGTACTGACTCTCCAACAGTGTGGCACTCCCTCTGTACTGACTCTCTGACAATGCAGCACTCCCGGAGTACTGACCCTCAAACAGTGTGGCACTCCCTCTGTACTGAGTCTCTGACAGTTTGTCACTCCTTCTGTATTGACTCTCTGACAGTAAGGCACTCCCTCTGTACTGAATCTCTGACAACGCAGCACTCCCAGAGTACTGACCCTCCAACAGTGTGGCACTCCCTCTATACTGACTCTCTGACAGTGTGGCACTCCCTCAGTACTGACCCTCGGACAGTGTGGCACTCCCTCATCACTGACCATCCAACAGTGTGGCAATCCCTCTGTACTGACCCTCTGACAATGCAGCACTCCCTCAGTACTGAACCTCTGATGGTGCAGTATTCCCTCATTACTGACTCTCCGACAGTGTGGCACTCCCTCATCACTGACCCTCCAACAGTGTGGCACTCCCTCAGTACTGACCCTACAACAGTGTGGCACTCCCTCAGTACTGAACCTCTAATGGTGCAGCATTCCCTCACTACTGACTCTCCGACGGTGTGGCACTCTCTCAGTACTGACCCTCCAAAAGTGTGGCACTCCCTCTGTACTGACCCTCTGACAGTGTGGCACTCCCTCACAACTGACTCTCTGACAATGCAGCACTCCCAGAGTCCTGACCCTCCAACAGTGTGGCACTCCCTCTGTACTGACCCTCGGACAGTGTGGCACTCCCTCTGTACTGACTCTCTGACAGTGTGGCACTCCCTCTCTACTGACTCTCCGACAGTGTGGCACTCCCTCTGTACTGACTCTCTGACAGTGTGGCACTGCCTCTGTACTGACCCTCGCACAGTGTGGCAGTCCCTCATCACTGACCTTCCAACAGTGTGGCACTCCCCCAGTATTGACCCTCTGACAATGCAGCACTCCCTCAATACTGAACCTCTGATGGTGCAGTATTCCCTCACTACTGACTCTCCGACTGTGTGGCACTCCCTCATCACTGACCCTCCAACAGTGTGGCCCTCCCTCAGTACTGACCCTCTGTCAGTACGGCACTCCATCAGTACTGACTCTCTGACAATGCAGCACTCCCAGAGTCCTGACCCTCCAACAGTGTGGCACTCCCTCTGTACTGACCCTCGGACAGTGTGGCACTCCCTCTGTACTGACTCACTGACAGTGTGGCACTCTCTCTGTACTGACTCTCTGACAATGCAGAACTCCCAGAGTTCTGACCCTCCAACAGAGAGGCACTCCCTCTGTACTGAGTATCTGACAGTGTGGCACTCCCTCTGTACTGAGTCTCTGACAGTGTGGCACTCCCTCTGTACTGACCCTCGGAGAGTGTGGCATTCCCTCAGTACTGACTCTCGGACAGTGTGGTAATCCCTCTGTACTGACTCTCTGACAGTGTGGCACTCCCTCTGTACTGACTCTCTGACAGTGTGGCACTCCCTCTGTACTGACTCTCGGACAGTGTGGCACACTCTCTGTACTGACTCTCGGACAGTGTGGCACTCCCTCTTTTCTGAGTCTCTGACAGTGTGGCACTCCCTCTGTAATGACTCTCTGACAGTGTGGCACTCCCTCTGTACTGACTCTCTGACAGTGTGGACTCCCTCTGTACTGACCCTCGGACAGTGTGGCACTTCCTCAGTACTGACGCTCTGACAGTGTGGCACTCTCTCTGCACTGACTCTCTGACAGTGTTGCACTCCCTCTGTACTGAGTCTCCGACAGTGTGGCACTCCCTCTGTATTGAGTCTCTGACAGTGTGGCACTCCCTCTGTACTGAGTCTCTGACAGTGTGGCACTCCCTCTGTACTGAGTCTCTGACAGGGTGGCACTCCCTCAGTACTGACTCTCGGACAGTGTGGTACTTCCTCTGTACTGAGTCTCTGACATTGTGGCACACGCTCTTTTCTGAGTCTCTGACAGTGTGTCACTCCCTCTGTACTGACTCTCTGACAATGTGGCACTTCCTCTTTTCTGAGTCTCTGACAGTGTGGCACTCCCTCTGTACTGACTCTCTGACAGTGTGGCACTCCCTCTGTACTGACTCTCGGACAGTGTGGTACTCCCTTTGTACTGACTCTCTGACAGTGTGGCACTCCCTCTGTACTGACCATCGGACAGTATGGCACTCCCTCAGTACTGACTCTCTGACAGTGTGGCACTCACTCAGTACTGACTCTCTGACAGTGTGGCACTCCCTCATCACTGACCCTCCAACAGTGTGGCACTCCCTCAGTACTGACCCTCCAACAGTGTGGCACTCCCTCAGTACTGAACCTCTGGTGGTGCAGCATTCCCTCACTACTGACTCTCCGACGGTTTGGCACTCTCTCAGCACTGACCCTCCAACAGTGTGGCACTCCCACTGTACTGACCCTCTGACAGTGTGGCACTCCCTCACAACTGACTCTCTGACAATGCAGCACTCCCAGAGTCCTGACCCTCCAACAGTGTGGCACTCCCTCTGTACTGACCCTCGGACAGTGTGGCACTCCCTCTGTACTGACTCTCTGACAGTGTGGCACTCCCTCTCTACTGACTCTCCGACAGTGTGGCACTCCCTCTGTACTGACTCTCTGACAGTGTGGCACTGCCTCTGTACTGACCCTCGCACAGTGTGGCAGTCCCTCATCACTGACCTTCCAACAGTGTGGCACTCCCCCAGTATTGACCCTCTGACAATGCAGCACTCCCTCAATACTGAACCTCTGATGGTGCAGTATTCCCTCACTACTGACTCTCCGACTGTGTGGCACTCCCACATCACTGACCCTCCAACAGTGTGGCACTCCCTCTGTACTGACCCTCGGACAGTGTGGCACTCCCTCTGTACTGACTCACTGACAGTGTGGCACTCTCTCTGTACTGACTCTCTGACAATGCAGAACTCCCAGAGTTCTGACCCTCCAACAGAGAGGCACTCCCTCTGTACTGAGTATCTGACAGTGTGGCACTCCCTCTGTACTGACTCTCTGACAGTGTGGCACTCCCTCTGTACTGAGTCTCTGACAGTGTGGCACTCCCTCTGTACTGACCCTCGGAGAGTGTGGCATTCCCTCAGTACTGACTCTCGGACAGTGTGGTAATCCCTCTGTACTGACTCTCTGACAGTGTGGCACTCCCTCTGTACTGACTCTCTGACAGTGTGGCACTCCCTCTGTACTGACTCTCGGACAGTGTGGCACTCTCTCTGTACTGACTCTCGGACAGTGTGGCACTCCCTCTTTTCTGAGTCTCTGACAGTGTGGCACTCCCTCTGTAATGACTCTCTGACAGTGTGGCACTCCCTCTGTACTGACTCTCTGACAGTGTGGACTCCCTCTGTACTGACCCTCGGACAGTGTGGCACTTCCTCAGTACTGACGCTCTGACAGTGTGGCACTCTCTCTGCACTGACTCTCTGACAGTGTTGCACTCCCTCTGTACTGAGTCTCCGACAGTGTGGCACTCCCTCTGTATTGAGTCTCTGACAGTGTGGCACTCCCTCTGTACTGAGTCTCTGACAGGGTGGCACTCCCTCAGTACTGACTCTCGGACAGTGTGGTACTTCCTCTGTACTGAGTCTCTGACATTGTGGCACACGCTCTTTTCTGAGTCTCTGACAGTGTGTCACTCCCTCTGTACTGACTCTCTGACAGTGTGGCACTTCCTCTTTTCTGAGTCTCTGACAGTGTGGCACTCCCTCTGTACTGACTCTCTGACAGTGTGGCACTCCCTCTGTACTGACTCTCGGACAGTGTGGTACTCCCTTTGTACTGACTCTCTGACAGTGTGGCACTCCCTCTGTACTGACCATCGGACAGTATGGCACTCCCTCAGTACTGAACCTCTGGTGGTGCAGCATTCCCTCACTACTGACTCTCCGACGGTGTGGCACTCTCTCAGCACTGTCCCTCCAACAGTGTGGCACTCCCTCAGTACTGACCCTCTGACAGTGTGGCACTCCCTCAGTACTGACTCTCTGACAATGCAGCACTCCCAGAGTACTGACCCTCCAACAGTGTGGCCCTCCCTCAGTACTGACCCTCTGTCAGTGCGGCACTCCATCAGTACTGACTCTCTGACAATGCAGCACTCCCAGAGTCCTGACCCTCCAACAGTGTGGCACTCCCTCTGTACTGACCCTCGGACAGTGTGGCACTCCCTCTGTACTGACTCACTGACAGTGTGGCACTCTCTCTGTACTGACTCTCTGACAATGCAGAACTCCCAGAGTTCTGACCCTCCAACAGAGAGGCACTCCCTCTGTACTGAGTATCTGACAGTGTGGCACTCCCTCTGTACTGACTCTCTGACAGTGTGGCACTCCCTCTGTACTGAGTCTCTGACAGTGTGGCACTCCCTCTGTACTGACCCTCGGAGAGTGTGGCATTCCCTCAGTACTGACTCTCGGACAGTGTGGTAATCCCTCTGTACTGACTCTCTGACAGTGTGGCACTCCCTCTGTACTGACTCTCTGACAGTGTGGCACTCCCTCTGTACTGACTCTCGGACAGTGTGGCACACTCTCTGTACTGACTCTCGGACAGTGTGGCACTCCCTCTTTTCTGAGTCTCTGACAGTGTGGCACTCCCTCTGTAATGACTCTCTGACAGTGTGGCACTCCCTCTGTACTGACTCTCTGACAGTGTGGACTCCCTCTGTACTGACCCTCGGACAGTGTGGCACTTCCTCAGTACTGACGCTCTGACAGTGTGGCACTCTCTCTGCACTGACTCTCTGACAGTGTTGCACTCCCTCTGTACTGAGTCTCCGACAGTGTGGCACTCCCTCTGTATTGAGTCTCTGACAGTGTGGCACTCCCTCTGTACTGAGTCTCTGACAGTGTGGCACTCCCTCTGTACTGAGTCTCTGACAGGGTGGCACTCCCTCAGTACTGACTCTCGGACAGTGTGGTACTTCCTCTGTACTGAGTCTCTGACATTGTGGCACACGCTCTTTTCTGAGTCTCTGACAGTGTGTCACTCCCTCTGTACTGACTCTCTGACAATGTGGCACTTCCTCTTTTCTGAGTCTCTGACAGTGTGGCACTCCCTCTGTACTGACTCTCTGACAGTGTGGCACTCCCTCTGTACTGACTCTCGGACAGTGTGGTACTCCCTTTGTACTGACTCTCTGACAGTGTGGCACTCCCTCTGTACTGACCATCGGACAGTATGGCACTCCCTCAGTACTGACTCTCTGACAGTGTGGCACTCACTCAGTACTGACTCTCTGACAGTGTGGCACTCCCTCATCACTGACCCTCCAACAGTGTGGCACTCCCTCAGTACTGACCCTCCAACAGTGTGGCACTCCCTCAGTACTGAACCTCTGGTGGTGCAGCATTCCCTCACTACTGACTCTCCGACGGTTTGGCACTCTCTCAGCACTGACCCTCCAACAGTGTGGCACTCCCACTGTACTGACCCTCTGACAGTGTGGCACTCCCTCACAACTGACTCTCTGACAATGCAGCACTCCCAGAGTCCTGACCCTCCAACAGTGTGGCACTCCCTCTGTACTGACCCTCGGACAGTGTGGCACTCCCTCTGTACTGACTCTCTGACAGTGTGGCACTCCCTCTCTACTGACTCTCCGACAGTGTGGCACTCCCTCTGTACTGACTCTCTGACAGTGTGGCACTGCCTCTGTACTGACCCTCGCACAGTGTGGCAGTCCCTCATCACTGACCTTCCAACAGTGTGGCACTCCCCCAGTATTGACCCTCTGACAATGCAGCACTCCCTCAATACTGAACCTCTGATGGTGCAGTATTCCCTCACTACTGACTCTCCGACTGTGTGGCACTCCCACATCACTGACCCTCCAACAGTGTGGCACTCCCTCTGTACTGACCCTCGGACAGTGTGGCACTCCCTCTGTACTGACTCACTGACAGTGTGGCACTCTCTCTGTACTGACTCTCTGACAATGCAGAACTCCCAGAGTTCTGACCCTCCAACAGAGAGGCACTCCCTCTGTACTGAGTATCTGACAGTGTGGCACTCCCTCTGTACTGACTCTCTGACAGTGTGGCACTCCCTCTGTACTGAGTCTCTGACAGTGTGGCACTCCCTCTGTACTGACCCTCGGAGAGTGTGGCATTCCCTCAGTACTGACTCTCGGACAGTGTGGTAATCCCTCTGTACTGACTCTCTGACAGTGTGGCACTCCCTCTGTACTGACTCTCTGACAGTGTGGCACTCCCTCTGTACTGACTCTCGGACAGTGTGGCACTCTCTCTGTACTGACTCTCGGACAGTGTGGCACTCCCTCTTTTCTGAGTCTCTGACAGTGTGGCACTCCCTCTGTAATGACTCTCTGACAGTGTGGCACTCCCTCTGTACTGACTCTCTGACAGTGTGGACTCCCTCTGTACTGACCCTCGGACAGTGTGGCACTTCCTCAGTACTGACGCTCTGACAGTGTGGCACTCTCTCTGCACTGACTCTCTGACAGTGTTGCACTCCCTCTGTACTGAGTCTCCGACAGTGTGGCACTCCCTCTGTATTGAGTCTCTGACAGTGTGGCACTCCCTCTGTACTGAGTCTCTGACAGGGTGGCACTCCCTCAGTACTGACTCTCGGACAGTGTGGTACTTCCTCTGTACTGAGTCTCTGACATTGTGGCACACGCTCTTTTCTGAGTCTCTGACAGTGTGTCACTCCCTCTGTACTGACTCTCTGACAGTGTGGCACTTCCTCTTTTCTGAGTCTCTGACAGTGTGGCACTCCCTCTGTACTGACTCTCTGACAGTGTGGCACTCCCTCTGTACTGACTCTCGGACAGTGTGGTACTCCCTTTGTACTGACTCTCTGACAGTGTGGCACTCCCTCTGTACTGACCATCGGACAGTATGGCACTCCCTCAGTACTGAACCTCTGGTGGTGCAGCATTCCCTCACTACTGACTCTCCGACGGTGTGGCACTCTCTCAGCACTGTCCCTCCAACAGTGTGGCACTCCCTCAGTACTGACCCTCTGACAGTGTGGCACTCCCTCAGTACTGACTCTCTGACAATGCAGCACTCCCAGAGTACTGACCCTCCAACAGTGTGGCCCTCCCTCAGTACTGACCCTCTGTCAGTGCGGCACTCCATCAGTACTGACTCTCTGACAATGCAGCACTCCCAGAGTCCTGACCCTCCAACAGTGTGGCACTCCCTCTGTACTGACCCTCGGACAGTGTGGCACTCCCTCTGTACTGACTCACTGACAGTGTGGCACTCTCTCTGTACTGACTCTCTGACAATGCAGAACTCCCAGAGTTCTGACCCCCCAACAGAGAGGCACTCCCTCTGTACTGAGTATCTGACAGTGTGGCACTCCCTCTGTACTGACTCTCTGACAGTGTGGCACTCCCTCTGTACTGAGTCTCTGACAGTGTGGCACTCCCTCTGTACTGACCCTCGGAGAGTGTGGCATTCCCTCAGTACTGACTCTCGGACAGTGTGGTAATCCCTCTGTACTGACTCTCTGACAGTGTGGCACTCCCTCTGTACTGACTCTCTGACAGTGTGGCACTCCCTCTGTACTGACTCTCGGACAGTGTGGCACACTCTCTGTACTGACTCTCGGACAGTGTGGCACTCCCTCTTTTCTGAGTCTCTGACAGTGTGGCACTCCCTCTGTAATGACTCTCTGACAGTGTGGCACTCCCTCTGTACTGACTCTCTGACAGTGTGGACTCCCTCTGTACTGACCCTCGGACAGTGTGGCACTTCCTCAGTACTGACGCTCTGACAGTGTGGCACTCTCTCTGCACTGACTCTCTGACAGTGTTGCACTCCCTCTGTACTGAGTCTCCGACAGTGTGGCACTCCCTCTGTATTGAGTCTCTGACAGTGTGGCACTCCCTCTGTACTGAGTCTCTGACAGTGTGGCACTCCCTCTGTACTGAGTCTCTGACAGTGTGGCACTCCCTCAGTACTGACTCTCGGACAGTGTGGTACTTCCTCTGTACTGAGTCTCTGACATTGTGGCACACGCTCTTTTCTGAGTCTCTGACAGTGTGTCACTCCCTCTGTACTGACTCTCTGACAATGTGGCACTTCCTCTTTTCTGAGTCTCTGACAGTGTGGCACTCCCTCTGTACTGACTCTCTGACAGTGTGGCACTCCCTCTGTACTGACTCTCGGACAGTGTGGTACTCCCTTTGTACTGACTCTCTGACAGTGTGGCACTCCCTCTGTACTGACCATCGGACAGTATGGCACTCCCTCAGTACTGACTCTCTGACAGTGTGGCACTCCCTCAGTACTGACTCTCTGACAGTGTGGCACTCCCTCATCACTGACCCTCCAACAGTGTGGCACTCCCTCAGTACTGACCCTCCAACAGTGTGGCACTCCCTCAGTACTGAACCTCTGGTGGTGAAGCATTCCCTCACTACTGACTCTCCGACGGTGTGGCACTCTCTCAGCACTGACCCTCCAACAGTGTGGCACTCCCACTGTACTGACCCTCTGACAGTGTGGCACTCCCTCACAACTGACTCTCTGACAATGCAGCACTCCCAGAGTCCTGACCCTCCAACAGTGTGGCACTCCCTCTGTACTGACCCTCGGACAGTGTGGCACTCCCTCTGTACTGACTCTCTGACAGTGTGGCACTCCCTCTCTACTGACTCTCCGACAGTGTGGCACTCCCTCTGTACTGACTCTCTGACAGTGTGGCACTGCCTCTGTACTGACCCTCGCACAGTGTGGCAGTCCCTCATCACTGACCTTCCAACAGTGTGGCACTCCCCCAGTATTGACCCTCTGACAATGCAGCACTCCCTCAATACTGAACCTCTGATGGTGCAGTATTCCCTCACTACTGACTCTCCGACTGTGTGGCACTCCCACATCACTGACCCTCCAACAGTGTGGCACTCCCTCTGTACTGACCCTCGGACAGTGTGGCACTCCCTCTGTACTGACTCACTGACAGTGTGGCACTCTCTCTGTACTGACTCTCTGACAATGCAGAACTCCCAGAGTTCTGACCCTCCAACAGAGAGGCACTCCCTCTGTACTGAGTATCTGACAGTGTGGCACTCCCTCTGTACTGACTCTCTGACAGTGTGGCACTCCCTCTGTACTGAGTCTCTGACAGTGTGGCACTCCCTCTGTACTGACCCTCGGAGAGTGTGGCATTCCCTCAGTACTGACTCTCGGACAGTGTGGTAATCCCTCTGTACTGACTCTCTGACAGTGTGGCACTCCCTCTGTACTGACTCTCTGACAGTGTGGCACTCCCTCTGTACTGACTCTCGGACAGTGTGGCACTCTCTCTGTACTGACTCTCGGACAGTGTGGCACTCCCTCTTTTCTGAGTCTCTGACAGTGTGGCACTCCCTCTGTAATGACTCTCTGACAGTGTGGCACTCCCTCTGTACTGACTCTCTGACAGTGTGGACTCCCTCTGTACTGACCCTCGGACAGTGTGGCACTTCCTCAGTACTGACGCTCTGACAGTGTGGCACTCTCTCTGCACTGACTCTCTGACAGTGTTGCACTCCCTCTGTACTGAGTCTCCGACAGTGTGGCACTCCCTCTGTATTGAGTCTCTGACAGTGTGGCACTCCCTCTGTACTGAGTCTCTGACAGGGTGGCACTCCCTCAGTACTGACTCTCGGACAGTGTGGTACTTCCTCTGTACTGAGTCTCTGACATTGTGGCACACGCTCTTTTCTGAGTCTCTGACAGTGTGTCACTCCCTCTGTACTGACTCTCTGACAGTGTGGCACTTCCTCTTTTCTGAGTCTCTGACAGTGTGGCACTCCCTCTGTACTGACTCTCTGACAGTGTGGCACTCCCTCTGTACTGACTCTCGGACAGTGTGGTACTCCCTTTGTACTGACTCTCTGACAGTGTGGCACTCCCTCTGTACTGACCATCGGACAGTATGGCACTCCCTCAGTACTGAACCTCTGGTGGTGCAGCATTCCCTCACTACTGACTCTCCGACGGTGTGGCACTCTCTCAGCACTGTCCCTCCAACAGTGTGGCACTCCCTCAGTACTGACCCTCTGACAGTGTGGCACTCCCTCAGTACTGACTCTCTGACAATGCAGCACTCCCAGAGTACTGACCCTCCAACTTTGTGGCACTCCCTCTGTACTGAACCTCTGACAATGCAGCACTCCCTCAGTACTGAACCTCTGATGGTGCAGTATTCCCTCATTACTGACTGTCCGACGGTGTGTCACTCCCTCATCACTGACCCTCCAACAGTGTGGCACTGCCTCAGTACTGAACCTCTGATGGTGCAGCATTCCCTCACTACTGACTCTTCGACGGTGTGGCACTCTCTCAGCACTCACCCTCCAACAGTGTGGCACTCCCTCAGTACTGACCGTCTGACAGTGTGGCACTCCCTCAGTACTGACTCTCTGACAATGCAGCACTCCCAGAGTCCTGACCCTCCAACAGTGTGGCACTCCCTCTGTACTGACCATCGGACAGTGTGGCACTCCCTCTGTACTAACTCTCTGACAGTGTGGCACTCCCTCTGTACTGACTCTCCGACAGTGTGGCACTCCCTCTGTACTGACTCTCTGACAGTGTGGCACTCCCTCTGTACTGACCCTCGGACAGTGTGGCAGTCCCTCATCACTGACCCTCCAACAGTGTGGCACTCCCTCAGTATTGACTTTCTGACAATGCAGCACTCCCTCAATACTGAACCTCTGATGGTGCAGTATTCCCTCACTACTGACTCTCCGACGGTGTGGCACTGCCTCATCACTGACCCTCCAACAGTGTGGCACTCCCTCAGTACTGACTTTCTGACAATGCAGCACTCCCAGAGTCCTGACCCTCCAGCAGTGTGGCACTCCCTCTGTACTGACCCTCGGACAGTGTGGCACTCCCTCTGTACTGACTCTCTGACAGTGTGGCACTCCCTCTTTACTGACTCTCTGACAATGCAGCACTCCCAGAGTTCTGACCCTCCAACAGTGTGGCACTCCCTCTGTACTGAGTCTCTGACAGTGTGGCACTCCCTCTGTACTGAGTTTCTGACAGTGTGGCACTCCCTCTTTTCTGAGTCTCTGACAGTGTGGCACTCCCTCTGTACTGACTCTCTGACAGTGTGGCACTCCCTCTGTACTGACCCTCGGAGAGTGTGGCACTCCCTCAGTACTGACTCTCGGACAGTGTGGTACTCCCTCTGTACTGACTCTCGGACAGTGTGGCACTCCCTCTGTACTGATCCTCGGACAGTGTGGCACTCCCTCAGTACTGATTCTCTGACAGTGTGGCACTCCCTCTGTACTGACTCTCGGACAGTGTGGCACTCCCTCTGTACTGACTCTCTGACAGTGTGGCACTCCCTCTTTTCTGAGTCTCTGACAGTGTGGCACTCCCTCTGTACTGACTCTCTGACAGTGTGGCATTCCCTCTGTACTGACTCTCTGACAGGGTGGCACTCCCTCTGTACTGACCCTCGGACAGTATGGCACTTCCTCAGTACTGACTCTCTGACAGTGTGGCACTCCCTCTGCACTGACTCTCTGACAGTGTGGCACTCCTTCTGTACTGAGTCTCTGACAGTGTGGCACTCCCTCTGTACTGAGTCTCTGACAGTGTGGCACTCCCTCTGTACTGAGTCTCTGACTGTGCGGCACTCCCTCTGTACTGAGTCTCTGACAGTGTGGCACTCCCTCTGTACTGAGTCTCTGACAGTGTGTCACTCCCTCTGTACTGAGTCTCTGACAGTGTGGCACTCCCTCAGTACTGACCCTCTGTCAGTGTGGCACTCCCTCAGTACTGACTTTCTGACAATGCAGCACTCCCAGTGTCCTGACCCTCCAGCAGTGTGGCACTCCCTCTGTACTGACCCTCGGACAGTGTGGCACTCCCTCTGTACTGAGTCTCTGACAGTGTGGCACTCCCTCTGTACTGAGTCTCTGACAGTGTGGCACTCCCTCTGTACTGAGTTTCTGACAGTGTAGCACTCCCTCTTTTCTGAGTCTCTGACAGTGTGGCACTCCCTCTGTACTGACTCTCTGACAGTGTGGCACTCCCTCTTTTCTGAGTCTCTGAGAGTGTTGCACTTCCTCTGTACTGAGTCTCTGACAGTGTGGCACTCCCTCTGTACTCAGTCTCTGGCAGTGTGTCACTCCCACTGTACTGAGTCTCTGACAGTGTGGCACTCCTTCTGTACTGACTCTCTGACAGTGTGGCACTCCCTCTGTTTTGACTCTCTGACAGTGTGGCACTCCCTCTGTACTGAGTCTCTGACAGTGTGGCACTCTCTCTGTACTGAGTCTCTGACAGTGTGTCACTCCTTCTGTACTGACTCTCTGGCAGTGTGGCACTCCCTTTGTACTGAATCTCTGACAGTGTGGCACTCCCTCTGTACTGAATCTCTGACCGTGTGGCACTCCCTCTGTGCTGACCCTCGGACAGTGTGGCACTCCCTCAGTACTGACTCTCTGACAGTGTGGCACTCCCTCTGTACTGACTCTCTGACAGTGTGGCACTCCCTCTGTACTGACCCTCGGACAGTGTGGCACTCCCTCAGTACTGACTCTCTGACAGTGTGGCACTCCCTCTGTACTGATCCTCGGACAGTGTGGCACTCCCTCAGTACTGACTTACTGACAATGCAGCACTCCCAGAGTCCTGACCCTCCAGCAGTGCGGCACTCCCTCTGTACTGACCCTCGGACAGTGTGGCACTCCCTCTGTACTGACTCTCTGACAGTGTGGCACTCCCTCTTTACTGACTCTCTGACAATGCAGCACTCCCAGAGTTCTGACCCTGCAACAGTGTGGCACTCCCTCTGTACAGGGTCTCTGACAGTGTGGCACTCCCTCTGTACTGAGTTTCTGACAGTGTGGCACTCCCTCTTTTCTGAGTCTCTGACAGTGTGGCACTCCCTCTGTACTGACTCTCTGACAGTGTGGCACTCCCACTGTACTGACCCTCGGAGAGTGTGGCACTCCCTCAGTACTGACTCTCTGACAGTGTGGTACTCCCTCTGTACTGACTCTCGGACAGTGTGGCACTCCCTCTGTACTGATCCTCGGACAGTGTGGCACTCCCTCAGTACTGACTCTCTGACAGTGTGGCACTCCCTCTGTACTGACTCTCGGACAGTGTGGCACTCCCTCTGTACTGACTCTCTGACAGTGTGGCACTCCCTCTTTTCTGAGTCTCTGACAGTGTGGCACTCCCTCTGTACTGACTCTTTGACAGTGTGGCACTCCCTCTGTACTGACTCTCTGACAGTGTGGACTCCCTCTGTACTGATCCTCGGACAGTGTGGCACTTCCTCAGTACTGACACTCTGACAGTGTGGCACTCCCTCTCTACTGAGTCTCTGACAGTGTTGCACTCCCTCTGTACTGAGTCTCTGACAGTGTGGCACTCCCTCTGTACTAAGTCTCTGACAGTGTGGCACTCCCTCTGTACTGAGTCTCTGACAGTGTGGCACTCCCTCTGTACTGAGTCTCTGACAGTGTGTCACTCCCTCTGTACTGAGTCTCTGACAGTGTGGCCCTCCCTCTATACAGACCCTCGGAAAGTGTGGCACTCCCTCATCACTGACCTTCGGACAGTGTGGCACTCCCTCTGTATTGACCCTCTGACATTGCAGCACTCCCTCAATACTGAACCTCTGATGGTGCAGTATTCCCTCACTACTGACTCGCCGACGGTGTGGCACTCCATCATCACTGACCCTCCAACAGTGTGGCACGCCCTCAGTACTGACCCTCTGTCAGTGTGGCACTCCCTCAGTACTGACTTTCTGACAATGCAGCACTCCCAGAGTCCTGACCCTCCAGCAGTGTGGCACTCCCTCTGTACTGACCTTCGGACAGTGTGGCACTCCCTCTGTACTGACTCTCTGACAGTGTGGCACTCCCTCTGTACTGACTCTCTTACAATGCAGCACTCCCAGAGTTCTGACCCTCCAACAGTGTGGCACTCCCTCTGTACTGAGTCTCTGACAGTGTGGCACTCCCTCTGTACTGAGTTTCTGACAGTGTGGCACTCCCTCTTTTCTGAGTCTCTGACAGTGTGGCACTCCCTCTGTACTGACTCTCTGACAGTGTGGCACTCCCTCTTTTCTGAGTCTCTGAGAGTGTTGCACTCCCTCTGTACTGAGTCTCTGACAGTGTGGCACTCCCTCTGTCCTGAGTCTCTGGCAGTGTGTCACTCCCTCTGTACTGAGTCTCTGACAGTGTGGCACTCCTTCTGTACTGACTCTCTGACAGTGTGGCTCTCCCTCTGTTTTGACTCTCTGACAGTGTGGCACTCCCTCTGTACTGAGTCTCTGACAGTGTGGCACTCTCTCTGTACTGAGTCTCTGACAGTGTGGCACTCTTTCTGTACTGACTCTCTGACAGTGTGGCACTCCCTCTGTGCTGACCCTCGGACAGTGTGGCACTCCCTCAGTACTGACTCTCTGACAGTGTGGCACTCCCTCTGTACTGACTCTCTGACAGTGTGGCACTCCCTCTGTACTGACCCTCGGACAGTGTGGCACTCCCTCAGTACTGACTCTCTGACAGTGTGGCACTCCCTCTGTACTGATCCTCGGACCGTGAGGCACTCCCTCAGTACTGACTCTCTGACAGTGTGGCACTCCCTCTCTACTGACTCTCTGACAGTGTGGCACTCCCTCTTTTCTGAGTCTCTGACAGTGTGGCACTCCCTCTGTACTGACTCTCTGACAGTGTGGCACTCCCTCTGTACTGACTCTCTGACAGTGTGGCACTCCCTCTGTACTGACTCTCGGACAGTGTGGCACTCCCTCTATACTGACTCTCTGACAGTGTGGCACTCCCTCTGTACTGAGTCTCTGACAGTGTGACACTCCCTCTGTACTGACCCTCGGACAGTGTGGTACTCCCTCAGTACTGATTCTCTGACAATGTGGCATTCCCTCTGTACTGAGTCTCTGGCAGTGTGTCACTCCCTCTGTACTGAGTCTCTGACAGTGTGGAACTCCTTCTGTACTGACTCTCTGACAGTGTGGCACTCCCTCTGTTTTGACTCTCTGACACTGTGTCACTCCCTCTGTACTGAGTCTCTGACAGTGTGGCACTCTCTCTGTACTGAGTCTCTGACAGTGTGGCACTCCTTCTGTACTGACTCTCTGGCAGTGTGGCACTCCCTCTGTACTGACTCTCTGACAGTGTGGCACTCCCTCTGTACTGACTCTCTGACCGTGTGGCACTCCCTCTGTGCTGACCCTCGGACAGTGTGGCACTCCCTCAGTACTGACTCTCTGACAGTGTGGCACTCCCTCTGTACTGATCCTCGGACAGTGTGGCACTCCCTCAGTACTGACTCTCTGACAGTGTGGCACTCCCTCTTTACTGACTCTCTGACAATGCAGCACTCCCAGAGTTCTGACCCTCCAACAGTGTGGCACTCCCTCTGTACTGAGTCTCTGACAGTGTGGCACTCCCTCTTTTCTGAGTCTCTGACAGTGTGGCACTCCCTCTGTACTGACCCTCGGAGAGTGTGGCACTCCCTCAGTACTGTCTCTCGGACAGTGTGGTACTCCCTCTGTACTGACTCTCGGACAGTGTGGCACTCCCTCTGTACTGATCCTCGGACAGTGTGGCACTCCCTCGGTACTGACTCTCTGACAGTGTGGCACTCCCTCTGTACTGACTCTCGGACAGTGTGGCACTCCCTCTGTACTGACTCTCTGACAGTGTGGCACTCCCTCTTTTCTGAGTCTCTCACAGTGTGGCACTCCCTCTGTACTGACTCTCTGACAGTGTGGCACTCCCTCTGTACTGACTCTCTGACAGTGTGGACTCCCTCTGTACTGAACCTCGGACAGTGTGGCACTTCCTCAGTACTGACTCTCTCACAGTGTGGCACACCCTCTGCACTGACTCTCTGACAGTGTGGCACTCCCTCTCTACTGAGTCTCTGACAGTGTTGCACTCCCTCTGTACTGAGTCTCTGACAGTGTGGCACTCCCTCTGTACTGAGTCTCTGACAGTGTGGCACTCCCTCTGTACTGAGTCTCTGACAGTGTGTCACTCCCTCTGTACTGAGTCTCTGACAGTGTGGCACTCCCTCTGTACTGACCCTCGGACAGTGTGGCACTCCCTCATCACTGACCCTCGGACAGTGTGGCACTCCCTCAGTATTGACCCTCTGACATTGCAGCACTCCCTCAATACTGAACCTCTGATGGTGCAGTATTCCCTCACTACTGACTCTCCGACGGTGTGGCACTCCCTCATCACTGACCCTCCAACAGTGTGGCACTCCCTCAGTACTGACCCTCTGTCAGTGTGGCACTCCCTCAGTACTGACTTTCTGACAATGCAGCACTCCCAGAGTCCTGACCCTCCAGCAGTGTGGCACTCCCTCTGTACTGACCTTCGGACAGTGTGGCACTCCCTCTGTACTGACTCTCTGACAGTGTGGCACTCCCTCTGTACTGACTCTCTTACAATGCAGCACTCCCAGAGTTCTGACCCTCCAACAGTGTGGCACTCCCTCTGTACTGAGTCTCTGACAGTGTGGCACTCCCTCTGTACTGAGTTTCTGACAGTGTGGCACTCCTTCTTTTCTGAGTCTCTGACAGTGTGGCACTCCCTCTGTACTGACTCTCTGACAGTGTGGCACTCCCTCTTTTCTGAGTCTCTGAGAGTGTTGCACTCCCTCTGTACTGAGTCTCTGACAGTGTGGCACTCCCTCTGTCCTGAGTCTCTGGCAGTGTGTCACTCCCTCTGTACTGAGTCTCTGACAGTGTGGCACTCCTTCTGTACTGACTCTCTGACAGTGTGGCACTCCCTCTGTTTTGACTCTCTGACAGTGTGGCACTCCCTCTGTACTGAGTCTCTGACAGTGTGGCACTCTCTCTGTACTGAGTCTCTGACAGTGTGGCACTCCTTCTGTACTGACTCTCTGACAGTGTGGCACTCCCTCTGTGCTGACCCTCGGACAGTGTGGCACTCCCTCAGTACTGACTCTCTGACAGTGTGGCACTCCCTCTGTACTGACTCTCTGACAGTGTGGCACTCCCTCTGTACTGACCCTCGGACAGTGTGGCACTCCCTCAGTACTGACTCTCTGACAGTGTGGCACTCCCTCTGTACTGATCCTCGGACAGTGTGGCACTCCCTCAGTACTGACTCTCTGACAGTGTGGCACTCCCTCTCTACTGACTCTCTGACAGTGTGGCACTCCCTCTTTTCTGAGTCTCTGACAGTGTGGCACTCCCTCTGTACTGACTCTCTGACAGTGTGGCACTCCCTCTGTACTGACTCTCTGACAGTGTGGCACTCCCTCTGTACTGACTCTCGGACAGTGTGGCACTCCCTCTATGCTGACTCTCTGACAGTGTGGCACTCCCTCTGTACTGAGTCTCTGACAGTGTGACACTCCCTCTGTACTGACCCTCGGACAGTGTGGTACTCCCTCAGTACTGATTCTCTGACAATGTGGCACTCCCTCTGTACTGAGTCTCTGGCAGTGTGTCACTCCCTCTGTACTGAGTCTCTGACAGTGTGGCACTCCTTTTGTACTGACTCTCTGACAGTGTGGCACTCCCTCTGTTTTGACTCTCTGACAGTGTGTCACTCCCTCTGTACTGAGTCTCTGACAGTGTGGCACTCTCTCTGTACTGAGTCTCTGACAGTGTGGCATTCCTTCTGTACTGACTCTCTGGCAGTGTGGCACTCCCTCTGTACTGACTCTCTGACAGTGTGGCACTCACTCTGTACTGACTCTCTGACCGTGTGGCACTCCCTCTGTGCTGACCCTCGGACAGTGTGGCACTCCCTCAGTACTGACTCTCTGACAGTGTGGCACTCCCTCTGTACTCATCCTCGGACAGTGTGGCACTCCCTCAGTACTGACTTTCTGACAATGCAGCACACCCAGAGTCCTGACCGTCCAGCAGTGTGGCACTCCCTCTGTACTGACCCTCGGACAGTGTGGCACTCCCTCTGTACTGACTCTCTGACAGTGTGGCACTCCCTCTTTACTGACTCTCTGACAATGCAGCACTCCCAGAGTTCTGACCCTCCAACAGTGTGGCACTCCCTCTGTACTGATCCTCGGACAGTGTGGCACTCCCTCGGTACTGACTCTCTGACAGTGTGGCACTCCCTCTGTACTGACTCTCGGACAGTGTGGCACTCCCTCTGTACTGACTCTCTGACAGTGTGGAACTCCCTCTGTACTGACTCTCTGACAGTGTGGCACTCCCTCTGTACTGACTCTCTTACAATGCAGCACTCCCAGAGTTCTGACCCTCCAACAGTGTGGCACTCCCTCTGTACTGAGTCTCTGACAGTGTGGCACTCCCTCTGTACTGAGTTTCTGACAGTGTGGCACTCCCTCTTTTCTGAGTCTCTGACAGTGTGGCACTCCCTCTGTACTGACTCTCTGACAGTGTGGCACTCCCTCTTTTCTGAGTCTCTGAGAGTGTTGCACTCCCTCTGTACTGAGTCTCTGACAGTGTGGCACTCCCTCTGTCCTGAGTCTCTGGCAGTGTGTCACTCCCTCTGTACTGAGTCTCTGACAGTGTGGCACTCCTTCTGTACTGACTCTCTGACAGTGTGGCTCTCCCTCTGTTTTGACTCTCTGACAGTGTGGCACTCCCTCTGTACTGAGTCTCTGACAGTGTGGCACTCTCTCTGTACTGAGTCTCTGACAGTGTGGCACTCTTTCTGTACTGACTCTCTGACAGTGTGGCACTCCCTCTGTGCTGACCCTCGGACAGTGTGGCACTCCCTCAGTACTGACTCTCTGACAGTGTGGCACTCCCTCTGTACTGACTCTCTGACAGTGTGGCACTCCCTCTGTACTGACCCTCGGACAGTGTGGCACTCCCTCAGTACTGACTCTCTGACAGTGTGGCACTCCCTCTGTACTGATCCTCGGACCGTGAGGCACTCCCTCAGTACTGACTCTCTGACAGTGTGGCACTCCCTCTCTACTGACTCTCTGACAGTGTGGCACTCCCTCTTTTCTGAGTCTCTGACAGTGTGGCACTCCCTCTGTACTGACTCTCTGACAGTGTGGCACTCCCTCTGTACTGACTCTCTGACAGTGTGGCACTCCCTCTGTACTGACTCTCGGACAGTGTGGCACTCCCTCTATACTGACTCTCTGACAGTGTGGCACTCCCTCTGTACTGAGTCTCTGACAGTGTGACACTCCCTCTGTACTGACCCTCGGACAGTGTGGTACTCCCTCAGTACTGATTCTCTGACAATGTGGCACTCCCTCTGTACTGAGTCTCTGGCAGTGTGTCACTCCCTCTGTACTGAGTCTCTGACAGTGTGGCACTCCTTCTGTACTGACTCTCTGACAGTGTGGCACTCCCTCTGTTTTGACTCTCTGACACTGTGTCACTCCCTCTGTACTGAGTCTCTGACAGTGTGGCACTCTCTCTGTACTGAGTCTCTGACAGTGTGGCACTCCTTCTGTACTGACTCTCTGGCAGTGTGGCACTCCCTCTGTACTGACTCTCTGACAGTGTGGCACTCCCCCTGTACTGACTCTCTGACCGTGTGGCACTCCCTCTGTGCTGACCCTCGGACAGTGTGGCACTCCCTCAGTACTGACTCTCTGACAGTGTGGCACTCCCTCTGTACTGATCCTCGGACAGTGTGGCACTCCCTCAGTACTGACTCTCTGACAGTGTGGCACTCCCTCTTTACTGACTCTCTGACAATGCAGCACTCCCAGAGTTCTGACCCTCCAACAGTGTGGCACTCCCTCTGTACTGAGTCTCTGACAGTGTGGCACTCCCTCTTTTCTGAGTCTCTGACAGTGTGGCACTCCCTCTGTACTGACCCTCGGAGAGTGTGGCACTCCCTCAGTACTGTCTCTCGGACAGTGTGGTACTCCCTCTGTACTGACTCTCGGACAGTGTGGCACTCCCTCTGTACTGATCCTCGGACAGTGTGGCACTCCCTCAGTACTGACTCTCTGACAGTGTGGCACTCCCTCTGTACTGACTCTCGGACAGTGTGGCACTCCCTCTGTACTGACTCTCTGACAGTGTGGCACTCCCTCTTTTCTGAGTCTCTGACAGTGTGGCACTCCCTCTGTACTGACTCTTTGACAGTGTGGCACTCCCTCTGTACTGACTCTCTGACAGTGTGGACTCCCTCTGTACTGATCCTCGGACAGTGTGGCACTTCCTCAGTACTGACACTCTGACAGTGTGGCACTCCCTCTCTACTGAGTCTCTGACAGTGTTGCACTCCCTCTGTACTGAGTCTCTGACAGTGTGGCACTCCCTCTGTACTAAGTCTCTGACAGTGTGGCACTCCCTCTGTACTGAGTCTCTGACAGTGTGGCACTCCCTCTGTACTGAGTCTCTGACAGTGTGTCACTCCCTCTGTACTGAGTCTCTGACAGTGTGGCCCTCCCTCTGTACTGACCCTCGGACAGTGTGGCACTCCCTCATCACTGACCCTCGGACAGTGTGGCACTCCCTCTGTATTGACCCTCTGACATTGCAGCACTCCCTCAATACTGAACCTCTGATGGTGCAGTATTCCCTCACTACTGACTCGCCGACGGTGTGGCACTCCATCATCACTGACCCTCCAACAGTGTGGCACGCCCTCAGTACTGACCCTCTGTCAGTGTGGCACTCCCTCAGTACTGACTTTCTGACAATGCAGCACTCCCAGAGTCCTGACCCTCCAGCAGTGTGGCACTCCCTCTGTACTGACCTTCGGACAGTGTGGCACTCCCTCTGTACTGACTCTCTGACAGTGTGGCACTCCCTCTGTACTGACTCTCTTACAATGCAGCACTCCCAGAGTTCTGACCCTCCAACAGTGTGGCACTCCCTCTGTACTGAGTCTCTGACAGTGTGGCACTCCCTCTGTACTGAGTTTCTGACAGTGTGGCACTCCCTCTTTTCTGAGTCTCTGACAGTGTGGCACTCCCTCTGTACTGACTCTCTGACAGTGTGGCACTCCCTCTTTTCTGAGTCTCTGAGAGTGTTGCACTCCCTCTGTACTGAGTCTCTGACAGTGTGGCACTCCCTCTGTCCTGAGTCTCTGGCAGTGTGTCACTCCCTCTGTACTGAGTCTCTGACAGTGTGGCACTCCTTCTGTACTGACTCTCTGACAGTGTGGCTCTCCCTCTGTTTTGACTCTCTGACAGTGTGGCACTCCCTCTGTACTGAGTCTCTGACAGTGTGGCACTCTCTCTGTACTGAGTCTCTGACAGTGTGGCACTCTTTCTGTACTGACTCTCTGACAGTGTGGCACTCCCTCTGTGCTGACCCTCGGACAGTGTGGCACTCCCTCAGTACTGACTCTCTGACAGTGTGGCACTCCCTCTGTACTGACTCTCTGACAGTGTGGCACTCCCTCTGTACTGACCCTCGGACAGTGTGGCACTCACTCAGTACTGACTCTCTGACAGTGTGGCACTCCCTCTGTACTGATCCTCGGACAGTGAGGCACTCCCTCAGTACTGACTCTCTGACAGTGTGGCACTCCCTCTCTACTGACTCTCTGACAGTGTGGCACTCCCTCTTTTCTGAGTCTCTGACAGTGTGGCACTCCCTCTGTACTGACTCTCTGACAGTGTGGCACTCCCTCTGTACTGACTCTCTGACAGTGTGGCACTCCCTCTGTACTGACTCTCGGACAGTGTGGCACTCCCTCTATACTGACTCTCTGACAGTGTGGCACTCCCTCTGTACTGAGTCTCTGACAGTGTGACACTCCCTCTGTACTGACCCTCGGACAGTGTGGTACTCCCTCAGTACTGATTCTCTGACAATGTGGCACTCCCTCTGTACTGAGTCTCTGGCAGTGTGTCACTCCCTCTGTACTGAGTCTCTGACAGTGTGGAACTCCTTCTGTACTGACTCTCTGACAGTGTGGCACTCCCTCTGTTTTGACTCTCTGACACTGTGTCACTCCCTCTGTACTGAGTCTCTGACAGTGTGGCACTCTCTCTGTACTGAGTCTCTGACAGTGTGGCACTCCTTCTGTACTGACTCTCTGGCAGTGTGGCACTCCCTCTGTACTGACTCTCTGACAGTGTGGCACTCCCTCTGTACTGACTCTCTGACCGTGTGGCACTCCCTCTGTTCTGACCCTCGGACAGTGTGGCACTCCCTCAGTACTGACTCTCTGACAGTGTGGCACTCCCTCTGTACTGATCCTCGGACAGTGTGGCACTCCCTCAGTACTGACTCTCTGACAGTGTGGCACTCCCTCTTTACTGACTCTCTGACAATGCAGCACTCCCAGAGTTCTGACCCTCCAACAGTGTGGCACTCCCTCTGTACTGAGTCTCTGACAGTGTGGCACTCCCTCTTTTCTGAGTCTCTGACAGTGTGGCACTCCCTCTGTACTGACCCTCGGAGAGTGTGGCACTCCCTCAGTACTGTCTCTCGGACAGTGTGGTACTCCCTCTGTACTGACTCTCGGACAGTGTGGCACTCCCTCTGTACTGATCCTCGGACAGTGTGGCACTCCCTCGGTACTGACTCTCTGACAGTGTGGCACTCCCTCTGTACTGACTCTCGGACAGTGTGGCACTCCCTCTGTACTGACTCTCTGACAGTGTGGCACTCCCTCTTTTCTGAGTCTCTCACAGTGTGGCACTCCCTCTGTACTGACTCTTTGACAGTGTGGCACTCCCTCTGTACTGACTCTCTGACAGTGTGGACTCCCTCTGTACTGATCCTCGGACAGTGTGGCACTTCCTCAGTACTGACTCTCTCACAGTGTGGCACACCCTCTGCACTGACTCTCTGACAGTGTGGCACTCCCTCTCTACTGAGTCTCTGACAGTGTGGCACTCCCTCTGTACTGAGTCTCTGACAGTGTGGCACTCCCTCTGTACTGAGTCTCTGACAGTGTGGCACTCCCTCTGTACTGAGTCTCTGACAGTGTGTCACTCCCTCTGTACTGAGTCTCTGACAGTGTGGCACTCCCTCTGTACTGACCCTCGGACAGTGTGGCACTCCCTCATCACTGACCCTCGGACAGTGTGGCACTCCCTCAGTATTGACCCTCTGACATTGCAGCACTCCCTCAATACTGAACCTCTGATGGTGCAGTATTCCCTCACTACTGACTCTCCGACGGTGTGGCACTCCCTCATCACTGACCCTCCAACAGTGTGGCACTCCCTCAGTACTGACCCTCTGTCAGTGTGGCACTCCCTCAGTACTGACTTTCTGACAATGCAGCACTCCCAGAGTCCTGACCCTCCAGCAGTGTGGCACTCCCTCTGTACTGACCTTCGGACAGTGTGGCACTCCCTCTGTACTGACTCTCTGACAGTGTGGCACTCCCTCTGTACTGACTCTCTTACAATGCAGCACTCCCAGAGTTCTGACCCTCCAACAGTGTGGCACTCCCTCTGTACTGAGTCTCTGACAGTGTGGCACTCCCTCTGTACTGAGTTTCTGACAGTGTGGCACTCCTTCTTTTCTGAGTCTCTGACAGTGTGGCACTCCCTCTGTACTGACTCTCTGACAGTGTGGCACTCCCTCTTTTCTGAGTCTCTGAGAGTGTTGCACTCCCTCTGTACTGAGTCTCTGACAGTGTGGCACTCCCTCTGTCCTGAGTCTCTGGCAGTGTGTCACTCCCTCTGTACTGAGTCTCTGACAGTGTGGCACTCCTTCTGTACTGACTCTCTGACAGTGTGGCACTCCCTCTGTTTTGACTCTCTGACAGTGTGGCACTCCCTCTGTACTGAGTCTCTGACAGTGTGGCACTCTCTCTGTACTGAGTCTCTGACAGTGTGGCACTCCTTCTGTACTGACTCTCTGACAGTGTGGCACTCCCTCTGTGCTGACCCTCGGACAGTGTGGCACTCCCTCAGTACTGACTCTCTGACAGTGTGGCACTCCCTCTGTACTGACTCTCTGACAGTGTGGCACTCCCTCTGTACTGACCCTCGGACAGTGTGGCACTCCCTCAGTACTGACTCTCTGACAGTGTGGCACTCCCTCTGTACTGATCCTCGGACAGTGTGGCACTCCCTCAGTACTGACTCTCTGACAGTGTGGCACTCCCTCTCTACTGACTCTCTGACAGTGTGGCACTCCCTCTTTTCTGAGTCTCTGACAGTGTGGCACTCCCTCTGTACTGACTCTCTGACAGTGTGGCACTCCCTCTGTACTGACTCTCTGACAGTGTGGCACTCCCTCTGTACTGACTCTCGGACAGTGTGGCACTCCCTCTATGCTGACTCTCTGACAGTGTGGCACTCCCTCTGCACTGAGTCTCTGACAGTGTGACACTCCCTCTGTACTGACCCTCGGACAGTGTGGTACTCCCTCAGTACTGATTCTCTGACAATGTGGCACTCCCTCTGTACTGAGTCTCTGGCAGTGTGTCACTCCCTCTGTACTGAGTCTCTGACAGTGTGGCACTCCTTTTGTACTGACTCTCTGACAGTGTGGCACTCCCTCTGTTTTGACTCTCTGACAGTGTGTCACTCCCTCTGTACTGAGTCTCTGACAGTGTGGCACTCTCTCTGTACTGAGTCTCTGACAGTGTGGCATTCCTTCTGTACTGACTCTCTGGCAGTGTGGCACTCCCTCTGTACTGACTCTCTGACAGTGTGGCACTCACTCTGTACTGACTCTCTGACCGTGTGGCACTCCCTCTGTGCTGACCCTCGGACAGTGTGGCACTCCCTCAGTACTGACTCTCTGACAGTGTGGCACTCCCTCTGTACTGATCCTCGGACAGTGTGGCACTCCCTCAGTACTGACTTTCTGACAATGCAGCACTCCCAGAGTCCTGACCCTCCAGCAGTGTGGCACTCCCTCTGTACTGACCCTCGGACAGTGTGGCACTCCCTCTGTACTGACTCTCTGACAGTGTGGCACTCCCTCTTTACTGACTCTCTGACAATGCAGCACTCCCAGAGTTCTGACCCTCCAACAGTGTGGCACTCCCTCTGTACTGATCCTCGGACAGTGTGGCACTCCCTCGGTACTGACTCTCTGACAGTGTGGCACTCCCTCTGTACTGACTCTCGGACAGTGTGGCACTCCCTCTGTACTGACTCTCTGACAGTGTGGCACTCCCTCTGTACTGACTCTCTGACAGTGTGGACTCCCTCTGTACTGATCCTTGGACAGTGTGGCACTTCCTCAGTACTGACTCTCTCACAGTGTGGCACTCCCTCTGCACTGACTCTCTGACAGTGTGGCACTCCCTCTCTACTGAGTCTCTGACAGTGTTGCACTCCCTCTGTACTGAGTCTCTGACAGTGTGGCACTCCCTCTGTACTGAGTCTCTGACAGTGTGGCACTCCCTCTGTACTGAGTCTCTGACAGTGTGGCACTCCCTCTGTACTGAGTCTCTGACAGTGTGTCACTCCCTCTGTACTGAGTCTCTGACAGTGTGGCACTCCCTTTGTACTGACCCTCGGACAGTGTGGCACTCCCTCATCACTGACCCTCGGACAGTGTGGCACTCCCTCAGTAGTGACACTCTGACAGTGAAGCACTCCCTCAATACTGAACCTCTGATGTTGCAGTATTCCCTCACTACTGACTCTCCGACGGTGTGGCACTCCCTCATCACTGACCCTCCAACAGTGTGGCACTCCCTCAGTACTGACCCTCTGTCAGTGTGGCACTCCCTCAGTACTGACTTTCTGACAATGCAGCACTCCCAGAGTCCTGACCCTCCAGCAGTGTGGCACTCCCTCTGTACTGACCTTCGGACAGTGTGGCACTCCCTCTGTACTGACTCTCTGACAGTGTGGCACTCCCTCTGTACTGACTCTCTTACAATGCAGCACTCCCAGAGTTCTGACCCTCCAACAGTGTGGCACTCCCTCTGTACTGAGTCTCTGACAGTGTGGCACTCCCTCTGTACTGAGTTTCTGACAGTGTGGCACTCCCTCTTTTCTGAGTCTCTGACAGTGTGGCACTCCCTCTGTACTGACTCTCTGACAGTGTGGCACTCCCTCTTTTCTGAGTCTCTGAGAGTGTTGCACACCCTCTGTACTGAGTCTCTGACAGTGTGGCACTCCCTCTGTCCTGAGTCTCTGGCAGTGTGTCACTCCCTCTGTACTGAGTCTCTGACAGTGTGGCACTCCTTCTGTACTGACTCTCTGACAGTGTGGCACTCCCTCTGTTTTGACTCTCTGACAGTGTGGCACTCCCTCTGTACTGAGTCTCTGACAGTGTGGCACTCTCTCTGTACTGAGTCTCTGACAGTGTGGCACTCCTTCTGTACTGACTCTCTGACAGTGTGGCACTCCCTCTGTGCTGACCCTCGGACAGTGTGGCACTCCCTCAGTACTGACTCTCTGACAGTGTGGCACTCCCTCTGTACTGACTCTCTGACAGTGTGGCACTCCCTCTGTACTGACCCTCGGACAGTGTGGCACTCCCTCAGTACTGACTCTCTGACAGTGTGGCACTCCCTCTGTACTGATCCTCGGACAGTGTGGCACTCCCTCAGTACTGACTCTCTGACAGTGTGGCACTCCCTCTCTACTGACTCTCTGACAGTGTGGCACTCCCTCTTTTCTGAGTCTCTGACAGTGTGGCACTCCCTCAGTACTGACTCTCTGACAGTGTGGCACTCCCTCTGTACTGACTCTCTGACAGTGTGGCACTCCCTCTGTACTGACTCTCGGACAGTGTGGCACTCCCTCTATACTGACTCTCTGACAGTGTGGCACTCCCTCTGTACTGAGTCTCTGACAGTGTGACACTCCCTCTGTACTGACCCTCAGACAGTGTGGTACTCCCTCAGTACTGATTCTCTGACAATGTGGCACTCCCTCTGTACTGACTCTCTGACAGTGTGGCACTCCCTCTTTTCTGAGTCTCTGAGAGTGTTGCACTCCCTCTGTACTGAGTCTCTGACAGTGTGGCACTCCCTCTGTCCTGAGTCTCTGGCAGTGTGTCACTCCCTCTGTACTGAGTCTCTGACAGTGTGGCACTCCTTCTGTACTGACTCTCTGACAGTGTGGCACTCCCTCTGTTTTGACTCTCTGACAGTGTGTCACTCCCTCTGTACTGAGCCTCTGACAGTGTGGCACTCTCTCTGTACTGACTCTCTGACAGTGTGGACTCCCTCTGTACTGATCCTCGGACAGTGTGGCACTTCCTCAGTACTGACTCTCTCACAGTGTGGCACTCCCTCTGCACTGACTCTCTGACAGTGTGGCACTCCCTCTCTACTGAGTCTCTGACAGTGTTGCACTCCCTCTGTACTGAGTCTCTGACAGTGTGGCACTCCCTCTGTACTGAGTCTCTGACAGTGTGGCACTCCCTCTGTACTGAGTCTCTGACAGTGTGTCACTCCCTCTGTACTGAGTCTCTGACAGTGTGGCACTCACTCTGTACTGACCCTCGGACAGTGTGGCACTCCCTCATCACTGACTCTCGGACAGTGTGGCACTCCCTCAGTATTGACCCTCTGACATTGCAGCACTCCCTCAATACTGAACCTCTGATGGTGCAGTATTCCCTCACTACTGACTCTCCGACGGTGTGGCACTCCCTCATCACTGACCCTCCAACAGTGTGGCACTCCCTCAGTACTGACACTCTGTCAGTGTGGCACTCCCTCAGTACTGACTTTCTGACAATGCAGCACTCCCAGAGTCCTGACCCTCCAGCAGTGTGGCACTCCCTCTGTACTGACCTTCGGACAGTGTGGCACTCCCTCTGTAGTGACTCTCTGACAGTGTGGCACTCCCTCTGTACTGACTCTCTTACAATGCAGCACTCCCAGAGTTCTGACCCTCCAACAGTGTGGCACTCCCTCTGTACTGAGTCTCTGACAGTGTGGCACTCCCTCTGTACTGAGTTTCTGACAGTGTGGCACTCCCTCTTTTCTGAGTCTCTGACAGTGTGGCACTCCCTCTGTACTGACTCTCTGACAGTGTGGCACTCCCTCTTTTCTGAGTCTCTGAGAGTGTTGCACTCCCTCTGTACTGAGTCTCTGACAGTGTGGCACTCCCTCTGTCCTGAGTCTCTGTCAGTGTGTCACTCCCTCTGTACTGAGTCTCTGACAGTGTGGCACTCCTTCTGTACTGACTCTCTGACAGTGTGGCTCTCCCTCTGTTTTGACTCTCTGACAGTGTGGCACTCCCTCTGTACTGAGTCTCTGACAGTGTGGCACTCTCTCTGTACTGAGTCTCTGACAGTGTGGCACTCTTTCTGTACTGACTCTCTGACAGTGTGGCACTCCCTCTGTGCTGACCCTCGGACAGTGTGGCACTCCCTCAGTACTGACTCTCTGACAGTGTGGCACTCCCTCTGTACTGACTCTCTGACAGTGTGGCACTCCCTCTGTACTGACCCTCGGACAGTGTGGCACTCCCTCAGTACTGACTCTCTGACAGTGTGGCACTCCCTCTGTACTGATCCTCGGACCGTGAGGCACTCCCTCAGTACTGACTCTCTGACAGTGTGGCACTCCCTCTCTACTGACTCTCTGACAGTGTGGCACTCCCTCTTTTCTGAGTCTCTGACAGTGTGGCACTCCCTCTGTACTGACTCTCTGACAGTGTGGCACTCCCTCTGTACTGACTCTCTGACAGTGTGGCACTCCCTCTGTACTGACTCTCGGACAGTGTGGCACTCCCTCTATACTGACTCTCTGACAGTGTGGCACTCCCTCTGTACTGAGTCTCTGACAGTGTGACACTCCCTCTGTACTGACCCTCGGACAGTGTGGTACTCCCTCAGTACTGATTCTCTGACAATGTGGCATTCCCTCTGTACTGAGTCTCTGGCAGTGTGTCACTCCCTCTGTACTGAGTCTCTGACAGTGTGGAACTCCTTCTGTACTGACTCTCTGACAGTGTGGCACTCCCTCTGTTTTGACTCTCTGACACTGTGTCACTCCCTCTGTACTGAGTCTCTGACAGTGTGGCACTCTCTCTGTACTGAGTCTCTGACAGTGTGGCACTCCTTCTGTACTGACTCTCTGGCAGTGTGGCACTCCCTCTGTACTGACTCTCTGACAGTGTGGCACTCCCTCTGTACTGACTCTCTGACCGTGTGGCACTCCCTCTGTGCTGACCCTCGGACAGTGTGGCACTCCCTCAGTACTGACTCTCTGACAGTGTGGCACTCCCTCTGTACTGATCCTCGGACAGTGTGGCACTCCCTCAGTACTGACTCTCTGACAGTGTGGCACTCCCTCAGTACTGACTCTCTGACAGTGTGGCACTCCCTCTGTACTGACTCTCTGACAGTGTGGCACTCCCTCTGTACTGACTCTCTGACAGTGTGGCACTCCCTCTTTACTGACTCTCTGACAGTGTGGCACTCCCTCTGTACTGACCCTCTGACAGTGTGGCACTCCCTCTGTACTGACCCTCAGACAGTGTGGTACTCCCTCTGTACTGACTCTCTGACATTGTGGCACTCCCTCTGTACTGACTCTCTGACAGTGTGGCACTCCCTCTTTTCTGAGTCTCTGAGAGTGTTGCACTCCCTCTGTACTGAGTCTCTGACAGTGTGGCACTCCCTCTGTCCTGAGTCTCTGGCAGTGTGTCACTCCCTCTGTACTGAGTCTCTGACAGTGTGGCACTCCTTCTGTACTGACTCTCTGACAGTGTGGCACTCCCTCTGTTTTGACTCTCTGACAGTGTGTCACTCCCTCTGTACTGAGCCTCTGACAGTGTGGCACTCTCTCTGTACTGACTCTCTGACAGTGTGGACTCCCTCTGTACTGATCCTCGGACAGTGTGGCACTTCCTCAGTACTGACTCTCTCACAGTGTGGCACTCCCTCTGCACTGACTCTCTGACAGTGTGGCACTCCCTCTCTACTGAGTCTCTGACAGTGTTGCACTCCCTCTGTACTGAGTCTCTGACAGTGTGGCACTCCCTCTGTACTGAGTCTCTGACAGTGTGGCACTCCCTCTGTACTGAGTCTCTGACAGTGTGTCACTCCCTCTGTACTGAGTCTCTGACAGTGTGGCACTCACTCTGTACTGACCCTCGGACAGTGTGGCACTCCCTCATCACTGACTCTCGGACAGTGTGGCACTCCCTCAGTATTGACCCTCTGACATTGCAGCACTCCCTCAATACTGAACCTCTGATGGTGCAGTATTCCCTCACTACTGACTCTCCGACGGTGTGGCACTCCCTCATCACTGACCCTCCAACAGTGTGGCACTCCCTCAGTACTGACCCTCTGTCAGTGTGGCACTCCCTCAGTACTGACTTTCTGACAATGCAGCACTCCCAGAGTCCTGACCCTCCAGCAGTGTGGCACTCCCTCTGTACTGACCATCGGACAGTGTGGCACTCCCTCTGTAGTGACTCTCTGACAGTGTGGCACTCCCTCTGTACTGACTCTCTTACAATGCAGCACTCCCAGAGTTCTGACCCTCCAACAGTGTGGCACTCCCTCTGTACTGAGTCTCTGACAGTGTGGCACTCCCTCTGTACTGAGTTTCTGACAGTGTGGCACTCCCTCTTTTCTGAGTCTCTGACAGTGTGGCACTCCCTCTGTACTGACTCTCTGACAGTGTGGCACTCCCTCTTTTCTGAGTCTCTGAGAGTGTTGCACTCCCTCTGTACTGAGTCTCTGACAGTGTGGCACTCCCTCTGTCCTGAGTCTCTGGCAGTGTGTCACTCCCTCTGTACTGAGTCTCTGACAGTGTGGCACTCCTTCTGTACTGACTCTCTGACAGTGTGGCACTCCCTCTGTTTTGACTCTCTGACAGTGTGGCACTCCCTCTGTACTGAGTCTCTGACAGTGTGGCACTCTCTCTGTACTGAGTCTCTGACAGTGTGGCACTCCTTCTGTACTGACTCTCTGACAGTGTGGCACTCCCTCTGTGCTGACCCTCGGACAGTGTGGCACTCCCTCAGTACTGACTCTCTGACAGTGTGGCACTCCCTCTGTACTGACTCTCTGACAGTGTGGCACTCCCTCTGTACTGACCCTCGGACAGTGTGGCACTCCCTCAGTACTGACTCTCTGACAGTGTGGCACTCCCTCTGTACTGATCCTCGGACCGTGAGGCACTCCCTCAGTACTGACTCTCTGACAGTGTGGCACTCCCTCTCTACTGACTCTCTGACAGTGTGGCACTCCCTCTTTTCTGAGTCTCTGACAGTGTGGCACTCCCTCTGTACTGACTCTCTGACAGTGTGGCACTCCCTCTGTACTGACTCTCTGACAGTGTGGCACTCCCTCTGTACTGACTCTCGGACAGTGTGGCACTCCCTCTATACTGACTCTCTGACAGTGTGGCACTCCCTCTGTACTGAGTCTCTGACAGTGTGACACTCCCTCTGTACTGACCCTCGGACAGTGTGGTACTCCCTCAGTACTGATTCTCTGACAATGTGGCATTCCCTCTGTACTGAGTCTCTGGCAGTGTGTCACTCCCTCTGTACTGAGTCTCTGACAGTGTGGAACTCCTTCTGTACTGACTCTCTGACAGTGTGGCACTCCCTCTGTTTTGACTCTCTGACACTGTGTCACTCCCTCTGTACTGAGTCTCTGACAGTGTGGCACTCTCTCTGTACTGAGTCTCTGACAGTGTGGCACTCCATCTGTACTGACTCTCTGGCAGTGTGGCACTCCCTCTGTACTGACTCTCTGACAGTGTGGCACTCCCTCTGTACTGACTCTCTGACCGTGTGGCACTCCCTCTGTGCTGACCCTCGGACAGTGTGGCACTCCCTCAGTACTGACTCTCTGACAGTGTGGCACTCCCTCTGTACTGATCCTCGGACAGTGTGGCACTCCCTCAGTACTGACTCTCTGACAGTGTGGCACTCCCTCTGTACTGACTCTCTGACAATGCAGCACTCCCAGAGTTCTGACCCTCCAACAGTGTGGCACTCCCTCTGTACTGAGTCTCTGACAGTGTGGCACTCCCTCTTCTCTGAGTCCTCAGACAGTGTGGCACTCCCTCTGTACTGACCCTCGGAGAGTGTGGCACTCCCTCAGTACTGTCTCTCGGACAGTGTGGTACTCCCTCTGTACTGACTCTCGGACAGTGTGGCACTCCCTCTGTACTGATCCTCGGACAGTGTGGCACTCCCTCTGTACTGACTCTCTGACAGTGTGGCACTCCCTCTGTACTGACTCTCTTACAATGCAGCACTCCCAGAGTTCTGACCCTCCAACAGTGTGGCACTCCCTCTGTACTGAGTCTCTGACAGTGTGGCACTCCCTCTGTACTGAGTTTCTGACAGTGTGGCACTCCCTCTTTTCTGAGTCTCTGACAGTGTGGCACTCCCTCTGTACTGACTCTCTGACAGTGTGGCACTCCCTCTTTTCTGAGTCTCTGAGAGTGTTGCACTCCCTCTGTACTGAGTCTCTGACAGTGTGGCACTCCCTCTGTCCTGAGTCTCTGGCAGTGTGTCACTCCCTCTGTACTGAGTCTCTGACAGTGTGGCACTCCTTCTGTACTGACTCTCTGACAGTGTGGCTCTCCCTCTGTTTTGACTCTCTGACAGTGTGGCACTCCCTCTGTACTGAGTCTCTGACAGTGTGGCACTCTCTCTGTACTGAGTCTCTGACAGTGTGGCACTCTTTCTGTACTGACTCTCTGACAGTGTGGCACTCCCTCTGTGCTGACCCTCGGACAGTGTGGCACTCCCTCAGTACTGACTCTCTGACAGTGTGGCACTCCCTCTGTACTGACTCTCTGACAGTGTGGCACTCCCTCTGTACTGACCCTCGGACAGTGTGGCACTCCCTCAGTACTGACTCTCTGACAGTGTGGCACTCCCTCTGTACTGATCCTCGGACCGTGAGGCACTCCCTCAGTACTGACTCTCTGACAGTGTGGCACTCCCTCTCTACTGACTCTCTGACAGTGTGGCACTCCCTCTTTTCTGAGTCTCTGACAGTGTGGCACTCCCTCTGTACTGACTCTCTGACAGTGTGGCACTCCCTCTGTACTGACTCTCTGACAGTGTGGCACTCCCTCTGTACTGACTCTCGGACAGTGTGGCACTCCCTCTATACTGACTCTCTGACAGTGTGGCACTCCCTCTGTACTGAGTCTCTGACAGTGTGACACTCCCTCTGTACTGACCCTCGGACAGTGTGGTACTCCCTCAGTACTGATTCTCTGACAATGTGGCATTCCCTCTGTACTGAGTCTCTGGCAGTGTGTCACTCCCTCTGTACTGAGTCTCTGACAGTGTGGAACTCCTTCTGTACTGACTCTCTGACAGTGTGGCACTCCCTCTGTTTTGACTCTCTGACACTGTGTCACTCCCTCTGTACTGAGTCTCTGACAGTGTGGCACTCTCTCTGTACTGAGTCTCTGACAGTGTGGCACTCCTTCTGTACTGACTCTCTGGCAGTGTGGCACTCCCTCTGTACTGACTCTCTGACAGTGTGGCACTCCCTCTGTACTGACTCTCTGACCGTGTGGCACTCCCTCTGTGCTGACCCTCGGACAGTGTGGCACTCCCTCAGTACTGACTCTCTGACAGTGTGGCACTCCCTCTGTACTGATCCTCGGACAGTGTGGCACTCCCTCAGTACTGACTCTCTGACAGTGTGGCACTCCCTCTTTACTGACTCTCTGACAATGCAGCACTCCCAGAGTTCTGACCCTCCAACAGTGTGGCACTCCCTCTGTACTGAGTCTCTGACAGTGTGGCACTCCCTCTTTTCTGAGTCTCTGACAGTGTGGCACTCCCTCTGTACTGACCCTCGGAGAGTGTGGCACTCCCTCAGTACTGTCTCTCGGACAGTGTGGTACTCCCTCTGTACTGACTCTCGGACAGTGTGGCACTCCCTCTGTACTGATCCTCGGACAGTGTGGCACTCCCTCGGTACTGACTCTCTGACAGTGTGGCACTCCCTCTGTACTGACTCTCGGACAGTGTGGCACTCCCTCTGTACTGACTCTCTGACAGTGTGGCACTCCCTCTTTTCTGAGTCTCTCACAGTGTGGCACTCCCTCTGTACTGACTCTCTGACAGTGTGGCACTCCCTCTGTACTGACTCTCTGACAGTGTGGACTCCCTCTGTACTGAACCTCGGACAGTGTGGCACTTCCTCAGTACTGACTCTCTCACAGTGTGGCACACCCTCTGCACTGACTCTCTGACAGTGTGGCACTCCCTCTCTACTGAGTCTCTGACAGTGTTGCACTCCCTCTGTACTGAGTCTCTGACAGTGTGGCACTCCCTCTGTACTGAGTCTCTGACAGTGTGGCACTCCCTCTGTACTGAGTCTCTGACAGTGTGTCACTCCCTCTGTACTGAGTCTCTGACAGTGTGGCACTCCCTCTGTACTGACCCTCGGACAGTGTGGCACTCCCTCATCACTGACCCTCGGACAGTGTGGCACTCCCTCAGTATTGACCCTCTGACATTGCAGCACTCCCTCAATACTGAACCTCTGATGGTGCAGTATTCCCTCACTACTGACTCTCCGACGGTGTGGCACTCCCTCATCACTGACCCTCCAACAGTGTGGCACTCCCTCAGTACTGACCCTCTGTCAGTGTGGCACTCCCTCAGTACTGACTTTCTGACAATGCAGCACTCCCAGAGTCCTGACCCTCCAGCAGTGTGGCACTCCCTCTGTACTGACCTTCGGACAGTGTGGCACTCCCTCTGTACTGACTCTCTGACAGTGTGGCACTCCCTCTGTACTGACTCTCTTACAATGCAGCACTCCCAGAGTTCTGACCCTCCAACAGTGTGGCACTCCCTCTGTACTGAGTCTCTGACAGTGTGGCACTCCCTCTGTACTGAGTTTCTGACAGTGTGGCACTCCTTCTTTTCTGAGTCTCTGACAGTGTGGCACTCCCTCTGTACTGACTCTCTGACAGTGTGGCACTCCCTCTTTTCTGAGTCTCTGAGAGTGTTGCACTCCCTCTGTACTGAGTCTCTGACAGTGTGGCACTCCCTCTGTCCTGAGTCTCTGGCAGTGTGTCACTCCCTCTGTACTGAGTCTCTGACAGTGTGGCACTCCTTCTGTACTGACTCTCTGACAGTGTGGCACTCCCTCTGTTTTGACTCTCTGACAGTGTGGCACTCCCTCTGTACTGAGTCTCTGACAGTGTGGCACTCTCTCTGTACTGAGTCTCTGACAGTGTGGCACTCCTTCTGTACTGACTCTCTGACAGTGTGGCACTCCCTCTGTGCTGACCCTCGGACAGTGTGGCACTCCCTCAGTACTGACTCTCTGACAGTGTGGCACTCCCTCTGTACTGACTCTCTGACAGTGTGGCACTCCCTCTGTACTGACCCTCGGACAGTGTGGCACTCCCTCAGTACTGACTCTCTGACAGTGTGGCACTCCCTCTGTACTGATCCTCGGACAGTGTGGCACTCCCTCAGTACTGACTCTCTGACAGTGTGGCACTCCCTCTCTACTGACTCTCTGACAGTGTGGCACTCCCTCTTTTCTGAGTCTCTGACAGTGTGGCACTCCCTCTGTACTGACTCTCTGACAGTGTGGCACTCCCTCTGTACTGACTCTCTGACAGTGTGGCACTCCCTCTGTACTGACTCTCGGACAGTGTGGCACTCCCTCTATGCTGACTCTCTGACAGTGTGGCACTCCCTCTGTACTGAGTCTCTGACAGTGTGACACTCCCTCTGTACTGACCCTCGGACAGTGTGGTACTCCCTCAGTACTGATTCTCTGACAATGTGGCACTCCCTCTGTACTGAGTCTCTGGCAGTGTGTCACTCCCTCTGTACTGAGTCTCTGACAGTGTGGCACTCCTTTTGTACTGACTCTCTGACAGTGTGGCACTCCCTCTGTTTTGACTCTCTGACAGTGTGTCACTCCCTCTGTACTGAGTCTCTGACAGTGTGGCACTCTCTCTGTACTGAGTCTCTGACAGTGTGGCATTCCTTCTGTACTGACTCTCTGGCAGTGTGGCACTCCCTCTGTACTGACTCTCTGACAGTGTGGCACTCACTCTGTACTGACTCTCTGACCGTGTGGCACTCCCTCTGTGCTGACCCTCGGACAGTGTGGCACTCCCTCAGTACTGACTCTCTGACAGTGTGGCACTCCCTCTGTACTCATCCTCGGACAGTGTGGCACTCCCTCAGTACTGACTTTCTGACAATGCAGCACACCCAGAGTCCTGACCGTCCAGCAGTGTGGCACTCCCTCTGTACTGACCCTCGGACAGTGTGGCACTCCCTCTGTACTGACTCTCTGACAGTGTGGCACTCCCTCTTTACTGACTCTCTGACAATGCAGCACTCCCAGAGTTCTGACCCTCCAACAGTGTGGCACTCCCTCTGTACTGATCCTCGGACAGTGTGGCACTCCCTCGGTACTGACTCTCTGACAGTGTGGCACTCCCTCTGTACTGACTCTCGGACAGTGTGGCACTCCCTCTGTACTGACTCTCTGACAGTGTGGAACTCCCTCTGTACTGACTCTCTGACAGTGTGGCACTCCCTCTGTACTGACTCTCTTACAATGCAGCACTCCCAGAGTTCTGACCCTCCAACAGTGTGGCACTCCCTCTGTACTGAGTCTCTGACAGTGTGGCACTCCCTCTGTACTGAGTTTCTGACAGTGTGGCACTCCCTCTTTTCTGAGTCTCTGACAGTGTGGCACTCCCTCTGTACTGACTCTCTGACAGTGTGGCACTCCCTCTTTTCTGAGTCTCTGAGAGTGTTGCACTCCCTCTGTACTGAGTCTCTGACAGTGTGGCACTCCCTCTGTCCTGAGTCTCTGGCAGTGTGTCACTCCCTCTGTACTGAGTCTCTGACAGTGTGGCACTCCTTCTGTACTGACTCTCTGACAGTGTGGCTCTCCCTCTGTTTTGACTCTCTGACAGTGTGGCACTCCCTCTGTACTGAGTCTCTGACAGTGTGGCACTCTCTCTGTACTGAGTCTCTGACAGTGTGGCACTCTTTCTGTACTGACTCTCTGACAGTGTGGCACTCCCTCTGTGCTGACCCTCGGACAGTGTGGCACTCCCTCAGTACTGACTCTCTGACAGTGTGGCACTCCCTCTGTACTGACTCTCTGACAGTGTGGCACTCCCTCTGTACTGACCCTCGGACAGTGTGGCACTCCCTCAGTACTGACTCTCTGACAGTGTGGCACTCCCTCTGTACTGATCCTCGGACCGTGAGGCACTCCCTCAGTACTGACTCTCTGACAGTGTGGCACTCCCTCTCTACTGACTCTCTGACAGTGTGGCACTCCCTCTTTTCTGAGTCTCTGACAGTGTGGCACTCCCTCTGTACTGACTCTCTGACAGTGTGGCACTCCCTCTGTACTGACTCTCTGACAGTGTGGCACTCCCTCTGTACTGACTCTCGGACAGTGTGGCACTCCCTCTATACTGACTCTCTGACAGTGTGGCACTCCCTCTGTACTGAGTCTCTGACAGTGTGACACTCCCTCTGTACTGACCCTCGGACAGTGTGGTACTCCCTCAGTACTGATTCTCTGACAATGTGGCACTCCCTCTGTACTGAGTCTCTGGCAGTGTGTCACTCCCTCTGTACTGAGTCTCTGACAGTGTGGCACTCCTTCTGTACTGACTCTCTGACAGTGTGGCACTCCCTCTGTTTTGACTCTCTGACACTGTGTCACTCCCTCTGTACTGAGTCTCTGACAGTGTGGCACTCTCTCTGTACTGAGTCTCTGACAGTGTGGCACTCCTTCTGTACTGACTCTCTGGCAGTGTGGCACTCCCTCTGTACTGACTCTCTGACAGTGTGGCACTCCCCCTGTACTGACTCTCTGACCGTGTGGCACTCCCTCTGTGCTGACCCTCGGACAGTGTGGCACTCCCTCAGTACTGACTCTCTGACAGTGTGGCACTCCCTCTGTACTGATCCTCGGACAGTGTGGCACTCCCTCAGTACTGACTCTCTGACAGTGTGGCACTCCCTCTTTACTGACTCTCTGACAATGCAGCACTCCCAGAGTTCTGACCCTCCAACAGTGTGGCACTCCCTCTGTACTGAGTCTCTGACAGTGTGGCACTCCCTCTTTTCTGAGTCTCTGACAGTGTGGCACTCCCTCTGTACTGACCCTCGGAGAGTGTGGCACTCCCTCAGTACTGTCTCTCGGACAGTGTGGTACTCCCTCTGTACTGACTCTCGGACAGTGTGGCACTCCCTCTGTACTGATCCTCGGACAGTGTGGCACTCCCTCAGTACTGACTCTCTGACAGTGTGGCACTCCCTCTGTACTGACTCTCGGACAGTGTGGCACTCCCTCTGTACTGACTCTCTGACAGTGTGGCACTCCCTCTTTTCTGAGTCTCTGACAGTGTGGCACTCCCTCTGTACTGACTCTTTGACAGTGTGGCACTCCCTCTGTACTGACTCTCTGACAGTGTGGACTCCCTCTGTACTGATCCTCGGACAGTGTGGCACTTCCTCAGTACTGACACTCTGACAGTGTGGCACTCCCTCTCTACTGAGTCTCTGACAGTGTTGCACTCCCTCTGTACTGAGTCTCTGACAGTGTGGCACTCCCTCTGTACTAAGTCTCTGACAGTGTGGCACTCCCTCTGTACTGAGTCTCTGACAGTGTGGCACTCCCTCTGTACTGAGTCTCTGACAGTGTGTCACTCCCTCTGTACTGAGTCTCTGACAGTGTGGCCCTCCCTCTGTACTGACCCTCGGACAGTGTGGCACTCCCTCATCACTGACCCTCGGACAGTGTGGCACTCCCTCTGTATTGACCCTCTGACATTGCAGCACTCCCTCAATACTGAACCTCTGATGGTGCAGTATTCCCTCACTACTGACTCGCCGACGGTGTGGCACTCCATCATCACTGACCCTCCAACAGTGTGGCACGCCCTCAGTACTGACCCTCTGTCAGTGTGGCACTCCCTCAGTACTGACTTTCTGACAATGCAGCACTCCCAGAGTCCTGACCCTCCAGCAGTGTGGCACTCCCTCTGTACTGACCTTCGGACAGTGTGGCACTCCCTCTGTACTGACTCTCTGACAGTGTGGCACTCCCTCTGTACTGACTCTCTTACAATGCAGCACTCCCAGAGTTCTGACCCTCCAACAGTGTGGCACTCCCTCTGTACTGAGTCTCTGACAGTGTGGCACTCCCTCTGTACTGAGTTTCTGACAGTGTGGCACTCCCTCTTTTCTGAGTCTCTGACAGTGTGGCACTCCCTCTGTACTGACTCTCTGACAGTGTGGCACTCCCTCTTTTCTGAGTCTCTGAGAGTGTTGCACTCCCTCTGTACTGAGTCTCTGACAGTGTGGCACTCCCTCTGTCCTGAGTCTCTGGCAGTGTGTCACTCCCTCTGTACTGAGTCTCTGACAGTGTGGCACTCCTTCTGTACTGACTCTCTGACAGTGTGGCTCTCCCTCTGTTTTGACTCTCTGACAGTGTGGCACTCCCTCTGTACTGAGTCTCTGACAGTGTGGCACTCTCTCTGTACTGAGTCTCTGACAGTGTGGCACTCTTTCTGTACTGACTCTCTGACAGTGTGGCACTCCCTCTGTGCTGACCCTCGGACAGTGTGGCACTCCCTCAGTACTGACTCTCTGACAGTGTGGCACTCCCTCTGTACTGACTCTCTGACAGTGTGGCACTCCCTCTGTACTGACCCTCGGACAGTGTGGCACTCACTCAGTACTGACTCTCTGACAGTGTGGCACTCCCTCTGTACTGATCCTCGGACAGTGAGGCACTCCCTCAGTACTGACTCTCTGACAGTGTGGCACTCCCTCTCTACTGACTCTCTGACAGTGTGGCACTCCCTCTTTTCTGAGTCTCTGACAGTGTGGCACTCCCTCTGTACTGACTCTCTGACAGTGTGGCACTCCCTCTGTACTGACTCTCTGACAGTGTGGCACTCCCTCTGTACTGACTCTCGGACAGTGTGGCACTCCCTCTATACTGACTCTCTGACAGTGTGGCACTCCCTCTGTACTGAGTCTCTGACAGTGTGACACTCCCTCTGTACTGACCCTCGGACAGTGTGGTACTCCCTCAGTACTGATTCTCTGACAATGTGGCACTCCCTCTGTACTGAGTCTCTGGCAGTGTGTCACTCCCTCTGTACTGAGTCTCTGACAGTGTGGAACTCCTTCTGTACTGACTCTCTGACAGTGTGGCACTCCCTCTGTTTTGACTCTCTGACACTGTGTCACTCCCTCTGTACTGAGTCTCTGACAGTGTGGCACTCTCTCTGTACTGAGTCTCTGACAGTGTGGCACTCCTTCTGTACTGACTCTCTGGCAGTGTGGCACTCCCTCTGTACTGACTCTCTGACAGTGTGGCACTCCCTCTGTACTGACTCTCTGACCGTGTGGCACTCCCTCTGTTCTGACCCTCGGACAGTGTGGCACTCCCTCAGTACTGACTCTCTGACAGTGTGGCACTCCCTCTGTACTGATCCTCGGACAGTGTGGCACTCCCTCAGTACTGACTCTCTGACAGTGTGGCACTCCCTCTTTACTGACTCTCTGACAATGCAGCACTCCCAGAGTTCTGACCCTCCAACAGTGTGGCACTCCCTCTGTACTGAGTCTCTGACAGTGTGGCACTCCCTCTTTTCTGAGTCTCTGACAGTGTGGCACTCCCTCTGTACTGACCCTCGGAGAGTGTGGCACTCCCTCAGTACTGTCTCTCGGACAGTGTGGTACTCCCTCTGTACTGACTCTCGGACAGTGTGGCACTCCCTCTGTACTGATCCTCGGACAGTGTGGCACTCCCTCGGTACTGACTCTCTGACAGTGTGGCACTCCCTCTGTACTGACTCTCGGACAGTGTGGCACTCCCTCTGTACTGACTCTCTGACAGTGTGGCACTCCCTCTTTTCTGAGTCTCTCACAGTGTGGCACTCCCTCTGTACTGACTCTTTGACAGTGTGGCACTCCCTCTGTACTGACTCTCTGACAGTGTGGACTCCCTCTGTACTGATCCTCGGACAGTGTGGCACTTCCTCAGTACTGACTCTCTCACAGTGTGGCACACCCTCTGCACTGACTCTCTGACAGTGTGGCACTCCCTCTCTACTGAGTCTCTGACAGTGTGGCACTCCCTCTGTACTGAGTCTCTGACAGTGTGGCACTCCCTCTGTACTGAGTCTCTGACAGTGTGGCACTCCCTCTGTACTGAGTCTCTGACAGTGTGTCACTCCCTCTGTACTGAGTCTCTGACAGTGTGGCACTCCCTCTGTACTGACCCTCGGACAGTGTGGCACTCCCTCATCACTGACCCTCGGACAGTGTGGCACTCCCTCAGTATTGACCCTCTGACATTGCAGCACTCCCTCAATACTGAACCTCTGATGGTGCAGTATTCCCTCACTACTGACTCTCCGACGGTGTGGCACTCCCTCATCACTGACCCTCCAACAGTGTGGCACTCCCTCAGTACTGACCCTCTGTCAGTGTGGCACTCCCTCAGTACTGACTTTCTGACAATGCAGCACTCCCAGAGTCCTGACCCTCCAGCAGTGTGGCACTCCCTCTGTACTGACCTTCGGACAGTGTGGCACTCCCTCTGTACTGACTCTCTGACAGTGTGGCACTCCCTCTGTACTGACTCTCTTACAATGCAGCACTCCCAGAGTTCTGACCCTCCAACAGTGTGGCACTCCCTCTGTACTGAGTCTCTGACAGTGTGGCACTCCCTCTGTACTGAGTTTCTGACAGTGTGGCACTCCTTCTTTTCTGAGTCTCTGACAGTGTGGCACTCCCTCTGTACTGACTCTCTGACAGTGTGGCACTCCCTCTTTTCTGAGTCTCTGAGAGTGTTGCACTCCCTCTGTACTGAGTCTCTGACAGTGTGGCACTCCCTCTGTCCTGAGTCTCTGGCAGTGTGTCACTCCCTCTGTACTGAGTCTCTGACAGTGTGGCACTCCTTCTGTACTGACTCTCTGACAGTGTGGCACTCCCTCTGTTTTGACTCTCTGACAGTGTGGCACTCCCTCTGTACTGAGTCTCTGACAGTGTGGCACTCTCTCTGTACTGAGTCTCTGACAGTGTGGCACTCCTTCTGTACTGACTCTCTGACAGTGTGGCACTCCCTCTGTGCTGACCCTCGGACAGTGTGGCACTCCCTCAGTACTGACTCTCTGACAGTGTGGCACTCCCTCTGTACTGACTCTCTGACAGTGTGGCACTCCCTCTGTACTGACCCTCGGACAGTGTGGCACTCCCTCAGTACTGACTCTCTGACAGTGTGGCACTCCCTCTGTACTGATCCTCGGACAGTGTGGCACTCCCTCAGTACTGACTCTCTGACAGTGTGGCACTCCCTCTCTACTGACTCTCTGACAGTGTGGCACTCCCTCTTTTCTGAGTCTCTGACAGTGTGGCACTCCCTCTGTACTGACTCTCTGACAGTGTGGCACTCCCTCTGTACTGACTCTCTGACAGTGTGGCACTCCCTCTGTACTGACTCTCGGACAGTGTGGCACTCCCTCTATGCTGACTCTCTGACAGTGTGGCACTCCCTCTGTACTGAGTCTCTGACAGTGTGACACTCCCTCTGTACTGACCCTCGGACAGTGTGGTACTCCCTCAGTACTGATTCTCTGACAATGTGGCACTCCCTCTGTACTGAGTCTCTGGCAGTGTGTCACTCCCTCTGTACTGAGTCTCTGACAGTGTGGCACTCCTTTTGTACTGACTCTCTGACAGTGTGGCACTCCCTCTGTTTTGACTCTCTGACAGTGTGTCACTCCCTCTGTACTGAGTCTCTGACAGTGTGGCACTCTCTCTGTACTGAGTCTCTGACAGTGTGGCATTCCTTCTGTACTGACTCTCTGGCAGTGTGGCACTCCCTCTGTACTGACTCTCTGACAGTGTGGCACTCACTCTGTACTGACTCTCTGACCGTGTGGCACTCCCTCTGTGCTGACCCTCGGACAGTGTGGCACTCCCTCAGTACTGACTCTCTGACAGTGTGGCACTCCCTCTGTACTGATCCTCGGACAGTGTGGCACTCCCTCAGTACTGACTTTCTGACAATGCAGCACTCCCAGAGTCCTGACCCTCCAGCAGTGTGGCACTCCCTCTGTACTGACCCTCGGACAGTGTGGCACTCCCTCTGTACTGACTCTCTGACAGTGTGGCACTCCCTCTTTACTGACTCTCTGACAATGCAGCACTCCCAGAGTTCTGACCCTCCAACAGTGTGGCACTCCCTCTGTACTGATCCTCGGACAGTGTGGCACTCCCTCGGTACTGACTCTCTGACAGTGTGGCACTCCCTCTGTACTGACTCTCGGACAGTGTGGCACTCCCTCTGTACTGACTCTCTGACAGTGTGGCACTCCCTCTGTACTGACTCTCTGACAGTGTGGACTCCCTCTGTACTGATCCTTGGACAGTGTGGCACTTCCTCAGTACTGACTCTCTCACAGTGTGGCACTCCCTCTGCACTGACTCTCTGACAGTGTGGCACTCCCTCTCTACTGAGTCTCTGACAGTGTTGCACTCCCTCTGTACTGAGTCTCTGACAGTGTGGCACTCCCTCTGTACTGAGTCTCTGACAGTGTGGCACTCCCTCTGTACTGAGTCTCTGACAGTGTGGCACTCCCTCTGTACTGAGTCTCTGACAGTGTGTCACTCCCTCTGTACTGAGTCTCTGACAGTGTGGCACTCCCTTTGTACTGACCCTCGGACAGTGTGGCACTCCCTCATCACTGACCCTCGGACAGTGTGGCACTCCCTCAGTATTGACCCTCTGACATTGCAGCACTCCCTCAATACTGAACCTCTGATGTTGCAGTATTCCCTCACTACTGACTCTCCGACGGTGTGGCACTCCCTCATCACTGACCCTCCAACAGTGTGGCACTCCCTCAGTACTGACCCTCTGTCAGTGTGGCACTCCCTCAGTACTGACTTTCTGACAATGCAGCACTCCCAGAGTCCTGACCCTCCAGCAGTGTGGCACTCCCTCTGTACTGACCTTCGGACAGTGTGGCACTCCCTCTGTACTGACTCTCTGACAGTGTGGCACTCCCTCTGTACTGACTCTCTTACAATGCAGCACTCCCAGAGTTCTGACCCTCCAACAGTGTGGCACTCCCTCTGTACTGAGTCTCTGACAGTGTGGCACTCCCTCTGTACTGAGTTTCTGACAGTGTGGCACTCCCTCTTTTCTGAGTCTCTGACAGTGTGGCACTCCCTCTGTACTGACTCTCTGACAGTGTGGCACTCCCTCTTTTCTGAGTCTCTGAGAGTGTTGCACTCCCTCTGTACTGAGTCTCTGACAGTGTGGCACTCCCTCTGTCCTGAGTCTCTGGCAGTGTGTCACTCCCTCTGTACTGAGTCTCTGACAGTGTGGCACTCCTTCTGTACTGACTCTCTGACAGTGTGGCACTCCCTCTGTTTTGACTCTCTGACAGTGTGGCACTCCCTCTGTACTGAGTCTCTGACAGTGTGGCACTCTCTCTGTACTGAGTCTCTGACAGTGTGGCACTCCTTCTGTACTGACTCTCTGACAGTGTGGCACTCCCTCTGTGCTGACCCTCGGACAGTGTGGCACTCCCTCAGTACTGACTCTCTGACAGTGTGGCACTCCCTCTGTACTGACTCTCTGACAGTGTGGCACTCACTCTGTACTGACCCTCGGACAGTGTGGCACTCCCTCAGTACTGACTCTCTGACAGTGTGGCACTCCCTCTGTACTGATCCTCGGACAGTGTGGCACTCCCTCAGTACTGACTCTCTGACAGTGTGGCACTCCCTCTCTACTGACTCTCTGACAGTGTGGCACTCCCTCTTTTCTGAGTCTCTGACAGTGTGGCACTCCCTCAGTACTGACTCTCTGACAGTGTGGCACTCCCTCTGTACTGACTCTCTGACAGTGTGGCACTCCCTCTGTACTGACTCTCGGACAGTGTGGCACTCCCTCTATACTGACTCTCTGACAGTGTGGCACTCCCTCTGTACTGAGTCTCTGACAGTGTGACACTCCCTCTGTACTGACCCTCAGACAGTGTGGTACTCCCTCAGTACTGATTCTCTGACAATGTGGCACTCCCTCTGTACTGACTCTCTGACAGTGTGGCACTCCCTCTTTTCTGAGTCTCTGAGAGTGTTGCACTCCCTCTGTACTGAGTCTCTGACAGTGTGGCACTCCCTCTGTCCTGAGTCTCTGGCAGTGTGTCACTCCCTCTGTACTGAGTCTCTGACAGTGTGGCACTCCTTCTGTACTGACTCTCTGACAGTGTGGCACTCCCTCTGTTTTGACTCTCTGACAGTGTGTCACTCCCTCTGTACTGAGCCTCTGACAGTGTGGCACTCTCTCTGTACTGACTCTCTGACAGTGTGGACTCCCTCTGTACTGATCCTCGGACAGTGTGGCACTTCCTCAGTACTGACTCTCTCACAGTGTGGCACTCCCTCTGCACTGACTCTCTGACAGTGTGGCACTCCCTCTCTACTGAGTCTCTGACAGTGTTGCACTCCCTCTGTACTGAGTCTCTGACAGTGTGGCACTCCCTCTGTACTGAGTCTCTGACAGTGTGGCACTCCCTCTGTACTGAGTCTCTGACAGTGTGTCACTCCCTCTGTACTGAGTCTCTGACAGTGTGGCACTCACTCTGTACTGACCCTCGGACAGTGTGGCACTCCCTCATCACTGACTCTCGGACAGTGTGGCACTCCCTCAGTATTGACCCTCTGACATTGCAGCACTCCCTCAATACTGAACCTCTGATGGTGCAGTATTCCCTCACTACTGACTCTCCGACGGTGTGGCACTCCCTCATCACTGACCCTCCAACAGTGTGGCACTCCCTCAGTACTGACCCTCTGTCAGTGTGGCACTCCCTCAGTACTGACTTTCTGACAATGCAGCACTCCCAGAGTCCTGACCCTCCAGCAGTGTGGCACTCCCTCTGTACTGACCTTCGGACAGTGTGGCACTCCCTCTGTAGTGACTCTCTGACAGTGTGGCACTCCCTCTGTACTGACTCTCTTACAATGCAGCACTCCCAGAGTTCTGACCCTCCAACAGTGTGGCACTCCCTCTGTACTGAGTCTCTGACAGTGTGGCACTCCCTCTGTACTGAGTTTCTGACAGTGTGGCACTCCTTCTTTTCTGAGTCTCTGACAGTGTGGCACTCCCTCTGTACTGACTCTCTGACAGTGTGGCACTCCCTCTTTTCTGAGTCTCTGAGAGTGTTGCACTCCCTCTGTACTAAGTCTCTGACAGTGTGGCACTCCCTCTGTCCTGAGTCTCTGGCAGTGTGTCACTCCCTCTGTACTGAGTCTCTGACAGTGTGGCACTCCTTCTGTACTGACTCTCTGACAGTGTGGCACTCCCTCTGTTTTGACTCTCTGACAGTGTGGCACTCCCTCTGTACTGAGTCTCTGACAGTGTGGCACTCTCTCTGTACTGAGTCTCTGACAGTGTGGCACTCCTTCTGTACTGACTCTCTGACAGTGTGGCACTCCCTCAGTGCTGACCCTCGGACAGTGTGGCACTCCCTCAGTACTGACTCTCTGACAGTGTGGCACTCCCTCTGTACTGACTCTCTGACAGTGTGGCACTCCCTCTGTACTGACCCTCGGACAGTGTGGCACTCCCTCAGTACTGACTCTCTGACAGTGTGGCACTCCCTCTGTACTGATCCTCGGACAGTGTGGCACTCCCTCAGTACTGACTCTCTGACAGTGTGGCACTCCCTCTCTACTGACTCTCTGACAGTGTGGCACTCCCTCTTTACTGAGTCTCTGACAGTGTGGCACTCCCTCTGTACTGACTCTCTGACAGTGTGGCACTCCCTCTGTACTGACTCTCTGACAGTGTGGCACTCCCTCTGTACTGACTCTCGGACAGTGTGGCACTCCCTCTATACTGACTCTCTGACAGTGTGGCACTCCCTCTGTACTGAGTCTCTGACAGTGTGACACTCCCTCTGTACTGACCCTCGGACAGTGTGGTACTCCCTCAGTACTGATTCTCTGACAATGTGGCACTCCCTCTGTACTGAGTCTCTGGCAGTGTGTCACTCCCTCTGTACTGAGTCTCTGACAGTGTGGCACTCCTTTTGTACTGACTCTCTGACAGTGTGGCACTCCCTCTGTTTTGACTCTCTGACAGTGTGTCACTCCCTCTGTACTGAGTCTCTGACAGTGTGGCACTCTCTCTGTACTGAGTCTCTGACAGTGTGGCATTCCTTCTGTACTGACTCTCTGGCAGTGTGGCACTCCCTCTGTACTGACTCTCTGACAGTGTGGCACTCACTCTGTACTGACTCTCTGACCGTGTGGCACTCCCTCTGTGCTGACCCTCGGACAGTGTGGCACTCCCTCAGTACTGACTCTCTGACAGTGTGGCACTCCCTCTGTACTGATCCTCGGACAGTGTGGCACTCCCTCAGTACTGACTTTCTGACAATGCAGCACTCCCAGAGTCCTGACCCTCCAGCAGTGTGGCACTCCCTCTGTACTGACCCTCGGACAGTGTGGCACTCCCTCTGTACTGACTCTCTGACAGTGTGGCACTCCCTCTTTACTGACTCTCTGACAATGCAGCACTCCCAGAGTTCTGACCCTCCAACAGTGTGGCACTCCCTCTGTACTGATCCTCGGACAGTGTGGCATTCCCTCGGTACTGACTCTCTGACAGTGTGGCACTCCCTCTGTACTGACTCTCGGACAGTGTGGCACTCCCTCTGTACTGACTCTCTGACAGTGTGGCACTCCCTCTGTACTGACTCTCTGACAGTGTGGACTCCCTCTGTACTGATCCTTGGACAGTGTGGCACTTCCTCAGTACTGACTCTCTCACAGTGTGGCACTCCCTCTGCACTGACTCTCTGACAGTGTGGCACTCCCTCTCTACTGAGTCTCTGACAGTGTTGCACTCCCTCTGTACTGAGTCTCTGACAGTGTGGCACTCCCTCTGTACTGAGTCTCTGACAGTGTGGCACTCCCTCTGTACTGAGTCTCTGACAGTGTGGCACTCCCTCTGTACTGAGTCTCTGACAGTGTGTCACTCCCTCTGTACTGAGTCTCTGACAGTGTGGCACTCCCTCTGTACTGACCCTCGGACAGTGTGGCACTCCCTCATCACTGACCCTCGGACAGTGTGGCACTCCCTCAGTATTGACCCTCTGACATTGCAGCACTCCCTCAATACTGAACCTCTGATGGTGCAGTATTCCCTCACTACTGACTCTCCGACGGTGTGGCACTCCCTCATCACTGACCCTCCAACAGTGTGGCACTCCCTCAGTACTGACCCTCTGTCAGTGTGGCACTCTCTCTGTACTGAGTCTCTGACAGTGTGGCATTCCTTCTGTACTGACTCTCTGGCAGTGTGGCACTCCCTCTGTACTGACTCTCTGACAGTGTGGCACTCACTCTGTACTGACTCTCTGACCGTGTGGCACTCCCTCTGTGCTGACCCTCGGACAGTGTGGCACTCCCTCAGTACTGACTCTCTGACAGTGTGGCACTCCCTCTGTACTGATCCTCGGACAGTGTGGCACTCCCTCAGTACTGACTTTCTGACAATGCAGCACTCCCAGAGTTCTGACCCTCCAACAGTGTGGCACTCCCTCTGTACTGAGTCTCTGACAGTGTGGCACTCCCTCTGTACTGAGTTTCTGACAGTGTGGCACTCCTTCTTTTCTGAGTCTCTGACAGTGTGGCACTCCCTCTGTACTGACTCTCTGACAGTGTGGCACTCCATCTTTTCTGAGTCTCTGAGAGTGTTGCACTCCCTCTGTACTAAGTCTCTGACAGTGTGGCACTCCCTCTGTCCTGAGTCTCTGGCAGTGTGTCACTCCCTCTGTACTGAGTCTCTGACAGTGTGGCACTCCTTCTGTACTGACTCTCTGACAGTGTGGCACTCCCTCTGTTTTGACTCTCTGACAGTGTGGCACTCCCTCTGTACTGAGTCTCTGACAGTGTGGCACTCTCTCTGTACTGAGTCTCTGACAGTGTGGCACTCCTTCTGTACTGACTCTCTGACAGTGTGGCACTCCCTCAGTGCTGACCCTCGGACAGTGTGGCACTCCCTCAGTACTGACTCTCTGACAGTGTGGCACTCCCTCTGTACTGACTCTCTGACAGTGTGGCACTCCCTCTGTACTGACCCTCGGACAGTGTGGCACTCCCTCAGTACTGACTCTCTGACAGTGTGGCACTCCCTCTGTACTGATCCTCGGACAGTGTGGCACTCCCTCAGTACTGACTCTCTGACAGTGTGGCACTCCCTCTCTACTGACTCTCTGACAGTGTGGCACTCCCTCTTTTCTGAGTCTCTGACAGTGTGGCACTCCCTCTGTACTGACTCTCTGACAGTGTGGCACTCCCTCTGTACTGACTCTCTGACAGTGTGGCACTCCCTCTGTACTGACTCTCGGACAGTGTGGCACTCCCTCTATACTGACTCTCTGACAGTGTGGCACTCCCTCTGTACTGAGTCTCTGACAGTGTGACACTCCCCCTGTACTGACCCTCGGACAGTGTGGTACTCCCTCAGTACTGATTCTCTGACAATGTGGCACTCCCTCTGTACTGAGTCTCTGGCAGTGTGTCACTCCCTCTGTACTGAGTCTCTGACAGTGTGGCACTCCTTTTGTACTGACTCTCTGACAGTGTGGCACTCCCTCTGTTTTGACTCTCTGACAGTGTGTCACTCCCTCTGTACTGAGTCTCTGACAGTGTGGCACTCTCTCTGTACTGAGTCTCTGACAGTGTGGCATTCCTTCTGTACTGACTCTCTGGCAGTGTGGCACTCCCTCTGTACTGACTCTCTGACAGTGTGGCACTCACTCTGTACTGACTCTCTGACCGTGTGGCACTCCCTCTGTGCTGACCCTCGGACAGTGTGGCACTCCCTCAGTACTGACTCTCTGACAGTGTGGCACTCCCTCTGTACTGAGTCTCTGACAGTGTGTCACTCCCTCTGTACTGAGTCTCTGACAGTGTGGCACTCCCTCTGTACTGACCCTTGGACAGTGTGGCACTTCCTCAGTACTGACTCTCTCACAGTGTGGCACTCCCTCTGCACTGACTCTCTGACAGTGTGGCACTCCTTTTGTACTGACTCTCTGACAGTGTGGCACTCCCTCTGTTTTGACTCTCTGACAGTGTGTCACTCCCTCTGTACTGAGTCTCTGACAGTGTGGCACTCTCTCTGTACTGAGTCTCTGACAGTGTGGCATTCCTTCTGTACTGACTCTCTGGCAGTGTGGCACTCCCTCTGTACTGACTCTCTGACAGTGTGGCACTCACTCTGTACTGACTCTCTGACCGTGTGGCACTCCCTCTGTGCTGACCCTCGGACAGTGTGGCACTCCCTCAGTACTGACTCTCTGACAGTGTGGCACTCCCTCTGTACTGATCCTCGGACAGTGTGGCACTCCCTCAGTACTGACTTTCTGACAATGCAGCACTCCCAGAGTCCTGACCCTCCAGCAGTGTGGCACTCCCTCTGTACTGACCCTCGGACAGTGTGGCACTCCCTCTGTACTGACTCTCTGACAGTGTGGCACTCCCTCTTTACTGACTCTCTGACAATGCAGCACTCCCAGAGTTCTGACCCTCCAACAGTGTGGCACTCCCTCTGTACTGATCCTCGGACAGTGTGGCATTCCCTCGGTACTGACTCTCTGACAGTGTGGCACTCCCTCTGTACTGACTCTCGGACAGTGTGGCACTCCCTCTGTACTGACTCTCTGACAGTGTGGCACTCCCTCTGTACTGACTCTCTGACAGTGTGGACTCCCTCTGTACTGATCCTTGGACAGTGTGGCACTTCCTCAGTACTGACTCTCTCACAGTGTGGCACTCCCTCTGCACTGACTCTCTGACAGTGTGGCACTCCCTCTCTACTGAGTCTCTGACAGTGTTGCACTCCCTCTGTACTGAGTCTCTGACAGTGTGGCACTCCCTCTGTACTGAGTCTCTGACAGTGTGGCACTCCCTCTGTACTGAGTCTCTGACAGTGTGGCACTCCCTCTGTACTGAGTCTCTGACAGTGTGTCACTCCCTCTGTACTGAGTCTCTGACAGTGTGGCACTCCCTCTGTACTGACCCTCGGACAGTGTGGCACTCCCTCATCACTGACCCTCGGACAGTGTGGCACTCCCTCAGTATTGACCCTCTGACATTGCAGCACTCCCTCAATACTGAACCTCTGATGGTGCAGTATTCCCTCACTACTGACTCTCCGACGGTGTGGCACTCCCTCATCACTGACCCTCCAACAGTGTGGCACTCCCTCAGTACTGACCCTCTGTCAGTGTGGCACTCCCTCAGTACTGACTTTCTGACAATGCAGCACTCCCAGAGTCCTGACCCTCCAGCAGTGTGGCACTCCCTCTGTACTGACCTTCGGACAGTGTGGCACTCCCTCTGTACTGACTCTCTGACAGTGTGGCACTCCCTCTGTACTGACTCTCTTACAATGCAGCACTCCCAGAGTTCTGACCCTCCAACAGTGTGGCACTCCCTCTGTACTGAGTCTCTGACAGTGTGGCACTCCCTCTGTACTGAGTTTCTGACAGTGTGGCACTCCCTCTTTTCTGAGTCTCTGACAGTGTGGCACTCCCTCTGTACTGACTCTCTGACAGTGTGGCACTCCCTCTTTTCTAAGTCTCTGAGAGTGTTGCACTCCCTCTGTACTGAGTCTCTGACAGTGTGGCACTCCCTCTGTCCTGAGTCTCTGGCAGTGTGTCACTCCCTCTGTACTGAGTCTCTGACAGTGTGGCACTCCTTCTGTACTGACTCTCTGACAGTGTGGCACTCCCTCTGTACTGAGTCTCTGACAGTGTGGCACTCTCTCTGTACTGAGTCTCTGACAGTGTGGCATTCCTTCTGTACTGACTCTCTGGCAGTGTGGCACTCCCTCTGTACTGACTCTCTGACAGTGTGGCACTCACTCTGTACTGACTCTCTGACCGTGTGGCACTCCCTCTGTGCTGACCCTCGGACAGTGTGGCACTCCCTCAGTACTGACTCTCTGACAGTGTGGCACTCCCTCTGTACTGATCCTCGGACAGTGTGGCACTCCCTCAGTACTGACTTTCTGACAATGCAGCACTCCCAGAGTCCTGACCCTCCAGCAGTGTGGCACTCCCTCTGTACTGACCCTCGGACAGTGTGGCACTCCCTCTGTACTGACTCTCTGACAGTGTGGCACTCCCTCTTTACTGACTCTCTGACAATGCAGCACTCCCAGAGTTCTGACCCTCCAACAGTGTGGCACTCCCTCTGTACTGATCCTCGGACAGTGTGGCATTCCCTCGGTACTGACTCTCTGACAGTGTGGCACTCCCTCTGTACTGACTCTCGGACAGTGTGGCACTCCCTCTGTACTGACTCTCTGACAGTGTGGCACTCCCTCTGTACTGACTCTCTGACAGTGTGGACTCCCTCTGTACTGATCCTTGGACAGTGTGGCACTTCCTCAGTACTGACTCTCTCACAGTGTGGCACTCCCTCTGCACTGACTCTCTGACAGTGTGGCACTCCCTCTCTACTGAGTCTCTGACAGTGTTGCACTCCCTCTGTACTGAGTCTCTGACAGTGTGGCACTCCCTCTGTACTGAGTCTCTGACAGTGTGGCACTCCCTCTGTACTGAGTCTCTGACAGTGTGGCACTCCCTCTGTACTGAGTCTCTGACAGTGTGTCACTCCCTCTGTACTGAGTCTCTGACAGTGTGGCACTCCCTCTGTACTGACCCTCGGACAGTGTGGCACTCCCTCATCACTGACCCTCGGACAGTGTGGCACTCCCTCAGTATTGACCCTCTGACATTGCAGCACTCCCTCAATACTGAACCTCTGATGGTGCAGTATTCCCTCACTACTGACTCTCCGACGGTGTGGCACTCCCTCATCACTGACCCTCCAACAGTGTGGCACTCCCTCAGTACTGACCCTCTGTCAGTGTGGCACTCCCTCAGTACTGACTTTCTGACAATGCAGCACTCCCAGAGTCCTGACCCTCCAGCAGTGTGGCACTCCCTCTGTACTGACCTTCGGACAGTGTGGCACTCCCTCTGTACTGACTCTCTGACAGTGTGGCACTCCCTCTGTACTGACTCTCTTACAATGCAGCACTCCCAGAGTTCTGACCCTCCAACAGTGTGGCACTCCCTCTGTACTGAGTCTCTGACAGTGTGGCACTCCCTCTGTACTGAGTTTCTGACAGTGTGGCACTCCCTCTTTTCTGAGTCTCTGACAGTGTGGCACTCCCTCTGTACTGACTCTCTGACAGGGTGGCACTCCCTCTTTTCTGAGTCTCTGAGAGTGTTGCACTCCCTCTGTACTGAGTCTCTGACAGTGTGGCACTCCCTCTGTCCTGAGTCTCTGGCAGTGTGTCACTCCCTCTGTACTGAGTCTCTGACAGTGTGGCACTCCTTCTGTACTGACTCTCTGACAGTGTGGCACTCCCTCTGTTTTGACTCTCTGACAGTGTGGCACTCCCTCTGTACTGAGTCTCTGACAGTGTGGCACTCTCTCTGTACTGAGTCTCTGACAGTGTGGCACTCCTTCTGTACTGACTCTCTGACAGTGTGGCACTCCCTCTGTGCTGACCCTCGGACAGTGTGGCACTCCCTCAGTACTGACTCTCTGACAGTGTGGCACTCCCTCTGTACTGACTCTCTGACAGTGTGGCACTCCCTCTGTACTGACCCTCGGACAGTGTGGCACTCCCTCAGTACTGACTCTCTGACAGTGTGGCACTCCCTCTGTACTGATCCTCGGACAGTGTGGCACTCCCTCAGTACTGACTCTCTGACAGTGTGGCACTCCCTCTCTACTGACTCTCTGACAGTGTGGCACTCCCTCTTTTCTGAGTCTCTGACAGTGTGGCACTCCCTCAGTACTGACTCTCTGACAGTGTGGCACTCCCTCTGTACTGACTCTCTGACAGTGTGGCACTCCCTCTGTACTGACTCTCGGACAGTGTGGCACTCCCTCTATACTGACTCTCTGACAGTGTGGCACTCCCTCTGTACTGAGTCTCTGACAGTGTGACACTCCCTCTGTACTGACCCTCAGACAGTGTGGTACTCCCTCAGTACTGATTCTCTGACAATGTGGCACTCCCTCTGTACTCAGTCTCTGGCAGTGTGTCACTCCCTCTGTACTGAGTCTCTGACAGTGTGGCACTCCTTCTGTACTGACTCTCTGACAGTGTGGCACTCCCTCTGTTTTGACTCTCTGACAGTGTGTCGCTCCCTCTGTACTGAGCCTCTGACAGTGTGGCACTCTCTCTGTACTGACTCTCTGACAGTGTGGACTCCCTCTGTACTGATCCTCGGACAGTGTGGCACTTCCTCAGTACTGACTCTCTCACAGTGTGGCACTCCCTCTGCACTGACTCTCTGACAGTGTGGCACTCCCTCTCTACTGAGTCTCTGACAGTGTTGCACTCCCTCTGTACTGAGTCTCTGACAGTGTGGCACTCCCTCTGTACTGAGTCTCTGACAGTGTGGCACTCCCTCTGTACTGAGTCTCTGACAGTGTGTCACTCCCTCTGTACTGAGTCTCTGACAGTGTGGCACTCCCTCTGTACCGACCCTCGGACAGTGTGGCACTCCCTCATCACTGACTCTCGGACAGTGTGGCACTCCCTCAGTATTGACCCTCTGACATTGCAGCACTCCCTCAATACTGAACCTCTGATGGTGCAGTATTCCCTCACTACTGACTCTCCGACGGTGTGGCACTCCCTCATCACTGACCCTCCAACAGTGTGGCACTCCCTCAGTACTGACCCTCTGTCAGTGTGGCACTCCCTCAGTACTGACTTTCTGACAATGCAGCACTCCCAGAGTCCTGACCCTCCAGCAGTGTGGCACTCCCTCTGTACTGACCTTCGGACAGTGTGTCACTCCCTCTGTACTGACTCTCTGACAGTGTGGCACTCCCTCTGTACTGACTCTCTTACAATGCAGCACTCCCAGAGTTCTGACCCTCCAACAGTGTGGCACTCCCTCTGTACTGAGTCTCTGACAGTGTGGCACTCCCTCTGTACTGAGTTTCTGACAGTGTGGCACTCCTTCTTTTCTGAGTCTCTGACAGTGTGGCACTCCCTCTGTACTGACTCTCTGACAGTGTGGCACTCCCTCTTTTCTGAGTCTCTGAGAGTGTTGCACTCCCTCTGTACTGAGTCTCTGACAGTGTGGCACTCCCTCTGTCCTGAGTCTCTGGCAGTGTGTCACTCCCTCTGTACTGAGTCTCTGACAGTGTGGCACTCCTTCTGTACTGACTCTCTGACAGTGTGGCACTCCCTCTGTTTTGACTCTCTGACAGTGTGGCACTCCCTCTGTACTGAGTCTCTGACAGTGTGGCACTCTCTCTGTACTGAGTCTCTGACAGTGTGGCACTCCTTCTGTACTGACTCTCTGACAGTGTGGCACTCCCTCTGTGCTGACCCTCGGACAGTGTGGCACTCCCTCAGTACTGACTCTCTGACAGTGTGGCACTCCCTCTGTACTGACTCTCTGACAGTGTGGCACTCCCTCTGTACTGACCCTCGGACAGTGTGGCACTCCCTCAGTACTGACTCTCTGACAGTGTGGCACTCCCTCTGTACTGATCCTCGGACAGTGTGGCACTCCCTCAGTACTGACTCTCTGACAGTGTGGCACTCCCTCTCTACTGACTCTCTGACAGTGTGGCACTCCCTCTTTTCTGAGTCTCTGACAGTGTGGCACTCCCTCTGTACTGACTCTCTGACAGTGTGGCACTCCCTCTGTACTGACTCTCTGACAGTGTGGCACTCCCTCTGTACTGACTCTCGGACAGTGTGGCACTCCCTCTATACTGACTCTCTGACAGTGTGGCACTCCCTCTGTACTGAGTCTCTGACAGTGTGTCACTCCCTCTGTACTGAGTCTCTGACAGTGTGGCACTCCTTTTGTACTGACTCTCTGACAGTGTGGCACTCCCTCTGTACTGAGTCTCTGACAGTGTGGCACTCCCTCTGTACTGAGTCTCTGACAGTGTGTCACTCCCTCTGTACTGAGTCTCTGACAGTGTGGCACTCCCTCTGTACTGACCCTCGGACAGTGTGGCACTCCCTCATCACTGACCCTCGGACAGTGTGGCACTCCCTCAGTATTGACCCTCTGACATTGCAGCACTCCCTCAATACTGAACCTCTGATGGTGCAGTATTCCCTCACTACTGACTCTCCGACGGTGTGGCACTCCCTCATCACTGACCCTCCAACAGTGTGGCACTCCCTCAGTACTGACCCTCTGTCAGTGTGGCACTCCCTCAGTACTGACTTTCTGACAATGCAGCACTCCCAGAGTCCTGACCCTCCAGCAGTGTGGCACTCCCTCTGTACTGACCTTCGGACAGTGTGGCACTCCCTCTGTACTGACTCTCTGACAGTGTGGCACTCCCTCTGTACTGACTCTCTTACAATGCAGCACTCCCAGAGTTCTGACCCTCCAACAGTGTGGCACTCCCTCTGTACTGAGTCTCTGACAGTGTGGCACTCCCTCTGTACTGAGTTTCTGACAGTGTGGCACTCCCTCTTTTCTGAGTCTCTGACAGTGTGGCACTCCCTCTGTACTGACTCTCTGACAGTGTGGCACTCCCTCTTTTCTAAGTCTCTGAGAGTGTTGCACTCCCTCTGTACTGAGTCTCTGACAGTGTGGCACTCCCTCTGTCCTGAGTCTCTGGCAGTGTGTCACTCCCTCTGTACTGAGTCTCTGACAGTGTGGCACTCCTTCTGTACTGACTCTCTGACAGTGTGGCACTCCCTCTGTACTGAGTCTCTGACAGTGTGGCACTCTCTCTGTACTGAGTCTCTGACAGTGTGGCATTCCTTCTGTACTGACTCTCTGGCAGTGTGGCACTCCCTCTGTACTGACTCTCTGACAGTGTGGCACTCACTCTGTACTGACTCTCTGACCGTGTGGCACTCCCTCTGTGCTGACCCTCGGACAGTGTGGCACTCCCTCAGTACTGACTCTCTGACAGTGTGGCACTCCCTCTGTACTGATCCTCGGACAGTGTGGCACTCCCTCAGTACTGACTTTCTGACAATGCAGCACTCCCAGAGTCCTGACCCTCCAGCAGTGTGGCACTCCCTCTGTACTGACCCTCGGACAGTGTGGCACTCCCTCTGTACTGACTCTCTGACAGTGTGGCACTCCCTCTTTACTGACTCTCTGACAATGCAGCACTCCCAGAGTTCTGACCCTCCAACAGTGTGGCACTCCCTCTGTACTGATCCTCGGACAGTGTGGCATTCCCTCGGTACTGACTCTCTGACAGTGTGGCACTCCCTCTGTACTGACTCTCGGACAGTGTGGCACTCCCTCTGTACTGACTCTCTGACAGTGTGGCACTCCCTCTGTACTGACTCTCTGACAGTGTGGACTCCCTCTGTACTGATCCTTGGACAGTGTGGCACTTCCTCAGTACTGACTCTCTCACAGTGTGGCACTCCCTCTGCACTGACTCTCTGACAGTGTGGCACTCCCTCTCTACTGAGTCTCTGACAGTGTTGCACTCCCTCTGTACTGAGTCTCTGACAGTGTGGCACTCCCTCTGTACTGAGTCTCTGACAGTGTGGCACTCCCTCTGTACTGAGTCTCTGACAGTGTGTCACTCCCTCTGTACTGAGTCTCTGACAGTGTGGCACTCCCTCTGTACTGACCCTCGGACAGTGTGGCACTCCCTCATCACTGACCCTCGGACAGTGTGGCACTCCCTCAGTATTGACCCTCTGACATTGCAGCACTCCCTCAATACTGAACCTCTGATGGTGCAGTATTCCCTCACTACTGACTCTCCGACGGTGTGGCACTCCCTCATCACTGACCCTCCAACAGTGTGGCACTCCCTCAGTACTGACCCTCTGTCAGTGTGGCACTCCCTCAGTACTGACTTTCTGACAATGCAGCACTCCCAGAGTCCTGACCCTCCAGCAGTGTGGCACTCCCTCTGTACTGACCTTCGGACAGTGTGGCACTCCCTCTGTACTGACTCTCTGACAGTGTGGCACTCCCTCTGTACTGACTCTCTTACAATGCAGCACTCCCAGAGTTCTGACCCTCCAACAGTGTGGCACTCCCTCTGTACTGAGTCTCTGACAGTGTGGCACTCCCTCTGTACTGAGTTTCTGACAGTGTGGCACTCCCTCTTTTCTGAGTCTCTGACAGTGTGGCACTCCCTCTGTACTGACTCTCTGACAGTGTGGCACTCCCTCTTTTCTGAGTCTCTGAGAGTGTTGCACTCCCTCTGTACTGAGTCTCTGACAGTGTGGCACTCCCTCTGTCCTGAGTCTCTGGCAGTGTGTCACTCCCTCTGTACTGAGTCTCTGACAGTGTGGCACTCCTTCTGTACTGACTCTCTGACAGTGTGGCACTCCCTCTGTTTTGACTCTCTGACAGTGTGGCACTCCCTCTGTACTGAGTCTCTGACAGTGTGGCACTCTCTCTGTACTGAGTCTCTGACAGTGTGGCACTCCTTCTGTACTGACTCTCTGACAGTGTGGCACTCCCTCTGTGCTGACCCTCGGACAGTGTGGCACTCCCTCAGTACTGACTCTCTGACAGTGTGGCACTCCCTCTGTACTGACTCTCTGACAGTGTGGCACTCCCTCTGTACTGACCCTCGGACAGTGTGGCACTCCCTCAGTACTGACTCTCTGACAGTGTGGCACTCCCTCTGTACTGATCCTCGGACAGTGTGGCACTCCCTCTGTACTGACTCTCTGACAGTGTGGCACTCCCTCTCTACTGACTCTCTGACAGTGTGGCACTCCCTCTTTTCTGAGTCTCTGACAGTGTGGCACTCCCTCTGTACTGACTCTCTGACAGTGTGGCACTCCCTCTGTACTGACTCTCTGACAGTGTGGCACTCCCTCTGTACTGACTCTCGGACAGTGTGGCACTCCCTCTATACTGACTCTCTGACAGTGTGGCACTCCCTCTGTACTGAGTCTCTGACATTGTGTCACTCCCTCTGTACTGACCCTCAGACAGTGTGGTACTCCCTCAGTACTGATTCTCTGACAATGTGGCACTCCCTCTGTACTGAGTCTCTGGCAGTGTGTCACTCCCTCTGTACTGAGTCTCTGACAGTGTGGCACTCCTTTTGTACTGACTCTCTGACAGTGTGGCACTCCCTCTGTTTTGACTCTCTGACAGTGTGTCACTCCCTCTGTACTGAGCCTCTGACAGTGTGGCACTCTCTCTGTACTGAGTCTCTGACAGTGTGGCACTCCTTCTGTACTGACTCTCTGGCAGTGTGGCACTCCCTCTGTACTGACTCTCTGACAGTGTGGCACTCCCTCTGTACTGACTCTCTGACCGTGTGGCACTCCCTCTCTGCTGACCCTCGGCCAGTGTGGCACTCCCTCAGTACTGACTCTCTGACAGTGTGGCACTCCCTCTGTACTGACTCTCTGACAGTGTGGCACTCCCTCTGTACTGACCCTCGGACAGTGTGGCACTCCCTCTGTACTGATCCTCGGACAGTGTGGCACTCCCTCAGTACTGACTCTCTGACAGTGTGGCACTCCCTCTCTACTGACTCTCTGACAGTGTGGCACTCCCTCTTTTCTGAGTCTCTGACAGTGTGGCACTCCCTCTGTACTGACTCTCTGACAGTGTGGCACTCCCTCTGTACTGACTCTCGGTCAGTGTGGCACTCCCTCTATACTGACTCTCTGACAGTGTGGCACTCCCTCTGTACTGAGTCTCTGACAGTGTGACACTCCCTCTGTACTGACCCTCGGACAGTGTGGTACTCCCTCAGTACTGATTCTCTGACAATGTGGCACTCCCTCTTTACTGACTCTCTGACAGTGTGGCACTCCCTCTGTACTGACCCTCGGACAGTGTGGCACTCCCTCTGTACTGACCCTCGGACAGTGTGGCACTCCCTCTGTACTGACTCTCTGACAGTGTGGCACTCCCTCTGTACTGACTCTCGGACAGTGTGGCACTCCCTCTATACTGACTCTCTGACAGTGTGGCACTCCCTCTGTACTGACTCTCTGACAGTGTGGCACTCCCTCTGTACTGACTCTCTGACAGTGTGGCACTCCCTCTGTACTGACCCTCGGACAGTGTGGCACTCCCTCAGTACTGACTCTCTGACAGTGTGGCACTCTCTCTATACTGACCCATCTGACAGTGTGGCACTCCCTCTGTACTGACTCTCTGACAGTATGGCACTCCCTCAGTACTGACTCTCTGACAATGTGGCACTCCCTCTGTACTGACCCTCGGACATTGTGGCACTCCCTCTGTACTGACTGTCTGACAGTGTGGCACTCTGTTTGAGTTACAACTTGTAAACACAGCTTTCAATGAATGAGAACTTCCAGGATGGTAATTGACAGTTTGCGGGGAGCCGCCCAACTCTAACAAACCAAATCGTTATCCTCACAAGCATATGTCAAGTTTTGGTTCAGTTCTTTACAGAGCCCCACCCAGATGATTATTTTCTGTTGCCGAGCACTGAGCTGTTGGAAGATCGGTTCAGAATGGATAAAATGTTCAAGCTGAATGAGCGAAGCTTGTACAGATGGTCTATATTCCCAACCGTGATCACATTACTGAGAGACTAATCGCAATGCACAGTTTGAAGTGTTTTTAATGAAATTCCTGCTGTTCTCGAGCTGTGATTTAGTTTCTAGTTAATCAGGGACATGTACAGCATTTGCCAAACCTTGTTCAACTGAAACCTGGAGAAATGATGGGAGGGTGAGAATGGTGCTGGAAATGTGGCTGAAATAGCTGGAGGCTGAGCATCAAAGGGAAAACTCAAAGAAAAATCAGTCTTGCATTTGCATAGTGCCTTTCAGGTCCTCGGGATGTTCCAAAGTGCTTCACAGCCAATGAAGCACTTTTTACAATGCCCAGTCATTGTCTTAATTTGTTGCCTATTTGGGCACATTACTGAGACAATGACAGGGTAAGTTGTTTTAATGATGCTGCTTTGAGAGAGAAGTGTTGGCCAGAAGAACCAGGAGAATTACTCTGCTCTTCCAAAATTGTGTCTTAGTGACGAATTCTGTCACCCAGTCCAAGGATCAGTGAGGGAGTGCTGCACTGTCAGAGGGTGAGTACTGAGGGAGTGCTGCACTGTCAGAGGGTGAGTACTGAGGGAGTGCTGCACTGTCAGAGGGTGAGTACTGAGGGAGTGCTGCTCTGTCAGAGGGTGAGTACTGAGGGAGTGCTGCTCTGTCAGAGGGTGAGTACTGAGGGAGTGCTGCACTGTCAGAGGGTGAGTACTGAGGGAGTGCTGCACTGTCAGATGGTGAGTACTGAGGGAGTGCTGCTCTGTCAGAGGGTGAGTACTGAGGGAGTGCTGCTCTGTCAGAGGGTCAGTGCGAGGGATTGCCACACTGTCAGGGGTCAGTACTGAGGGAGTGCTGCTCTGTCAGAGGGTCAGTGCGAGGGATTGCCACACTGTCAGGGGTCAGTACTGAGGGAGTGCTGCTCTGTCAGAGGGTCAGTGTGAGGGATTGCCACACTGTCAAGGGTCAGTACTGAGGGAGTGCTGTACTGTTGGAGGGTCAGTAGTGAGGGAGCACTGCACTGTCGGATGGTCAGTACTGAGGGAGTGCTGCACTGTTGATGGGTCAGTACTGAGGGATTGCTGCACTGTTGGAGGGTCAGTACTGAGGGAGTGCTGCGGTGTTGTAGGGTCAGTACTGAGAGAGTGCTGCACTGTTGAAGGGTCAGTACTGAGGGAGTACTGCGCTGTCGGAGGGTCAGTACTGAGGGAGTGCTACACTGTTGAAGGGTCAGTACTGAGGGAGTGCTGCGGTGTTGTAGGGTCAGTACTGACGGAGTGCTGCACTGTCAGAAAGTCAGTACTGAGGGAATGATGTTATGTCAGAAGATTCATTCTTTAAGTGAGGTGAGATGTTAGCTTTGTCTAACTGCTCTTTTACGATCCCCAAGGCACTATTTAAAGAAGAATTGTCGATTTTCTTGTTGTCCTATCCAACATTGCACTCTCATCCTTAGCAAGTTAATTGGTCATTCTTCTCATTCCTGTTTTTTGGGATCGTTCTGTGCGCAAAATGACACCTAGATATCAAATGGAGCTTTCACTCACTCGACACGGATCCCTGCAAGAGGCAATCAAACTGCTGCTCCTTTATTATACCACCTCGTGTTTATGGAAGGACTGATATAATATGTCAGGGCGAATACATCGGGTGCGAGATGAAGGTCGGGATTTTGTGGTGGTAACGACGGTGAAACGGTGAACGCTGGCTGAAGCTGACAGCAATGTTAGCGGCCCACACATCGACAGAATAACACAAAACACAGAAGCTGTTGTCACTGGAGGTTTCGCCTCAGGGTGTATCAGTGAAGATGCCGCAGAATATAATCCCAAAGTAAATCAGTGAGTTGACAAAATCTATCAAACATGAGGTATTCAGCTCACAATAAAAACTCTGAATACCTTCAAAAGTCCGACAAACTAACTTTATATTTGTGGGATGACAAATTTCTCCATTATGGTAATAGAATTCCCCATTTTAAAATTATTTTATGGCTTGTTCGCCATATTTTTTGCTCCTGTCTGAATTCAATCATAATCATTTATTTTGCTATCTGAAAATTAAAATTAAAATTGAAAGGATTTGGTGCTTTTAACTTCCTGCTTTGCCTACTATGAGAATTATTCAGTGTTATTGGCTGCTTAGGCTTGGCTTGTTGATATCACTGCTGTGGATGACTGGAGATTCCGCTATGGGTACCTGCATGGGCCCCAGCTATGCCTGTCTCTTTATGGGGTATGTGGAACATTCCTTGTTCCAGTCCTACACTGGCCCCCTCCCACAACTCTTTCTCCGGTACATCGATGATTGCTTCAGTGCTGCTTCATGCTCTCGTCTGGACCTGGAAAAATTGATCAATTTTGCTTCCAATTTTCACCATTATTTTCACATGGTCCATCTCTGACACTTCCCTTCCCTTCCTTGACCTCTCTGTCTCAGTCTCTGGTGATAGACTGTCCACCAATATCCATTACAAGCCTATCAACTCACACAGCTACCTCGACTACAGCTCCTCACACCCGCTTCCTGTAAGGACTCCATCCCATTCTCTCAGTTCCTTCGCCTCCGTTGCATCTGTTCCGATGATGCTACCTTCAAAAACAGTTCCACTGACATGTCCTCCTTCTTCCTTAACCGAGGTTTCCCACCCACGGTCGTTGACAGGGCCCTCAACCGTGTCCGGCCCAAGTCCCACGCATCCACCCTCACACCTTCTCCTCCCTCCCAGAAACATGATAGGGTCCCCCTTGTCCTCACTTATCACCCCACCAGCCTCCTCATTCAAAGGATCATCCTCCGCCATTTCCGCCAACTCCAGCATGATGCCACCACCAAACACATCTTCCCTTCACCCCCCCCCTATCGGCATTCTGTAGGGATCATTCCCTCCGTGACACCCTGGTCCACTCCTCCATTACCCCCTACTCCTCAACCCCCTTCCACGGCACCTTCCCATGCAACCGCAGAAGGTGAACACCTGCCCCTTTACTTCCCTCTCCTCACTGTCCAAGGGCCCAAACACTCCTTTCAAGTGAAGCAGCATTTCACTTGCACTTCCCCCAACTTAGTCTACTGCATTCGTTACTCCCAATGCGGTTTCCTCTACACTGGAGAGACCAAACGTAAACTGGGCGACCGCTTTGCAGAACACCTGTGGTCTGTCCGCAACAATGACCCAGACCTCCCTGTCGCTTGCCGTTTTAACACTCCACCCTGCTCGCTTGCCCACATGTCCGTCCTTGGCCTGCTGCATTGTTCCGTTGAAGCCCAACGCAAACTGCAGGAACAACACCTCATCTTCCAACTAGGCACTTTACAGCCTTCCGGACTGAATATTGAATTCAACAATTTTAGTTCATGAACTCTCTCGTCCATCCCCACCCCCTTTCCCTCCTTTTTGTTTTTTCCAATAATTTATATAGATTTTTCTTTTCCCACCTACTTCCATTATTTTTAAATGTATTTCCACCCATTGTTTTATCTCTACCTTTTAGCCTATTTCGATCCCTTCCCCCCACCCACCCCCCCTAGGGCTCTCTGTACCTTGCTCATCCTGCTTTCTACTCTTAATTAGCACATTCCTTTAGATAATATCACCACCTTCAACACCGCTTTGTCCTTTTGTGACATCTTTTGGTTATCTCCACCTATCACTGGCCCTCTATCCAGCTCTACTTGTCCCCACCCCCACCCAGCTTAAACCAGCTTATATTTCACCCCTTTTCTATTTTTCCTTAGTTCTGTTGAAGGGTCATGCGGACTCGAAACATTAACTGTGTTCCTCTCTGCAGATGCTGCCAGACCTACTGAATTTTTCCAGGTAATTTTGTTTTTGTTTTAGAGATTCCTTTAACCTGGTATCAGATTCAAAGTGACATCAGGAAAGGGGAACCCACAGTATAGAGAATGATGGGAGAGAGAGCAGAGGAAGGAAGGTGAGTGATGAAGAGCCCAGAACCATTAAAGTAATTACTTTCTTATTATTATTGACCAATGGCTAAACACAGAAAGCAATTTAATAAAACTTGAATTTATCAATTATGATTTTGAAGTTATCAACTTTTCCAAGCATCAAAATTAGAACTTTGCCCTGTGAAGTCATCAGGAGTTTAATATCCTCTGTAACTCTTTCCAGTACAAACCCGTTTCCATCTGTTTCAGATGAAGATATATTGGTTTCATAGCTTGCCATTGTGAGATTTGAACTCCTGATATTGGGGTTACAAACCCAGTACCATAACCACTTGGCTATTTAGGCCAAGCCACTAATATTCTTTGTATTGATGCAAATTAACATTGGTTCTCAATTTTTGCAGGAGATTTGCAATCAGGTGCAGCATGTTAACCTTATTGTTAATGACTCCTGAACCATCTCACTCTACCTGATAATGACACAAAATTAGCAAGACCCATCTCATTCTGACATTTTGCCAACTGGACTGACCAAAATGGTCAAGTGGAGGGAAAGCTGAGGAGACAGTTGGTGCATTCATCACATACGGCCTTCAACTACTGCACCAATCATTTCATTCACAAACAATCGACACTGAACTCCGGTATATTATAGGAAGGCTCTGAATCAGGGGAAAGAGCCAATGTGTGTGACAGAGAACGAGGTTTGAGTGTCCTTAGGGTGTGCAAGTGACAGTAGCAGGTGGGTTATTGCAAGCGAGGAGGATAAGAATATTGTGACACGAGTTCCCTTGTGCCTATTCTGCTATTTAGATCGTGCCTGACCTGTAGCTCAGTCCATTTATTAGACTTTGCTACAAATGCTTCAACCCAACAAAAATCTCTTGATCCAAGCCTTAGATATCTTGCTGCAGCAGCCACAGCCTGTTTGGGATAAGAGAGCCCTAGATTTCCACTAACGTTATGTTTTTCTTCTTCATTTATGGAATGTGAGCATCGTTGTCAAGGCCAACAAGACATAGCTCATCCCTAAGTACACATGAGCTGCCTTCCTGAACCTGTGTGGTGACGAATGCTTGCCCAATATTGTTTCTTTTCTCTCTTTTGTGTTATATTTTCACCCAGCATTCCAGCGATGATGAAGAAAGGTCCATATAGTTCCACATGTGGGATGTGTGTGAGGAATGTTGACTCTAGTTTCTCTTTGCTGTCTGTGCCTGTTGCACTGCTCAATCCCTTCAAGATGGCCGCAGACCCACACAACTTAGAGGAACCAATGTGTGTGATTTAGAGGGGAGCTTCCAGGTAGTGGTGTCCCTATGGACCTGCTGCCCTTGCTCTTCTAGATGGTAGTAGTCGTGGGTTTGGAAGGTGCTGTTTATGGAGCCTTGGTGTGTTTCTGCAGTGCATCTTGTAGATGGTACACACTGCTGCTACTGTGTGTCAGTGATGGGGGGAGTGATGATTTAGGATGGTGCTTGGGTTGTTTATCAAGCGGGCTGCTTTGTTCTGGATTGTGCCAAACTTCTTGAATGTTGTTGGAACCCCATTCATTCAGGCAAGTGGAGAGTATTCCATCACACTCCTGACTTGTGCCTTGCAGATGGTGAATGACCATTCAGCCCATCTATCTGTTGCCCTTGTCCTTCTAGGTGGTCAACGCCGCAGGTTTGGAAAGTACTGTCGATGGAAGCTTGGTGAGTTGCAGTAGTGCATCTTGTAGATACTGCTACTGTGCGTTGGTGGCAGAAGGAGTGAATGTTGGAGGTGGTGGATGTGGTGCCAAACAAGTGGGCTGCTTTGTCTGGATGGTGTCAAGCTTCTTGTGTTGTGGGAGCTGCACTCATCCAGGCAAGTGGGAAGTATTCCATCACACCCCTGAATTGTGCCTTGTAGATGGTGGACAGGCTTTGAGGAGTCAGAAGGTGAGTTACTCGCCACAGGATTCCTAGTCTTTGACCTGCTATTATAGCCTTAGTACTTATATGGTTAGTCCAGTTCAGTTTCTGGTCAATGCTAACCCCCAGGATGTTGATAGTGGGGGATTCAGTGATGGTCATTGAATGTCAATGGGAGATGGTTAGATTCTCTCTAGTTGGAGATGGTCATTGCCTGACACTTGTGTAGTGCAAATATAAGTCACTTATCAGCCCAAACCTAGATATTGTCCAGGTCTTGCTGCATTTGGACATGATCTGCTTCAGTATCTGAAGAATTGTGAATGGTGCTGAACATTGTGCAATCACCAGCTAACATCCCCTCTTCTGACCTTATGATGGAAGGAAGGTCATTGATGAAGCAACAGAAGATGGTTGGGCCGAGGACACTACTCTGAGGAACTCCTGCAGTGATGTCCTGGAGCTGAGATGATTGACCTCCAACAACCACAACCATCTTCCTTTGTGCTAGGTATGGCTCCAACCAGCAGTGAGTTTTCCCCTTGATTCCCGTTGACTCCAGTTTTTCTAGGGCTCCTTGATGCCACACTCAGTCAAATACTGCCTTGATGTTAAAGGCAATCACTCTCTTGAGGAAGTTTTCGAGCAAATAGCCTTAAAGGGAGCAGCTGTCAGTAAATGAAGCCACAGAAAACCAAATAGCAATATGTTACAAGCCATAGAAATAACAAGCTTTATATTTCAAGACACTCCTTTGTATCTATGTGAATATCTCAGATAACTAAAGAACCAAATAAGAGGCATTGTGCCATTTTCTCCAATCATTCACAAATGTATCACAAAGCTGTAGTAAACCCTTTGACTGCTCATGGATATTGGCACAGGGCAGGCACAGGTCACTTACAGGTACACTCCACATGTGAGTTCCCCAGTCCATTTGTCACATTGCCTCCTGCTACCTTGTCCCTGCAGTTCATTTACATCCAGATCAACAAGTAATAAGTTCATTTAACTATTTTAACTTCAACGACATGAAACTCTGTAAGGATTTTCCATCCTCTGAAGCCTGCTTATCCTGTTCACATAACAAAGCAACACCTAAACTGAAGGACAAATTGAACGAGAGCCCCACTCAATGCTCTGAATGTTGAAGCACATCACATTACACAGCGCTCTATCCAACAGCAGAACTGTGCAAAACTGAACTTTGAGATGTAGAATTAAAAAGCTAAGAGCCAAAATACAAAATGAATTTGCCCCAGATTGTGTTATAAAGTTTGGGTGAAACTCTTGAAATGGTTAATGAGAAATGGGGCACAGCAAGATCCCACAAACAGCAATAGTGGAAAAGTTTTTCAGTGATGTTGGCCCAGGACACAAGAGAAATCCTCTGCTCTTCTTTAAATACTGGCCATGGGAGAACTTGCAGAGCCTCACTTAAATGAGGCTCCCAAAGTGCAGCGCTCCCTCAGTACTGACCCTCCAACAGTGTGGCACTCCCTCAGTACTGACTCTCTGACAGTGCGGCATTCCTTCAGTACTGACCCTCTGACACTATGGTGCTCCCTCAGTACTGATCCTCCAACATTGCAGCACTCCCTCAGTATGAGCTTCCAACATTGCAGCACTCCCTCAGTACTGAGCCTCCAACAGTGCAGCACTCCCTCAGTACTGAGCCTCCAACAGTGCAGCACTCCCTCAGTACTGAGCCTCCAACAGTGCAGCACTCCCTCAGTACTGAGCCTTCAACAGTGCAGCACTCCCTCAGTACTGAGCCTCCAACAGTGCAGCACTCCCTCAGTACTGAGCCTCCAACAGTGCAGCACTCCCTCAGTACTGAGCCTTCAACAGTGCAGCACTCCCTCAGTACTGAGCCTTCAACAGTGCAGCACTCCCTCAGTACTAAGCCTCCAACAGTGCAGCACTCCCTCAGTACTGAGCCTCCAACAGTGCAGCACTCCCTCAGTACTGAGCCTTCAACAGTGCAGCACTCCCTCAGTACTGAGCCTCCAACAGTGCAGCACTCCCTCAGTACTGAGCCTCCAACAGTGCAGCACATCCAAGGAGCAGAAGGTGTTGGAGCCCAACAGCAATGGCACACTGGAGGATCGCCCATGGCATTCTGGGTGGATTCTCATGGACGTGGCTCTACTGTAAAGTAGCTCATAGAAGTTGGAAAGTCACCATTGACGCGATTGACAGTGGATGATGGTCGAGAGGAGTTGGGAGAGGAATGGCTAGGATCGACTGGGAGAGGAAGAGGTGTCAGGGGGCTGAGTTTGGGAGGGGTGTAGTGGTTAAGGAGAGGAGGAGGGAATGGGGGAGATGATGGCAGCTGGGGAGGTAGGTGTAAGAGGTGTGGAAGGTGCAAGGGAAGGAGATTGGAGGGTCAAAGGTGGCGGAGGGAGTAAGGGTGGAGGAAGGAGTGTGATGAAGGGAGAGAGCTCAGAGGGAGGAAGGAGTGCAGCGAAGGGAGGGAGAAAGGATGGAGGAAGAGGTAAGGCTGGAGGGGGGAGTTGGAAGAGGGAAGGACTTAAGGGTACTGGAAGAAGGAAGGATATTTTTTAAGGAGTCAGGAAGGGGGAGGGACTAAGCAGTGGGGGGAGTCGGGAGGTGGGGGTCGGGGGGACTAAGGGGCGGGGGAGGGGTCCAGATGGGTGAAGGGGTTCCGGGGAGTAATGTGTCCAGTGAGTGTGAAGCTGGACCATCACGGTGGTCTGAAGGCTGCACAGACACAGGGAAGAGGCCCTGGACTGAGACACCTGCCTTTATCTTGTGCAGAAAGGTTTCACATCTGAGTGACAAAGACACTGCTCATCAGAACAAGGAGCCATGGGCAGGGAGACATTCTTGGGAGTTTATTTACAACAGTGAACATTATGTACAAGTGATTATAGCCCAGGCTGTGCAACTACATCTTCTTAACCTTCCTAACCCTTCCTTGGTGCTCCCCTGATATCGACAGCCTGCTGACTGCTACGTCCTGTCTGTGGTGACCTTGACGGGCGTCCTCTGGAGGGACGAGATCTGGAGGGCCCCAGCCTGCTTTCGGGCTCCTGCTGTGTGGCGGTGACACCCTCCTCAGGCCTGTGGAGCTGGAGCTGCTGGGGTCACAGGAAGAGGGGATTCGGATGGGCTGGTGTAATAAACTTGATGTACTGGGCAGGTTTCTTTTGAGAAACAGTAAACTTTATTTACAGAGCCCCTGATGAAGCTATAGGCTTGTACCAAGACCAAGGCTAGAAAACTCCGCCCCTAAGATTACCCGCACTTAGGGATGATCCATCTGTAAAGTCACATGACCCCATAAGCATGTGAAAGGTTAATTTACAATTACCACATTCCTCCCCTTTTAATTTTTTTTACCTCTTTATTAACAATTATATACAGTTCATGCAATTATAGGTTTAGTCTTTGAGGTGATTTTTTGATTTGCTGTAATTGATTCACTTTCACTGTAATAAAATCCCAGTTCCGCATGGCGACTGTAATAAAATCACAGTTCCCCACGGTGACTGTAATAAAAACCCAGTTCCGCACGGCGACTGTAATAAAATCTCTGTTCCGCACAGTGACTGTAATAAAATCTCAGTTCCGCATGGTGGCTGTAATAAAAACCCAGTTCCACAAGGTGACTGTAATAAAATCCCAGTTCTGCACGGCGACTGTAATAAAATCCTAGTTCCGCACGGCGACTGTAATAAAATCTCTGTTCCGCACAGTGACTGTAATAAAATCTCAGTTCCACATGGTGACTGTAATAAAAACCCAGTTCCACACGGTGACTGTAATAAAATCCCTGTTCTGCACGGTGACTGTAATTAAATCCCTGTTCTGCATGGTGACTGTAATAAAAACCCAGTTCCACACGGTGACTGTAATAAAATCCCTGTTCTGCATGGTGACTGTAATAAAATCCCTGTTCTGCACGGTGACTGTAATAAAATCCCTGGTCTGCATGGTGACTGCAATAAAAACCCAGTTCCACACGGTGACTGTAATAAAATCCCTGTTCTGCATGGTGACTGTAATAAAATCCCTGTTCTGCATGGTGACTGTAATAAAAACCCAGTTCCACACAGTGACTGTAATAAAATCCCTGTTCTGCACGGTGACTGTAATAAAATCTCAGTTCAGCACGGTGACTGTAATAAAATCTCAGTTCCGCACGGTGACTGTAATAAGCTCCAGTTCCGATTCAGATCGGGGGCCACTGTGAAATGAGGACACACTTGAGCTAGAGTTTTCCTGTCGCTGGGCGGACACGCGGGAGGTGGGCCCTGGAGTGACCATGAGCTGGACCGCCGGCCGCGATCGGGCCCCGGCTGCGAGTTCACGCTGGCTGGCTAATTAACAGCCGGCTGGAGTGAAAGGGGCACTGAGAACCTCTGCTGGGGTGTGGGTTTGGGCGTGGGCGTGGGGGTGGGGGTGGGGGTGGGGGTGTGGGTGTGGGGGTGGGGGTGGGTGTGGGGGAGGCAGGAGGAATGCGAGCATAAAAGTCTGCACTTGCACAGGGCGGGGGTAGGGAGCGCACTGAAACCCACCCCCCCCCCGAAGGAACAGAGCTGCCCCAGGGGGCTGGAAAACTTTACAATGAAAAATAAAGACTTTAAAAGTAAGGGAAACACATCCACACACGTGACTCAGTCACATGAACAGGGACACAGTAAAAATGATGGTTAAAATTTTTCATTTAAAAAAAAAAATCACTGTTGGAAACCTCATCCCGCTCGTGGATCAGGTTTCCTAAAAAATGCACAGGCCGCCTGGTCTATTCATCCGCCCACCAATGGTAAGGTTGGATGGGTGGCAAAAAATACAGATTAGTTGCCACTTTGATGGACTTAACGGGCTTTTTAATTGTTAGCGGGCACACCGTTGACTCTCGCGTGCTCACCCGCTGACTGAAATACCGCACAAGCGCGATTGGGAGCCTGACCCGATGTCATCGCGCATGATCTCACTCCCGATTGGATGCAATGTTCTGCCCTGGCTTTTGTTCGACAGCGCAGGAAGAAGGAGAGGGAAACGGGCTAACCCCTTGCAGATCGTGAATAAAAAGCTTTCATCGCCGCCGGTGAAATCTCGGCACTGTTGCATCTTCCCCCTCTTAAAACATTCCCGATCTCGTCGAATTTTCATTGTAAGACAACGATGTGAACTGTCATCAGCCTGAACTGAAATCAAGGAGGCAGAACAGAGAGACTGGGAGTGCATAAATCAGCCCAGGGAAATCCCTCACATGGTTTCACTCCGTTTTGCCTGCTGTGCTGTGATATAGAGTACAAGTCAGCTACCTTACGCTTAATAACTTGCTTTGAATATGGGTCTTGTGCTTTGGATTTTACTTTTCTTAAAGGGAAAGGGTTCAGGAAGAATTGACGACAATCTCAGGTGCGCTGAATAATAATAAGTGATTGGCCAGCCTGGAACCTTGAGAACACAGTCAGTGACGGTCCGATTTCCGCTCTGAAGCTCGAGAGCCTCAGACAAAAACCATTAGAAGGACAAACAAGTGCAGCGTTTATATAATGTCTTATCAAATTTCTCAGAGATTCACACGCACCAAATTGCTTTTTAAAGTGGGGCTATTGCTGTTGCTGCCGTTTGTGTGCACAGTAAGATCCCACACAGAAGCAGGAAATGAGCTAACACTGTGACTTAGGCGGTATTGGCCAGGAGATTAGGGGAACATTCTACTCTTCAAATCTAATCTCTACCTCGGTCTCTAACCCCCTTTTCCATTTTGGAGACTGGTGAGCGAGATGGTTCCTCAGAGGGCTGTAACCAGACCCAAGTTTGTGGCACCACGGGTGACTCAGCTAACCAGGAGGGGAGGAGGAAGAGTGGAAGAGCTGTAGTGATAAGGGATTCCATAGTTAGGGGAGCAGACAGGTGTTTCTGCAGCAAGACATGACTCCAGGATGGTATGTTGCCTCCCTGGTGCCAGGGTCAGGTTGTCACAGACCAGCAGCAGGACATCCTTTCTTTATTCATTCACGAGATGACGGCTTCGCTGGCTGGACCAGCATCTATTGCCCATCCCTAATTGCCCCTGGAGAAGGTGGTGGTGAGTTGCCTTCTTGAGCCGCTGCAGTCCGGGTGATGTAGGTACACCCACCGTGCTGTTAGGGAGGGAGTTCCAGGATTTTGACCCAGTGACAGTGAAGGAACGGCGATATATTTCCAAGTCAGGATGGTGAGTGACTTGGAGGGGAACTTCCAGGTGATGGTGTTCCCATTGATCTGCTGCCCTTGCCTTTCTGGATGGTAGTGGCTCTGGGTTTGGAAGGTGTTGTCTTAGGAGCCTTGGTGAATTCCTTGGTGAATTCTTCTGGGAGAGGGTGATCAGGCAGAGGTCGTGGTCCACACTGGGACCAATGACATAAGTAGGAAAAGGGATGAGGTCCTGAAAACAGATTTTAGGGAATTAGGAAGGGAATTAAAAAGCAGGATCTCAAGAGCAGTAATCTCAGGATTACTCCGAGTGCCATGTGTTAGTGAGCAAAGGAATAGGAAGGTTGAGCAGCTCAACACGTGTCTGGAGAAATGGAGTAGGAGGGAGGGTTTTAGATTTCTGAGGCACTGGGGACTGGCTCTGGGTCAGGTTTGACCTGTACAAGAAGGATGTGTTACACCTTAACAGGACTGGGGCTAGTGTCCCTGTGGGGTGGTTTGCTAGTGCTGTTGGAGAAGATTTAAACTAGATTGGCAGAGGGATAGGAACCTGAGGGGAAATTCAGAGTGGAGAGGAGAGGGGCTGGCAGTGGGAAGTAGAGAAGTTTGAACTGAAAAGGAGGATTTATCAGAGAGTAGGATCAAGATAAATAGAATATTTGGAGAGTTTGTTAGTATTAGAGTTGGCAACAGTAAGTCATTAGATGGGGTCAGAGTAAAGGGGAAAGACAAAAAGCCTAAATCAGGGTTAATGTGCATGTTTGTGAATGCACGGAGTGTGGTTAATAAGACTGGTGAACTGCAGACACAGATTGTCAAGTGGGATTATGATATTATTGCTATGACGAGACCTGGCTCAAAGAAGGGCAGGGCTGGCCATTAAATATTGCTGGGTACAAGGTGCTTAGGAGAGACAGGAAAGGAAGAAAAGTGGGGGAGCAGCAATGTTGGTTAAAGGTGAGTACTGGAGAGAGGATGTTCCAGGGGGGTCAAGAACGTAATTTCCCTGGCAAGAGGTAAGGAATGAGAAAGGTGCAATAACACTAATCACTGTGGTATATAGATCACCCACTTGTGGAGGGGTTGGAGAGAAACAATTTGCAAAGAAAGTACAGAGAGGTTCAAGAATTATAGAGTAATCATAATGGGGGACTTTAATTATCCAAATATAGACTGGGATAGGAATAGTTCAAAGGGGCAAGAGGGGCAAGAGTTCCTGGAATGTGTTCAAGATAATTTTCTGCAGCAGAATGTTTCTGATCCAATGAGAGGGCAGGCACTATTAGACCTGGTTCTGGGGAATGAATTGGTCCAAGCGGCTCAAATATGAGTGGGAGAGCATTTAGGAGGCAGTGACCATTGTATCATAAGGTTTAGGTTGGCCATGGAAAAGGACAGGGAACAATCCAGAGCAGGGATAATTAATTGGGGGGAAAGCCAACTTCGATGGGATGAGAATGCACCTGAGTCGAGTGAGTTGGGATCAAACGTTGGTAGAAAAGACAGTGGCTGAATAATGGGTCACCTTCAAAGAAACAGTATTGCAGACAATGTCAAGGTCTATTCCCTTGAAGGGGAAAGGTAGGACAATTATTTTTTAACATTTATTCATGGGATGTGGGCATCACTGGCTAGGCCAGCATTCATTGCCCATCCCAAATTGCCCTTGTTCAGAGGGCATTTAACAGCCAACCACACTGCTGTGGGTCTGAAGGCCAGACCAGGTTAGGACAGCAGATTTCCTTCTCTAAAGGGCATTAGTGAACCAGTTGGGTTTTTAACAACAAACATGGTCATTGTCAGACTTTAATTCCAGTTTTTTGATTGGATTCAAATTTCACAACCTGCCGTGGGTGGGATTTGAACCTGGGTCCCCAAAGTATTCTCTGGAATACTGGTCCAGTGGCAATGCCACTATACTACCACCTCCTTGGGAATAAACCCAGAGCGTCCTGGATGACAAGAGAGATAGACGTGAAGATGAAAAGGCAGAAGGAAGGAGTAGAAAATATAGGGAGGATCAGGCTGAGTATTGAAGGACCAGAGGGAAAGTGAAAAAGCAAGCAAGAAAAACAAGCAGAGAGCATGAAAAGAAACTGGCAGCTAAGGCCATTAAAGGGAATCCCAAGGTCTTCTATAAGCCTGTAAATAATAAAAGGGTGGTAAAAGAAAGAGTAGGGCTGATTAGGGATAAAAATGGGGACTTGCACATGGAGGCATAAAAAGTAGCAAAGGTATTAAATTAATACTTTGCACCTGTCTTTTCAAAGGAAGAAGATGCTGCCCAGGCCGAGATGAGAGAGGGAGTAACTGGTGCACTAGAAGAATTTACAATTGAGAAGGAGGAGGTTTTAGAAAGGCTATCTTCATTTAAAATTGATAAGCTATCAGGACCAGGTGAGATGCATCCAAGGGTATTGAAAGAATTGAGAGTGGAAATTGCAGGGGCACTCATGATAAGCTTCCAGTCTTCCTTAGACACAGTGGGGAGGGGGGTGTTGATACAGTGCCACACAACAGACTTGTGAGCAAAATTCTAGCTCACGGAATAAAAGGGAAAGTAGGCACTTGGATAGGAAGTTGGCTGAGGCACAAGAGAGTAGTGAAAAATGGTTGTTTTCCAGATTGGAGGAATGTTTGTAGTGGAGTTCCCCAGGGGTCAGTGTTGGGACCCCTGCTATTCCTGATGTATATTAATGACCTAGACTGCGGCGTTCAAGGCATGACTTCAACATTTCCAGATGATACAAAGATTGGAAACATTGTCAACTGTGATGAGGATAGTCTTGAACTTCAAGAGAACAAAGAACAAAGAAAAGTACAGCACAGGAGCAGGCCCTTCAGCCCTCCAAGCCTGCGCCTATCATATTGCCCGTCAACTAAAACACTGTGCACTTCCGGGGTCAGTATCCCTCTATTCCCATCCTATTCATGTATTTGTCAAGCTACCTCTTAAACACCACTATCGTACCTGCTTCCACCACCTCCTCTGGCAGCGAATTCCAGACATTCACTACCCTCTGTGTAAAAAACTTCCCCCGCACATCTCCTCTATAGTTTTCTCCTCTCACCTTAAATTTATGTCCCCTAGTAATTGACTCTTCCACCCTGGGAAAAAGCTTCTGACTATCTACTCTGTCCATGCCACTCATAATTTTGTAAACTTCTATCAAGTCGCCCTCAATCTCCGTTGCTCTAGTGAGAACAATCCGAGTTTCTCCAACCTCTCCTCATAGCTAATAACCTCCAGATCAGGCAGCATCCTGGTAAACCTCCTCTGCACCATCTTCAATGCCTCCATATCCTTCTGGTAATGTGGCAACCAGAATTGCACACAATATTCCAAGTGTGACCTAACCAAGGTTTTATACAGCTGCAGCATGACTTCCCAGCTTTTATACTCAATACCTCTGCCAATGAAGGCAAGCATGCCATATGCCTTCCTGACTACCTTATCCACCTGCGTTACCACTTTCAGTGACCTGTGGACCTGTACACCCAGATCCCTCTACCCGTCGATGCACTTAAGGGTTCTGCCATTTACTGTATATTTCCTGCCTGTATTAGACCTTCCAAAATGCATTATCTTGCATTTGTCCGGATTAAAGTCCATCTGCCATTTCTCCGCCCAAATTTCCCACCAATCTATATCCCGTTGTATCCTTTGACAATCCTCTTCACTAACTGCAACTCCTCCAACCTTAGTGTCATCTGCAAACTTACTAATTAACCCAGTTACATTTTCCTCCAAATCATTTATGTATACTGCAAACAGCAAAGGTCCCAGCATTGATCCCTGCAGACCTCCACTAGTCACAGCTCTCCATTCAGAAAAGCACCCTTCCACTGCTACCCTCTGTCTTCTATGACCAAGCCAATTCTGTATCCATCTTGCCAGCTCACCTCTGATCCCGTGCGACTTTACTTTCTGTACCAGTCTGCCATGAAGGACCTTGTTAAAGGCCTTACTGAAATCCATGTAAATAACATCCACTGCCCTTCCATCGTCGATCATCTTTGTCACTTCCTCGAAAAACTTGATCAAGTTAGTGAGACACGACCTTCCCTTCTCAAAACCATGCTGCCTCTCACTAATATGCCCATTTGCTTCCAAATGGTAGTAAATCCTGTCACGAAGATTCTTCTCCAATAATTTCCCTACCACTAACGTAAGGCTCACCGGCCTGTAATTTCCTGGATTATCCCTGCTACCCTTCTTAAACAATGACATGTTGGTGGATTGGGCGGCCAAGTGGCAGGTGAATTTCAATGCAGCAAAGTGTGTTTCATTTTAGCAGGAAGAATACGGAGAGACGATATTAAATAAAAGGAGAAACTCTAAAAGAGGTGCAGGAACAGAGGGACCTCAGTGTATATTTACATAAGTCATTGAAGGTGGCAGTGCATGTTGAGAGAGCAGTCAATAAAGCATATAGTATCATAGACTTTATTAATAAAGGCATTGAGTACAAGAGTAAGGAGGTCATGTTGAACTTGTATAAGACAATAGTTAGTCCTCATCTGGAGTACTGCATCTAGTTCTGGGCGCCATACTTGAGGAAGGACGTGAAGGCATTGGAGAGAGTACAGAGCAGATTCAGAAGAATGAGTCCAGGGATGAAGATCTGTAGCTATCAGGGAAGGTTGGAAAGGTTGGGGCTGTTTTCCTTGGAGAAAAGAAGGCTGAGAGGAGACTTGATCGAGGTATTCAAGGCCCTGACGGGTATGGGCAGGGTAAGTAGTGAGAAACTGTTCCCACTTAAAAGAACATCAAGAACTAGAGGCCACAGATTCAAAATAATTGGCAAAAGGAGTAAGTGTGATGTGAGGAAAAATGTTTTCACCCAGAGGGTGGTTGGAGTCTGGAACAAACTTCCTGTGATGGTGGTGAAGGCAGGTTTGATCGAGGTGTTGAAAAAGGAATTGGATTACTACCTGAAAAGAGAGAATGTGCAAGGTTACGGGGATAAGGCAGGGGAGTGGGACCAGGTGGAATGATCTTTCAGCATTCAGGAGCAAATGGCCTCCTTCTGTACTGAAGAATCTGTGATTCTGAGAACAGGCAGAAGATGCTGTCATTTCTTTCATCACTCATGGTTACTTAGACTGGATCTAACCTGCTAATAAACATCAATATCAATGTCAAATCCCGAGTATTCTGTCCTTCAATTTAAACTTTTCACCAAGAAAACCAAATCTAAAAATGGCCACATATAAACACGTTCCTTCTTAACAAGCCTACTTGATACTTGAATACAATCGAAATAAAAGTCACTGTCAGAATTTAAAACCAAATGGAGAGTTTCAGAAAATAATTGGGTGATTTAAGAAGCAAACTGATTATACATGACTTTTCTACCAAGGGGAACTGATGAAGAAACAGAGCATGTGGTGAATGAACTGCTATTGGGAGCAGTTCAGGAAAACAGCATGGGTGTGTCGCTCAAGGTGTGAACAGATGACACTCTTGTGGTGTCTCTGACCTGCTTCCCTCCCCACCCCTGTTTGCTCAGCAAGTTCTCAGTCCCTCCATCTGTGCTGCTGAATTTGGAAGGAATGTTAACCCTCCTGCCACCACAGCAGAAGGAAGGTAGCTTGGCTGACTCAGTAGGAAGATGCACTTTGCCACACAATGATGGGCCACTCATTCATTCTTCTGAGTTACTGTACAACAGAAACTCTACAACCCATGCCAACTACTGCCATTATTGGCAGACAAAGAGCAGCAGAGCTGGTGAGCTTGTAGGTTTGGCACAGAATGAGTGGGCATTTACGATCCTGTCATAAGGGGAACAAATAGACATTTCTATGGCCGCAGACGTGACTTGAGGATGGTATGTTGCCTCCCTGATGCCAGGGTCAAGGGTGTCACTGAGCAGCTGCAGGACATTCTGAAGGGGGGAACGTGAACAGCCAGAGGTCGTGGTCCATATCGGTACCAACGACACAGGTAAAAAGAGGGGTGAGGTCCTGAAAGCAGAATATAGGGAGCCAGGAAATACATTAAAAAGCAGGACCTCAAATGTAGTCATCTCAGGATTATAATAAAAGCAAAATACTGCAGATGCTGGAAACCTGAAACAAAAACAGAAAGTGCTGGAAAAACTCAGCAGGTCTAACAGCATCTGGGGAGAGGAAAAAACAGTTAACATTTTGAGTCCATATGACTCTTCTTCAGAGCTAAACAGAAGCAAAAATGCGATGACATTTATACTGTTTAAGGGGGGGTGTTGCAGGTGAAGCTGGATAGAAGACCAGTGACAGGCGGAGGCAAAGGAGAGATTGCCAGAGATGTCATGGACAGAGGGACAAAGGGGTGTTAACGATAGTGATATGTCTAAAGGAGGTGCTGATGGTGGAATTAATGTGAGAAAGCAGAATGTGATAATAGCCAGACCAGGGTAAGCAATCCAGAAAGAATCACCGTGAGCAAGTGACAGATGGCCCTATGGGGGGTGAGCTTGGGGGGAGGGGACGGTGGTGGGAAAAAAGATACTAGGTGGGGATAAAACAATGAATAAAAATGAAAATAAGTGGATACAAAATAAAAATGAAAGTTAATATTGAAAAAAGGGAATAAAAAGGGGGTGAGGAGGATGGAGGAGATAGTTCATGGTCTGAAGTTGATGAATTCAATGTTAAGTCCGGAAGGCTGTAAAGTGCCTAATCGGAAGATGAGGTGCTGTTCCTCCAGTTTGCGTTGAGCTTCACTGGAACAATGCAGCAGGCCAAGGACAGACCAGGGTGGAGTGTTAAAATGGCAAGCGACAGGGAGGTCTGGGTTACGCTTGCGGACAGACAGAAGGTGTTCCACAAAGCAATCACCCAGTCTGCGTTTGGTCTTTCCAATGTAGAGGAGACCACATTGGGAGCAGCAAATGCAGTAGACGAAATTGAAGGAAGTGCAAGTGAAATGCTGCTTCACTTGAAAGGAGTGTTTGGGCCCTTGGATGGTGAGGAGGGAGAAGGTAAAAGGGCAGGTGTTGCACCTTCTGCGGTTGCATGGGAAGGTGCCGTGGGAGAGAGATGAGGTTTTTTGGGGGTGATGGAGGAGTGGACAAGGGTGTCCCGGAGGGACTGGTCCCAACAGCATGCTGACGGGGGTGGGGGGTGAAGGGAAGATGTGTTTGGTGGTGGCATCATGCTGGAGTAGGCGAAAATGGCGAGGGATGAACCTTTGAACGCAGAGGCTGGTGGTGTCACCACCGTTCCCTCCCTCCACCCCACTCTCCCCCTGCTAGGACTATCTGTCACTTGTCCATATTGTTCTTTCCAGAGTACTTACTCTTGTCTTGCTCCTATCACGTTCTGCTTTCTGACCTTCATGCCACCATCCACACCTCCTCTAGACAGTACCACTATCATTAACACCCCTTTGTCCATGACAACTCTGGCAATCTCTCTTTTGCCTCCACCTATCACAGGCCTTCTATCCAGCTTCACCTGCTCCACCCCCTTAAACAGTATAAATTTAATCACGTCTTTACTTCTCTTAATCTCTGGATTATCCCTAGTGTCACGTGCTAGCGAGGTCAGGAATAGGAGAATAGACCATTTGAACGAGTGGCTGGAGAGATGGTGTAGGAGGGAGGGATTTACATTCCTGAGGCAATGGGACCGATTCTACGGAAGATGGGACCTGTATAAGCTGAACGGGTTGCACCCCACCAGGACCGGGACCAATATCCTCGGAGGGATATTCACCAGTACTGTGGGATAGGGATTAAACTAGAGTGGCAGGGGGATGAGGAGCTGAGTGGGGAGACGAAAGAGAGGGAAACAAAGAGAGGAATAAAAGACAGAAAAGTAAAAAGCAAATGTGGAAGGCAGAAGAAACAAGGGCTAGCAGCAAAGAGTGCCGTAGCACAAAAAAAAGATGTGTAAAAAACAAGTCTAAAGGCACTGTACCTGGATGCATTCACGATAAAGTAGATAAATGAATGATGCAAATAGATGTAAACGGGTACGATATGATTGTGATTACAGAGACACGACTGCAGGGTGACCAAGGCTGGGAACTGAATATCCAAGGGTACTTAATATTTAGGACAGACAGGGAGAAAGGATAAGGAGGTGGGGTGGCATTGTTAGTTAAGGACGAAATCAGTGCGATAGTGAAAGAGGGTTTGGCTCAGAAAATCTAAATGTAGAATCAGTCTGGGTGGAGCTAAGAAGCAACAAAGGGTGGAAAACATTAATGGAATTTGTCTATAGGCCTCCAAACAGCAGTGGTAAGGTAGGGGACAGTATTAAACAAGAAATTAGAGATGCATGTGACAAGGATGCTATAGTAAGCATCAGTGGTTTTAATCTACTGGACAAACCAAATTGGCAATAATACTCCGGCAAATGAATTTCTAGAGTGTACACGAGATGATTTTTAGACCAATATGTCAAGGGACCAACTAGGATCAGGTTATCCTAGATTTGGTATTGTGCATTGAGAAGAGGATAATTAATAATTTTGTTGTGCAAAGCCCTTCAGGGAACAATGACCATAACATGAAGGAATTCTTCAATAGATGGAAAGTGAAGCAGTCCAATCCAAAACAAAGCTCTAAATCTAAACAAAGGAAACTATGACAGTATGAGGGGTCAGTTGGCTAAGATAGATTGGGGAACTTCATTAAAAGGCATGACGGTGGATAGGAAATGTCTAATATTTTAAGGAATGAATGTATGCATTGCAACAGTTGTACATTCCTTTCTGGTGCAAAAACACAACAGGAAAAGTGGCCCAACCATTGCTAACAAAAGAAATTAAGAATAGTATTAAATCCAAAGAGGAGTCATATAAAGTTGCTAGAAAAAGTAGCAAGCCTGAGGATTGGGAGCAGTTTGCAATTCAGCAAAAGGGGGGCCAAGAGATTGAGTAGGAGGGGAAAAATAGGGCAAGAGAGTAAACTTGCAAGGAACATAAAAGTGGACTGTAAAAGCTTCTTTAAGTATGTGAGAAGAAAAGATTGGTGAAGACAAATGTAGGTCCCTTACAGGCTGAAACGAGAGGATTTATAGTAGAGAACAAGGAAACGGCAGAGCAATTAAACAATTGCTTTAGTTCTGCCTTCATGGAGGAAGACACAAATAAATTCCCAGAAATGGTAGGGAGCCAAGGGTCTAGTGCGAAGGAGGAATTGAAGAAATTTCGTATTAGTGAAAATCAGTGCTGGAGAAATTAATGGGACTGAAAGCTAATAAATCCCCAGGGCCTGATAATCTACATCCCAGGGGACTAAAGGAGGTGACCTTGGGAATAGTGGATGTGTTGGTTGTCATCTTCCAAAATCCTGGGGTTGGTGGACAGGCGGCCTTCGCAATTCTCATGAAACTTCATCCACAGGCGGCATGAGGTTTCATGAAGGGTTTATTAAACGAATAAATATTTTTTCAACATTTCACAAACATGTCTCAGTTAATGTGACACAGTCACATGAGGGGCCGTGTCTGAATAATTTTATTTTTCTTTTTTTCCAACTTTAAAACTGAATTCAATCTCCCTGAGGCAGCTCCGTCCCTCAGGGAGATTGCTACGCTCTCTCACGCACATGTGCCCTCCCTCCCTCGCCTGCTCCCAAGCAGCCTGCCTGACAGGCAGAAGATTTTGGTTTTGGTGCAGTTTTGGTCTCCTTACCTAAGAAAGGATATACCTGCCATAGAGGGAGCGCAACAAAAGTTCACCAGGCTGATCCCTGAGTTGGCAGGATTGTCGTATGAGGAGAGATTGGGCCGACTAGGCCTGAATTCACTGGAGCTTGAAAGAACGAGAGGGAATCCCATTGAAACCTAATACATTCTGACAGGGCTGGACAGACTGGATGTAGGGATGATGTTTCCTCTGGCTGGGGGGGTCTAGAACAAGGGGTCACAGTCTCTGGATACAGAGTAGGCCATTTAGGACTGAGATGAGGAGAAACTTCTTCACTCAGAGGGTGGTGAACCTGTGGAATTCTCTACCACATAGGACAGTGGAAGCCAAGTCATTGGATATATTTAAGAAGGAACTAGATAGAAATCTGGATTCTAAAGTTATCAAGGGGAATGGGGAGAGCACAGGAGCATGGCGTTGAGATAAAGGATCAGCCATTATCGTACTGAATGACGAAGCAGGCTCAAAGGGCTGAATGGCCTACTCCTGCTCCAATTTTCTGTTTCTATATTCTAATTGGTGCAGAATCACAGAATCATTACAGTGCAGAAGGAGGCCATTCAGCCCACTGTGTCTGCACTGTCTCGCTGAATGAGCATCATGAGTTAGTGCCATTCTCCTGCCTTTTAACACTGCACATTGTCTCTATTTAAGTAATCAATGCCCTTCTGAATGCTTTCATTGAACCTGCCTCCACCAGACTTCGAGGCAATTCATTTCAGACCCGAACAACTTGCTGTGTGCAAAAATGTTCTCGATCCTTTTATGAGTGGGAACAGTTTCTCCCTATCTACTCTATCCATTCCCTTCATGGTTTTGAACACCTCTATCAAATTTCCTCTTAACCTTCTCCTCTCCAAGGAGAACAATCCCAACCTCTCCAATCTGTCTTCATAACTGAGGTTTCTCATCGCTGGAACCATTCTTGTAAACCTCTTCTGCACTCTCTCCAACATATTCACTTCCTTCCTAGAGTGTGGTGCCCAAAACTAATTAGTATCTTATATAAGCTAAGCATAACCTCCCTGCTCTTGTACTCTATGCCCCTATTAATAAAGCCCAGGATACTATATGTTTTATTAACTGTTCTCTCCAGCTGCCCTGCCACCTTTACTGATTTATACACATTTACACCCAGGTCCCTCTGCTCCTGCATTCCCTTTAGAGTTGTACCTTTTATTTTATATTGTCTGTCCATGATCTTCCTACCAAAATGTATCACCTCACACTTCTCCACATTGAACTTCATCTGCCGCCTGTCGGCCCATTCCACCAACTTGTCTATGTCCTTTTGAAGTTCAACATTGTTCTCCTCACAGTTTAGAATGCCTCAAGTTTCGTATCATACACAAACTTTGAAATTGTCCCCTACATACCAAGATCTAGGTCATTAATATATATCAGGAAAAGCAGGGGTCCCAATACCAACCCCTGGGGAACTCCACTACAAACCTTCCTCCAGCCCGAAAAATATCCATTAACCAGTATTTGCCATTTCCTATTCTTCAGCCAATTTTGTATCCACGTTGCTACTGTCCCTTTTATTCTGTGAGCTATAACTTTTCTCACAGGCCTGTTGTGTGGCACTGTGTCAAATGCCTTTTGAAATTCCATGTACACCACATCAACAGCATTACCCTCATCAACCCTCTCTGTTATCTCTTCAAAATACTCCAGCAAGTTAGCTAAACACAATTTCCACTTTAGAAATCCATGCTGGCTCTTCCTTATCAACCAATATTTTTCCATGTGACTACTAATTCTATCCCGAATAATTGTTTCTAGAATCTTGCCCACCACTGAAGTGTAACTGACTGGAATATTACTGGGCTTATCCTTACAGCCTTTTTTGAACAAGGGCGTAATGTTTGCAATTCTCCAGTCCTCTGGCACCACCCCTGTGCCTAGGGAAGACTGAAAGATTATGGCCAGTGCCCTGCAATTTCCACTCTTACTTCCTTCAATATCCTTGGATGCACCTCATTCGGTCCCAGTGCCTTGTCAACTTTAAGTACCGACAGTTTATTCAATAGCCACTCCTTATTAACTTTGAATCCTTCTAGTGACAGAGTTTCCTCCTCTGTAACCATTGGCCTGGGTAGTATCTGCTTCCTTGGTAAAGACAGATGCAAAGTATTCATTTAACACCTCAGCCATGGCCCCAGCCTCCATGTCTAAATCCCCTTTTTGGTCCCTAATCAGCCCTACTCCTCCTTTTACCACCCTTTTACTATTTATATGTCTTATAGAAGACTTTGGAATTCCCCTTTATGTTGGCTGCCAGTCTTTTCTCATAATCCCTCTTTGCTTCTCTTATTTGCTCCTTCACTCTCCTCTGAACCTTTTGTATTCAGCTTGGTTCTCAATTGTATTTTTTACCTGACACCTGTCCATAAGCACACCTTTTCTTCTTTATCTTAACTTCTATCTCCTTTCTCATCCAGGGAATGCTGGATTTATTTGCCCTAACTTGTCCTTTTGAGGGGATATACCTTGACTGTGCCCAACCCATTTCTTCTTTCAAGGTAGCCTGTATTTCAGCTACGGTTTTTCCTGCCACCTTTGGTTTCAGTCTATCTGGCCCAGCTCTGTTCTAGCCTCACTGAAGTCGGCTCTCCCCCTGTTAATTATTCTTACTCTGGATTGCACATTGTCCTTTTTTAATATCATCCTAAGCCTTATGATACAATGATCGCTGTCTCCTACGTGTTCCCCCATTGACACTTGATCTACTTGGCCCACCTCATTTCCAAGAACCAGGTCCAACAGTGTAATCTTTCTTGTTGGACTGGACACCTACTGCTGTAGAAAATTCTCCTGAACGCACTTTGGGAACTCTTGCCCCTATCCACCCTTTATATTACCGCTGTCCCATTCTAAATTTGGGCAATTGAAGTCCCCCATGATAACTGCTCTATAATGTTTGCACCTCTCTGTAATTTCCCTGCATCCTCTACATCCTTCCTATAGACTACACCAAACAATGTATTTGCACCTTTTTGGTCTGTTCTGATAATGAAGTCTTAGTGACTCAAACTCTTCTCTGTGTTGTTTTGCCACAGGCTCTAAGCTCATTTCTTGCTCTCCAGACTGATACTAATGCTGCTCTTGAACCAACCTCAACGAAGGTAGAGGGTGACTTACACTGACAGCACAGCTGGAGGGATTGAATGTCTGCAGTCACTGTGTGAAGTCATTGTGGGCATCTTCATATACATTTCCTTATCACTATTTCAAAGAAAATCTCAAATAGATTCTACAAGAGATAAAAACAAAAAAACTGTGGATGCTGGAAATCCAAAACAAAAACAGAAACAGAAATACCTGGAAAAACTCAGCATGTCTGGCAGCATCGGCAGAGAAGAGCACAGTTGATGTTTCGAGTCCTCATGACCCTTCAACAGAACTAAGTAAAATTAGGAAAGGGGTGAAATATAAGCTCTCTCCTCCATCCCCACCTCCTTCCTGTTTCTTCCCCCTCCTTTCTGTTTTTTCCAATAATTTATATAGATTTTTTTCTTTTCCCACCTATTTCCACTAATTTTAAATGTATTTCCACCCATTGTTTATTTCTACCTTTTAGTATTCGCCCACCCCCTTTCTGTACCTTATCTGTCCTGTCTTATACTCTTAATTAGCACATTACTTTAGATAATATCACCACCTTCAACACCTCTTTATTCTTTTGTCTGTGACAGCTTTTAGTTATCTCCTCCTATCACTGGCTGCTTGCCCCAACAAAACCCCCCTTAAACCAGTTTATATTTCACCACTTTCCTAATTTTACTTAGTTCAGTTGAAGGGTCATGAGGACTCGAAACGTCAACTGTGCTCTTCTCAACTGATGCTACCAGACCTGCTGAGTTTTTCCAGGTATTTCCATTTCTGTTTTTGTTTTAGATTCTACAAGAACCATGTTTACATCACCAGTCAAAGGAATCTTCCTCAAAGGAGCTTGATGTGACGTGTACATTATCTAGATGGGTTACAATAGAGTGAGAGGTGAGTCACAGGAATGTTATTCTCCGGTGAATCTCTCTCTGTCTCACCTGTTTTGGAGGAGTGATATTTTTTGCTTGTGCATCGCAAAGAAATATCAATAAAAAACCTGATTTATTACGGATCATATAAGCATGGAATTCACACAGCTGATATACAAGCTACAATTTCAAACTCTAAATCTGTCTTAACCTGAAAGCTGCCACTTACAACACTGGCTGACGATGCTAAATATCTTATTACTGAGTCTATCAGCACACCAATAACCAGGTTCCAGTGTACACCATAATTACCCCTGATTAGTCTCAAATTTAATTCCACCAAATAACTGAAAAGGAGGAAAACAACTTGATTTAAATTGTGCTTGCAATTAAAATCATTTTTAATATCCTTATGTATGATCTTAGCTGTCATACGTCATTTGAATAGTGCAGAGTGAGATAGCTCTAAAATCTGCAACTGACATTAGCTATTGATAAAATGAGTAAATAGATGATGATAGCTAGATTTACAAGCTGGTAATGAAAACAAGAGATTGCAATGGTTCGTGTCATGAATAATGGTGCCTTAGACTGATTGCAAGACAAGGATCTGATCAAGACAAGAGACGCTTAACAAAGAGAATAATACAGAGCTGGGAATGACTCCTCGGTGGGAATGAATTGATGTGGTATCAGTACACATCAGCAAAAAAGAAATCTTGACAGCATTCATTCCCCAGTGTGTGCTTTCCTTTTAAACAATTATATACACAGTTTAGGTGAGAAGGTGGCACAGTCTAGCTCCAGGAGATGATAAGAACCACAGTGCACACTGTGCCGAGTTCCAATCATGTCAAGGTTCACATATGTAAGGGAGGGATCAGCAGAGAGTCATTGACAGCAGTTTCCAGGAGGGCTGCTTGTGGAAGATGATGATTCACTGTTGCCTCTCCAGAAATCTTGGAAGGAGAGACACAACAGGAATTGTTTGTGATTAAAGCAAAATGCTGTGGATGCCGGAAATCTGAAACATAAACAAAAATTGCTGGAAAAACTCAGCAGGTCTGACAGCATCTGTGGAGAGAGAGACAGAGTTTACATTTTGAGTCCAGATGACTCTTCAGAACTAAAGAGAAGTAGAAATGTGGTGAAAGATACACTGTTTAAGGGGGGTGGGACAGATGAAGCTGGATAGAAGGCCAGTGAATGCGGAGGCAAAGGAGAGATTGCGAAATATTGTCATAAACAAAAGGTCAAAGGGGTGTTGATGGTGGTGATACTGGCTAAAGGAGGTGCTAATGGTGACATTAAGAGTAGAAAGCAGGATGAGCAAGTGACAGATGGCCCTAGTGGGGGTGTGGTGGGGGGAGGGTGTGGGAGAAAAGATCAAAATAGGCTAAAAGGTGGGGAATAAAACAATAAATTTTAAAAATAATGATAGAAATAGATTGGGGAAAAATGTATATATAAAAATTAAAAAATAAATATTTGAAAAAAGGGGATCAAAATGGGGTGAGGATGGAGGAGAGAGTCCATAATCCGAGGTTGTTGAACTCAATATTCAGTCCGGAAGGCTGTAAAGTGCCTGGTCGGAAGATGAGGTGCTGTTCCTCCAGTTTGTGTTGAGATTCACTAGGGCATTGCAGCAGGCCAAGGACGGACATGTGGGCATGAGAGCAGGGTGGTGTGTCGAAATGTCAAGTGACAGGAAAGTCTGGGTCATGCTTGCGGACAGACCGAAGGTGTTCCACAAAGCAGTCACCCAGTCTGTGTTTGGTCTCTCCAATGTAGAGGAGACCGCATTAAGAGCAGCGAATGCAGTAGACTAAGTCAAGGGATGTGCAAGCGAAATGCTGCTTCACTTGAAAGGAGTGTTTGGGGCCTTGGATGGTGAGGAGGGGGAAGTAAAGGGGTAGGTGTTGCACCTTCTGTAATTGCATGGGAAGGTGCCGAGGGAGGGGGTTGAGGTAGGGAATGATGGAGGAGTGGACCAGAGTGTCACGGAGGGAACAGTCCCTATGGAATGCCAAAGGGGGGAGGGTGAAGGGAAGATGTGTTTGGTGGTGGGATCATGCTGGAGTTGGCAGAAATGACAGAGGATGATCCTTTGAATGTGGAGGCTGGTGGGGTGAAAAGTGAGGACAAGGGAGATCCTATCATGGTTCTGGGAGGGAGAGGAATGTGTGAGGGCAGAAGCGTGGGAGAGGGATCAGACACGGTTGAGGGCCCTGTCAACCACCGTGGGGGGGAAACCTCGTTTACGGAAGAAGGAAGACATGTCAGAAGCACTGTTTTGGAAAGTGGCATCATCGGAACAGATGCAATGGACGCAAAGGAACTAAGAGAATGGGATGGAGTCCTTACAGGAAGCAGGGTTGGACGGACAGCCAAAAATTCAAGTCAATTAGTTCCAACTCCCGCATGCGCCCGCCGACCAAAATATTGGGTGAGTGTGCAATGATGTCAGGAGGCTTGCCCAATGTCATCGCTGTTTAGCCCCGTTTGATCACAATATTCTGCCCTTTGTGTCAATTGTGTTTTATTTGTTTCTTTACCAAGCTGTAGAGATTTAAAGCACAGGAGGAGATCATTCAGTCTATCATCTCTGTATGCTAGAGTTTGGAGTCATCAAAAAGGAAGCATTGCCTGCAGTTTTGGGGTCCTAGTTAAAGTCTAGATTCACCAGTGTGATGCCGGAAATAAGAAACTGTATTTAAAGGAGAGATTTGAGCAGGGAAAGCTGAGAGAGATTTTCCCATAGCCTCAACCCTGCCACATGTATTTGTACAATTTTTCTTTAAAGATGCAGGTGGTCCCAGCTTCAATAATTTATTTGGCGAAGCCCTAAGAAACCTCAAAGGGAAGAAATTTCTCTTAGCTTCTTCCAACATTCTTATAATTTAACATTGATGATTGCTTTTACATTGGCTCCACTATCAGGGGAAATCATCTTTCTCAAATCATTTTATCAAAAGAATAAAAGGGAGATTTGCACTTAAATAACATCTTTCACCACTGCAGGATGTCTGTAAGGGGTTTACAGCCAAAGAAATACTTTTATGAAGTGAAGTCATTGGCTACCGCAATTGTCACACTTAGAACAATTTGTGCACAGCAAGCTCCCACAAGCAGCGATGAGGTGAATGACAAAATAATCTGACCGGAACTCTGCTGCTCTTCTCTGAGATAGTGTCACGGGATCACTGAAAGGGCAGATGGGGCCTCAGTTTAACAGTTTAACAGTTTAACAGTGCAGCGCTCCTTCAGTACTGCACTGGAAGTCTCAGCCTCGTGTTTGTGCTCAAGTCTCTGGAACGTGACCTAGACCCTCAACCTCCTGACTCCGAGGTGAGAGTGCTACCACAGCTGGGACGCTGCATAATTCTTAGATCACAATTCAATCTTCTCTTAGCCTTCTCAGCTGCAGCATAAACAGTTCAAGTATCTCAACTCACTCCTTGAGTTCAAATTGCCAGCATCATCCTGCTGAATCTATAATGCTCATCCTCAAGAAAACTGTACAGTCTCAAACTGTGGTTAAAACCCATTGTTTTGGATGAATTCACCATTACCCCTTTATTCTTGTACTTTATGCACAAATTAGAAAACTGAAAGGTGCCTTTGGTCTTTTTGATGGCTTTATCTAACCGTGTGGCGATGAAGTTTATTAATAATTTATGATATTGGCAAAGTGATCTATCAGAGTCCTTATGGCCGTTGTGTAATTATGGCATGCAGTCAGACTTTAGCTGCTCAACTTATGTCTCTGAAATGCTTTCATCTGCACAAAGGTAAAATGTCCGAATAACTGTCCATTGGTGAAGCCAGCAAGCAACTGGAAGCTGAGCTTGTGTCTGGGAATCTTTGGCAGCCAGTCTGTGTGTCTCATTTGGTGCACGTCTGAAGGGTGGAGGACTGTGGGATCGACGCACAGGGTTTGATATAAATCTAATGTAATTGATTATGACTGAGGTGACTCGAGTGTTACAGTTTTAAACACTTACTGCGTTTGACTCTCTCTGTGACCATTAAGAAAAGATCAACAACTAAGGCAGGCTCATGAGCTACAGTTCACACTGAGGCTGTTACTTCTGTTCATATTAGAGCTGAGATTTACCTTCACCTGCCCAGAAAGCTTGTTAAAAAGTTCGGTCTAGGAACTGCTACCAGTCTCCTTACATTTTTACTTAAATTCTTTGGAATCCTTTTATTAACTTGTCACTTCTTATGTTACACTTTCTCTGTAACTTCTTTTCTTCCTCCACAATCACTCTCTCTCTCTGTCCGTGTTTGTTCCCAACGATTACTGCCCCATCCAATTTCATTCACCCTGAGGGTAGATTCAGAGCGAGTGACTGGGGGCAACTACTCCTCAATGAGAAGTAAAATACTTTCAGGAAGGGTATCAAGGGGTAAGGAGTCAAGGCTGTAAACTGAAGCAAAAGGCAGCAAGCGCTGGCAAAACTTAGTAGAAACCCTTCGGGTTTACCTTCACATTATCTGCCAAAGCAACCTCATGTCTTCTTTTTGCCTTCCTGATTTCCTTTTTTAGCATTTTCTTACATTTTCTATACTCTACAAGTACCTCATTTGCTCCTTGTTGCCTATAACTGCTATACACCTCTCTCTTCTTCTTAAACAGATTGCCAACATCCCTTGAAAACCAAGGTTCCTTATGCCTGTTAACTTTGCCTTTAATCTTTACAGGAACATGCAAACTCTGCACTCTCAAAATTTCGCCTTTGAATGCCTTCCACTTACTGAACACATCCTTGCCAGAAAACAACTTATCCAAATCCACTCTTCCTAGATCCTTTCTCATTTCCACAAAATTGGCCTTTCTCCAATTTAGAATCTCAACTCGAGGATCAGACCTATCCTTATCCATAATTAACTTAAAACTAATGACATTGCGGTCACTGGACCCAAAATGTTCGCCTACACATACTTCTGTCACCTGACCTGCCTGGTTCCCTAATATGAGATCATGTATTGCATCCTCTCTCATTGGTACCTCTATGTATTGATTTAGAAAACTTTCCTGAACACATTTGAAAACCTTCAAGCCATCCAGCCCTTTTACAGTATGGGAGTCCCAGTCAATATGTGGAAAGTTAAAATCTCCTGCTATCATAACTTTCTGTTTCTTACATCAGTCTGCTATCTCTCTACAGATTTGCTTCTCCAATTCTCTCTGACTATTGGACGGTCTATAATACAACCCTATTAGTGTGGTCACACCTTTCCCATTCCTCAGCTTCACCCATATGGCCTCTGTAGATGAGCCCTCCGGGCTGTCCTGTCTATGCACAGCTGTGATATTTTCCCTGACTAGTAATGTCACTCCTCCCCCTTTCATCCCTCCCCATCTATCACATCTGAAACAATGGAACCCCCGAACATTGAGCTGTCAGTCCTGCCCCTCCTGCAACCAAGTCTCACTAATAGCAATAATGTCATAATCCCACGTGCCAATCCACGCCCTAAGCTCATCTGCCTTTCCGACAATACTCCTTGCATTGAAATAATACATCTGAGAACATTTCTATCCCGTACAAACCTTTGATTTCTATCAATACATGCATTCCTTGCTTGACCTTTATCCTCCTCCACCTCACTATCTGCTCTAACACTCTGGTTCCCCTACCCCTGCAAATCTAGTTTACGGATCATATAAGCATGGAATTCACACAGCCGACATGCAATCTACAATTTCAAACTCTGAATCTGTCTTAACCTGAAAACTGCCACTTACAACACTGGCTGACGATGCTAAATATCTTATTACTGAGTCTATCAGCACACCAATAACCAGGTTCCAATGTACGCCATAATTACCCCTGATTAGTCTCAAATTTAATTCCACCAAATAACTGAAAAGGAGAAAAACAACTTGATTTAAATTGTGCTTGCAATTAAAATCATTTTTAATATCCTTATATATGATCTTAGCTGTAGTACATCATTTGAATAGTGCAGAGTGAGATAGCTCCACAATCTGCAACTGACATTAGCTATTGATAAAATGAGTAAATAGATGATGATAGCTAGAATTACAAGCTGGTAATGAAAACAAGTGATTGCAATGGTTCGTGTCATGAATAATGGTGCCTTAGACTGATTGCAAGACAAGGATCTAATCAAGACAAGAGACGCTTAACAAAGAGAATAATACAGAGCTGGGAATGACTCCCAAGTGGGAATGAATTGATGTGGTATCAGTACACATCAGCAAAAAAGAAATCTTGACTGCATTCATTCCCCAGTGTGTGCTTTCCTTTTAAACAATTATATACACAGTTTAGGTGAGAAGGTGGCACAGTCTAGCTCCAGGAGATGATAAGAACCACAGTGCACACTGTGCCGAGTTCCAATCGTGTCAAGGTTCACATATGTAAGGAAGGGATCAGCAGAGAGTCATTGACAGCAGTTTCCAGGAGGGCTGCTTGTGGAAGATGATGATTCACTGTTGCCTCTCCAGAAATCTTGGAAGGAGAGACACAACAGGAATTGTTTGTGATTAAAGCAAAATGCTGTGGATGCCGGAAATCTGAAACATAAACAAAAATTGCTGGGAAAAACTCAGCAGGTCTGACAGCATCTGTGGAGAGAGAGACAGAGTTTACATTTTGAGTCCAGATGACTCTTCAGAACTAAAGAGAAGTAGAAATGTGGTGAAAGATACACTTATTTAAGGGGGGTGGGACAGATGAAGCTGGATAGAAGGCCAGTGAATGCGGAGGCAAAGGAGAGATTGCGAAATATTGTCATAAACAAAAGGCCAAAAGGGTGTTGATGGTGGTGATACTGGCTAAAGGAGGTGCTAATGGTGACATTAAGAGTAGAAAGCAGGATGAGCAAGTGACAGATGGCCCTAGTGGGGGTGGGGTGGAGGGAGGGGAGGGTGTGGGAGAAAAGATCAAAATAGGCTAAAAGGTGGGGAATAAAACAATAAATTTTAAAAATAATGATAGAAATAGGTGGGGAAAAATGTATATATAAAAATTAAAAAATAAATATTTGAAAAAAGGGGATCAAAATGGGGTGAGGATGGAGGAGAGAGTTCATGATTCGAGGTTGTTGAACTCAATATTCAGTCCGGAAGGCTGTAAAGTGCCTGGTCGGAAGATGAGGTGCTGTTCCTCCAGTTTGTGTTGAGATTCACTGGGGCATTGCAGCAGGCCAAGGACGGACATGTGGGCATGAGATCAGGGTGGTGTGTCGAAATGTCAAGTGACAGGAAAGTCTGGGTCATGCTTGCGGACAGACCGAAGGTGTTCCACAAAGCAGTCACCCAGTCTGTGTTTGGTCTCTCCAATGTAGAGGAGACCGCATTAAGAGCAGCGAATGCAGTAGACTAAGTCAAGGGATGTGCAAGTGAAATGCTGCTTCACTTGAAAGGAGTGTTTTGGGCCTTGGATGGTGAGGAGGGGGAAGTAAAGGGGTAGGTGTTGCACCCTCTACGATTGCATGGGAAGGTGCCAAGGGAGGAGGTTGAAGTAGGGAGTGATGGAGGAGTGGACCAGGGTGTCACGGAGGGAACAGTCCCTATGGAATGCCAAAGGGGGAGGGAGGGTGAAGGGAAGACGTGTTTGGTGGTGGCATCATGCTGGAGTTGGCAGAAATGACAGAGGATGATCCTTTGAATGTGGAGGCTGGTGGGGTGAAAAGTGAGGACAAGGAGGACCCTATCATGTTTCTGAGAGGGAGAGGAATGTGTGAGGGCAGAAGCGTGGGAAAGGGATCAGACACGGTTGAGGGCCCTGTCAACCACCGTAGGGGGGAACCTCGTTTACGGAAGAAGGAAGACATGTCAGAAGCACTGTTTTGGAAAGTGGCATCATCGGAACAGATGCAATGGACGCAAAGGAACTAAGAGAATGGGATGGAGTCCTTACAGGAAGCAGGGTTGGACGGACAGCCAAAAATTCAAGTCAATTAGTTCCAACTCCCGCATGCGCCCGCCGACCAAAATATTGGGTGAGTGTGCGATGATGTCAGGAGGCTTGCCCAATGTCATCGCCGTTTAGCCCCGTTTGATCACAATATTCTGCCCTTGGTGTCAATTGTGTTTTATTTGTTTCTTTACCAAGCTGTAGAGATTTAAAGCACAGGAGGAAATCGTTCAGTCCATCATCTCTGTATGCTAGAGTTTGGAGTCATCAAAAAGGAAGCATTGCCTGCAGTTTTGGGGTCCTAGTTAAAGTCTAGATTCACCAGTGTGATGCCGGAAATAAGAAACTGTATTTAAAGGAGAGATTTGAGCAGGGAAAGCTGAGAGAGATTTTCCCATAGCCTCAACCCTGCCACATGTATTTGTACAATTATTCTTTAAAGATGCAGGTGGTCCCAGCTTCAATAATTTATTTGGCGAAGCCCTAAGAAACCTCAAAGGGAAGAAATTTCTCTTAGCTTCTTCCAACATTCTTATAATTTAACATTGATGATTGCTTTTACATTGGCTCCACTATCAGGGGAAATCATCTTTCTCAAATCATTTTATCAAAAGAATAAAAGGGAGATTTGCACTTAAATAACATCTTTCACCACTGCAGGATGTCTGTAAGGGGTTTACAGCCAAAGAAATACTTTTATGAAGTGAAGTCATTGGATGCCACAGTTGTCACACTTAGAACAATTTGTGCACAGCAAGCTCCCACAAGCAGCGATGAGGTGAATGACAAAATAATCTGACCGGAACTCTGCTGCTCTTCTCTGAGATAGTGTCACGGGATCACTGAAAGGGCAGATGGGGCCTCAGTTTAACAGTTTAACAGTGCAGCGCTCCTTCAGTACTGCACTGGAAGTCTCAGCCTCGAGTTTGTGCTCAAGTCTCTGGAACGTGACCTAGACCCTCAACCTCCTGACTCCGAGGTGAGAGTGCTACCACAGCTGGGACGCTGCATAATTCTTAGAAACACAATTCAATCTTCTCTTAGCCTTCTCAGCTGCAGCATAAACAGTTCAAGTATCTCAACTCACTCCTTGAGTTCAAATTGCCGGCATCATCCTGCTGAATCTATAATGCTTATCCTCAAGAAAACTGTACAGTCTCAAACTGTGGTTAAAACCCATTGTTTTGGATGAATTCACCATTACCCCTTCATTCTTGTACATTATGCACAAATTAGAAAACTGAAAGGTGCCTTTGGTCTTTTTGATGGCTTTATCTAACCGTGTGGCGATGAAGTTTATTAATAATTTATGATATTGGCAAAGTGATCTATCAGAGTCCTTATGGCCGTTGTGTAATTATGGCATGCAGTCAGACTTTAGCTGCTCAACTTATGTCTCTGAAATTCTTTCATCTGCACAAAGGTAAAATGTCCGAATAACTGTCCATTGGTGAAGCCAGCAAGCAACTGGAAGCTGAGCTTGTGTCTGGGAATCTTTGGCAGCCAGTCTGTGTGTCTCATTTAGTGCACGTCTGAAGGGTGGGGGACTGTGGGATCGACGCACAGGGTTTGATATAAATCTAATGTAATTGATTATGACTGAGGTGACTCGAGTGTTACAGTTTTAAACACTTACTGCGTTTGACTCTCTCTGTGATCATTAAGAAAAGATCAACAACTAAGGCAGGCGCATGAGCTACAGTTCACACTGGGGCTGTTACTTCTGTTCATATTAGAGCTGAGATTTACCTTCACCTGCCCAGAAAGCTTGTTAAAAAGTTCGGTCTAGAAACTGCTACCAGTCCCGTTACATTTTTACTTAAATTCTTTGGAATCCAGTTATTAATTTGTCACTTTTTATGTTACACTTTCCCTGTAACTTCTTTTCTTCCTCCACAATCTCTCTCTCTCTCTCTGTCCATGTTTGTTCCCAAAGATTACTGTCCCATCCAATTTCATTCACCACGAGGGTGGATTCAGAGCGAGTGACCGGGGGGACAACTACTCCTCGATGAGAAGTAAAATATTTTCAGGAAGGGCATCCAGGGGTAAGGAGTCAAGGCTGTAAACTGAAGCAAAAGGCAGCAAGCGCTGGTAAAACTCACCAGATCTGGCAGCATCTACAGAGGGAGAAACAGAGTTAATGTTTCAAGCCCAGTATGACTCTTCTTCAGAACTAAAGTTGATTACATATCAACCATGATCTAACTGAGACTGGGGTGGAAGATTTATCGTGGAGCTCCCCAAGGATTGGTGTTCTTCTTAATATACGTTACTGACCTAGACCTTGGTGTATAGGACACAGTTTAAAACTTTACATTCCAACATACGAATTAGCAGCAGGAGGACTCTTTGAGGCTGCTCTGCCATTCAATAAGATCAAGGTTGATCTGAATGTAACCTCAACCCCACATTCCTGCCTACCCCCCGAAAATGTGTCACCCCCTTGTTAATCAGGAATCTATCTAGCTCCACCTTTAAAATATTCATAGACTCTGCTTCCACTGCCCTTTGACGAAGAGAGTTCCAAAGCTCACCGCCCTTTGAGAGAAAAATATTTCTCCTCATCTCTGTTTTCAATGGGCGACTCCTTATTGTTCACCCCCTAGTTCTATATACTCCCATAAGAGGAAACATCCTCTCCACATTCACCCTGTCAAGAAACCTCAGGATCTTATACGTTTCAATCAAATCAGCGTTACTCTTCTGAACTTCAGTGGATACAAGCCTAACCTGTCCAGCCTTTCCTCATAAGATGTGGCTGATACGAAACTCAGAAGCAATTGTGAACCACGAGGAGGGTAGCATTGGACTTCAAAAGAACATATACAAGTTGGTGGAATGGCGGGCAAGTGGCAGTTGAAATTAAATGCAGACAAGTGTGAAACTATTCATTTTGGTATGAGGAACATGAAGAGACGATATAAAACAAAGGGTACAACTCTAAAGGGAGTGCAGGAGCAGAAAGGCTTGGGTGTATATGTGCATAAGTCATTTAAGGTGGCAAGACAGGTTGAGAGAGTGGGTTATATAGCATGAAATCTTTATTCCAGTTTCTCAGGCCTCTTGTGCAACACCTTCCCTTCTCCCCACTGAGTTTTCACCTGTCCCTTCCCAACCCACACTCTCCCTAAACCCTCGCACTTTCCCTTTAAGGCCGCCTTTGAAATCAACTCTTTGACAAAGGTTTGGGTCAGGCATTCTCATCTGTCCGACCTTGGTTGAGTGGCCAATTTTCCTATCCAGCTGTGTGAAGCACCTTGGGGTGTTTTGCTCAATTAAAGGTGCTATATAAATGCAAATTGTTGTTTGAAATAACAGGTAAACAACCGGCAGATGAAGGTTCATGGACCAGTGGATAGTAGAATCCACTGAGATCACTTTGGTCCCAAAAGTCACAATTTTCATGCCTTAAAAGACAGCTGGACAATTTGAACATGGAATAAAACATATTCTGGGTAAGGAAAGAATCATTTCCAGTTATTGACACTTCATCTTCCAGATAACTGAAGGCTATTAACACTTCAGTTCTTTATTTACTTCAAGCGAAAGAATTACAACATGAAAGAATCTTTAGGGTATAAACCCCAACATGTGAATTTCAGTTTCCCAATCTGGAAAAAGTAACCAAGTCAGGAACTAGTGCTGCCCAGGTTCAGCCTTTCATCTTAAAGATGTTCGAGGAGACAGACCTGACTGTCACCTTCAAAGAGCACATTGACTATCAAGGTCACTTTCCAAAAAGGGTATAACATTTTCTGATTCTGGTCTGATTCTTCTTAAGTATGCTGTTAACCTTCTGCTTCCATGTATTATTTGCTTGCAAATAAATAAGACCTAACAGTTTTAGCCTTATTGTATTGAACTGGTTAAGAGTGGCACTATGCTCTTGACCATACGTTCTCTAGCATATATTCTAAAAGGATCCAGGGTTAGTGATTAAAGCGCAGCTCGTGAACCCATTCATGGGTTAAATAGAAAGGGTTCCATTCACAAAGGAGAAAAGGTTGTTGTGAAGAATGATCAAGTGCTGTTAATGCTGAAATGGTAATGATTAATGCCCATCTCCCTTCTCTGCAGCGACTCACTCACAGATTAACCTCAAACCATTTCAATTCCTTAAATCATTCAGAAAATCTTTGGATCCTGGTCACCAGTTTTTTGGGACTGATGGATCCGGGTTGCACGCTTGTTTTGGGATGGCCAAGTTGGTACAATCGACAGAGTAGATCAGGAGACACTTTTTAAAAGGAACACATTCTATTTATTTACAAAGGTATTCAGCAGCTACACTTGTGTGCTTTCGACTCAAACTGTGTCTCTACACTACAGACTCCAACTATAGATTACTGACTACTAAGGTAGCCCGCGCTACTCCTCTATCGGATACTAAAATCGTGTAATCTTCCATCTTAACATTCTTCTTAAAGGTATATTACACATCAGATTACTACACAAAGTGACTGAAGGACGGAAGGTTCAGCTATCTGAAGAAACACTGAAACTCTGCTACAAATGTTCCGCTAACAAGCTACCTTGCATGATGAAAAGAAAAAGAAAATCCTTCCCTTCTCCTTATTCCCACAGTGGTGGCTCAAAATATTGAAACCCTAAAGTCCTTAATTTGCATCCTGAGTATATTGTCCCTCAGAAATTCATTAACTAAGATCAATGTGAATTGCATTTACCAACACAATGTTTTCCCTTTATATCCAGTTCTTTCTGTTATTCTAGGCTCTTACTCCCGTGTGGTACAATGATAAGTTATTGAAGTGGTTTTTGTCCAGAGTGATATATTTACCTTGTTCATATTACATTCCAGTGCTGAGGTAACCCTGGTGAGGACTTTAAATGATTCGAAAGGTTGTCACAGCTGCTTAAAGATGAGTTGCTTGCAGCAGAGCATGAAAAAGTTGGAATTGTGAATCATTAAAAGTTCCGGAACGATTGAAGAGCAGAGGCTAAGAATGAAAGAATGTTTCTGGAATTGGTGAGGACTCTGCTGTCCCAGCGATCTCTGTTCGATTTCTCTTCCATAGACCTGACTGTGAAAACTGATGGAATAATATTAAAATTTGCTAAAAATGCCCAAATTGGGGTCAAATTTGGAGGTCATACATTAAGAACATAAGAAAAAGGAGCTGGAATTGCAGATTTCAGGAGAATAAAGAACAGCCATTTACCCCTTGAGTTTGCTTCTTCATTCAATAAGATCACAGCTGATCTTCTACCCCAACTGCAACTTCTCGCAATATCCCCCATATCCCTTCATTCAATTAGTACGCAAAAATCTACCAGCCACTGACTTGAATATATTCAACGATTGAGCAACCCTGATTCCTGGGATAGAGAATTCCAAAGGTTCACAATCCTCTGACTGAAGACATTTTTCCTCATTTCAATCCAAAATGACTGACTCCTTCTTCGGAGGCCGTGGTTAGCACCCTGTACACGCTGGGGCCACCCTGGGCCCTAGTGCAATCCTCGGGCAGAAAAGTTCTTCCTGATGAACAAAAATTCACTCTTCAAGTTTGCTTGGAAATGTTAATTTTATTTGCAATCTCAGGCTGTACAAAATATTATTTGTTTCTCTAAATAACAACACTGACTACACTTCATCAGTGATTCAATGGCTGTGTACTCTTCAGTGAGAATGATAAGTCACTTTATAAATGTAATTCCTTCCTTTCTGTTAATATTTCCCAATTTACAGTACTAACGTTCAGTGAAGTGGAACACAATTTTTGAGATTAAAGAGCTGAGAGTCACTGTTCTATTGAAAGCTGTAACTCACAGGTATCTCAATAATAGTTAGCTGCCAAATAGAAAGATGAATTTGTGCAGCCAATCTCCCCAAGGGTCCAACTTTCTAGTTAATGGCCTACAGCAGCAGTGTTAACATCTCTGTCAACTCTGTTTTATGCTTTTAATAGTAAATATGGAAAAGCTCATAGAATGAAATCACCTGTCGGCAATTTGAGAGCAATGGAGAAGGGCTAGATTTCAATAGGAGTAAGCTTGGTCTAAATAGCCAAGTGGTTATGGTACTGGGTTTGTAATCCCAAGGTCAAGAGTTCAAATCTCACAATGGCAAACTATGAAACAATATAACTTCATCTGAAACAGATGCAAACGGGTTTGTACTTGAAAGAGTTACTGGTCTTGTAACCCCAAGATCAAGAGTTCAATAGGAGTGAAAGGTTAGGTTACAGCTGGAACTCCTGCTGGACCAGCATAAAGGTTTGGTTATAACTCTCACTGGGGTACAGGTTCCACATACTGTCAAGGCTTACTGGGGATATTGCGCTGCCAATATCAAGCCCCACTGCTCTCCAGGCCGAGAAATGTGAAAAAATTTTATCAACCCACCTAATTGTTTAACTTAGGTTAACAGAATACGAGCACCAGGTTTGTAAACTCAGTAAGTAAGTAACTTTATTGAACAAGTTGTCTTTAATCAGCGGCAAAAGAAAGAAAAAATGTGAACTGCTAATTTCTAACTCTATAACCTAAACTCCTTAAGGTCATATACACACATACAAGAGACATAAGACACACAAAAACATAGATTTTAAGGGTGGGATAAAACAGTTCAATAGCACCAATTGCGGAGTACAGTATTTGATGGGTTGATTTTGATCAATGTCTTCCAAATTCCTTTCAGTTCTTTGTTGATGACACGAGGTGGTCATCCAGCACTTTCAGTATTTAGTTCATTGGTTGAGCACTTGCCTTTTAATGTCTCAAGCAGTGATTTTCCCCTTTGCCTCTTAACAGGGGTTTTCAGAGAGAGAGCAGGTTGTAGAGATGTGAGAAGAAAAATCCAGCTAGCTATTATTATATAATTGCTGGAATCTTCCACACATTGGAGATAGAGGTTTTAGGTATTTTTCCTTTCAGGCTAAGAGATATTCAGCTGCACTGCTCTCACACAAACCATGGTCACCTGGTCAGGAGCCACTTAAAAACATTATTGCCAGGCAGTTCCGCATTAGACCAGACTCCTTCTCAGCACCATACTGTCTTTCATGGCACACTCTGTTCCAGAGTAGCAATATTGTATACGTCGCTCACACTGCTCCAATAGGCACGTCTTTCAAACTGCAGCCATGGCAATTTTAATTCACAATCTAACAGAAATAAAAAGATATATTCTTTACAACACACTGACTCAAACTGGGGTATAGGTCCCACACAGACTGACTCTCACTCAGGTATGGAACCCACACACACTGACTCTCACTGAGGAAAGTGTTCCACGTGCACTGACTCTCACTGGAGTATGTGATCCCACACACACTGATTCTCACTGGGGTATGTGATCCCACACACACTGACTCTCACTGGGGTATGTGATCCCACACACACTGGCTCTCACTGGGGTATGTGATCCCACACACACTGACTCTCACTGGGGTATGTGATCCCACACACACTGGCTCTCACTGGGGTATGTGATCCCACACACACTGGCTCTCACTGGAGTATGTGATCCCACACACACTGGCTCTCACTGGAGTATGTGATCCCACACACACTGACTCACACTGGGGTATGTGATCCCACACACACTGGCTCTCACTGGGGTATGTGATCCCACACACACTGGCTCTCACTGGGGTATGTGATCCCACACACACTGGCTCTCACTGGAGTATGTGATCCCACACACACTGGCTCTCAGTGGAGTATGTGATCCCACACACACTGACTCTCACTGGGGTATGTGATCCCACACACACTGGCTCTCACTGGGGTATGTGATCCCACACACACTGGCTCTCACTGGGGTATGTGATCCCACACACACTGGCTCTCACTGGGGTATGTGATCCCACACACACTGACTCTCACTGGGGTATGTAATCCCACACACACTGACTCTCACTGAGGAAAGTGTTCCACGTGCACTGTCTCTCACTGGAGTATGTGATCCCACACACACTGACTCTCACTGGAGTATGTGATCCCACACACACTGGCTCTCACTGGGGTATGTGATCCCACACACACTGACTCTCACTGGAGTATGTGATCCCACACACACTGGCTCTCACTGGGGTATGTGATCCCACACACACTGGCTCTCACTGGAGTATGTGATCCCACACACACTGACTCTCACTGGGGTATGTGATCCCACACACACTGACTCTCACTGGGGTATGGATCCCACACACACTGACTCTCACTGGAGTATGTGATCCCACACACACTGACTCTCACTGGGGTATGGATCCCACACACACTGACTCTCACTGGAGTATGTGATCCCACACACACTGGCTCTCACTGGGGTATGTGATCCCACACACACTGGCTCTCACTGGAGTATGTGATCCCACACACACTGGCTCTCACTGGAGTATGTGATCCCACACACACTGACTCTCACTGGAGTATGTGATCCCACACACACTGACTCTCACTGGGGTATGGATCCCACACAAACAAAAACAGAATTATCTGGAAAAACTCAGCAGGTCTGGCATCATCGGCGGAGAAGAAAAGAGTTGATGTTTCGAGTCCTCATGACCCTCCAACAGAACTAGGTGAATCCAAGGAGAGGGGTGAAATATAAGCTGGTTTAAGGTGGCGGGGGTGGGGGGTGTGGTTGTAGGGACAAACAAGCAGTGATAGGAGCAGATAATCAAAAGATGTCACAGACAAAAGAACAAAAGAACACAGAGGTGTTGAAGTTGGTGATATTATCTAATTGAATGTGCTACCGAGTACCCTACCATCCATTCTTAATTAGCACATTCATTTAGATAATATCACCAACTGCAACATCTCTGTGTTCTTTTGTTTTGTCTGTGACATCTTTTGGTTATCTGCTCCTATCACTGCTTGTTTGTCCCTACAACCACACCACCCGCCTCCACTTCTCTCCCCCCATCCAACCCCCACCCACCCCCCCAACCCACCTTAAACCAGCTTATATTTCACCCCTCTCCTTGGATTCACCTAGTTCTGTTGAAGGGTCATGAGGACTTGAAACGTCAACTCTTTTCTTCTCCGCTGATGCTGCCAGATCTGCTGAGTTTTTCCAGGTAATTCTGTTTTTGTTTTGGATTTCCAGCTTCCGCAGTTTTTTGTTTTTATCTATGGATCCCACACACACTGACTCTCAATGGGGTTATGGATCCCACACACACTGGCTCTCACTGGGGTTATGGATCCCACACACACTGACTCTCACTGGGGTATGGATCCCACACACACTGACTCTCACTGGGGTATGAATCCCACACACACTGACTCTCACTGAGGTAAGTGTTCCATGCGCACTGACCTACCAACCAGTCTCAGCAATGTATCCTGCAAGGTTATTCAACACTGCTGAAATCCCAGGCAAACCCTGTGCTTCCTTCATTCAACATCCACAAGTTACATGACCAGTTGGTGGAGGGAGCACATCAGGAGTGGATTCTTGCTCTGATCTCTGTCCCAGACAATGGGATCCATAGCAACACTCTCACTCCTTAAAATACAGACAGTTATTGTTCTTTAGATCTCTTCTGAATATCACCAACCCTAAATTGCAGAAGGTTTTGGCTGACCTGTCCTCACACTCCACTAACTTCATCTCTGCATTAATCACCAGAAAACAACTGCAGATGTCAATTCTGGTGGAAGCCGTTAGGTTCAGAAAGTTTAAAGTAAGTTACCATTCCCACAGTCTTACTCTAACTTTAATAAAAGAGTGTTCAGAGCAGTGATAGATCTCTCTTCAGCAGCAACTCGTATTTTTCCAATGCCTGAGGCTGTGTAAGGTAAATGGGAAATGTAAAATGAAAGGTTTATCCGCTGGGAGTTTTGAAAAAGATTGGTGTTTCAGATAGAAACGCAGGCTCTGTGTTTGGAACCAAATTGAATAGATGCTGCTTCAGTGCTTCATGTGACTAACCTTCCACTTCCACAGAACATACAGGAAAGCATTCACTCCCCCCTTTGATAAGTCCCGGTATTTGCACATTGTTAGCTGAACCCTAGATGTGCTCCTGAGGGACATTATAGTAATTCCCTACAATGTTTTCTCTTGTATTTGTTTTGTTGCTTTTATCATCTGTACATTGGAGATGGGCTGGGAGTAAAGGTTGTTCACACCCACTGGATTCCGACATAACAGCTGTGTTTATTTTGCTGGCTTCAGTCTTCTCCCTACAATTGGCAAAGCTTTGCAATTCATTGAGGAACAAAGGGTAGCTTGAAAAACTGGATAGAAAATGGGTGAAGATTGTGGAGAGACCTTGAAGGAGAGACTTGAAGGAAAAACTGGATAGAAAATGGGTGAAGATTGTGGAGAGACCTTGAAGGAGACTTGAAGGAAAAACTGGATAGAAAATGGCTGAAGATTATGGAGAGACCTTTCAGGCGCAGACGGGAAGAGGCAAGGCCCAGGACCAAAGTAGATGCTCAAGAGCAGAGGAGATAGTGGAATGTGGAGTACGGAGTAACCCAGAGGGAGAGCAACAGAGACTAGCTGACTGACTGACTGGAGAAGAAATAGGGGGAGGTTGAAACTATCATGTGAGGCAAGGTGGAGGAATCAGAAGTAGGCCATTTCTTTTGGTTCCATGCTGTTTGTCTACACGTTTCTCTCCTTTATTTCCTTTCACCAGCTCCTGTTATTTCCTTTTCTGCAGAAGTCCTGATTTTCTAACTCAATGACTGTGTTGTAGAAGGTAGTTTGTGTGTTTGCTGCGCCAATATCCAGCGTCTTATTGCATTATCTTCACTGAAGTCCCTCATCAAACTGCCTCCCAGCAAATGCAGATAAAACAGCGAAGAACAAGGATAGGCCAAGACTACTTTATGACTGATTTAATTATCCAATACCCATTCAATATTCTTTATAGTGTTAAAAGCCACTTAATGTAGAGAAGCCACAGATCACTTGGAGTGTATTAAAGGCAGGAAACACACTCCAGTGGTTTGGATTGTTTGAGGGTCTGACCTGTAGGAGTGTGAAATGATGCACGATGATGTCGTGCGAGCGGCCCAACATCGTCACACACTCGCCCGATATTTCACTCGCCGGGCACACGTGGGAGTTGGAGCCGTGCCTGCAGGTTAATTAAGGGGCCAGTTATAAGGCCCTCGACAACCCAACTGACGGAGATTTAACGCAGATCATGCGATTTTTTGCTCGTCACATGGGCACAACGGGCAGGCAGGCTGCTCATAGTTTGCAAAATCCTCACCCATGGTCAACAGCACTGCCAGTGTGAGCAGTGAGCAATTTGGGAGATAGTTTGCTGCTGGTGACTTATTGATACTTGGCAGCTTCACCTCTGTTCGGGGCTTCGTTCTTAGCATTTCCAGACATCATTTCAGGACTCATTGGTGTCCTCCAGGCTCTCCGAGGATTGAGACCGTGTGGACCCCTCCAGGTATCAGACAGCTCCCTTTACCCTGGTAATGGGGATTGTGGTCTCCACTGGAGGCACCTCCTCTGAGGAGGAAGAGAGGGGCAGAAGGAAGAGGAGGCCCCATGTCCCTGTGCAGCCTCCAGGGGAGGGACCTGTGGGAGGAGAGGTGCAGGCACAAGGGGCGCAGGGCCAGCAGGAAGCCCAAGGCTGAAGGGGTCGCAGAAGATGCCACTATCCTGCGGTGGTGATGACGTCCTGCCATCCATTCTTAATTAGCGCATTCGTTTAGATAATATCACCACCTTCAACACCTCTGTGTTCTTTTGTTCTTTTGTCTGTGACATCTTTTGATGATCTGCTCCTATCACTGCTTGCTTGTCCCTACAACCACACCCCCCCTCCACTTCTCTCCCCCTACCCACCCCCCACCCCCCACCTTAAACCAGCTTATATTTCACCCCTCTCCTATTTTACTCAGTTCTGTTGAAGGGTCATGAGGACTCGAAACATCAACTTTCTTCTTCTCAGCCGATGCTGCCAGACCTGCTGAGTTTTTCCAGGTAATTCTGTTTTTGCTGAGGCCAGCCAGGCTGAGCGAGTCAGAGGCTTTGCAGCGATTGCTGGGTTCCCTCGTGTCCGGGGTGCTATAGACTGTACACATGTGGGCATCAAGGCACCAGCAGGTCAGCCGGGTGCCTTCGTCAACAGGAAGGGATTCCACTCCATGAACGTGCAGATAGTGTGTGAGCACAGGATGCAGATTCTGCAAGTCTGCGCAAGGTACCCAGACAGCTCCCATGACGCTTACACCCTGAGACACTCCCAGGTGCCGGGGCTCTTCAGTGCTCCAGCTTGACTGGATGGGTAGCTGCTGGGTGACAAGGGGTATCGCCTCAAAGGGGGGCTCATGACGCCTCTCCGCCACCAAGAATGGAGACAGAGCAGCGTTACCATAGGAGCCACACCTCCACAAGGACAATGATAGAGAGGACCATAGGTCTTCACAAGATGCGCTTTAGATGCCTGGACCGTTCGGGGGCGGACTCTAATACCCCACCAGATCATGTGTCACTGATAGTGGTTGCAATGCTGCGCTCTCCTCAATCTGGCACTGGCAAGGGGGGAGCCACTAGAGGAAGAGGGTGATGGTGCAGCTGCACAGGCCCCAGATGATGAGTTCAGTACTGAGTCAGAAGAGGAGCATGGTGAGGAGAACGCTGAGGGCACAGACAGAGCCAGACCTCAGTAACCTCCAGGGAGGCAGGGACACCAGGGACACCCTGATCCAACGCTCCTTCAGCTAGGCTGCCAAATAAGAACTACCACCTCATGTCAGGGCTGCTGCTTCCATCATGGATCATAGAAATGATCCTTTCCTTGGCCCCCAAGATACACTCAGTGCCTGTGCAATACAGTTTTGAGTCACCCACGTCCAGCATTACATACTGGCCTACCCTACACCTACAAAATAAATGAAGCATACTCAGGCCAATAACACAAGAGCAAATGTAATTTTATGTTGGAACTCACATAGTATTGAACGGAACAATATCCAGTGTTGGTGGTCACAACATTAAAAAAAAGAAGAACAAAATGAGAGGAACAAAAGAATACCCATGATCAGTCCCTCTTGTGCTTAAGGTGCTTTAAACTTATGTTTAGGGATGTTATGTCTAGGTGCTCCCCCCTCATTGGCACCGGTATTGGAGCCAGCCTGTTGACCCTGCCGTCTTGTTGGTCTCGATGACCTTGGTGGTCGTCCTCTGGCCCGTGGAGCCTGTGCTGCCCCCACCTGGGAGGGCATGTCCAGTGCCAAGCCTGGCATCTCCCCACTCGACACAGCCTCATCAGATGTGACGGTCACTGGCAAAGGGGCGGAGGAGCTGCTGCCATCATTCAGGGCACCCAGAGAGGAGCTGGCAGAGGTGACAAGCTGCTCGTGTGCCAACGTGAGGTCGCTCTGAACCTCCCTGCTCGCCAATGATGGGCGGGCAGCTAGCTGGGATACTGGGTGCCCAATCCATCTCCCACACTGACACTGACCAGCTGAGCTCAGTGGCTGTGTTAGGGCTTGCAGGTCCGAGTGCAACACCAGGAACCCCTGATTCTATCCCTGGAGCTGCCTCTCCATGAAAGTCACCAGTCTCTCCATGGAGGAGGCAGTGCGCTCGGCCATGAGGGTCAACACAGTGCTCACGCTCCTCAGGGTCTCCTCCACAATGGAGACCACGGCACCCAGACCCTCATGGATCTCCGCCAGTTCCTCCCCCACATCTATAACATAAAAGCAAAATACTGCAGATGCTGGAAATCTGAAACAAAAACAGAAAATGCTGGAAAAACCCAGCAGGTCTGACAGCATCGGTGGAGAGGGAAACAGAGTTAACGTTTCGAGTCCGTATGACTCTTCCTCAGAGCTGGAGAGAAGTGAAAATGTGATGAAATTTATACTGTTTAAGGGGGTTGGGGCAGGTAAAGCTGGATAAAGGGCCAGCGATAGGTGGGACAAAGAAGAGATTGACAAAGGTGTCATGAACGGAAGGACAGAGGGAGTGTTAATCGTACTGGTTAGTGCTAAAAAAAGTGCTGATAGTGGCAAAGGTAAGAAAGCTGAATGTGATAATAGCAAAGCAAGGGTAAGAATTCCATGAAAGAACAACATGGAACAAATAACAGGTGGGGGATGGGGTGGGGGGAGCGAGTGGGGGTGGGGAAATAAAAGGATAGAAAATGGGATAGAAGGGGGGATTTAAAAAGGGGATAAAACCACAGATAAATAAATAAAAATAAAAATAAGTGGATAAAAAGTAAAAATGAATGTAGAGAAAAGGAGATTGACAAAAGGGGGTGAGGATGGAGGAGAGAGTTCATGGTCTGAAGTTGTTGCACTCAGTGTTAAATCTGGAAGGAATTCCACCAGGGCAGGTGGTGAAATTTGAATTCAATAAAAATCTGGAATTAAAGTCTGATGATGATCATGAAACTGTTATTGATTGTTGTAAAAACCCATCTGGTTCACTAATGTCCTTTAGGGAAGGAAATCCACCGTCCTTACCTGATCTGGCCTACATGTGACTCCAGACCCACAGCAGTATGGTTGACTCTTAAATGCCCTCTGAACAAAGGCAACAAGGTACGGGCAATAAATGATTGGCCTAGCCAGCGATGTCCGCATCCCATGAACGAATAATAAAAAAAAACATGCCTAGTCAGAAGATGAGGTGTTGTTCCTCCAGTTTGCGTTGAGCTTCACTGGAACAATGCAGTAGGCCAAGGACCGACATGTGGGCAAGAGAGCAGGGTGGAGTGTTGAAATGGCAAGCGACAGGGAGGTCTGGGTCATGCTTGCGGACAGACCGAAGGTGTTCTGCAAAGCGGTCACCCAGTCTACATTTGGTCTCTTCAATGTAGAGGAAACCGCATTGGGAGCAGCGAATGCAGTAGACTAAATTGAGGGAAATGCAAGTGAAATGCTGCTTCACTTGAAAGGAGTGTTTGGGCCCTTGGACGGTGAGGAGGGAGGAGGTAAAGGGGTAGGTGTTGCACCTTTTGCGATTGCCTGGGAAGGTGCCATATAAGGGGGCTGAGGTGGTGAGGAGTGAACCAGGGTGTCCCAGAGGGAACGGCCCCTATGGAGTGCTGCCGGGGGGTGAAGGGAAGACGTGTTTGGTGGTGGCATCATGCTGGAGTTGGCGGAAATGGCGGAGGATGTCCTTTGAATGCAGAGGCTGGTGAGGTGAAACACGCATCTCACACACACACAAACACACATCTCCCACACATCTCACTGGACATCCAGCAGCTTCTGCCTAATGGACAACTGCAGGGGCCCATCATCAGCCTTCAACTGAGCATCGTCCTGGTGTTCAGCCGTCCTCCGACTGCCGGCGTCCTGGGCACTCTCTGACTCCGCCTGCACCTCAAGCGGGTGTGAAGTGCCCTCACTAATGTGCACCGAGATACTAGCTGCTGAACTAATGCCCAGCGAGGTGCTGGTATCTGCACTGGTGCCTGCTTTAGAGAGCGGATGTGACGCAAGTGCTTGGGGAGCATGGTGGTCCTCCGAGGTCAGGGTTAGCTCCTGGGGGTCCTACGCTTTGCTGCTTGGTGGTAGATCTAAGGAAGAAGAAGGACATGTCATTAGTTTAAGCCATCACACTGTCACTGTGCATGCCAGGCACCCTGGCTAGACAATGGAGATCTGCATCATGGTGCCACCATCTTTCAATGATCAATGAGGAATCCAGTCTGGAGGCTCCCATCAACGAAAGGACTGCACAAGAATGTTTGAACCATCCTAAACTCTCACCTCAGTGCACTGCGCTCTGACCTTTGTCTGGCACCCCAGCCCCTCTGCGGCCAGTTGACCGAGGCACATGATGCCTCTCCAGCTCCAAGGCCTCCTGCTAGTACAGGGAGAGGATGAGGAGGTGTCCGCGAGCTTTCAGTGTTGTTATGGCTTGTCTTCTCCTGAAAGGACAGAGGAGCATCGATCAGTCCCCTCTCTACCTGCAGCACCACTGCAGCCTGGCCAACCCCAGCTGAGGAACACCTCACAGGGCAAATCCGAGTCGTAGCCCTCGAGCCACAAGGCACTCAGTCTAAGCAGCCAGAGCTCACCCCCTTGGCCAGTTCCAACGTCATTGACAGTTGGCACTCAGACTCTAACACCCCTGAGCTCCACGGGAGGGGTGGGGGGAGGGGTGTGTGTGTGTGTGTGTGTGTTGGTGGGGGGTGATCAGCCCAAAACAATTCGACACACTGACCCATGCCGACACGGCACTCACCCTTCCTGAGTGCAGCAGGTCACTGAACCACACCCACGTGCACTGCACCACGCCATGGCTGCTCACCCAGGCTGCCAACTCCTCCCATTGCCATCTTGGTGAGGTGCAGTGACCTCCTCCTCCCATCTCTAGGGACAAGGGTGTCCCTTCTGGCAGCCAGCTCCTCCAGCAGTGCAGGGAGGCACATGCCAGAAAAACGCCGAGGGTTGGGGCGTCGTTGCTGAGCACCCAGTTGACCTCACCTCCCTCCTGGTCTCTGCATCGTTGTTTGCAACCATGTCCCAGCCACAGCTCTGACGTGGGCAGCCTCCCTGGAGCTGTCTGCGCCGTTAGTGAAATGGCCACCGGGTTGCCATTGGACCCAGCGGACAGCAGCCGCCACCCCCCCCCACCCCCCCCCCCCCCCCCCCACCCCCCCCCCACCGCCCTTTCTCAGACCTTCAGCAGCCGGAGTTCACACTGGGCAGACCTTAACTGGCCTGCCAGCGTGAAACCGGTCGCTCCCGCTTGCCCCCACCGAACCCACCCAACGAGGGCAAAATTCTGCCCTGAGTGTTTGCAGAATTTCAGTGACGTTGGTAAAGATGCTCGAGTGCCAGTTTCAGTCTCCTGTGTGAGAACGAGGGAGGAGTTGCTGAAATCCTTATTGCAACAATCACAATTCATTACAATAATTTGTTTCAATAAATAATGAATTACATTAATTAATTACAATAATCAAATGATGATGCGCCAATGTCCCAGTGGCTGATTCGGGTGTCTTAAGCATTAAGGGCTGATTATTTCAGCTAAACTCATCTTTCTCTTTTTGGCACTGCCCATCTCATTCCCATTGGGAGTGAAAGTGAGATTTCCCACGTCAATGAGCTGTTTCTCCTACACCGATTATTCCTTGTGATTCTCCTGCTAGTTTTAGATCTCTGTATACCCAGATCTGTATACTTCTCTACTCCAATTAGTGCAGTCAATGTGTTACTGTTACTAGTTTTAGATCTCTGTAAACCCAGATCTGTATACTTCTTTACTCCAATTAGTGCAATCAGTGTGTTATTGTTACTAATTTTAGATCTCTGTATACCCAGATCTGTATACTTCTCTACTCCAATTAGTGCAATCAATGTGTCATTGTTACTAATTTTAGATCTCTATATACCCAGATCTGTATACTTCTCTACTCCAATTAGTGCAATCAATGTGTTATTGTTACTAATTTTAGATCTCTGTAAACCCAGATCTGTATACTTCTCTACTCCAATTAGTGCAATCTGTGTGTTACTGTTACTAGTTTTAGATCTCTGTATACCCAGATCTGTATACTTCTTTACTCCAATTAATGAATCAATGTGTTATTGTTACTAGTTTTAGATCTCTGTATACCCAGATCTGTATACTCCTCTACTCCAATTAGTGCAATCAGTGTGTTACTGTTACTAGTTTTAGATCTCTGTATACCTAGATCTGTATACTTCTCTACTCCAATTAGTGCAATCAGTGTGTTACTGTTACTAGTTTTAGATCTCTGTATACCCAGATCTGTATACTTCTCTACTCCAATTAGTGCAGTCAATGTGTTACTGTTACTAGTTTTAGATCTCTGTAAACCCAGATCTGTATACTTCTTTACTCCAATTAGTGCAATCAGTGTGTTATTGTTACTAATTTTAGATCTCTGTACACCCAGATCTGTATACTTCTCTACTCCAATTAGTGCAATCAATGTGTCATTGTTACTAATTTTAGATCTCTATATACCCAGATCTGTATACTTCTCTACTCCAATTAGTGCAATCAATGTGTTATTGTTACTAATTTTAGATCTCTGTAAACCCACATCTGTATACTTCTCTACTCCAATTAGTGCAATCTGTGTGTTACTGTTACTAGTTTTAGATCTCTGTATACCCAGATCTGTATACTTCTTTACTCCAATTAATGAATCAATGTGTTACTGTTACTAGTTTTAGATCTCTGTATACCTAGATCTGTATACTTCTCTACTCCAATTAGTGCAATCAGTGTGTTACTGTTACTAGTTTTAGATCTCTGTATACCCAGATCTGTATACTTCTCTACTCCAATTAGTGCAATCGGTGTGTTACTGTTACTAGTTTTAGATCTCTGTATACCCAGATCTGTATATTTCTCTACTCCAATTAATGCAATCAATGTGTTAATGTTACTAGTTTTAGATCTCTGTATACCCGGATCTGTATACTTCTCTACTCCAATTAGTTTTACACTTTTCAAGGAATAAGTGATCTTCCTCCGAACCAGCGTACACTTTGCTCTATTGAATTTCATCTTCCATTTATCCACTTACTCTACAAACCTATTTGCTTCTTTCTGGATTTTTCTCCAATTCCCTCCCCCATTATTAACTATTATTAACTAGAATCGGCTCTGGTAGAAATCAGCTGACTACAACTTCTTTTTAACCTTTCCATTCTATCTCTATTTTCTCTGAGTTTGATCTTTCTTTCACTCTCTTCATTTATTTTTCTGTACCTGATTTGACTCTTAATTCCTCCAATTTTCTTCTCTGTCATCCCTTTGTTTCTTCCTCAATCCTTAAGCCTCATTGATTGAGGAAATGAACTGCTGGTCCCATCAATCACTGAAGTCCCAGACATCCCATTACCCAGTCTGAACCGTTTATCAGTTCAAACTTCCTGCAGGTTACAAGACAAAAGGCTCTGTGTTGAGCAGAGAAAAACCATACTCTACAATCTAGGGCGAATATCTTAAGTCTAACTTGTTGAAAGATCATCAACCTAAAGTGCTTTCTTTTCAGATACAGCCTGCGCTGAGTATTTCTAGAACATTGTTTTTATATTTTAAATCTAATATTTTGGTCTGAAAAAGCCAAAGGAAAGGAAATTTCTGATTCTGTTAGCTTGACTTCAGAATAGAAGCTTCATAGACCCTGGAGTCCATAGGCCTGAGATGAAGCCTCCAGAAAATGGGTTCATCCCAATTACCATCAGCCACTGGACAGCTAATCTGTCTCCTCGTTTCCTAATTCCCAAAGCTGTGTTTCACTATCCCATCCACACTGAGAACCATGTAAGTAATGGGAGTTGTGGTAATGAGAGCAGAGCCAAGATATCAGGGCTATTCACTGGGCTGCGCCTCCAGTCTCAGCTCTTCCACACAATGTTAATGCTTGCACTCGGAGGCTTTCTCAGCTGTCTCAGCTGAGGCTGCGTGACTGGGTCCCTGAAGCTCTACTTCCCTGAGCTACAAAGGCTGACAACTAAACGGGACGAGTCGGATTAACCATGGCCTGCCCTGCCCACGCTCTAAATGTTCCGATCAAAGTCCACGAGCAAATCCAGAGGAAAGTGACACTGGACTCCAATCCACGCTTGTTTAGACGGTTAACATTTGTACTGAAGTTTCATTCTGTTCATCCCCTACAGAAAAACATATAAATAGAAATCTCTCTTAAAGATTACAAACTGTTACATTTCCTATCACATTCTGCCAGTTGAAGCTGAGAATGTTCCTGGAGCTGTTAATCTGCTTTCTTTCATCATAGATACTAGTGCACCTGCTGTCTAATTCTAGCATTTCCAACACTGCCGGTCTTATCTTCTTTTACTGATTGAGAACAGAGTGACCATAAAGACAAGAGAAGGTGGTGGTTGGTCTAAATGAGGGGCCATCAGAACTGGGAGAGATGAGCAGAGAATACTGCAGACTGCAAACTGAGAGGCGAAACCAATCGGGAAGCTACTTGTGAAGAAGCTTTGGAACTGGAGACATCTTACAAAGAAAAAGCAATGGAATCAGAACAGGGTTTAGGAATTTTAAGAGGGATATGTCAGGGGAGATGGCGCGGAGAGAACAAAGGGGATGCAGAAAGAAATGCAGATGCCCTGGAGACAATGAGAACAAGAGAAAAGTAGGAGAAATCAGCAGAGAAAGGGATTTCAAAACAGATACTGCAGTCAGACTATAAAATACAACGTGTGGCGCTGACTTTCACTGAGAACATTGTCTGATTTCATTGTTTTGGAGTCAGAGTATGGAGATTATGGCTGTCTATACATGGCTTAAAGCAGAGACATTCCTCTTGTTATTGGGTCAACCCAGCTGTATTTATATAATATAGAATAAAACAACATTGGGTTCAGCACAGTTTTAAAAGTAGTGATGCATTACAGGCCAGGCAATCATTTGCTTTGGGGTGTTTCTGAAATCTAATAACCGCTGGGCAAACTCAACCCTGAAATATCAGGTTTCGAATCCCTGGACCAGCAGGTTTAATTTTAACTCAAGGGAGGTGTACCATTTGTGTATATTGTATATTGACCTGAGAGGAATTATAATACAGCCTGGCATGGTGGAGCTTGGTGTGGTGGAGCCTGGTACACTGGAGTCTAACATCCTAAAAGCTGATAGTTTTAGGCAGGAAAGATTTCCTTGAATTTGAAGGAACAGTTGTTGATTTCTGTATCCAGATGCATGAAAGAATTTCTAATGTTCTGTCAAAGACCAATAACAATCTTGTTGCTGAGAGCTACGGTAATTAACTTTTGTTCCCCATTAACCTCTGCAGTTAATGACTTTGTTTCTGATCTGTTAAACAATCCCTGGGACACTTACACCAGAGAAAGTTGCATAGTGAGGCTGGACAGCAAACTCACAATTCAGTGCGAGGAAATGACACAGTGTGTATGTAACCCTGTCGATACACAGCACAGACTTCTCTCGTGGTCTCTTCCCCTGCTGTTTGGAAATCGGCTCCCTTCACTTGGTCAAAACTAGTCTTGTGACATTGCAATTTATTCCCATTAATTTTAACACTTCCCTCGGCACTTGTCTAAGAGTTCACGGTTCAGTGGGTAGCACTGAAATCTCCAAGTTAGAAGCTTATGGATTTAGTCAGACTTTGAACATAAGATCGTCTGACACTGGTGGTACAGTACTGAGGGAAAGCTGCACTGCTGTAGCTACAGTCTTTCGGATGAGGTATTAAATATCTACTCTCAGGTGGGTGTAAAAGATCACTGACACTTCATTGTTTCCAGAAACCAAGTGGCTTCCTAACTACACCCAAATATTCCAAGAGAGCAGTCGGCCGATGGGTCCCAATGCTTTGATCTATAACATAACTGAACTATAGATGACATCATTTCTCCTAAAACACATGTACAAAGGACATATATATAATGTATAAAGACTTGGATATTATAGATGTTAAACCATTCTCAACGAAATTGGACACACTCACTTGTTACAATAAGGCCAGTCAAGATTGACCCCACAACCTTTCCAATTGTTAACAGCTTTTATCTCTTAATTTGTTATAAGTTTAATCTAGTTTAGTAACTAATAAAGCAAATACTCTGTGCCAGGTTCCCTTCCTCTAATCTTTCAGCTCTAAAGATTGAATCCAATATAAATGACTTGGGAAACATGTCTTTTTGGAGAAAACAAGCCACTTCAAAGTATCAGGTGAGTGTTTACAGTAGTAAACACAATGATGTGTTCAATTTTAGAAGGTGCCACTGGGTACAATGGCCTTTCAGCAAGAGGTTATAGTGCAGTTATCGGCTGCTAAATCCTTGATGCATAAGTGGATGTACCAATCATTCATTGATTAAATTTTTTTAAATGTCTCCGTTCTTGGAGTGAAGCAGCACTGAGTGTCTTCCTCAAAGTGGATTCTTTGGATCTTCCCAATACATGGAACTGTTGATTGAAGAGGTGAATAGTTGTGCCCAGGCTATTGAATGGGGGTGGGGGTGGGACAAGAATGAGTGTGATAGTGAAAGTAATTGCAACCATGTTTAAACTCAGATCTCCTAAATGTAAGGGACACAACAGGCCCCTCTCCTTGGACGATAAATGTTGTGTTTGTTTTAATAGATGCTCCGTTTGTTGTTAGAGGAATACCCACTGACACATTGCCCTGACTGACTGCTCCTTCAATCAGCAGACGATGCAAGGTCATGAACCTTCAGTGAGAAATTTCAGAACTGCACCCCCACTGCATGGTGAACATGTGAAAGATGCCCAGAGCTGAGGGTCCTTTAGGACCAATAGGCAGGTTTTAAAATGATTTGGATCCTCATGGTTAAATTATAACAGAATAGGTGGCCATTCAGCCCGTTCTTTTCCTGTCAGCTGTCTCAGAGTGAGTCCCACTCTCCTGTCTCAGAGCGAGTCCCACTCTCCTGTCTCAGACCGAGTCCCACTCTCCTGTCTCAGAGCGAGTCCCACTCTCCTGTCTCAGAGCGAGTCCCACTCTCCTGTCTCACACCGAGTCCCACTCTCCTGTCTCAGAGCGAGTCCCACTCTCCTGTCTCAGAGCGAGTCACACTCTCCTGTCTCAGACCGAGTCCCACTCTCCTGTCTCAGAGCGAGTCCCACTCTCCTGTCTCAGAGCAAGTCCCATTCTCCTGTCTCAGAGCGAGTCCCACTCTCCTGTCTCAGAGCGAGTCTCACTCTCCTGTCTCAGAGCGAGTCCCACTCTCCTGTCTCAGAGCGAGTCCCACTCTCCTGTCTCAGAGCGAGTCCCACTCTCCTGTGTCAGAGCGAGTTCCACTCTCCTGTCTCAGAGCGAGTCCCATTCTCCTGTCTCAGAGCGAGTCCCATTCTCCTGTCTCAGAGCGAGTCCCACTCTCCTCTCAGACCGAGTCCCACTCTCCTGTCTCAGAGCGAGTCCCACTCTCCTCTCAGAGCGATTCCCACTCTCCTGTCTCAGTTCGAGTCCCATTCTCTTGTCTCAGAGCGAGTCCCACTCTCCTGTCTCAGAGCGAGTCCCAATCTCCTGTCTCAGAGCGAGTCCCATTCTCCTGTCTCAGAGCGAGCCCCACTCTCCTGTCTCAGACCGAGTCCCACTCTCCTATCTCAGAGCGAGTCCCACTCTCCTGTCTCAGACCGAGTCCCACTCTCCTCTCAGACCGAGTCCCACTCTCCTGTCTCAGAGCGAGTCCCACTCTGCTTTCAGACCGAGTCCCACTCTCCTGTCTCAGACCGAGTCCCACTCTCCTGTCTCAGAGCGAGTCCCATTCTCCTGTCTCAGAGCGAGTCCCATTCTCCTGTCTCAGAGCGAGTCCCACTCTCCTGTCTCAGAGCGAGTCCCACTCTCCTGTCTCAGAGCGAGTCTCACTCTCCTGTCTCAGAGCGAGTCCCACTCTCCTGTCTCACACCGAGTCCCACTCTCCTGTCTCAGAGCGAGTCCCATTCTCCTGTCTCAGAGTGAGTCCCACTCTCCTGTCTCAGAGCGAGTCCCATTCTCCTGTCTCAGAGCGAGTCCCATTCTCCTGTCTCAGACCGAGTCCCACTCTCCTGTCTCAGAGCGAGTCCCATTCTCCTGTCTCAGAGCGAGTCCCACTCTCCTGTCTCAGAGCGAGTCCCATTCTCCTGTCTCAGACCGAGTCCCACTCTCCTGCTTTCTCCCTGCAGCCATTCCCCTCTTTTTGAATAATTATCCAATTCCTTTTTGAATGCTGCAATTGAACCTGCCCTTGGCCTGCTCTCCGGCTGCATGTTCCGGATCCTAACCACTCACCGCATTTAAAACAAAGTTTATCCTCATTATCACCATTGCCTCTTTTGCCAATCACCTTAACTTGGTGTCCACTGATTGTCAATCTTTCCACCAATGGGAGCACTTGCTCCCTATCTACTCTGTCCAGGCCCCTCGTGATTTTGGACACCTCTATCAGATCTCCTCTCAACCTTGACCTCCAAGGAAAAGAGTCTAATGTAACTGAAGCCCCTCATCCCTTGCAGCAGCCTTGTAAATCTTTTCTGCACTCTCTCCAATGTCTTCACATTGAGAGTGTCCGAGGTACTTGCGGTACAGGGTTCACACTGTATTTGTAGATCTTTGTGGAGTCATTCTTCCTGTGTGAACCACAAATACAGCACAAGTCCAGCATCAGCGCCTGATGAACACAGAGTGAAGCAGAGGGTAATGTTTCAGGAGCTCGCTGGCAATTGCCCACAGAGGAGGTTCTGTGTCAGCTATCGTGCCCAGGAAACTATTTCTAATCGCAGTTATAATTAGAGTGTTGCAGGACTGGACGATGCAAGCAGTCACCAGAAAATATTTACAAGAAAAACTAGAAAACTGTGGGCTTTCATCCGTGAAATGAAGTAATCGAGGATGGAGTTAGAGACGGAACACAACTTCAAACTGTGGCAAAGGGTGAGGGGAGACAGTTCAAACAAGCGAGAGGCAGGTTTAGGATTGAAATCAGGATATTCTTCACGCAACGAGTGGTTTACGCATGAAACACACAAACAGCAGGAGGCCATTCAGACTGGGTCACTGGGAGAGGGATACAGTGGGTTTAGCAGCAAGGGCAGGGGTAACACTCAGCGCCCCCCCCCAACAACCGCTCCCCCCCCCTTCCCAATGTCCAATCAGGCACAAAGTGGGCCCCCCCACCCCCCTTCCCCCTCCCCCCTCCCCCCTCCCCACGGCCTGGGAGGTGACAATGTGGCCACACGTGCACACTGCCTGGCAACAACCCAGCTGCGGGTGGGTTAATATGGGCAGCGGCGGAACGAGGCCCCTAACTGGTCAGTAATTGGCCACTTAAAGGCCTCAATAGGCTGCAGGTTGGGAAGGTCGACCACGGGCCTTCTTGCCCAGAACTTAATTCTGACAGCGGCGGGGAGTGGGAGGAGGGGGGTGGGGGCAGGAGGGTTGGCGGGGGGGGGGGTGGTTCTGGTACATCACCATCCCACCTAATTACAGGCCTTACCCACCTCCAAGCTCACCACCAGCGAGAGTCGGAGATTCCAGCCTATGAGCTTATCCTGGACGAATGGGATGAGCAGTTTTTCTCAACAGTGTCTCTTTAGTGAGCAGCTGAGCAGGATCCAGTGATGAGCAGGTCACCTTTGACACTTTGATCTGATTGGAATGTCACACTGTCCAATCTGAATTTGGCAAACAGTTAAAGAGTGAGAAGCTGTGTCTTTTTGCCCCTAACTTTTGGCAATGTTCAAAAAGCCACACCCCTTTTTTCCATTGGGTACCAATCAGATTGAGGCTATCCCTGTCCATTGGGGATTGAGCCTGTACTCATTGGAGTTTAGAAGAATGAGAGGTGACCTTATTGAAACATATAAAGTCCTTTCGGGACTTGACAGGGCAGATTCTGAGAGATTGTTTCTCCTTGTGGAACAAGAGGGCATAATCTCAGAGTAAAGGGGTCACCCATTTAAAACAGAGAGGAGGATGAATTTCTTCTCTCAGAGGGTAGTCAATCTGTGGAGTTCTTTACCACAGAGGCCTTCAGAGGCTGTGTCGGTAAATATATTCAAGACTGAGATAGACAGATTTTTAATCAGTAAGGGAATCAAAGATTATGGGGAAAAGGCAGGAAAGTGGTTGAGGACTAGTAGATCAGCCACGATCTCATTAAATGGCGGAGCAGGCTAGATGGGCTGAATGGCCTACTCTTGCTCCTACGTCTCATGATCTTATGGATTGAAGTCCATCCCTTCATCAGGGGAAAATGGAGATTAAAAGCCACATCACCACTGCCTCATTTAAAAAGAAATCTGTACTCTCCCAGTTATCTGAGCTGCTATTAAACGTCAACTCTTTTCTTCTCCGCCGATGCTGCCAGACCTGCTGAGTTTTTCCAGGTAATTCTGTTTTTGTTTTGGATTTCCAGCATCCGCAGTTTTTTTGTTTTTATCTCTGCTATTAATAATGTGATTTAATGGTCACATTAATGGACTCAGTTATCTGGAAATTTTTATATTGATTTTTCTTCCTTCACAGTGAGTATGAAGGTCTTGGCCTATTAAAAGCCTGTGTGAAATGAGTTTTAAGGTGCAGTATTTCAGACCCCAGTTGGCAAAACCATCCTACAGGGCAGAACTGTTGTTGTATGAGGGACCTGAAAGCTGGAGCTGTGAGCTGGATGTGAAGATGTGTTAGAGCTTTTGGGTTGGAGTGGGTACAATCTGCATCGAGGCAAGAGAGAGAGAGAGAGAGAGCCCAAATTCTCCACTTCCTGAGAACCAGCTCCTTTTAAATAAAGCAAAATGAAACAGAAATGTCACTGAAACAAAATACAGGGGCTGGAAATCAGAAACAAAAAGAGAAAATACTGGAAATCCTCAGTCAGCATCTGTGGGGAGAGAAGCAGAGTCAACGTTTTGGGTCAGAACTGGAAATAGTTCAAAATGTAACCAGTCTGACATGCAGAGGTGCAGGGAGAGGGGTAAGTCAGCAGGCGAGGTGATAGGCAAAAGGGATGATAGTGCAGAGCAAAAGGAATTGCTAATGGACAAAAGCTGGCTCTACAATTACAGCAGAAACATTAACACTAGCTGTCTGATAGAATGAGAGCAGAGATGAGTCAGATTTGTTTAATGGCCGTTTCAAGGGGCAATGGGCATTGTTAAACATCCCACTGAAGCAGCAAGGCCTCTGGTATCTCTTCTGTTGCATTTGGCTCTTAGGCCTGGAAGATGGGAGTGGGGCTTGAACTCTCAGCCCTCTAAAGGCACCTCTCTCTCTCTTCTCTCATGCAGAAGGTTGTGGGTTGAAGCTCCACTCCCGGGGCTTGAGCACAAATCCAGGCTGAGACTCCAGGGCAGTGCTGAGGGAGTGCTGCACTGTCAAAGGTGCTGCCTTTTGAAACTGAAGCCCCTTTCTCAAGTTGACATAGAGATCCCAGCGCATTATCTTGAAGAGGAGGAGGGGAGTTCTTCCTATTGTCCTGGTCAATATTAATGCATCAATCAACATCATACAAAAATATTTGGTCATTATCAGGTTGCTGTTTGTGGAGTTGGCTGTGAGCAGATTGGCTGCCACATCTCCTGTGTTACAACAGTGGCTACACTTCAAAAATACTTCACTGAGCACTTTGGGGGCTTCCTGAGGTCATGGAGGGTGCTATATAAATGCAAGTTGTATGCTGACACTTTGAGATTTATAGCAGCTTTTAAGTAGAGCCGTGTGTACTGGGGTATGTGAGTTTATGGTGGTTTCAAAGCTGACTCTATGTCTGTCTGGAGGATCCATAACTGAATCCCAGCCTGAAGGCTGAGTGAGAACGCTGCTGCTCTCTGCTGGTTTCTAACAGCATTACAGTGTCCCAGCCTCCCTGTTCTTTAAAGGAATTAGTCTGACATCGCCCTGCTCACCAGAAACTGTGGAAATGGATGTGTTACTGCACTTTAAATTTCAGATGGAATATTAATTGTTCTATTTATTTCATTATAACCATTATCATTCCTCATAGCTGAAGTTGTTTACTGAGATTAACATTAAAAGCTGCTGTAGTAAAGGTGGTTATGTAAAGTTGGTTAGTAATTGTTTAGTTATAGATGTTCTGGTTAATTTATAAGCAGCCGTTACCATGATCCAGGTGAATAATTTGAGAAGATTTGGGCATCTGATTATGATATGACAAGTCAATGTGTTTTGAGACCAATCATTTGAAGGAACCTTGTATTAAACCCATTGACAGTACAAATGCCCCATTGGGGTCCCACAGGGACATTGAGCAGGAACCCTAATCTTTCTAGTGAAAGATAGCAATGTAAGTCATCTGACCTGCAGTGTAATTTATAAAATCACGACCGTGGGCTTGGATTGCAAGTTAATGGTTATATCCAACCTGCACTTGCATGTGTTTGAGCTAACTAGTCTGTATCAGTATGTTACTGATGCTTCCATTTAATGGTTGTTATGGTTGTTACAGCAAAGCAGGAGGCCGTTCAGCCCCTTGTGTCAGTCTTGGCTGTCTGAAAATGTTCCCTGCATATTTCTATTTCCCTTGCCTTGAAATGTATCCATTTTCTTATGAAAAGCTGTTCTAGCTTCTGCTGCTTCCTCACTGCTTTGAGTCTTATTAACCCTTTCAACAAAACCAAATTCACTGAATCTCTTTCTTTTTGATGAGAAATTTGTCCTCTAGTTAACGTCCCACCAACCAATAGATTGTCTCTGTTTAATTTATTTAGAACCTCCTTTTGATTTTGAACAACTTTCGATATCTCTTAACTATCTCTGCAGGAGTCTCACCTACAAATTGAAGCCTCCTAGGGCCCCGTGGGTGAATTTATTCGACATCCTTTTCAAGACATTTAACATCTTCCTAACCGCACACTGTTCTAACTGCAGCCGAATGAATTCACTGGCATAGCGCTCACTCTTTGCTCATGTATTCTATCATCCAATTTTATAAAATCTGCAATCCTACTTTGGAAAAGCTTTATCAACCTGCCCTCCCACAGTTAGAGGTTTGAGCTTAGGTCTTTCTGCTCTATGACTTCCTTAACATTTATTATTTATTTCGTCCCATGTACCTCATTTCTCTGTATTATATTTCAGTTGACATTGAGCTACTTGGTTGGTTGACCTGAAATCATTGTGCCTTCACAGTTAAACCTTCCTTTTGTCACCTTCAAATTCTAATCTTGCACCAGCAATGGCTCAACGGGTAGCTCTGTCTCCTCTGAATCTGGAGGTTGTAGGTTCATAGTCCCACTCCAGAGAGTTGATTGTAAAATCCACTCCAGTGTAGTACTGAGGGAGTGCTGCATTGTCAAAGGTGCTGTCCTTCCGATGAGATGTCAAACTGAGGTCCCTGTCAGCTCTCTCAGGTGGATGTGAAAGATCCCATGGTATTATTTTGAAGAAGAGCAGGGGAGCTATCCCTCCAGCAACATCACTAAAACAGATTATCTGGTCATTATGACATTGGCTGTTTAAGGGAGCTTGCTGTGCGAGCTGGCTGCCATTTAGTCTTAGGTTATGACAGTGACTAGGCTGTTAAGTGCTTTGAGGTATCTGGTGATTGTGAAAGTGCTAGAGAAATGCAAGTCCTTAATTTTTCTGTTCCTACACCATTAACAATGGATTAATTGGCCATTGATTTCATTGCTAATGCTGCAATCTGGCTGCAGGAAAACTGGCTTCAACATTTACTTAACCAACTAACAGTGACTGTGCCTTGTGAAAGGACACAAGCGTAAAACAATTCTGCCTTTCTTGGACTTCCTAAAGATGAAAGGGCAGCTGAATTTATCACAGACAATATGCAAACCTAGTGTAAGATCTGTAATAATTGGAACATTAATTATCCAGGCTAATGGCAATTGGGGAAAGGTTTGGAGAATTAATTTGTCTGCAAGGTATCAAAGACTCGTTAGCAAAGCATGAAACTAAGATAAGCTCATCCACTGTGGAATGTAAGAATCAGGAACTGACTATTCAGGAATAAAAAATAAGGTGAAATTACTCCTCAAACTGTTTGGATAATGAAATTCTTCAGGCAAGAAATATTTTGGTCATTCACTGTTTACTTCACTTAGTTTTACTGTCTGCACACTTCACATTACAAATGGGAATGTGACAAGTGCCAGTGTAACCTGTTCACCTCCAGTATCATCAGGAAACAAGCATCTTCATTTGGACTTGGGGGATAGTGACAGTGATATGATAGTCCAAAAAACAGCCAAGACATTTGGCCCCTCACCTTCTCCACCCTTCAATAAGATCCTCAACTCATTTCCTGCCCAATCCCCATATTCTGTAATTGCCCAGAGTAAGGAAGCTCTGTGGGGCAGAGTTCTAAAGATCCACAACCCTGTGGGGCAGAGAATTCTAAAGATCCACAACCCTGTGGGGCAGAGAGTTCTAAAGATCCACAACCCTGTGGGGCAGAGAGTTCTAAAGATCCACAACCCTGTGGGGCAGAGAGTTCTAAAGATCCACAACCCTGTGGGGCAGAGAGTTCTAAAGATCCACAACCCTGTGGGGCAGAGAGTTCTAAAGATCCACAACCCTGTGGGGCAGAGAGTTCTAAAGATCCACAACCCTGTGGGGCAGGGAGTTCTAAAGATTCACAACGCTCTGAGTCAAGAAATTTCCCCTCATCTCAGTCTTAAATTGCTGACAATTTATCCCAGTTCTTGGCTCTTCAGCCCATGGGTTACAACCTCTCCACATCGTCTCTGTCAAACCCTCTCAGAAGCTTTGTTTCAATGAGATTACTCCTTATTCTTCTAAACTCCAGAGACTTTCAGCCCAGTCCACTCAATCTCTCATAGGACAGCCCTTTCTTCCAGGAGTTAGTCCAGTGAACCTTTGTTGCGCTCACTCTAAGGCAAGTGTATTCGTCCTCAGGCACAGAGACCAAAACTGCACAAAGTAATCCAGGTCTGATCTCATCAATGTCCCATACAATTGTAGTGAGACTTATGTAATCTTGTATTTGAACTCCTTGGCAATAAAGGCCAATGTGCCATTTGCTTGTTGTACCCGCAAGTTAACTTTGTTTCTTGCATGACATCTAAATCCCTCTGTACACTTAATTGTTGGTGTTTCCTCAAATACTTTATCTACTTGCTTCATGCCCATTTACTCAGATTGTCCCTCTGCAAACTCCTCCTCGCAGCTTGTTTCTCCACCTAGCTTTATATTGTCAGCAAAAGTTGATACATTACACACCAAAGTCGGTAGTAGAGATCAATAACTGAAGGCCCAACACCGATGCTTGCCTTATACCCCACTAGGTTACAGCTCTGTCAACCTGAAAATGACCCCTTTGTGTGGCAGTGCTGCTACTGAGGAGAACTGTAACATTATCCTTACCCTATTTGATTGCTGAACACTGTACCTCAGGCTGAACTCAGCACAACGCAGTTTATTTATCAGCACAGTACAGTACAGATTTGAGCACTACGAATGAGCCTGTTTGGAGATCTCCTATCAGGGGCTAAATGCACCAACGCTGCTTTGCTTTGTGCTCCTAAATGCTCTGCAACATGTCCAAACTGCAGAATCCCTGCCTTTTATCCATGTCTCTATCAGATGGTTCTGTTTACGGAATTTTATTGCTTCTACTGATTTGAACCGATCACAGGTATTAATCCCAACAAACTAGAGCATCAAACACTTGGAAATACTTCTGTAGAACTGAAAAATCAATTTCTTCTCCAGCCGTTAACTGGTCTGCTGTGCCTCTCCAGCATAAGTTTCCTTTTTTATAAGGATAGATGTTTCTTATCAGAACAGTTTATTTCTGAGGCTATGAATTACTGCTGGGATATTAGACCAAGCTTCCCCATGCTACTGTACCATCCACTATTGTGACAATATGGAGAATGCCTGTCTAAATGAGGGGGGGTGCAGAGGGATGTTTAGAAAATACTTGGGGCTTTTCTCTACTTGTTCTTTGAGCAGTGATTTGTAGCTTATAAAATGGACAGAGAAAAGGAGTAGCTAAAAAAAAAACCCAGCTTGCAGCCTCAAGATACTCATTCTATCGACGCCTGGAAGTTTGATTGAAGAGACTTTTCCTTCAGATACTTTGGAAAATATTCTGACAAAACCTCATTGTTGTGATTGATTGCCTCAGCAGCAAAAAGCCAATATGTTTACAGTCCATTCTGCTGTGGATCCAGAGATATGCCTCCCTTCTATTGATCCATTCCATTGACCAGGAAATGGTGGATGAGGTTTTTTTCACTCTTGGATTTTTATTTTGCTGATTCTGTTGAGCAGCTGAGTTGAGATCCGCTGATCCCTGCACTTGATAAATGTTCACTTCTTTTCTACTGTGAACACTATCAAAATGTCGCCACACACACAGTTTATTTCTTGTCTAAATGTCACGTGGTATTTGTTTAAGGAACACAGGCAGAGATGAGGTAAGATCCAGGAGGAATCAAATCTCTTTCACCTTGTTATTCCCAGGCCTCCAGTAAAAGGCCAACATGAATGATGTTCAGCTTCTATCGAGTTCCACTTCAGTGCACTTGTCTCTGGCCAGCCACTCTATATTGCTTTACACACATGACCTACTAATTATAATCCTGAATTACATTGAAATCCAAAGGAGCTTGAATTTATTTACAAACCCTGGAGTATTTTAAGCTGATGGATGCTTTTTGCTTTTATAACATTTATCAATGGGCAAAGCATTGTCCATATCGGAGGGATGCTGGTTGTGGTAATATGCCTTTAAGGGGTAGCAGCATGCCATTGTGATATAAGTGTGTTCAGGCAGAGCAAGGGTTACTGTGGGACAGGAGAACAATATTTCTCACAGTACGATGTAGACAGTCCCGTGATCCTAGGCGGTGTGTAGCGGTGTTTGGGAGGAGCCAGTTCCCGTGCAGGGCTGCTTGGAGACGTATATAGTTATGGGTTTCCAAAAAATAGTTTATGTTCAACCACATAAACCTCCAGACCTCTTAGTGAGACACCAAACAACGTTACAACAGCGATGTAGTGGTAATATTACTGAACTAGTAACCCAGAGGCCCAGGTTAATGCTCTGGGGTCTTGGGTTCAAATCCCATCACGGCAGCTGGTGGAATTTAAATTCAATTAATAAATTTGGAATTGAGAAGCAGTCTCAGTAAGGGTGACCATGAAACTATCACTGTAGCAAAAACCCATCTAGTTCACTAGTGTCCTTTAGGGAAGGACATCTGCCATGCTCACCTGGTTTGGACTACATTTGATCCCAGACTCGTCGCAATTTACTTAACTGTCCTCTGAAATGACCTAGCAAGCCACTCAGCTCAAGAGCCAGTGGGGGGTGGGCAAGAAATGATGGCCTTGCCAGGAATGCCCACATCCCATAAAAAACAGAATAATGTACAGTGGTAGCTTAGCGACAGGTAATCACAGCAAAGCCAATCCATTAAATTCAAATTCAAACGTGCTGGGGATTTTCTTTGTACGTGTTTAATTAGCAGCTTTATTTGCATTCTGGATACAGATTCAAATCTTCATTGTCCCTCTCACATTCTGATAGTTTAACTCACCTTGGCATTCTCATTAAGAAGCTATTAGAAACCAGCTAGGTCAATGAAAGTACATCACTGAATCATCACATCAGTTGAACAGACAGAGACCTTACAGCAGTACCCGTTCACTGCTGGCCTCTCCATTTGCACTCTCGCCCGATCCTCCTCTCGCTGTTCCCACCCTGACCTATCGCTGGTCTCTCTGTTACTCGCTCACCCAAACCTGCCATCCTCATTTGCATAGGGTCCAGTTGTTTGAGCATTTCCTACCATTCAGTTAGATCGTCTTAACTCCATCAACCCACCTCACTCTGCAACCCTGAGTAATTTCACTGTCTTGAAATTTTCAATTAACCCCCAAGCCTTAACAACCTTTTTTTCGGGGAGAGTGGCCAGATTTGCTCTCCCTGTAAGTGAAGAAGTGCTTCCCAGTATTTATGTTTTGTTCTCGTTCTTGCTATTTAAACTCCAAATTGCACCACTACCTCCCTCCCATTTACAATCAAATCTGGTGCTATTGGGATGCTTCACTGCATTGAAGGGATATGTAAATGCAAGATGTTCTTGTGGAGTGCAGACAGCTGTGGAGCAGCTCTTGTGGCTGAGCTGGTCACTTGTCTGGTATTTGCCTGGAGATTTTAAATATAGAAAGAAACACACGTTCACAGCAAATAGATCAAAGCAGAGACTTAAAAGTCTTAGGAGTCGGAGTCACAGTCTCAGGAGGGTACAGTCAGCCTTGTTCATCCTCCTGGTAAAGTGGGATAATAAAGACTGGGGAGGGTGAATGAGGAGTCCTGTAAAATAAACGCACATGATACACAGCATCAGATTTAAGTGTTGTTAGGGAAACAAAATCAAGCAGAACAACCATTCAGCATCGCCTGTCAGGCCCACTCTTCCTGAGGTACTGTTTAGTGCTGTGATTACCTTGCCGACTGACAGTAAATTGCTGACTGGCTGGCTTGTTAGATCTGGCTCTGATGCTGTACATTAATCAAAGATGAACCAGTTTCTGTGTAATCTGCCCGAGGCACTGCGTGTTTTACAGGGGCCGTGAGACTGCACCAGGGATGGGTGACCCACAGTGAGGGATCTCTGTCCCTACCTCCCTGCTCAACGTTTCAACAAAATTAACAAAAGGATCCTCAGTCATTTTCAAAGCCTCGCTCTCTCAGTTTCCAGACTCTCTTAGATTCTGCACTGCGATTCCAAACACACTTTCAGTCAGGGACCTGGTCAGATTTTGACACTGCTCATATTTATCATGTGACACATCAGCCCTCCAATATATCAACACTAAACACAAACATCGAAGAGTGCGATAGCCTCCTAACCCCAAGGTGTTGGTTGAGGGAGAAAATCGATCAGGAGAGCAGGAGAAATCCCCAGCTCTTCAAATAGTCTCCCAAGGTCTTTAATGCCCTCCAGTTGGGACAGACAGGGCCTCAGTTTAACTTCTCATTCAAAAGAGAGCACCTCTGACAGTGCTGCACTCCCTCAGCCTAGACTTTGTGCACAAGTCCCCAGAGTGTGGCTTGAACCCACGACCTCCTGACTCAGAGAGAACAGAGTTACCACCGAACTGACCTTTGCATTGAAGCTTTTCACCTGCACAGTCTCAATGCTACCTACAGGCACAGGGGTCCAGCGTGAGGTTCCTGGCGATGCTGAGAGGTGTTTAGGTTCATTGCAGTCTCGTCACAAACAAATATGTTAATCTGTTTTTACCAGTTGTTTATGCCCCAGAGGTTTATGATGGATAATTTTAATTAGCATGCAAATTCTCTAGCAGCAGATTTAAAAATAGGCGTATATCGATGTACAAGCTAATCAACTGAATACATTGTCCTTATCAATGACAATTCTCCCAAAACAATTCGAATTTATCCCTGCATTTCATTTGGCAACTACATCCAGATAGACAGGTATTTGTATTGTACAATAGGGGTTGGGAGAAGATGTCATTTTCTGATTTTCCTAAGTCTAATACATTGGTATTAGTGTGTGTTTAATTGGCACTAATTATTATGCAAATCATCTCATCAATATGCTTGCATAAGTGAAAAAAAGTCCAAACAGATTCCCTGTAAGCCTTAGAATAATTATTGATACACTTTAGCAGATATTTTTTTCAGATGATTAAATAAAGTGAATCATATTGCAGATTTACACTTAATTAACTTTTGAGATTATAATTATATTTCACCCATAACTCGCAACACTTGCCAGAGAGCAAACCTGATGGTGTTCCTCACAGGCATTAATGTTTCTGAAATGGAGCAGGTTGTGGAGGATGGTATCTAATGCCCTGCACACAGGTTTCGTGTTTATCAAACGAGGTAAGGTGAGGGGTTCCACAGGTGTAACCTGAATCAAGATGCTTGGGCGGGTTACATGTAAAATGGTTGGCCCTAACATGGTATTAGTTAACCAGCTCCCTTTGCGTGGAGCTCCAGCGAGCATCAACCCAGTGTCCCAATGAAACTTGGCTTTTACTCAATCTTAGAATCAGAATCTGTCGAAAGAAGCTGGTTTCCTTCCTTCTATAAAAGGTGGTGATGAGCTGCTTTCTTGCTGAATGTATCCAACTTGGTGGCCTGTTGGATTTCTTCAGAGGAGCATTTAAGAGTCAACCACATTGCTGTGGGTCTGGAGTCACATGTAGGCCAGACCAGGTCAGGTTGGCCGATTTCCTTCTCTAAAGGGCACTAGTGAGCCAGGATTTTTTTTTGTAAATGACTATCCGACAACTTTAAAGTCACTTTTACTTGTTACCACTTTTTACAAAATGGAATGGAAACTGCCAGGGTAGGATCTGAGCCCACATTCTCTGAATTATTGGCCAGACCTCTGAATAATTAGCCCAGTGTGTCAAACCACTGGACCCATGCTCCCAGCTCAGGGTTGGTTTGCGAGACCTATGCAAGCATAGAAGTGAAAGGAGTTTCAATGTGGGTGTTGGAAGGTGTCTCTAACCCATGGTTTGTACGTTACAGGCCAGCACTGACCCAGTGCAGGTTTATATCGTGGGACTGATTCCTCACTCCAATATTTGCTACCTGCTGACTCTTGCTTTGCTACCTCTATCCTTCATCCCAGGGGCTGGTGCCTCACTGATATTGAGACCCAGCGGCAGAGGTTATTTTTTCCGAAAGTGTGTTTTATTCATAAAATTTGTAAAGGTACATTATGCAATGTCACATCGGAACTGTTATGTGAAGTGCAATGCAGATCTTTCCATGCATTTCATGAGGTGACTCACTACACTCACCATTCCAAGGTTATATTTACAATGTACAATGGCATTTTATCTCAAACATTATCTGGTACCTTCAGCCCATGGGGTTTGACATGGTTCCCTGACCCTGGAAATGTTCCTATCCAGCTGCTATAGTATAAATTGTGACAATGTCACACACTGTGGGCAAGTTCAGTAAGTGTGTGTGTGTGTGTGTGTGTGTGTGTGTGTGTGTGTGTGTGTCCTCTATACACTACATGCGGCCATAACATCAAACAGAGATATTAAGAACACATGAATAACAAATGGTGAAAGTATCTCCACTTGCAGCTAATGCAATTGCCTAATAATAATATAAAAAACAGTAAAAATGACCAGATAACATACTTTCTTAGGGTCCAAAAAAAGCTGGACAGTAAATTCGTTGGCATCACAAACTCTAGCTAAGGCAGAAATTTGGACTAGGGAAGGTGAAGAATTTGGATTTTAGCAGTGAAGAAAGGCTGGAACGGACCGACCAGGGAGGTGGTCTAAACCCACAGAGTGTATCACCATTGAATACATAAATACAGTTCAGTGCTGACTGATTTGCTAATGATGGCCAGGAGGAGTGAGAAACTGTCAGTGCAGCTAGATTGGAAGAGCATGTTTGCAAGTGTCAACTGTGACCAATTTATGAAATAATCTTGTGTTTTGAAGCAATTAAAAAAAAAAAACACCTAAGCCTTGACTGGTCCATGTTTGGTGAACATATTGTTTGAGATTAGTGATTTCAGGATTTGGAGTCATTTTGACTTTGGTTTGTAACCGGCCTCCTTCATCTCACTGAAGTGTCAACATTTTAAAATCTCAATTTCCTTGAATTTATCCAGACTCAATGCAGCTCATGGCAGTTGAATGGGTTTCACTGTGAACTCATTATATGATAAACTGTGGAGCACCCTGACAGGATGAGTTACTGTAACCCAGTGTGATACGTGGAACAATAGAATGCAATCACCATCAGGCACTTGGCAAATAAAATCATATTCATGGAGTGGCAAAGATAAGGGCAATTTAATTAGTAATAGAGTCGCATTTGTAGATTGAGAAGTTTCAGTACAGGAGGAGGCCATTCTGGCATTTTGAAAGAGTTTGAATGCATAAGAGATTATTGCTACAGGTGAAGATGAAATGAGCTAGAAGAAATGAAGATGACTAGAAGCAGAAAAGGGGGAGGGAGAAGTGGTTTCTTCACACACTGGATTATTAGGATATGAAATCCATGACTTTAAAGAGCCATTTGACAGCGTTCTAAAGAGAAATCAATAACATTTGAAGAACGTGAAAGAATTTGTAGAAGTGGGTGAATAGGTTGGATTTTCACAGCCTCCTCGAATTTCTGTCATTCCGCAGGTACAAGTTTTATTAGTTCAGGGCAGAGGTCACTGGACGTTAAGAGTTGTCAATCTGATTGTTGGGTGAGAAGAGCAATGGAATATGGAAGACAAGTATCCTTGTTCCCTCCATGGCTGAGGTTCAATCCTATAACCAATAATTGGATCAATGTCAACCTTATTGATCATCTCCATCCCAAAATATCAATGGAATTTAAAAAGATGAAGGAAAGCAATCATCGTGTGGCTGTCCCTCAGATCTCATCCAAAAGATTGCTCCTCTGGCAGTATAGCACTTCCTCGGTATTGTTGTTGGGGGTGCCACCCCAAATCATAGATTCCAGTCTCGATAGCTGATCGAATCATCCAAGACAGGGGGATCCGGGGGAGGGGATAGGGTGGGATCAGGCTGTGGGACTACATAGTTGCTGGTAGCGGGTGGGAGTTTGAAAGGGAGAGAGATGTCCAGAAGGATGAAATCCTTCCAGCAGAAACGAGGTTGTTGTGATTTGGATCACCGTCACCCCTTCAGATGGAAGTGGATTCCATCTGAACTTTCAGAAAGTAATTGAAAAGAATTGGAGTGGGCTAATTGGATATGTCTTTCAAAGAGCTGTCGGAGCATGATGGGCCAAATGGCCTCTATGCTGTAAGATTCTGTGATTCTATGTGCAGAATTGTTTGTTTGGCATGCGGGCGCGCGCCTGATACACTCGAGCGTAAAATAGTGCGCGATGACATCGGGCGAGCACCCTGACAGCATCGCGCACTCCCACGATATTTAGGTCAACAGGCGCACGTTAAACTCGGAAGCACGCTCGCCGACGATTAAGAGGGCAATTAAACCTGTTAACAGCACAATTAACTGGGATTTTGCGCCGCCGGTCCAACATTACAGTTGGCGGGCAAGCGAATCGGCCAGGCGGCCTTTGCATTTTCCAGGAAACCTCATCCAAGGACAGGATGAGGTTTCCGACGTTAGCTTTTAAAAAAAAATGTTTGCACAGAATTTTCATCATCCGTACGTTCTGGTGGCCGATGCTTGGGTTTTTTCTCCCGGTTTTAAAATCTTCATTTTTGACATTTAAATTCGTCAGTTCCCTGAAGAAGCTTTCTGCTTTCGGGGAGCTTTCATTCCGCGCTCCCCCACACCCACGGTGACTGCAACACTCACCCTCCTCCTGCCCACAACCCAGGCAGCGCTGATCATATCAGCGCCCGCTTCATACTGGATAACCGTTAATTGGCCAGCCAGCGTGAAATCGCGGTCAGGGACCTGTCACAGTCGGCGGTTCGTTCCTCGACGGCATCTGGGCCCTCCCACCGAGCTGATAATTCAAGCGATGTCTGTGTTTTGTGTTTACAGTGAGGCCATAGTCCAGAAAGAACTCCGGACATCAGGAAGTTAGTGCTCACACTTAACCAAGTGGAACTCCCAATGTTTTAACCTGATACCCACTTTATATACAAAAATCCAAAATGTTAAAGAGTTTTGTAACGGAAATGGGAAGCGACGAAGCCAAATTAGTTTATTTAATATCTTTAATTAAGTAATGCTTCATCAACCTCGGAGAAGGTGAATCCAGTTCCAATCAGGGAAGCAGGGAGCTTGATGAGTTCTGAGACTGATTACCACTTCCCTCGCTCGATTTAAAGCGGAGAAATAGAATGTTGAGTGTTCTTGTTTTCAAAAAAGGGCTTTGGCTAAGGGTCAGGGTTTCGCAAAACATTCCCCCGTGGGAGGGAGGGGATGTCAAACACCCAAACAATGGGTTAGGTTGGACATCTAACCTAAACAATATGTGGCCATCTCTTTTCCCACTTGGATCAAGTTAATTATAAGATCAATTCTCCAATCATCTCGGGCTAGGCTGAGAGGCTGAAAAGACTCAGCTCCCTGTTGGCCAATGTTGACCAATCAGGAATGGGCTTTTACCATTCCTGCAAGCTCAGAGACTTCCACCTTTGAAAACTCGGGGCTGGGGTGGGTGTGGGAGGAGGGATTAACCTCATTATTTTGTGTATTCTGTGGTCTTGCCTTTGGGGGCTGTTCGTCTTGTGGTTCTCAGGAGTGTGAAATAATCAGACTATTTACTGTGTAGTGGGCTCTGTTCCTATGTCAGTTCCTGCCCAGTTACACACAGCCTATCACTGATTGTGACACATGTATTAAAGCAGAAAGGATAAGTGGTTTCACCTAAAGCTGAAAGCATTTGGAAGACAATATTTCACAGGTTTGAATGAAATGTAAGTTTGTCAAAAACACAGAGCTACCCCTGAAAGCTTGTCCTGCTGCAGATGATTTGGAGTTAACACACGGCCTGTGTTTTTGGAAGAGGTTCTCCTCTATGCTGCTCCAGAATTTAACATCGTGTCCATCTGATTTGGATAACATCAGTCTTTTGATCAAACACTAAACCAGGTTTATCCCTGCACCAAGAAACTCTACAACTCAATCCCAAGAACTTCCTAAATTTTTCTTCTATTCAGAGAAAACTCGGGGTCGATCTGGGTCTGATCCGGGTCACCCTGGGTCTGATCCGAGTCACTCTGGAAATGATCCAGGTCTGGTCCGGGTCAGTCTGATTTAATGGCATTTTCATCTGGAAGCAAACCAGCTTTTAATCTGCTGCGGTTGAATGAAACAATAAAATTACCTTGGAAGAATTAGACACCTACATATCCCCCAATAGCCAAGGCAATTGTTGCAAAGGGTAATTCAACACGGACAGAATCTTCTGGGTTGACAGTTGTGATCCTGCCGGGTCTGTCAATATTTGTGGTCCCCACCCACCCCAGCTAACCCTAATGCTGCACAGCCAGGTTATCACACAACGTACAGGCAATTCTTGCAAAGACAATCTCAATAAGTAACTTTAATCGGGCAGTATCCTTACTATAATCAAAGCCACCGCCTAACTGAAGAAGGCAAACTTTGTTTCATTCCATGTTCCGAGGGCTGGAGAGGACATGTAGTAATCCACAAAATATTTAATAAATACAGGAAGAGAGGAAATAGCAGAGATTTGGGAATCAAGTGGGACTAGCTGGACAGACTTTCAAAGATCCAGCAGGTATGATAGGCTGAATGTCCTCCTCCCGTGTTACAAGATTTTATGATTCACAAGAATACCAGAAATTAGGAGCAGGACCTGGACCATTCCGCAACACCACCCCCCTACTCCAAATCTGCTCCGTTATCCAATACGATCATAGCTGATCAACTCCACTTCCCTACATTCTCTCCATTCCCACCCTGTGATTGTGTGTGAGGAATTCCTAGACTCTCGGGCATTGACTTGCACTGATACCCTGTTTACATTTTAGAGATTTCCTCCCTCAGTAATTTAGGGATTACAGGGTTGACTTCCTGAGTCCAGATATAACTCTAGCATTCCCTTCTTACTTCTGACAAACTAACAGGTTGCACTTCCTTTGATTTGGTCTACTACATTCACTGCTCCCAATGAGGTTTCCTCTACATTGGAAAGACCAAACGTAGACTGGGTGACCGCTTTGCAGAACACCTTCAGTCTGTCCGCAAGCATGACCCAGACCTCCCTGTCGCTTGCCATTTCAACACTCCACCCTGCTCTCATGCCCACATGTCTGTCCTTGGCTTGCTGCATTGTTCCAGTGAAGCCCAATGCAAACTGGAGGAACAACACCTCATCTTCCAACTAGGCACTTTACAGCCTTCCGGACTGAATATTGAGTTCAACAACTTCAGACCATGAGCTTTCTCTCCCATCTTTACCCCTTTTTTAATCTGATTATTTTATTCTTTTTTTATTATTTATTTATTTATTTCCCCCCCCCCACCCCGATGGGGCTGCCATTTGTTTCTATGCAGTGTTTTCACAAAGCACTGACCCTTGTTCTGCTCTTAACACATTCTGCTACCTTATCTTTATGTCACTATCAGCACCTCCTTTAGTCTTTAACATTACCATTAACACTCCCTTTGTCTCATATCCATGACATCTTTGTCAAATCTCTCCTGAGCTCCCACCTATCCCTGACCTTCCATTTTGCTCCACCCGCCCCACCCCCTCTTAAACAGTATAAAATCCATCACCTTTCTACATCTCTCTGGGCAACATCTTGAGGTCATCTACGGAAGGGCCCAAGAGCGGGTAGGAAATGGCCTGTCACCCGTGATCGGCCCCCGACTGCAGTTTCATGCCAGCGGGCCAATTAACGCTCGCCCAACATGAAACGTGGCTCATCACTGGTCGGGAAGGGCCAAGCGGGAGGGGTGCGGGTACCTGTTGGTTTAAAAACAGCCCAGGCAGGACCTGGAAGACTGCCATGGAAGAACGTCTCCTCTGCGCCTTCAACATTCAAGTAATGGAGTTGGGTGCGGCTGGAGATGCCAGGCGAGAGAGGGCAGGTCGGGTGGGCACTCGGCCCCCTGCTTTTCGGGTGAGTGCCTCGCCGTCCTCCTGGAGGAGGCAGCTGCCAGGAGGGACACCCTTGTCCCCAGAGAAGGGAGGAGGAGGAGGCCTCCGCACCTCACCAAGAGGGCATGGGAGAAGGTGGCAGTGCTGGTCAGCAGCCATGATGTTGTGCGGCACACCTGGGTCCAGTGCCGCAAGAGGTTCAATGACCTGTTGTGCTCAGGAAGGGTGAGTGCCATGTTGGCATGGGTCAGTGTGCAGAAGTGTTAAGGTGTGGCCTTCCCTCCGTGGGCCTCAGAGGCGCTACAGTCTGAGTGCCAACTGTCAATGACGCCAGAGCTGACCAGGGAAGGTAAGCCCTGGCTGCTTGGACTGAGGGCCTTGCAGCTCGAGGGCCACGATTCGGATGTGCCATGTGAGGTGTAGCTCAGCTGGGGTTGGCCAGGCTGCAATGGCGCTTCAGGTACATAGCGGACTAATCAATGCTCCTCTGTCCTTTCAGGAGAGGACGAGCCACAGTCAAGCAAAGAGGGCACACACAGGCGGAGACCACCCACCCACCACCCCCCCCCACCCCCCCCCCACACCCCCCCCCCCACCGCCCCGCCACCCCCACCCCCCCCCCCAACCCCCCCCCACCACCCCCAACCCCCAACCCCAACCCCCACCCCACCCCCAACTTCCTGCTGTTCAGCAGGTTTGAGCAGGACATCCTTGAGCTGGAGAGATGGCACGCTCCATGTGCAACCGGGAGTGGAGAGACAGGGGTGTCAGAGGAAGGTAAGGGCACAGTGCACAGAGGTGAGAGTTTCAGATTGTGCAACCATTCTAGTGCAGCCTCTTCATTGATGGGAGCCTCAAACCTGGAGAACCCCATTGATCATTGAAAGATGAGGGCACAATGATGCAGATCTCCACTGTCTCACCAGGGTGCCTGTCCTGTACTGTGACAGTTGATGACTTTAACTAATGACATGTCCTTCTTCTCCATTTTAGATTCACCAGCTCACACTCACTGTTTGGACCCCGAAGGACCATCCCTGATGCCGGACGACCACCGGACTTCATTTGCACCTGCGTCGCACCCTCTCTCTGAAGCAGGCACCAGCGCAGATACCAGCATCTCGGTGGGCATTAGATGCTCGGCTAGAATGTCAGTGCATCAGTGAGGGCACTTCCCACTCGCTTGAGGTGCAGGCGGAGGCAGAGAGTGCCCAGGACGCTGGCTGTTGGAGGATGGCTGGAGACCAGGACGATGTTCAGCCGAAGGCTGATGATGAGCCTCTGGTGTCGTCCATTAGGTGGCAGATGCTGGATGTCCAGCAAGATGTGTGGGAGGATCTGGCAGAGATCCATGAGGGTCTGGGTGCCATGGTCTCCATTCAGGAGGAGTCCACGAGGAGCATGAGCACTGCTTTGACCCTCATGGCTGAGAACACTGCCTCCTCCATTGAGAGAGTGGTGACTCTCCTGGGACCTGGGACAGAACCAGGGGTCCCTGGGGATGCACCGGGGGGCATGCAGGCAATGACCTCAGGTGGTCAGTGTCCATATGGGAGATGGATGAGGCACCCAGTATCCCAGCTCGGTGCCCGTCCATCAATGGTGAGCAGGGTGGTCCAGAATGACTTCAGGTTGGCACAGGAGTAGCTTGTCGTCTATGTGGGCTCCTCTCAGGGCGCTCTGGAGGACGGCAGGAGCTCCTCCGTCCCTCTGCCCGTGGCCGTGGCACCCGATGAGGCTGGAATGACTGGGGAGATGCCAGCCCTGGCACTGACCGCTCCGTCCCAGGAGGGGCCAGCACAGGTTCCACTGGCCAGAGGACGACTGCCAAGGTCATTAAGGCCAACAAGACAGCAGGGTCAGCAGCTGCCTCCGATGCCGGTGCCAGTGAGGGGCAAGGGCACCAGAACATAGCACTCGGAAATGTAAATTAAAGGCACCAAGAGCACAAGAGGGACAGGTCACGGGTGATTTTCTGTTCATTTATGTTTGGTTTATCTTTACTGGTCTGGGAATGAAGACCTGAGAAGGTTATGTACATTTTTTTGAGTTGTCAAAATGAGATCAATTTTGTTTTTGTCATAATGACCTGAGTCTGTTTCACCTTTTTCTTCCTGGTGCAGGGTACGCCCGTATGTAATGCTGGACATGGGTGGGGAGTGGACTTTGGAATCAAAGGTAAGAGTCCTTTCAGACACCAAGGATGGAGGCGGCAGCCCTGGCATGAGGTTTAAGCTGATCTTTGGCAGCCTAGCTGAAGGAGCGTTGGATCAGGGTGTCCCTGGTGTCTCTGCCTCCCTGGAGGTTACCGAGGTCTGGCTCTGTCTGTGCCCTCAGCATTCTCCTCACCATGCTCCTCTTCTGACTCACTACTGGATTCATCCTCTGTGGCCTGTGGAGCTGTGTCAAGATCCCCTTTCTCCAGTGGGTCCCCCCTTTGCCAGTACCAGATTGTGGAGAGTGCAGCATGCAACCACTGTCAATGACACCCACTCTGGGTCTTATGGTCCTCTCTACCCCTGCCCTTGTGACTCCTATTGTAACGCTGCTCTGCCCCTGTTCTTGGGTGGCAGAGAGGCACCATGAGCCACCTCTTCAATGGATAGCCCTTGTCACCCAGCAGCCACCCATCCTGTCGGGCTGGAGCACTGAAGAGCCTCAGCACCTGGGAGAGTCTCAGGATGTTAAGCGTCATGGGAGGTGCCAGGGTACCTTGTGCAGACTTGCAGAATTTGCATCCTAAGATCACACACTATCTGCACATTCATGGAGTGGAAGCCCTTCTTGTTGACGAAGGCACCCAGCTGACCTGCTGGTGCCTTGATGGCCACATGTGTGCAGTGTATAGCACCCTGGACACGGGGGAACCCAGCAATCGCTGCAAAACCTCTGCCTCGCTCAGCCTGGCTGGCCTCGTCCGTATGATAAAGAATAAAGGTCAGTAGCTGCCTGAACAGAGCTTCTGTCACCAGCTTGACCCAACTGTGGACAGCTGATTGGGAGACTCCACACAGAACCCCCACTGACCCCTGGAAAGAGCCAGAGGCAGAGAAGTTGAGGGTCACTGTGACCTTCAGAGCCACTGGCATGGGGTGTCCACCCACACAGTTGGAGCTGATCTCAGGCCCAATCGTCTGACAGATGGAGGTCCCTGTCTCCCTGGAGAGGCAGACCCTCCTTTGGCATCGCACCTCAGACATATTGAGGTAGCTGCATCACCGCCTGTAAACCCTGGCAGCGGGATAGTGGTGTCTTCTGCAGCGCCTTCCACCTTGGACTTCCTGTTGGTCCTGCGCCCCTTGTGCCTGAGCCTCTCCTCCCACAGGTCCCTCCCCTGGAGGCTGCCTAGGGACACCTGGCCTCCTCTCCCTTCTGCCCCTCTCTTCCTCGTCAGAGGAGGTGCCACCAGCGGAGACCACAATCCCCATTACTAGGGTAACGGGAGGCTGTCTGATATCTGGAAGGGTCCACATGGTCTGAATCCTCCGGGGGTCTTGGAGACACCAATGAGTCCTGAAATGAAGCCTGGAAATGCTAACAATGAAGCCCCGAACGGAGATGAAGCTGCCAAGCACCAATAAGCAACCAGCAGCAAGTGGTGTAGCAGACTCCCCACTGCTGACACTGGCAATGCTGCCCCTTGATGAGGTATTTTAAGATGTCGCCGACCACCTGCCCTTTTAGCCGGTGCAACCATCACAAAATCGCGCGGCCGACAAAAAAATCGGCGTCAATTTGCTTTTTAATGACCTTAAGTGGCCTCTTAATTAATGGCGGGTGCAGGTCCAACTCCCGCTCGAGCCCACCCACCGGAATATCGCGCGAGTGCCCAGTGACACTGGGATGCTCTCCCAACATCATTGCTCGCTGGTTTACACCCGATTGGATCGGGCACACGCCCGCCCACACACAGGATGTAATCTTCTGCTCTTTAGCTCTGAAGGAGGGTCTTACGGACTCAAAAGGTTAACTCTGTTTTTCTCCCTCCACAGATTCTGCCAGACCTGCTGAGCTTTTCCAGCTTTTTCTGTTTTTATTATTATTATTATTATTATTATTACTATTCCGGACAGGTTGGAGCAGTCTGGATAAAAGTGAGTTTCTTGCTGTGATTTGGTGGGTGGCGGTTTCTGAAAGAGTGGGGCAAGAAATATACAAGTAAACAGGGAGTTAATGGAATGTAGTCCCTTAAGGCTACAAGCGGTCTTAAAATATTCAAAAGAAAGAAGTGGCTGGAAAGTGTGGAGATGTGGGGAGCAGTATAACCCCCATCCACATGTTCAGTGGTGGGTGAGCTGCCAGTACGGCTACGTGAGGACAGGTGTCTTGATTGGCATGTCTGATAGGATTGGCGCTGTCTAGAGCAGAGGCTCCTTCACTTCAGACTCGAGTCTTGTAAATTCTCCCTCCTGCTGCCTTGGCCCATGATGCACCATCTGAAATTGGGTTTCAATGTCGGTAAACATGAGGCCTCGAACTTTCAACCAGAAAAAGGATAAAACAGGGTCATTTCTGCAAATAGCCCATTGACCCAAAGCGATTTGGGCTCCAGGCACATGGGTCATTGAACCAGGACATACAGGTGCAGGAAATTGGCAGGAAAGGAAATGGAATGCTGGCCTTAATATCCCCATTCCACAATCCGTTGGCATCACAGGAATTATACATTGGGAATTTCCCCCAGCTTCTCTGGCTCTGTCGTCATGTGCAATTTTGACCTGACAGTGCACAGAACCAGCCAGGATGTTGCCTAGTTGGTGTCTCTCGGTGTGGTTTTGAGGGAGTGTTACGTTTGTAGGCTGTCCGCTCCAGTTGGATGATGGCAATGTAGAGAAAGCAGGTGACTCAGTCTCCCCACTACACTCATCCCCTGTGACATTTCATATTTCCCCCGCCACTTTTGCAACCCCCCCCCGCCGACCCCCATCAGCTTCTAGTTCTCACCTGTCAGGTATTCCTTGGGTTTGGTGAAAGGGAATTTAATGGACGATTCCTGGACAGAAGCACCTCCTGTTCTACCTGTGTGAAAAGTCCACTTCTCATTCCAGCAAATTCACTGCACGCTTCAGAACAAGCTGTCAGTGTCATTCTCACCCCTCTTACCCAAACAAGCAGACTTGCACAGCCTCTGTCTCTCTCTCTCTCTCTCTCTCGCTCTCATGTTCACATCTTTATTACTCTAAAGTAACAGGGCCACACGTACAGTCACAACAAAAAATTGCTTATGGATTTTTAAAATTTCAATCCATTAACCAAGTGGAGAGTAATTTCCTCAGCTTAAGTGCTTGGATTGACAGGAAAAATTGGGTTCGTGGAGAATTCACCTGTGACCAATAACCATTGAGCTGCAGGGTTACTGGATAGAAACCACTGATGCTGTTTTTTGGATTTTGAATATTTGCACTTACTCCTGGGACAGTGAGAAGTGTGAGAGAGCGTCAGTGTTTACAAGCGGGTCCCCAGGAAGAGAGTGTCGGTCTCTACAGGGGGAGGGAGGTTGTTCCCGCAGTTTCCACACCTCTGTTAAACCAGAGTTCCAGCTTAATTTAGATAATCATTCAACAATAGCTGAGATTTCTTGCTGATGGGGTAACTTGTGGATTAGGATGAGATTGGAGTGAAAATCTAAATTTATCTCTTTTAACAAGTGACAGAAGTAGACAAGCCCAAAGAAATCATTTACAGGGAGAGCACGATGGGGTCGCCAGAATTGTCCCCAATGATGCTGCTGCTGCTGCTCAAAGTGTTAAATCTGAATTCATCAGCCACACATTTTTCTTTGTTGGATTTTTGCGCAGGTGTAAGAAACAATGTGGAGCTAGATTAGTCAAAAATACTGCTGAGCGTCTGCTGAAGAATTCAATATAGCAGCAAGAAAGCTCCAACACATTAAACCTTAGAATAAGAGATTAGATCTCTGACCAAACCGATTGCAATGATCCTCTGTGAAAGCAGCCTCTGAGCTCTGTATATGCTCGAGCATTGACTATATCGAAACAGAGCTTGTTCAATCTTTCAGCCCGAAAATCAAGGGATGTGGGGTTGAGGCAAGAAAATGGAGGTGAGGCATGTAATCAGCTGTGATCTTATTGGATGGTGGAAGCTGGCCTGCTCCTCTTGGTTTTCAGTTCTTACCACCATGTACGTGTTAAGTGAGCCCTTGTATTGTACAGGGATGCAGGCGGTGCACTTAGGGCAATGTCCATGAAAACAAAACAGATGGGAATGAGAAATTGAATCCAAGCCAAGGATGCTCAAGATTGGCTAACCAGGCAGAGGCAGTAATTTGAACAGGGAATTTAAAAAGCCACTTAAGGCAGTACACTTGTTTGTGTGTTTGATTTGTGTACAGTCAATTTTTATGCGACAAATTTAGACAGAAATCAAACTAATTTACTTGAACCAAATTAAGGTTAGAGTTTGTCAGGTTTCGTCTTTGAAAGGAAGCTGCATTATGGTAACCAAGACTCGTTAGTTATCTTCCATTCCGTGCTGTCCCCCATCACCACATCCTTGCTCACTTCTTGCGAATTTGCTCAGGACATCAGCTTTCAAAGTTTTTAATTTCCGTTCGGAATCCCTCTTCAGATATTCTTCCCCCCAAGTCAGCAACGTTCTCCAGTCCTATGTCCTACCATGCTCTCAACTCTTGAAGTCTGCTCTGGGACCTCCCCACTCATTCCATGGTTTCAGCCATGGCTCAGTTGGTTTAACTCTGACTTCGGAATCATAGGTTCAAGTCCCATCCAGAGACATGAACACAAAATCCAGATCGACACTCTCAGTGCTGTACTGAGGGAGTGCTACGCTGTCAGAGGTATTGCCTTTCAATGAGGCATGTCTGCTGCCTTGGGTGGATGTAATTTATTCTATGGTGCTATTTTTAGAAGAGCAGAGCAGTTATCCCCAGTGTCCTGGCCAATACTTTATCCCTCAGTTGACATCATAAAAAGATTATCTAGTCATTATCTCATAGCCTCTTTTGGGATTATACTGTGCACAAATTGGCTGCCATGCTTCCTACATTATAACAGTGACCATACTTCAAAAGTATTTCATTGGCTGTTCTGAGGTTGTGAACAGGGTGATATAAATGCAAGCTTTCTTTCCTGAGAGTTGATGCCAGACATGCACTTCAAAATGTTGGGCCAGAAAATAACAATCGTTTTCAGAGTCTATCACTTATTTTCTGTCCCTGCTTCATGTATTGGCTGCACTGAATGAATGTCCTTCTGAATCGGTTGAAGTTAGTTAACCCATCAATTCTGTCTATCAATTTAATTATTTATTTCAAACTTCTGGGAACCAAAGGAAATAGTCAACAATTTTACATTCTCTGAAAGCTCCAGTGTACTTCCAGATCTCCACATGCTGTGGGACAATAATGAGTGATGTGGCACTCTGGATATACACGTATACCTACACATGACAAGACAGTTCCTAAACTTTGGAATAATATAACATTCGTTTTTCTTTGGCCTAGGCAGACAGAAAAGTATCACCCTGGTGACTGTAATTTCATGACACCCTAGGTGAAGGTTATGCATTACACTGAGAAAGGACTGACCATGTGGATTCACTGGAAGGAGTCCTTGTTAAACTTCATTTATATCTCACGAAAAGAAGCAGAGAGGGCAGCACTTACAGTAAACTGACATCCCCTCTTTAAAAACACTTGTACATTAAAATATTACATGAACATAATTGGGCAGAATTTAATATGACTAAACCAGTATGAGCCATACCTAAAATTTAACAGATGGCCTGCAAATTAGTTACTGTAATCACAAATAAAACACATATGACAAACACTTTGCATAATTTACATGTTTTAAGGTTTTTTTACTTAACACTGGTCTTTAACCAAAAGTATCCTTTGATTAGAAATAATGAAAGGAGCAACTTGCTGCTCCTTCTACCCTACACACTGGCAGTGAGCCCCTCTAGCTCTTTCTCCTTCTGTCTGGGTATCTCCGATTTCCATTAGCTTGACTCTGCTCTCTCAATATTGGTGAGATACAGTTACTCTGGGAGTCCTCAACATTGACTCCAGACCCCACAAAGTCTCATGGCATCAGGTCAAATATGGACAAGGAAACCTCCTGCTGATTACCACTTACCACCCTCCCTCAGCTGTTGAATCAGTGCTTCCTCCATCTTGAACACCACTTGGAGGAAACACTGAGGGTGGTAAGGGCGCAAAATGTAGCCTGGGTGGGGGTGCTTCAATGCCCATCATCAAGAGTGGCTTGGTGATACACTACTGACTGAGCTGCCTGAGTCCTAAAGGACATAGCTGCTAGGCTGGGTCTGCGGCAGGTGGTGAGAGAACCAACAAGAGGGAAAAACATACTTGACTTCATCCTCACCAACCTGCCTGTCACAGATGTATCTGTCCATGACAGTATCAGTAGGAGTGACCGCTGCACAATCCTTGTGGAGACGAAGTCCTGCCTTCACATTGAGATACCCTCCATTGCGTTGTGTGGGGCTAGCACCGTGCTAAATGGGATAGATTTCAAACAGATCCAGCAAACTTGAGACTGGGCGTCCATGAGGCGCTGTGGGCCATCAGCAGCAGCAGAATTGTACTCGAACACATTCTGTAACCTCACGGCCCAGTTTTAAGTTATCAGGTTCACTCTGTCCAGCTAACGTGAGCTGTGCCCTTGATATTAACACGTTAGTTGATGCTTGAAACAATATAGACAGAGAGACTGATCAGCTGAACAAACATTAGTCACTTATTGGAACGAAGAACAGAGCAGTAACCCAATGCGTGCTTCTTCAATCACCTCCAGCTCTAGACTTCCTGTTACCCAAGTAGCCTGTGCTGTGTAGTGACAGTCACATGGTCAGTTAACTACATTCTCTTAAAGATAAACAGCACTTCACTTTACCACACCCGGCATATCCCCAACTCTTACCATTAACATTAAAACAGGGGTTCAACCCGGGCTCAATGAAGAGTGCAGGAGGGCATGCCAGGAGCAGCACCAGGCATACCTAATAATGAGGTGCCAACCTGGTGAAGCTACAACACAGGACTATTTGTGTACCAAACAGCATAGGCAGCAAGTGATAGACAGAACTAAGCAATCCCACAACCAACAGATCAGATCTAAGCTCTGCAGTGCTGCCACATCCAGTCGTGAATGGTGATGGACAGGTAAACAAATCACTGGAGGAGGAGGCTCCATAAATATCCCCATTCTCAATGATGTGGGAGCCCAGCACATCAGTGCAAAAGGTAAGGCCAGTCTTCAGCCAATTCAATTCACTCTACATGATATCAAGAAATGGCTGAAGGCACTGGGTACAGCAAAGGCTATGGACCCTGACAATATTCCAGTGATGGTAATGAAGACTTGTGCTCCAGAACTTGCTGCGTCTCATTACAGCCTTGGTTCAAACATGGACAAAAGAGCTGAACTCCAGAAGTGGGTATGAGTGACTGACCTTGACATCAAGGCAGCATTTGACCGGGTGTAGCATCAAGGAATCCTAGCAAAATTGGAGTCAATGGGGATCGGGGGAAAAATCACTGCTGGTTGGAGTCATACCTAGCACAAAGGAAGATAATTGTCATCGTTGGAGGTCAATCACCTCAATCCCAGGATATTACTGCAGGAGTTCCTCAGGATAGAAACATAGAAACTAGGAGCAGGAGTATGCCATTCAGCCCTTTGAGCCTGCTCAGCCATTCAATATGATCATGGCTGATCCTCTATCTCAATGCTTTATTCCCACTTTCTGTCTATACCCCTTGATGCCCCTAATATCCAAAAAAATTATCAATTTCTTTCTTGAATATACTCAGTGACCTGGCCTCCACAGCCTCCTGTGGTCGAGAATTCCACAGGTTGACCACCCTTTGAGTGAAGACACTTTTCCTCATTTCAGTCCTAAATGGCCTGCCCCGTCTGTTGAGACCGTGGTCCCCGATTCTAGACTCACAAAAAGGGGAAACATCCTCCCTGCATCTAGTCAGTCAAGCCGTGTTAGAATTTTATATGTTTCAATCAGATCCCTTCTCATCCTTCCTAAACTCTAGTGAATATGGGCCCAGTCAACCCAATCTCTCCTCATACAACAATCCTGCCATCCCCAGTATCAGCCTAGTGAACCTTCGCTGCACTCCCTCCATGACAAGTATATCCTTTCTTAGGTAGGGAGACCAAAACTGCACACAATACACCAGGTGTGGTCTCACCAAAGCTCTTTATAACTGCAGTAAGACATCCCTACTTCTGAACTCAAATCCTCTTGCAATGAAGGCCAACATACCATTTGCCTTCCTAATTGCTTGCTGCACCTGCCTATTTACTTTCATTGACTGGTGGACAAGGACACCCAGATCCCTTTATCCTTGACCCAACCATCTTCAGATGCTTCATCAATGACATTCCCTCCATCAAAAGGTCAGAAGTGGGGATGTTTGCGGATGATGTTCACTATCAATTGCGACCCCTCAGATACTGAAGCAGCCCTTGTCCAAATGCAGCAAGACCTGGACAAAATACAAGAGAGAATCTAATCATCTCACCTTGACATTTAATGACATCACCATTACTGAATCCTCCATTATCAATATCCTGGGGGTTACCATTGGCCAGAAGCTGAATTAAACCAGCTAGATAAATACTGTGGCTTCAAGAGCAGGTCAGAGGCTAGGAATCCTGCAGTGAGTAACTCACCTCCTGACTCCCGAAAGCCTGTCTACCATTTACACAGCTCAAGTCAGGAGTGTGACGGAATACTCCCCACTTGCCTGGATGAGTGCAGCTCCCACAACATTCAAGAACTCAACACCATCCAGGACAAAATAGCCCGCTTGGTTGGCACCCCATCCACAAACATTCACTCCCTCCACCACTGATGCACAGTAGCAGCAGTGTGTACCATCTACAAGATGCACTGCAGGGACTCACCAAGGCTCCCACGACAGCACCTTCCAAACTCATGACCGCTACCATCTAGAAGGACAAGGGCAGCAGACACATGGGGAACACCACCACCAATCTACTCACTGTTGGAAATATATCACTGTTCTTTCACTGTCACTGGGTCAAAATCCTGGAATTCCTTCCCTAACTCCACAGTGAGTGTACCTATACTACAGGAACTGCAGCGGTTCAAGAAGGCAGCTCACCACCAGCTTCTCAAGGGCAACCTGGGATGGGTAATAAATGCTGGCCTCGCCAGCAACGCCCAAATCCCATGAAAGAATTTTAAAAATTTTGGCTCAATTTAACTGTATTTTCTTAAACCAATTCCTTCCCAGGGAGACTTTATTCCCTCCTACCACAACCAATGGCAAGTAATAGGCTGCATCATTATATTCCACTCTAACACTAACTTCACCTAGCAATAGATTATTGTTATTGGAATTTCATTATTTTGCATTAGAGAATGTGATTTCGGGACTTCTTGTGCTCTCCTTCCAACAAACTCTAATGCAGCTGGATCAAAGATGAAGGTAAGTTGTGAATCTCCAACTTTCGTTTTTATTGTGGCTGTTGGAATTATATCTTTGGCCCTTTTACTTTCATCTTCCAAGTGCTGTTTTTCTTGCTTTTTGAGTACAACTCTTGATCTTCCTGCTCGATAGCATCAACTTCGATTTCCACAACTATGATATGGACGTATTTCCAGACTCCCAAACTAGCTTTAGATTGACCACGACCTTGACCTGGTGCATTGCTGTGACCTGGAGCTTTACCATGGCCAAGAACTTACTGTTTCCTCAACTCCTGCGTGCCTTCTGAATATGATCAATTTTCCCACAGACGTAGCACTTTGACTGGAAATGAGGACATTGAGATGGATGGTGGTTACCATGGCAAAAGTAGCATCTACGTTTCTGACTCTGAGACTGTGACCCTGGCTGCTGGGGCCTGGGTCTTGCTGAAATCCGGCGGATCTTTTCTGCCGGCTCAGGAAGGAATTTGCATCTATCTCGTTCTGCGCTTTCCATGGATGTGGCCACATCACAAGGGCTTCTTCGATGACGGCTTATTGTCTTTGCTGGCCTGGGTTTTATTGTTCTTTAGGCCTCCCATGAACATGTTTCTAAGGTCAGTTTCTATGTTTGCGCCATACCCACTGTGACGAGAGTTTCTTTAATTTGAGAATATAATCTGCAACAGTCTCACTTGGCAACAGCTTCCTTCGATGGAACGTAACTCACTTTGCAATTTCATTCTCAGTCGTGCCATAATATGAGTCGAGAATCTCATTAATTTCATAGCACTGGGGTCTCATGGGAAACATTAGGTAGACCCTGACTCAAAAGCATCTGGTCCCATCATGGTGAGGAAAACATTTACCCATATCTCCTAGTTTATTTGTTTTCAGCCAATATTTAACGTTCGTTCATAATTACATTAATCTTTCTTGTTCAAGGTTGAATTTCCCCATTGTCCCCAAATATGTCTTCACGTCATTTTGATTCTATTCATACTGTGCTGACTCAGAATTGTTCATGGACGTGACATGCACACATGAAGAATTGTTCATGAACGTGATATGTACATATGAAGAATTGTTCGTGAACACGATATGTACACATGAAGAATTGTTCATGGACGTGATATGTACACATGATGAATTGTTCATGGGCGTGATATGTACACATGAAGAATTGTTCATGGGTGTGATATGTACACATGAAGAATTGTTCATGGGCGTGATATGTATACATGAATTGTTCATGAACATGATATGTACACATGAAGATTTGTTCATGGGCGTGATATGTACACATGAATTGTTCATGAACATTATATGTACACATGAAGAATTGTTCATGAACGTGATATGTATACATGAAGAATTGTTCATGGGCGTGATATGTACACATGAAGAATTGTTCATGAACGTGATATGTACACATGAAGAATTGTTCATGGGCGTGACATGTACACATGAAGAATTGTTCATGAACGTGACATGTACACATGAAGAATTGTTCATGAACACGACATGTACACATGAAGAAACAATCTTTCAAATTGCTCAAACGTCAGATTTTAAAGTTCCAAAAGCGCCATCATGTTCTTCAGTCTTAATTTCTCTAAAATGTAAAAAGAAATTCCATCACCAGCCTTAGGGCAATACACAACAGAAAAATGGCACTGAGAGAAGACACGCCATGTGGACTCAGTGTTAACAGCCATTATCGAACTAAACTCGTTGACACGTATTCCCAACAGAAACAGGGAGGACACCTCTGGCAATACACTACAACAGTACTATCACCTATGGCATTGTTACCAAAGAAAGATTTATGGGAGTTATATAATCATAGAGGCTTAGCACAATAGGAGGCCATTCAGTCCATTTGTGCCTGTGCTGGCTCAATGAAAGAACTATTTGATTAGTCCCACCCCTCTGCCCTTTCCCCTACAGGGTCTGCAAATATTTCCCCTTGACATATTTATCCAACTTGTCCAATTCCCTTTTCAGAATGATGATTAAATCCAGGTTGGAAATGGAGCATGTGCCACAGTTGGGAGGAAATTGGGGACAGTGGGTGTGGGTGGGGATGGTGGGTGTGGGTGGGGACAGTGGGTGTGGGTGGGGACAGGGGGTGTGAGTGGGGACAGGGGGTGTGGGTGGGGACGGTGGGTGTGGGTGGGGACAGTGGGTGTGGGTGGGGACAGTGGGTGTGGGTGGGGACAGGGGGTGTGAGTGGGGACAGGGGGTGTGGGTGGGGACGGTGGGTGTGGGTGGGGACAGTGGGTGTGGGTGGGGACAGTGGGTGTGAGTGGGGACAGTGGGTGTGGGTGGGGACAGTGGGTGTGGGTGGGGACTGTGGGTGTGGGTGGGGACAATGGGTGTGGGTGGGGACGGTGGGTGTGAGTGGGGACAGTGGGTGTGAGTGGGGACGGTGGGTGTGGGTGGGGACAGTGGGTGGGGACAGTGGGTGTGGGTGGGGACTGGGTGTGGGTGGGGACAGTGGGTGGGGACAGTGGGTGTGGGTGGGGACAGGGGGTGTGAGTGGGGACAGTGGGTGTGGGTGGGGACAGTGGGTGTGAGTGGGGACAGTGGGTGTGGGTGGGGACAGGGGGTGTGGGTGGGGACAGTGGGTGGGGACAGTGAGTGTGGGTGGGGACAGGGGGTGTGAGTGGGGACAGTGGGTGTGGGTGGGGACAGGGGGTGTGAGTGGGGACAGTGGGTGTGGGTGGGGATGGTGGGTGTGAGTGGGGACAGTGGGTGTGGGTGGGGACAGGGGATGTGAGTCGGGACAGGGGGTGTGAGTGGGTGTGGGTGGGGACAGTGGGTGTGAGTGGGGACAGGGGGTGTGGGTGGGGACAGTGGGTGTGAGTGGGGACAGTGGGTGTGGGTGGGGACAGTGGGTGTGGGTGGGGACAGGGGGTGTGGGTGGGGACAGTGGGTGTGGGTGGGGACAGTGGGTGTGTGTGGGGACAGGGGGTGTGGGTGGGGACAGGAGGTGTGAGTGGGGACAGGAGGTGTGAGTGGGGACAGTGGGTGTGAGTGGGGACAGGGGGTGTGGGTGGGGACAGTGGGGGCAGGGGGTGTGGGTGGGGACAGTGGGTGTGGGTGGGGACAGTGGGGACGGGGGGTGTGGGTGGGGACGGGGGTGTGGGTGGGGACAGTGGGTGTGGGTGGGGACAGTGGGAGTTGGTGGGGACAGGGGGTGTGGGTGGGGACAGTGGGAGTTGGTGGGGACAGTGGGTGTGGGTGGGGACAGGGGGTGTGGGTGGGGACAGGGGGTGTGGGTGGGGACAGTGGGTGTGGGTGGGGACAGGGGGGTGTGGGTGGGGACAGTGGATGTGGGTGGGGACAGGGGGTGTGGGTGGGGACAGGAGGTGTGAGTGGGGACAGTGGGTGTGAGTGGGGACAGGGGGTGTGGGTGGGGACAGTGGGGGCAGGGGGTGTGGGTGGGGACAGTGGGTGTGGGTGGGGACAGTGGGGACGGGGGGTGTGGGTGGGGACGGGGGTGTGGGTGGGGACAGGGGGTGTGGGTGGGGACAGTGGGAGTTGGTGGGGAAAGGGGGTGTGGGTGGGGACAGTGGGAGTTGGTGGGGACAGGGGGTGTGGATGGGGACAGTGGGTGTGGGTGGGGACAGGGGGTGTGGGTGGGGACAGGGGGTGTGGGTGGGGACAGTGGGTGTGGGTGGGGACAGTGGGGGCAGGGGGTGTGGGTGGGGACAGGGGGTGTGAGTGGGGACAGGGGGTGTGGGTGGGGACAGTGGAGGCAGTAGGCAGGGCATGGGGGCAGTGGATAGAGTGGGCAGTTCAGTTTGTTTAATTGTGAAGTTTTAAAGTACTTGAACAGAACAGAATATCATTAATGTAAAAATTCAATACTCTACATGCTCTGCCTCAGGAATTTCACAACTTGTGGCTTCAGGCTGTGATAATTCTCATCCAGATGAATCAAGAAATATTGGTTCAAAACAGGTGTTAGACAGCTGGCTGTTCCAACGTTGTCCATATTTAGATTGAAGTTGTTGGTTACAGCATGTTGTTCTGATAAGGTTAACAGTGATTGTAATCTCACTCTATCACCCAGTGTTCTCTCCGGACGAGCAGAAAGATACTGCTCTCAAATGAATGGTCGAGTGTTTAAAGTTGCATTCTCGGACAGCCATTTCCCCACGATTGTAATCTGGCAGATCACCTCAGCTGCTGATGCCTTTTCACAAAGACCCAGTCCACTCTAATGTTTTTCAAGGAATGTTTTCACTAAATTGAAGTGACTGTGTTGTCAATTGGGTCAAGGTTGTGCTTTAATGACAGTTCTCAGGATGGAAAGTCACTTGCTACAGACAACAGCTTCAGTCACAATCGCTCCCAGGTCAGCAGAGGGCAATTGAGGATCCAAGTCAGGCTGCAACTGATCTCCCAAATATTCTACCTTAATCTCAGACTCTGAGAAGAAGCATCTACATTATCGACACTGACACTGACACTTTGCTCCCATCAGCTATCCTGGCGGCTTGTGAGTGGCACTGTCAAACTGACACCCATTCAGTCCGATTCTGAATAGTTTGTGCTGTGCATTCAATGAAGTCCAGGCTGAAGGTGACCCCGAGTCTGTGTTGAGTCAGTGCACAGGAGAATCCTGTTTGCATAATTTAGTGAATTATTTTTCATTGTGTTGAGTTTTCTCCGGTGTTTAACTGACTCCAGAGATCACGTTGACCTTTTTAAATGGAATGTTCTCATTCCCTTCAATCATATTTACTTATTTATTCAATCATAGATATTCATTTTTGTGGCATTTTGCAAATGATCAAGAATTGGTGAAGTCAATATGGGGAAGTTTCTAAATGCACCTTCTGAAAACACACTTTCCCCAGGTAGTGGGCAGGGCCTCCCTGTGGAGTTCAGTCTTTGCCAAATTGCTCACAGACTTTCCACTGTTATTTGGGGCTGAATTTTGCAGTCGGTGAGCAGGGGGCGGGGCCCACTCGTCAACACGTAAAATGACGCGTGGTGATGTCGGGCGGAACCCCCGATGTCATCCCGCCCCATTTAAATTTTCAGGAAGGCGAGGACACAGCAAAATCAGCTGTGGGCCCGTCGACCTGTCAATGGCCAATTGAAGCCATTGACAGGATCAGTTAAACAATTAAAGGACCCGCCCGTCCAATCTAAAGGCTGCCGGGCAGGACAGGAGCTCTGGCGGCAAATAGGAAAAATATGAAACCTCATCCACTGGCGGGATGTGGTCTCTTGTAAGGATTTAAGAAGTTAATTAAACTTATAATGTAAATTATGAACATGTCCCATCTCGTGTGACACTGTCACATGAGGGGGACATGTTAGGGAATTTTTTTATTTTTCTATTTTTTAATGTTCGAACAACTTTCAGCGATCTCCCTGAGGCCGCACCTAGCCTCAGGGAGATGTGCGCTCTTTCGTGTGCATGCGGGAAAGAGCGCACTCTCACTTTTGGGGAATACCGTGTCCCCCCCCAGCACAGGGAGTGCATAGCGCTTCCTGCCGGGTGTCATGCTGGGTGGGCCTTAATTGGCCACCCACATAAAATGGTGGCAGGGCCCGCTTCTCCGGTGGGGATCGGCTCCTTGCCCACCGGAGATTGGGTCAGGCCCGCCAGAAAATTCTGCCCTTGGTGTCGGAGCAGGTTTTGAGTTTTTAAGTTCACAAGGCGTCGGTTGTGGTCCAGTTTGTAGCCCACTTGAAGGTCAAGAATTCAGGTCTCACTCCAGAGACTTGAATCCATAATCTGCAGTGCTGAGGGAGTGCTGCATTGTCTGTGGTGTCACCTTCTGGTTGCTCTTGCAGCCCCTAGGCTGGCAGTAACAGAGCCCATGGCACATTCTTATGAAGGGGAGTTTTCCCTGGTGTCCTGGTTAATATTCATAGTTAGAACAGGTGATTGGATCATTCTTTCTATATGGGAGCTTGCCATGACTGCCATGTTTTCACACTACAACAGTGACAATATTTAAAGGACCTCATTTGGCTGTGAGCATTTTGGAATATCTTTGTGAAGGGTGCTATAGCAATGCAGTTCCACATTACCACTTGGCAGCTGCCCAGAGTGAATCCCGGACCTTGTTCGGAAGCTGTAGTCGAGGTAGCTGAGGGAGTTGGTACGCTTGTAATGGCTATTGGTGGACAGTCTATCACCAGAAATTGAGACAGAGAGGTCAAGGAAGGGAAGGCCTCCCTCCCAAAAACATGATAGGGTCCCCCTTGTCTTCACTTATCACCCCACCAGCCTCCGCATTCAAAGGATCATCCTCCGCCATTTCCACCAACTCCAGCATGATGCCACCACCAATCACATCTTCCCCTCACCCCCCCCCCCCAGCGGTATTCCGTAGGGATCATTCCCTCCGGGACACCCTGGTCCACTCCTCCATCAGCCCCTACTCCTCAACCCCCACCTATGGCACCACCCCATGCCCACGCAAAAGATGCACCAGCTGCCCCTTCACTTCCTCTCTCCTCACCGTCCAAGGGCCCAAACACTCCTGTTAAGTGAAGCAGCATTTCACTTGCATTTCCCCCAACTTCATCTACTGTATTTGTTGCTCCCAATGCAGTCTCCTCTACATTGGAAAGACCAAACGCAGACTGGGCGACTGCTTTGCAGAACACCTGCGGTCTGTCCGCAAGAAAGACCCAAACCTCCCTGTCGCTTGCCATTTTAACACTCCACCCTGCTCTCTTGCTCACATGTCTGTCCTTGGCTTGCTGCATTGTTCCAGTGAAGCTCAACACAAACTGGAGGAACAGCACCTCATCTTCCGACTAGGCACTTTACAGCCTTCCGGACTGAATATTGAATTCAACAACTTTAGATCTTGAACTCCCTCCTTCATTCTCACCCCCTTTCCGTTTCGTCTCCCTCTCTTTTGTTTTTCCAATAATTTATATGGATTTTCCTTTTCCCACCTATTTCCATTATTTTTAAATCTATACCTTTTACGCCCCGTTAGTCTTATTCCGCCCCAGCCCCACTAGAGCTGTACCTTGTGTGTCCTGCCATCCATTCTTAATTAGCACATTCGTTTAGATAATATCACCACCTTCAACACCTCTTTGTTCTTTTGTCTGTGACATCTTTTGATTATCTGCTCCTATCACTGCTTGCTTGTCCCTACAACCACACCCCCCCCCCAACCCCTGACCTTAAACCAGCTTATATTTCACCCCTCTCCTAATTTCACTCAGTTCTGTTGAAGGGTCATGAGGACTTGAAACGTCAACTCTTTTCTTCTCCGCCAATGCTGCCAGACCTGCTGAGTTTTTCCAGGTAATTCTGTTTTTGTTTTGGATTTCCAGCATCCGCAGTTTTTTGTTTTTATCTCTGCTATAAAGGAGCATTCAGGGGCCTCGCTGTCTGTCTGAATATTCGAGTCGAGGCAGCTTCTAGGCAAAGGGTGGTGTCCTTATTAATGAAGGGCTGAGCTTTTGTGCTGATATTGTAAATGTATCACATCACTCAACTTGTGTCCATATTTCAGCCACTAAACTGCTGCAATAATTCATAATCATCGTTTGGTTTAAAAAAAAGGACAAAATTAATGTATTTTGGGATCTTTGCCATGGATATGGGGTGACATTGAGCTGAGAGATTTATCTGAAAATGTCTCACTCCCCAGAGTGTGAGAATTAACTGGCATTTGTTAGTTTTGGCCACAAGCCATTTAGCAGCGAGAGTGTGACAGGATTGAGGGCAGGCCTAGAGTAATGGTCACAGCACATTGCAATGTATTAAATGTAGGACATTTAATAATGAAGAAATCCTTTTTACACCGTGTGTGATTTATTCCTTGCAAGTTCTCAGGTTCCTCTGTCTATGCCACTCAGTACATGTGTTTCTGTGAATATTTGGCTCTGATTGTTACCCTGGTTGGGGGGAGGTGGCAGGAAAGAGAGATTTTAACAGTGGGAAGAACGAGACCCCCAGAGCTTCAGCAAAATGTCGCAGCAGGAATTGCTATTGTTGGGGGTGGGGAGCAGTCCTTCTCAGCCCACAAACATTGCTGGGAACAGAATTCCCTCCTGGATTCAGCTCCTGCTAAGACCACCTGGTGGCAGGTTCTGCTGGAGATGCTGCTCCAATTTAGAGACTAGCCCACCACTACCTGTGACCAGATTGGGGGTTAACCCCTTGGGTGTTGGGTTCGACCAGCAAGACTCCCTCAAAATACTGGGAAAACTGGTACTAAATTCCTGCCTCTCCTGCTCGTCTCTTAATGGGATAATCCCAATGTTAAAATAGTGTAGAGCGGGGAGCTTGGTGCAAATCTCTTGAACATTCTGATGAGAACATGAGTGATTGAAATCCAACAGCACCAGTCTCGAGTAGATGGGCTGAATGGCCTGTTTGTGTTTTCTGTAATTCTTATCATGTAAAAATAGAGGAGTAGGGCAGACAGCAACATAGCTCACTGAGAGCACAAAGCCTTACTCAACAGGGCAATGTCTGCATAAAGGATTTCATTCTGACTATGTGATTTTCAAGATACTGAACCAAGCCAATCACAGGATATTGAAAGTGGGATTAGGTGAGCCAGCTGCTGGCAAAGCTGATGAAAGTTCACGAAGCTGAAACACTAACTCTCTGTTTCTCTCCCCACAGATGCTGCCAGTGCTGTTGGCTGTTTCCAACATGGTGCTTTTTTAATCATCAGCAAAATATAATAATTTTCATAATGTTATTGGAATTTATTGTAAGATAGGAATACAGGGGTCTGGTAGCGTGTGTCTCTGTGTGGGACTTAATTGAATTAAAGACAGCTGGTCTGAAGTCTTTGATGTATCAAAAGAGAAGCTAGGTTTGAAATATTAAATAGGTAAACGTGGCTGAAGTTTTGGAATATGAGGTGCAAAGGGAAAATTAGAATTTTTTGATAAACCAGCGTAATTTGAATTTCAAAAGATGTGGTGTAATGTTGGCTTTAGCCAGAAGAAGCCAAACAGTGTACTTATTTTTCCTAAAGCTTACTGATAAAATTGGTACTATGGAAATTTTTATTATTAGAAAAGTAGGGTTGAAAAGACATGGTGGGACACTGGGATTTACATTAAAAAGGGGGAAACCTGTATAAAGGAGATGAGGTTATGTGTAAGAGGAAGGCATTCTAAGATCTAACATGAAAAGCCTCCAGACACTAAGCATCGAGTTGCTGTCTACACAAACTGAAGTGAAGAAAACCCACTTTGAATTCAGCTGTTCAGTGTATCATGTTACTTTTCCTGGATCTTTTAAAATCTGTGTTTTACTGTTGCTTTAATGGAGGTGTAACTGGGAGCTAGATTAACTAGGGGAGCTAGGAGTTACCAAAGGTAATTTGTAAATCTATGTATGTGCTTAAAGTCATTTTTTATTAATAAACGTTTAATTTAGTTTTGTAAGAAATCTGTAAGACTCAGTGGTCTTATTATTACCAAATCCAAGGCACGCATCTCGAAATAAATGCAAATTGTAACATAGTTGTGGCAGTTGTTTCGAGTTTCCCTCTGGGATTCATTGCCTAATTGGTGTTAGCCCCACAGCCACTGAATATAATTTTGTATCTTTCTGTGGTGAGATCTCAATTTGCAACATCGGGCTTGGTTGAGTAGCGGAACACCAGCGAGCAACGTGCACACCAGAGAAGAGCTCAGCATTTACCATCCACTGTGTCTTGACGTTTATATACATGCTATATGTATGTATATGTGGCTCTGCACGTGCTCAGTTTATGTACAACTGTCTGTACCAGTTTGGGAGATATTACCGGTTGGTTTTTGTTGACCTGGGGACAGGAGATTTGGGTTTTAAAACCTCTCTCTCTCTGCAGCAATGAGTTTCATGGTCACATTGGGGAGATTGTTTGCCCTGTTATTTTGCTGTGAGTCGAGCATGTACAGCATTGTAAGCAGTTCCGTGCGATAACTCCTGCACATGCTGCTGATAGGAACAGCCTGAGTACCGTGTGTGTCCTATTTATTGGGTTACTTTGCTTTAGTGGACCAGGAACCACTAAAGGAATAGAAGAATTATGTTCAATCTGCATAAAACACACCATCAGCTCTGGTCATAGGACTGTGTACATTGGAGGTCATGTGAAATGTGAAAAAGAATGGGAGTAGACAGGGGAAAATTGACTGGCGGTTCGGAATCCACTGCCAGAAAGAATGGGATAGGTGGAAACACTGGATGGGTTGTTAAAAGTACTAGAACAGGAATTGAAATGCTAAAGGATAGAAGTGCGCAGAATGATAATGGTGAGAGGAGACACACAAACACAAACAACATTTGCATTCTGCAGTTTTGTGCTCCGCCTCCTCCAAGGCCTTAATCCTGGGCCTCTTCACAACACTGCCACTCTGTTGCTGGGCAGATTAAGCAACTCCAGAGAAACATTACAACTAAAATGATAACTTATTCACATTCGCAAAGGCTGTTATTTAAGGGATGATAATGCACTTAAAAATCAATAAAAACGCATTTCAGCTGAAAGGGAAAGGGTATTAACATAATCAACGGTTCAGAAACAGAATCATATTAGAAATCTTTTAATTAACTGGCCAACTGAACAGATTCCTTCAAGATGCGTGTCAGAATCTAAATGTCAAATCATAATTGCTCCACAATTCCAGCCAAGTCCTTTGTGAAAACTCATTTAAAAATACATATGAATATATTTTCTTTGAGCTGCTGTGCTTACAACTGCCAATATCCTCTTAATCGAGGAGACAAAAAGTGATTTTTCTGTTGTTATGTCGCATATCAGGCCCACCCCCACAGACAAATCCATTCCCCCTGCAGGGAAAGTTGGAACATATGGTAGCCATTCTGTGCAGAGCAAGATCCCACAAGACGTACGACAGCTCTACTTGTTTTGAAAGGGAAAGTTGGTTCAGAAAGTGCGTCAACCCTCCTCTCGTGTGCGCATCGCTTGCTGGTGCTCAGGACATTTCTGCTACTCAACCAATCCTGATGTTGCAAATTGAAATCCCACCACAGAAAGATACAAAATGATATTCAGTGGCTGTGGGCTAACACCAACTCCTGCCAACTGTGTCAGACATCCCCTGAAGGAGGGAACTTGTATGGCTTTCTCCACCCCAATTCAATCTGCTCTACATGTGGCCCAGTTCCATATTTGGGAACTGTTTGAATTTGAGCTATTGGTTCAGAGATGACATCAGGCAGAATTCTCACTGTCCTTCAGAACTGTGCCATGGGGTTTTACCTGTGAGAGGACCTCAGTTAACGCATCAGCTGAAAGACTGACCTCAGAGTGCAGCACTCCCACAGGAGCATTAGTCTGGCTTGGAGAGCTGATTCCATAATCAGGCACACACCGTGGGGAGCTGTACGCACAACCCCATTCCCTCCAAGGTGAGTCACTGGGGCTGCCTGATGTGTGAAAAGAGATGACTCTAACCAATAATTCACAGATAACGCTGCACTTGTGATCTTATAAATCACTGGCAGTTCAGGATGCAAACAGGCAAGAATCATTCTAGAAATTAAATGATCAAATTCCAAAGTGAGAGCATTGAAACAACCTCAATGCTGAAAACAAAATTAAACAAGATCTTAAGACAATGGAATGTTGGTTAAACAAGGAACAGAAAACAAGAACATATAAAAATGCAAAATTATCAAATGAGCCTTTTGCAATGATCTCATTGACACAGGAGAACATGTGTGGAGCCCATTGCTGCAATTTCACTTTAAAAAATATGTAAACCATGCAGACGTGTTATTGCAGAACCAGAATTCAAAGCACTATGTGACCAGCAGGCCTGTTGTTGTGTTGGCAGTTGTTGTTGAGCTTTCCTGTAACGTGTATACATATTAGTTCTTCTCTTCAAATAAATAGAAACCATTTCCAGTTTACCAATCCTGAGTGTGTGATTGGTGAGTTTGCCTAATGAGGCCAGAAATGCAACATGGTGGCTGCGTTGTGAGTGTGAAGACCACAGGCGGAGGCGCAGACAGGAGTCGGTGCAACACAGGTTGCCTGCAGCAAAGGCCCTGGGGCAGAGTCTGTCTCCCTACATTACCTTCCAGGCCCTCGAGTACCTCATTTGTGGGATTAGCCAGATCGGTGGCGAGTGGGACCAGCGACTGAGTTCACAGTCACTCTGTGCAGCCGGTTTTGAATTGGGCAGAAAAGCTACAGGGAGCATCGCAATGTCCTCGGGCGCCATTCCCACACCAAGCGAAAAAAGCCACAAAGCAGGAAGACAGTTCCCACTGGGGACGAGTGCGGCAAAGACCAGAACTGCAGCCAAGAAAGGGAAGAGAATTTTTAAAAAAGAAAACAACAGCTGCGTTGTTCAATACCTCCAGAAAAGGCAGGGACTAGCCAGAAGGTGACAACCAAATTCCCCAGCATGAATCGCGAGGCCACAGAATTCCCACCCAAATATAGGCTTTTTCGGTTTATCAGGATCGGATAAACAAGCGGTGAAAATAAAGTGACAGTGGATTGCATGGAGTCAACATCTGGGGCCTGTCTGAGGAGGAACCTGCCAAGCTGCGGAACATGTTAGCAGATCAGCTTTGTGCGAAGGTGAACTTTAGAAACGCTGTTTAAAGCTGACAGCTCACAGACAACAATTGATCAGTTCATCAGCAGCGTAAGGACAAGGACTGTGATTTGTAGAATCAGAGCTGCCTGAACAGATAATGGAGCTGGTTACAGCTGCGGCACTAATCAAAGCCTTTCAAAAAAGAACATTCAGAATAAAATGAAGGACACCGATATTGACACATCACTTAAAGGCAGCAGAAAATATGAAGTCACTGTGACCGGACAACAACACCTGCAAAAACCAGCCACAGAGCTGTCCTTTGTAAAGGATGCGGTGGAAGAGGACAGTGGGTACAGCAATGCAGAAAATCTGGTTCCAGAGGCGACCAGATCTTACAACAAGATACAACCAAACAAAAATTCTGTTCAGCAACAGGGAGTGTGTCAGACACCCTCATAAACACAACAGGGAGTGTGTCAGAGACCCTCATAAACACAACAGGGAGTGTGTGAGAGACTCCCATAAACACAACAGGGAGTGTGTGAGAGACCCCCATAAACACAACAGGGAGTGTGTCAGAGACCCCCCATAAACACAACAGGGAGTGTGTCAGAGACCCTCATAAACACAACAGGGAGTGTGTGAGAGACCCCCATAAACACAACAGGGAGTGTGTCAGAGATCCTCATAAACACAACAGGGAGTGTGTGAGAGATCCTCATAAACACAACAGGGAGTGTGTCAGAGACCCTCATAAACACAACAGGGAGTGTGTCAGAGACCCCCATAAACACAACAGGGAGTGTGTCAGAGACCCCCCATAAACACAACAGGGAGTGTGTCAGAGACCCCCATAAACACAACAGGGAGTGTGTCAGAGATCCTCATAAACACAACAGGGAGTGTGTCAGAGACCCTCATAAACACAACAGGGAGTGTGTCAGAGATCCTCATAAACACAACAGGGAGTGTGTCAGAGACCCTCATAAACACAACAGGGAGTGTGTCAGAGATCCTCATAAACACAACAGGGAGTGTGTCAGAGACCCCCATAAACACAACAGGGAGTGTGTCAGAGATCCTCATAAACACAACAGGGAGTGTGTCAGAGACCCTCATAAACACAACAGGGAGTGTGTCAGAGACCCCCATAAACACAACAGGGAGTGTGTCAGAGACCCACCATAAACACAACAGGGAGTGTGTCAGAGACCCTCATAAACACAACAGGGAGTGTGTCAGAGATCCTCATAAACACAACAGGGAGTGTGTCAGAGACCCCCATAAACACAACAGGGAGTGTGTCAGAGACCCCCATAAACACAACAGGGAGTGTGTCAGAGACCCTCATAAACACAACAGGGAGTGTGTCAGAGACCCTCATAAACACAACAGGGAGTGTGTCAGAGACCCCCATAAACACAACAGGGAGTGTGTCAGAGATCCTCATAAACACAACAGGGAGTGTGTCAGAGACCCCCCATAAACACAACAGGGAGTGTGTCAGAGATCCTCATAAACACAACAGGGAGTGTGTCAGAGACCCTCATAAACACAACAGGGAGTGTGTCAGAGACCCCCATAAACACAACAGGGAGTGTGTCAGAGACCCCCATAAACACAACAGGGAGTGTGTCAGAGACCCCCATAAACACAACAGGGAGTGTGTCAGAGACCCTCATAAACACAACAGGGAGTGTGTCAGAGAAACCCATAAACACAACAGGGAGTGTGTCAGAGAACCTCATAAACACAACAGGGAGTGTGTCAGAGACCCTCATAAACACAACAGGAAGTGTGTCAGAGATCCTCATAAACACAACAGGGAGTGTGTCAGAGATCCTCATAAACACAACAGGGAGTGTGTCAGAGACCCTCATAAACACAACAGGGAGTGTGTCAGAGATCCTCATAAACACAACAGGGAGTGTGTCAGAGACCCTCATAAACACAACAGGGAGTGTGTCAGAGACCCCCATAAACACAACAGGGAGTGTGTCAGAGACCCTCATAAACACAACAGGGAGTGTGTCAGAGACCCTCATAAACACAACAGGGAGTGTGTCAGAGACCCCCCATAAACACAACAGGGAGTGTGTCAGAGATCCTCATAAACACAACAGGGAGTGTGTCAGAGACCCTCATAAACACAACAGGGAGTGTGTCAGAGACCCCCATAAACACACAGGGAGTGTGTCAGAGACCCTCATAAACACAACAGGGAGTGTGTCGGAGACCCTCATAAACACAACAGGGAGTGTGTCAGAGATCCTCATAAACACAACAGGGAGTGTGTCAGAGATCCTCATAAACACAACAGGGAGTGTGTCAGAGACCCTCATAAACACAACAGGGAGTGTGTCAGAGATCCTCATAAACACAACAGGGAGTGTGTCAGAGATCCTCATAAACACAACAGGGAGTGTGTCAGAGACCTCATAAACACAACAGGGAGTGTGTCAGAGACCCCCATAAACACAACAGGGAGTGTGTCAGAGACCCTCATAAACACAACAGGGAGTGTGTCAGAGACCCTCATAAACACAACAGGGAGTGTGTCAGAGACCCTCATAAACACAACAGGGAGTGTGTGAGAGACTCCCATAAACACAACAGGGAGTGTGTCAGAGATCCTCATAAACACAACAGGGAGTGTGTGAGAGATCCTCATAAACACAACAGGGAGTGTGTCAGAGACCCTCATAAACACAACAGGGAGTGTGTCAGAGACCCCCATAAACACAACAGGGAGTGTGTCAGAGACCCCCATAAACACAACAGGGAGTGTGTCAGAGACCCCCATAAACACAACAGGGAGTGTGTCAGAGATCCTCATAAACACAACAGGGAGTGTGTCAGAGACCCTCATAAACACAACAGGGAGTGTGTCAGAGATCCTCATAAACACAACAGGGAGTGTGTCAGAGACCCTCATAAACACAACAGGGAGTGTGTCAGAGATCCCCATAAACACAACAGGGAGTGTGTCAGAGACCCCCATAAACACAACAGGGAGTGTGTCAGAGACCCTCATAAACACAACAGGGAGTGTGTCAGAGATCCTCATAAACACAACAGGGAGTGTGTCAGAGACCCCCATAAACACAACAGGGAGTGTGTCAGAGACCCTCATAAACACAACAGGGAGTGTGTCAGAGACCCTCATAAACACAACAGGGAGTGTGTCAGAGACCCTCATAAACACAACAGGGAGTGTGTCAGAGACCCCCATAAACACAACAGGGAGTGTGTCAGAGATCCTCATAAACACAACAGGGAGTGTGTCAGAGACCCCCCATAAACACAACAGGGAGTGTGTCAGAGATCCTCATAAACACAACAGGGAGTGTGTCAGAGACCCTCATAAACACAACAGGGAGTGTGTCAGAGACCCCCATAAACACAACAGGGAGTGTGTCAGAGACCCCCCATAAACACAACAGGGAGTGTGTCAGAGACCCCCATAAACACAACAGGGAGTGTGTCAGAGACCCTCATAAACACAACAGGGAGTGTGTCAGAGACCCTCATAAACACAACAGGGAGTGTGTCAGAGAACCTCATAAACACAACAGGGAGTGTGTCAGAGACCCTCATAAACACAACAGGAAGTGTGTCAGAGATCCTCATAAACACAACAGGGAGTGTGTCAGAGATCCTCATAAACACAACATGGAGTGTGTCAGAGACCCTCATAAACACAACAGGGAGTGTGTCAGAGATCCTCATAAACACAACAGGGAGTGTGTCAGAGACCCTCATAAACACAACAGGGAGTGTGTCAGAGACCCCCATAAACACAACAGGGAGTGTGTCAGAGACCCCCATAAACACAACAGGGAGTGTGTCAGAGACCCTCATAAACACAACAGGGAGTGTGTCAGAGACCCCCCATAAACACAACAGGGAGTGTGTCAGAGATCCTCATAAACACAACAGGGAGTGTGTCAGAGACCCTCATAAACACAACAGGGAGTGTGTCAGAGACCCCCATAAACACACAGGGAGTGTGTCAGAGACCCTCATAAACACAACAGGGAGTGTGTCGGAGACCCTCATAAACACAACAGGGAGTGTGTCAGAGATCCTCATAAACACAACAGGGAGTGTGTCAGAGATCCTCATAAACACAACAGGGAGTGTGTCAGAGACCCTCATAAACACAACAGGGAGTGTGTCAGAGATCCTCATAAACACAACAGGGAGTGTGTCAGAGATCCTCATAAACACAACAGGGAGTGTGTCAGAGACCCTCATAAACACAACAGGGAGTGTGTCAGAGACCCCCCATAAACACAACAGGGAGTGTGTCAGAGACCCTCATAAACACAACAGGGAGTGTGTCAGAAACCCCCATAAACACACAGGGAGTGTGTCAGAGACCCTCATAAACACAACAGGGAGTGTGTCAGAGACCCTCATAAACACAACAGGGAGTGTGTCAGAGACCCTCATAAACACAACAGGGAGTGTGTCAGAGATCCTCATAAACACAACAGGGAGTGTGTCAGAGACCCTCATAAACACAACAGGGAGTGTGTCAGAGATCCTCATAAACACAACAGGGAGTGTGTCAGAGACCTCATAACACAACAGGGAGTGTGTCAGAGATCCTCATAAACCCAACAGGGAGTGTGTCAGAGACCCTCATAAACACAACAGGAGTGTGTCAGAGACCCCCATAAACACAACAGGGAGTGTGTCAGAGACCCTCATAAACACAACAGGGAGTGTGTCAGAGACCCTCATAAACACAACAGGGAGGTGTCAGAGACCCTCATAAACACAACAGGGAGTGTGTCAGAGACCCTCATAAACACAACAGGGAGTGTGTCAGAGATCCTCATAAACACAACAGGGAGTGTGTCAGAGACCTCATAAACACAACAGGGAGTGTTGTCAGAGATCCTCATAAACACAACAGGGAGTGTGTCAGAGACCCCACATAAACACAACATGGAGTGTGTCAAAGACCCTCATAAACACAACATGGAGTGTGTCAAAGACCCTCATAAACACAACAGGGAGTGTGTCAGAGACCCTCATAAACACAACAGGGAGTGTGTCAGAGACCCTCATAACACAACAGGGAGTGTGTCAGAGATCCTCATAAACACAACAGGGAGTGTGTCAGAGACCCTCATAAACACAACAGGGAGTGGTCAGAGACCCTCATAAACACAACAGGGAGTGTGTCAGAGACCTCCATAAACACAACAGGGAGTGTGTCAGAGACCCTCATAAACACAACAGGGAGTGTGTCAGAGATCCTCATAAACACAACAGGGAGTGTGTCAGAGACCCTCATAAACACAACAGGGAGTGTGTCAGAGACCCCCATAAACACAACAGGGAGTGTGTCAGAGACCCTCATAAACACAACAGGGAGTGTGTCAGAGACCCTCATAAACACAACAGGGAGTGTGTGAGAGACTCCCATAAACACAACAGGGAGTGTGTCAGAGATCCTCATAAACACAACAGGGAGTGTGTCAGAGACCCTCATAAACACAACAGGGAGTGTGTCAGAGACCCTCATAAACACAACAGGGAGTGTGTCAGAGACCCTCATAAACACAACAGGGAGTGTGTCAGAGACCCTCATAAACACAACAGGGAGTGTGTCAGAGACCCCCCATAAACACAACAGGGAGTGTGTCAGAGACCCTCATAAACACAACAGGGAGTGTGTCAGAGATCCTCATAAACACAACAGGGAGTGTGTCAGAGACCCTCATAAACACAACAGGGAGTGTGTCAGAGACCCCCATAAACACAACAGGGAGGTGTGTCAGAGACCCTCATAAACACAACAGGGAGTGTGTCAGAGACCCCCATAAACACAACAGGGAGTGTGTCAGAGACCTCATAAACACAACAGGGAGTGTGTCAGAGACCCTCATAAACACAACAGGGAGTGTGTCAGAGATCCTCATAAACACAACAGGGAGTGTGTCAGAGACCCTCATAAACACAACAGGGAGTGTGTCAGAGACCCTCATAAACACAACAGGGAGTGTGTCAGAGACCCTCATAAACACAACAGGGAGTGTGTCAGAGATCCTCATAAACACAACAGGGAGTGTGTCAGAGATCCTCATAAACACAACAGGGAGTGTGTCAGAGACCCTCATAAACACAACAGGGAGTGTGTCAGAGATCCTCATAAACACAACAGGGAGTGTGTCAGAGACCCTCATAAACACAACAGGGAGTGTGTCAGAGACCCTCATAAACACAACAGGGAGTGTGTCAGAGACCCCCCATAAACACAACAGGGAGTGTGTCAGAGACCCCCCATAAACACAACAGGGAGTGTGTCAGAGACCCTCATAAACACAACAGGGAGTGTGTCAGAGACCCTCATAAACACAACAGGGAGTGTGTGAGAGACCCTCATAAACACAACAGGGAGTGTGTCAGAGATCCTCATAAACACAACAGGGAGTGTGTCAGAGATCTTCATAAACACAACAGGGAGTGTGTCAGAGATCCTCATAAACACAACAGGGAGTGTGTCAGAGACCCCACATAAACACAACAGGGAGTGTGTCAGAGACCCTCATAAACACAACAGGGAGTGTGTCAGAGACCCTCATAAACACAACAGGGAGTGTGTCAGAGATCCTCATAAACACAACAGGGAGTGTGTCAGAGATCCTCATAAACACAACAGGGAGTGTGTCAGAGATCCTCATAAACACAACAGGGAGTGTGTCAGAGACCCTCATAAACACAACAGGGAGTGTGTCAGAGACCCTCCTAAACACAACAGGGAGTGTGTCAGAGATCCTCATAAACACAACAGGAAGTGTGTCAGAGACCCCCATAAACACAACAGGGAGTGTGTCAGAGACCCTCATAAACACAACAGGGAGTGTGTCAGAGATCCTCATAAACACAACAGGGAGTGTGTCAGATACCCCCCATAAACACAACAGGGAGTGTGTCAGAGACCCCCCATAAACACAAAAGGGAGTGTGTCAGAGATCCCCATAAACACAACAGGGAGTGTGTCAGAGACCCCCATAAACACAACAGCGAGTGTGTCAGAGACCCCCCATAAACACAACAGGGAGTGTGTCAGAGATCCCCATAAACACAACAGGGAGTGTGTCAGAGACCCCCATAAACACAACAGGGAGTGTGTCAGAGATCCTCATAAACACAGCAGGGAGTGTGTCAGAGACCCTCATAAACACAACAGGGAATGTGTCAGAGACCCTTATAAACACAACAGGGAGTGTGTCAGAGACCCCCCATAAACACAGTTGTGGAAATTATGGAAGACAATCTGCGTGCTGATCATCCACAGGATGCCATTGCAGCTATAGGTCAAGAACACCAAACTGATGAGCCGAGACCTTAGCAAGGTTATACTTAGCAAGGTTATACTTAGCAAGGTTATACTGTCATGTGATCTGAAGGTTAGTCAGCCGTCTGCACAGTTATACAAACTCAAACTCTTAAAAGATGAACAGAGATCTGTCTTTTGCGTAAATAGTTTTTACAACCATCTTTTTGAGCATGTATATTTACTCTAACTGTATTTGGAAAAAAAGAGGATGTGGTGATATCGCTAAGAGAATATACAAATGGTGTACATGTGACCAGCAGGCTGTGTTGTGTGTGTGTGTGTCTGTTGTATCCCTAGAGTAGATCTGTTTGTTCAGCTGTCCTGTAATGTGTCCACATATTAGTTCTAGTCTTCAAATAAATAGAATCTATTTCTAGTTTACCAAATCCTGTGTGTGTGAGAATGGCGAGTTTACATAAAGAAACCAGAAACACACCACCTCGACCCAGGAATGGTTATTAATCTGTGCTCATCTCCTTGAAAGAATTATCAAACTATCCAGTTCAGACCACAATGTTATACAGCTTCATTCAAAGGCCCTTCAAATCCTGAATGACTTTCTCAAAAACTACACAGCAAGTCCAAATGAGGATGCATTTCAATATTTATATAGTGCCTTGAGTATAGACAGATATGCAAACGTACTTCAATGTGGCACAAGGGACCTGGAGACCAAGTCCAAATGAAATTAGGAATGTTGGCCAAACACTTGGTCAAAGAGGCAGGCTGAGGTGAAGAGAGAAGGGTCTGCAGATGGTGAAGTCAACATGGTGAAGGCACAGCAGATAAATGTGGGGTTAAAGATGGAAATGGATAGGTAAGATTAGAGTTAGAGGATTAGAGGTTACAGAGAGAGGGAAAGCCAAGTTCATGGAGGAGTGTAAACAGAAGGACGATTGAGAGGCAGTTGAAGTCAGTGAAAACAGGGATGACAGACAAGCAGGATATAAGCAGGAAAGGATTCCAGAAGGTGGAGTCTAAAGCTGACAGCTCTATGAATGAAGATTTCAGGAGGAGATGGATTGAGGTTGGACAGGAGAAAGGTTACAGTGCGTGGACTGATGCAGGAGCTTCAGTTTTACCAGTGGCAGGCCAGACAGGGGACAATAAAGAGGTGATCAGCGTCTGTGGGGAAGCTTTCCATTAATGTACAGGTGATGTTGCTAAGGGGCAGCATATAGATCAGGAAGAAGAGGAAAGAAACATCGGGTCATGGGAGGAGTGTGGTGTGTAATCAATGCAGATAGCACTGACTTACTGTCTCCCGCCCAACCTGAAATTAACTACAGTACTTTAAAGGACAAAACCATTTCACCTAACCAGACAGGTGAGCTGAGAAAGGCTGAAACCATTTCAGCATTTGGATAGGCACTTGGTGAAAAAATCTGTTAAGGAACTTGAACTGTGTGTGTGCTTCTCGTCAACTCCAGGACGGCTCAGGTGGCCTTTTCAGCTCCTGTGTGGCACTAAGTCCCAACAGCAACTCTTTTCTCATACACAAGGCACAGGTTTTTCTGCATCTCTCTCTCTCTCTCTCTGTGGTTTGGAAAACATACGAGCGATGGAATAATTGGACTTGGTCTCTTCAATAAGCTGAGCTTTGAGCAAAGAGGAAAGTTTCCTTTATTTTGCTCTGGATTCTGTCCAGCTAACATCCCTGTGACTCAGGGAGACGGCGGCATAGTGATAACGTCACTGGACTAGTGATCCAGAGGCCCAGGCTAATGCTATGGGGACATGAGTTAAAACCCCATGATGGCAGCTGGTGGAGTTTAAACCTCAATTTGTAAAAATTCAGCTAATTCACAAAATAACTGGAATTGAAAGCTAGTCTCAGTAATGGTGACATGAAACTATCATTGATTGTTGTTAAAAACTCATCTGGTTCACTGGTGACCTTAGAGAAGGGAATCTGTCATCCTCACCAGGTTTGGACTACATGTGACTCCAGGCCCACAGTATTGTGGTTGACTCTTAACTGCCTTCTGAAATGGCCTAGCAAGACACTCAGTTTAAGGGCAATTAGGAATGGACAACCAATGCTGGCCTGGCCAGTGATGCCCACACCCCATGAAATGACAATGACCAGCTTACTCCCAATTTTTACATCACATCGCTTGCTTGCTTCACATTGAGACTGGACTTCAGTGATTCAGCCAAAGAGATCCTAAAGAGGAGGCCATGTGTCTAGACCAACATTCCTCCCTTAGCCAACATCCCTAAATATACTTGTATTGGAGACAGGCAGTCATGTTGTATAGGCCACGGCACAGGGGTAAATCAACAGGGCCCAGTCTGATAAAGCAAATTGTTTCTTTCTCGTTTTGGAATTAATGGTGATCTATTAATAAGAAAAGAAGAAAAAAAAACCTCTTGCATTTATATAGCGCCTTTCATGACCACTGGATGTCCCAAAGCATTTTTCAGCCAATGAAGCACTTTGGACGTGACATCACTGCGGCAATGCAGGAACTCACCAGTTAATTTGCACACAGCAAACTTCCACAAACAGTGATGGGAACAGGCAACCTGGTTTGTGACGTCATTTGAAGGATAAATATTGATCAGGACACCCGGGGATAGCTCCCCTGATGATCTTTGAAATAGTACCATGGGATCTTTTACAACCAGACAGACAATGCCCCAGTTAAATGTCTCACCTGGAAGACAGGTGTTGAAAAGGGTCACAGGTACTGTGACAGTCCTGTCCGCATACAATGTGAACCTATTAGTGATTTCAGCTACTTTTTGCTTAAAAAAAACAGGAACTGTCCTCAAGTACCATGTTCCACACCGGGTGTATTTTTGTGGGAATATTTAGACGCTGAGAGATTGTTTCTGCTGGTCGGGGGAATCTAAAACACGGGGACACAATCTCAGGATAAAGGGCTGATCGTTTAGGACTGAGATGAGGAGAAATTTCTTCACTCAAAGGGTTGTGAATCTTTGGAATTCTCTACCCCAGGGGGTTGTGGATGCTCCAGCGTTGAATACATTTAAGACTGGGACAGACAGATTTTTGGTATCTCAGGGAATTACGGGATTTGGGAAGTGGGCAGGAGAATGGAGTTGATGCCCAAGATCAGCCATGATCGTATTGAATGGCAGAGCAGGTTCCACGGGCTGAATGGACTACTCCTGCTCCTATTTCTTGTGTTTGTGAGAAAAGGGTTTTTCTCCAGTCGACAATTTCCACTCAGCAACTATCTGTTCATTGACAGCTGGATATGTAAATGTCATTAAGGTGCAGGAAGAGGTCACAAACCTTTCAGCGACATTCAAGTGCTCCTAGTATTTTTGGTAAACTGCCCAGGCTGTGGTAACTGAAATCTCTTGGATTTGTTGAGTGATGGAATCCTGCCATTGAAAAACATTCAGGATTGGGATCTGGTGTTCAACATCCCCAGGCATACCTGGAAGTGGCCAAATCCTTCAGTAAAGTTTCAGTGCTAATTTGCTGTGTCAAGCCAGGGTTACTGAAGATCCTGACCACATTATTACATTGCTCTGTCTCTCAGCTTGAGTCTGCGAGTGGCATGCTCAGCATTGGGTCACAAAGTAATAGTTTGTGGAGTCCCAGACCAGCGTTTGAGCTCAATGAGTTGACACTGCCATGCAGTACTGAGGGAGTGCTGCATTGGCAGAGATGCTGACTTTTGGATGAAACATTTGAGCAGAGGTCTGTGTTCCTGCTGCAGAGGTCTGGTGCACATCACTGATTCCACTATATTTGTGTCTGTTTCTCTCTCCTCTCTGGGATCGATGCCCACCTGATTACATCAGCAAGAAGCCCAGTAGAGAGAGGAGAAACTCAGGCCCTATTGAACAGCAATGGCTGTTCTCCAAGCCCCAATAAAGTTGTAACTGAGCCTCTGTGTTCACTAAGCACACAGTCCAATGGCACCCCCCGCTCCATCACTACTCTTAAATGGGAAAAACTCACCCTGTCTTTTCTATTGATGAATTAAGATGGTGTGTTCCTGTTCACACTGATCTTGGATTAAAGACTCCTTTACAATGTGGAGCCCACAACGCAAGCAATAGGCCCATCAAGCCTGCTCCACCAGTCAATATGATCATAGCTGATCTTGGGCTTCAACTTCATTCCCCTGCCCGTTCCTCCGCTCCTCCCCTGTGATCCCAAAAATCTGTCTATCCCAGCCTTAGATGTATTCAATGATGGAGCATCCACAACCCCCTGGGGTAGAGGATTCCATGGACTCACAACTCTTTGAGTGAAGAAATTTCTCCTCAGCTCAGTCCTAAATGATCAGCCGCTTATCCCGAGACTGTGTCCCAATGTCCTGGATTTCCTGACCAATGGATGCAACCTCTCAGTGCCCACCCTGTCAAGCCCCTTCAGGGTTTTGTAGTGATCAATGAGATTGCCTCTCATGCTTTTGAATTCCAGAGAATGTAGGCCCAATTTACACAGCCTCTCATCATTGGGCAACCCCCTCATCCCAGGGGCAAATCTAGTGAAATTTCACTGTGCCACCTCCACATTAATCTTCTAACTGGGAACAAATTTTGCAGAAAAAATGTAAACCAGGGGGAGAAAGATGAAAAGCTGCTTGATAGAAAGTCAGGGGTAGCTGGGATACACCAACACTGAAAAATTTTCAGCCTGAAATGTTTCAAGTAAAGCAGAGAAAGGAGTAGCTGAGTATTACAGCAGCTCCAGTCAGTTATCCGAAGCCTTTAAAACCTCTTTAGCAGAATGGTTAGGAGAAACCTGATGGCTTAATTATGATACAAGTGGAACAATCACTAACCGCAAGCTTTATATACCCCAAGGATAACAAGGTCAGCATGGGGCTGGCCGTTTAAGATCCAAAATATAATACCAAGGCTGCAAGAGCAATTTCCCCATACACTTAAAGGGCAATTAAATTACTTTGACTGAAGTTTTGAAATGGAGCAATGTATTTTCCAGGCTTTCAGCTTCTCAGCTCTTTCACAGCATTGTTGCTGCACTCAATATCAAATCCTACCACATTCTGTTAAATCACTAAAGGATTCCTGGAACACTCTCCCATACACCCGACGACAGGATCATTCATTACTCACCAATAAGAGCATTCATCAGACAGTCGTGCGCAGCCTCCGATTGGCTCAACCTATCCTATTGGTACTGGGGTTACTGACTTTCTGTTATTATTTACAGCTGGTTTAAGGCCTGAGCTCAGGTGACCAGGAGATCAATTTCTTGTGTGCTTTTGCAGAGACTGTAGATATGGGTGGGGGGATGGAGGACCGGACATGGGGATGGAGGATTGGGCGGGGGATGGAGGATCGGGGGCGGGGTTGGAGGACTGGGGGCGGGATGGAGGACCGGGGGAGGGGGGATGGAGGACCGGGGGTGGGGTGGGGTTGGAGGAGGACCGGGCGGGGGTTTGGAGGACCTGGGGGGGGGGGGCTTTGGAGGACAGGGCGGGGGGATGAATCTCACTGGGAGCAGGCACTATTCCCAGAAAGCAGCGCATTGAGGAATGGGCCAGTTAATGGAGCTGTGAGTTGAGTGTGGACTCTTGCCGGCTTTGCATTTTTGCAGTTCTGAGCTGCCCAGTGGATGTAGCATTGTCTGGTATCATTGCACAGTGACTCCGGTAGATTAGCCAACACTTTAAATAATGCTATCAAAAGGAGGAATGAACCTGCATTTGTATAGCGCCATTCATTCACAACCTCAGGATATCCCAAAGCACTTTGCAGCCACTGAGGTACTTCTGTAGCGTGAAGACTGCTGTAATATGTGAAACACAGCAGCCAATTTCAGCACAGCAATATCCCAAAACCTGCAATGGAGTAATGACCAGATAATCTGTTCCCATGAGCACATTCCTTAGCTAATCTCACCACCGTCAACACCCCCTTTGTCCTTTTGTCTATGACATCTTTGGCAACCTCTTCTTTGTCTCCACCTATCACTGGCCCTCTATCCAGCTCTACCTGTCCCACCCCCCAACCAGCTTATATTTCACCTCATTTCTATATTTCCTCAGTTCTGTTGAAGAGTCATACGGACTGGAAACATTAACTGTATTTCTCTCAGCAGATGCTGTCAGGCCTGCTGAGTTTTTCCAGCTATTTTTATTTTTGTTACAGATTTCCAGTGTCCGCAGTGTTTTGCTTTTAATCTGTTTTTAGCTGTTGGTTGAGGGATAAATATTGACCCCAGGACATTGGGGAGAACTCTTCCCTTCTCCTTGTCATTATGGGGGTTTTTTACTTCCTGCGTTACCAGGCACAGCTTCAGTTTAAGGTCTCGTCCATAAGATGGCACTTCCACAATGACCCTTGTGTTCGAGTCTTTAGAATGGGTTTGTTTCCTTTATTCTTTCATGAGATGTGGACATCACTGGCAAAGGTGGCATTTGTTGCCCATCCCCATTTGCTCTTGCCAAGTGGTCACGAGTCTCCTCCTTGAACTGCTGCAGTCCATGTGTGTAGACATTAGTATAGCAGTTTGGTACGACTGAGTGACTTGCTTGGTCATTTCACAGGGGTCACCCCCCCCCCCCACCCCCACCCCGGTGTGGGTCTGGAGTCACATGGAGGCCAGAATGGATAAGGGTGGCAGGTTTCCTTCCCAAAAGGGCATTGGGGAACCAGATGAGTTTTTACAACAACAGCCACCATTACTGAGATTAGCTTTTAATTCCCGATTCATTAATTAAATTTAAAAATCCACCAGCTACCGTGGCAGGATTTGAACCCATGCGCCCAGAATATTGGCTTCTGGGTTACTAATCCAGTGACATTAGCACTACACCATCAACCCCTCATTGTCTTAATGCTTTCTAACTCAGAGGTGATAGTGCCACCTCCGTTCCCCCCTCTGAAAATGGGATTTAGATTTAAAAGCGAGGGTTACATTCGCAACCTTCCAAACAACATGGGTCATTCCCAGCATCTAGAAAGTTCTTGAACATCAAAACCCACCCATCTGCCATCTCTGCAATAAGAACATAAGAACTAGGAGCAGGAGTAGGCAATTCAGCCCGGTTGTTTTTGGGTACTGGTAAAAGGAAAAGTTTTATTTATCTGTCACTGAGCTGAAGCCAGGCCTCAAGGAGCTTATTTCCCACCCCCTAGTCCTACCTCACCTCACACGGCAACCAGAAGAGCAAGTTCCTGTTGCAGCCGACATGAAAGGGTAATGATGTGTTTTTCAATCAGTCATTGGCACAAAGCGCAGATCCAGCACTGACCACCAGATCCAGGCCAGTATTCTTCAGTAGAAAACAAATCTCACTGTGCATAAAAGTGGCTGCTGTGTTCACCCACGCAGAGAGACCTGAGGGAGAACGCGGGCAAGTCTTTGAAGGTGACAGGGGTCAGGAGAGAAGCTGGTTAAGGCGGCCAGGGGAGTCTTTGACTTTATAGACGAGTACAAAGGCAGGAACACTTTCCTTAGGAACAGGGCTGAAGCCCAGCTCAAATATTGTGTCCAATTCTGGGCACCGCGCACCCCCCCCCCCCCAGACACTCTGGAAGAGAAGCTTTACTCAAATGTATCAGGGAAGAGGGATTTCAGTTATGAGGAGTGTTCGGAAAAGCTGGGGTTGGTTCCCTTGGAGCAGAGGTTAAGATTTGATAGAGGTGTTCAAAATAATGGAAGGTTTTGATAGAGTAAACGAGGAGTGCCAGTAGCCAGGGGCACAGATTTAAGGGGATTGGCAAACGAACCAGGGGCAACATGTGAGAGGAGAAAATGCGGCCGAGTTATTACGATCTGGAGCGCGCTGCCTGAAAGCAGATTAAATAGCAACTTTCAAAAGGGAACTAGAGAAATATTAGAGGAGGGAAAATGTTGCAGGACTATGGGGAGAGAGCAATGCAGTGGGACTAATTAGATCGAAATTTCATAGTGCTGGCGCAGCTACGATGGGCTGAATGACCTCCTTCTGTGCTGCGTCATTCCAAGCAGTAAAGTTTGAAAGACGTGTTGGCTGATGCAAATATGTTTTGTTCATTCAACTTGTGAAACAGTGTAATGAACCATATTTGTTATTTTCGCTCCATATTCAGCATTCTAATGCATTCCTAATTCAATCTTGCTGTTAGTTTGTCAATTAGTTCCATTGTAGTATCACTTCAGTTGAAGCTTTCAATATCTCAGTCAGACTAAATGGTCCACTGGTGCAATTTAATGCAATCATACATTGGGAGATTTCCAATTCATTGAGATTGACTGCGATTTGATCACAACAGAACTGATTGTGTCAAACAGGAATGGTTTTGGCCAGTGAATCTTTCTCGATGCTACAGTGTTTCTCTGCTACAGTATCTGTGAAGTTTTAGTTCCCAGTCACTGTAGTGAAGAGTTACATTAGGTCAGTAAAATAGAGGGGTGATGTCACTGCCAACAGTTGTGATTGGCTCCTTCCTACAAAGCAATTAGATTTAACACAACAAAAAATGGCTCCTCGTGTTAGTCCACACCAGACTTTGTCACGATAATAGTTATTTTCTCCATGGGGTGTGGAGAAAGCCAACAGCCTCAAGGAACTCATCCAAATATCACATTTTCTAGAAAATCACCCGGTCTTTGGTAAGCCCACATTGTTCCTCTGCTCAATGGACCTCATTCCTCCATCCTCAATCTAAATCCTTGCATTGTTTCACTTAATTCCTCAGCTGATTCCAGGGATGAAGGAGTTTTCCTATGAGGAAAAATTGAACAGGTTGGACTGATACCCATTGAAGTTTAGAAAGGCATCATTTCAAAATTTGGGGTCTCCCATTTAAGACGGAGATGAGGAGAGATGTCTTCTCTCAGAGGACGGTTAATCTTTGGAATTCTCCTCCTCAGAGAGCAGTGGAGGCTGGGCCATTGGATATATTCAAGGCTGAGTTAGATAAATTTTGATTGACAAAGGAGTCAAAGGTTATAGGGGGGGCAGATAGAAAGTGGGGTTAAGGCCACAATCAGATCAGATATGATCTCATTAAGTGGCGGAGCAGACTTGAGGGGCCAAATGGCCTATTCCTGCTCCTATTTCTTGGATTTTATGTGACTGAAGTGACCTTCTCTAGCTGTAGGGGATTAGGCAGGAGGAGGGTACAATCTTGAGGGATTGTCTACGTTATAGTTCAGGGGTTTGGAAGAAAAACCTTTGCTCAAGTTGCCCTGGTGATGATTAGATGGCCATCCATGGAACCAAAGCAGGACCAGTGTCACTGAGCTGGATAGGACTATGCTCAAAGACAGATAAATGCACTACAATCACAGCAAACGGCATTTATGGCTTCACTTTGCAACCTTTCAATAGGTGGAACAGAATCCCGATTGGAGGAGATGTGCAAAAGATGGACAAACTCTGGGAGATGACAACATGTTTGAGGGCTGTGCAGAGGAACTGGAGGATAGCAATGGGATGGTCATTAGCGAGCACAGAGAGGTCAAGGTTGTTTTTTTTAAAAAACAAGGAGATGTTGACAATGGTTTTGAAAGGAGAGGGACGATAGGGAGAGGGACTATCAGGTAAAACAGGAGGCAGGCATGAAAACTCGGTCATGAGGACTCGAAACGTCAACTCTTTTCTTCTCCGCCGATGCTGCCAGACCTGCTGAGTTTTTCCAGGTAATTCTGTTTTTGTTATGAAAACTCAGAAGTTCAGTGTGTTTGTGATCAGGGATAAGAATATGAGTTTCAATAATGAGAAGAACATAAAAAGGACAGAGAGAGAGAGGAAGGGGCGAAATCAGAGAGAAGCAAGGGCTTAGGGTTAGAATGTGGCCTGGATTGGGGTTCATGATAATATGAAAGTTCCCTTCTATCCTCAATGACTTCATTTTTGACAGTCTAGTAGTTATCTTTGTAAGAATGTAAAGGCAGTGTGTACAATGAACGTATTCCTATTATGATGGCTGACTCCTGCAGACTTTTCTCTCCCTCCCCACCCCGACTTTATTTATGAGATGCAGTAATTGTCTCCTTCCTTTCACTTGTGCCTACTTGTTTGCAACAGATTTACATTGGATATTTGGACAGACAGATTAATGAGGGATCAGGGTGTATAAGGCTGATTGACATTCCTGAAAACCTGTTGAATGTGAAACAGAGCCTTGAATTGCGGGGATCAGAAAGGATATATTTCATCTTTGAGCTCCATTGACAATTTAGTTTCGAATTCTGTCAGTTCCTCCTACATTGTGATGCAGATTTAAATAAAATATCAAAAAACGGCACTGTAGAATTGTCTGCAGATCACTTCACTGAACTGTTCATCCAATCTACCTATTCATGGGAAAAAGCTCCTTTCACAAGTGATGTTATCCTTCAGTGCTCAGTGATTTTATAATTTAATTACCCTGCCTGTAGAACATATGAACAACTGAATACAGTCTCACATCACTGCTAATGTGGTGACTGTGCAGCTCTCGAAATAACACTATCTACATATAAAACTGCAGAAATCAGAGAACCGTAAAATGATCCAAAACAGAAGCAAGACATTCAGCCCATCTAATTAATTCTGCTGTAATTGTCCACTTGTTTTTCCAGTCCTACTCATTAACCATTGAACAAGCAACAATGCAATTCCATTTTGAAAGAATTGATAGAATTGTTTCAATGTTAGTTAGCAGGGGTCATTTCAGGTTTTATCCCCTCTTTTTACATAAAGACTTTCCATTAATTATTTACCATTTTCAAGTTGGGCCTTGTCTCTTTGAAGAGTGGAAATATCCATTCACCTTTTAGTTTCTCACAACCTTTATGAATCTTGAAGCCTTCATCAGCCACTCATCCCAACCTCTAGCTAAAAAGAGCTAATTTAGAGGGATCCTCATTGCTTTAAGCCCTTATTCATTTTAACTGAGACCAAATTCATCGTTGTCCATCACTTCAATATGCCTTCAATAAGAAATTGCCCAAAAATTTGTACATAATGGCTTATAATTTCCCAGATCTCACTTACAGTGAAAATACACCAGTTTCTGTCAAACTTGCTGATGGGAACTGTTATGATCCCCGGAAGATGGATAAATTTTAGAAAAATGTTCGAATTTCCTGTGACCGACAGGAAGGGTCACAAAACAACATTTCAAGTTTTAAGACTTTTACTGTAACAAACCAACTAAAAGCGACATTAACTAAACACTATTTGAGAAGGAAACTGATACTGTAAATGACAGAAAGTTTCCCTATTTAACTTTTAGAATGACCAAAAATTCCCCTGCCACAGTTATACTTTACTCTGTCCCATAAGTGAACATTTTATCCTCCCAGAACCAGTCCTAAATTCTCAGTTCCCGGTGTTTGTCTTCCTTTTTCCTTTTCCAGCCAGATAACTTCCCATCCCTGAACTAACTTTCACGTCGAGGGTTACCCTGGAGATTCCTCCCTCTGGCCAAAGCTAGGTAAATCTTCCAGCCTTGATTAAAACTCATCGATCCAAGCATGAGCTCCCACTCTCATTTTGTGTGGCAAACAATAAAGACTTGATGCCTCTATCTCTCCGCTTGCTCTCTTTCTCTCTCTCTCGCTCTATCACAAATTCTTGTAGATTGACTCTCTCCGTGTGGATCAGTGATATTTTAGGAAAAGCTGTAACCCAATCCTACAATGGCTCCCTATGGACTCTTCCTCTCTTAAAGCCCATTTCCATGGCAACATGAATCACATGGGCTTTGCACCCAGTGAAACAAATATCCAGTTCATAATTCTTATGTTTTAGAATATAACTTTTAGTTTCAGGAGATCAAAGTAGATAAAAAGAATATTATTTAACTGGACAGAGACTATAGAGAGCTGCAGTGAATAGGGATCTGGGTGCCCTTGTAGAGGAATCTTGAAACATAAACATGCAGGTACAGCAAGTAATTAGGAAGGCAAATGGAATGTTGGCCTTTATTGAAAGGGGAAAGGAATATAAAAGTAGGGAAGTCTTGCTACTGTACAACTGTACAGGGCATTAGTGAGACCACACCTGGAGTGCTGTATACAGTTTTGGTCTCCTAACTTAAGGAGGGATATACTTGCATTGGAAGCAGTTCAGACAAGGTTCACTCAGCTGATTCCTGGGATGAAGGGTTTGTCTTATGAGGAAAGGTTGAGCAGGTTGTACCCATTGGTGTTTAGAAGAATGAAAGGTGATCATGTTGATTCTGATGGGGCTTGACAGGGTGGATGCTGAGAGGGTGTTTCCCTTGTTGGGGAATCTACAGCTAGGGGAGCACAGTTTCAAAATAAGGGGTTTCCCCTTTAAGACAGAGATGGAGAGGGTTTCTTTTTCTCTCAGAGGGCCATTAGTCTATGGAATTCTCTCCCCCCAGAGAGCAGTGGAGGCTGGGTCATTGAATATATTCAAGGCTGAGTTGGACACATTTTGATCGGCAAGGGAGTCAAGGGTTATGGGGGACAGAGGGGAAAGAGAGGTTGAGGCCACAATCGGATCAGTCATGATCTTATTGAATGGCAGGGCAGGCTCGAGGGGCCGAATGGCCTATTCCTGCTCCTATTTCTTACATTTGTCTTTATGAGGGGCCAGGGTGTGTGCCAAAAACTGGGAGGAGTGGGTAGCCACAGTGAAACAGAAACTGGACATATGGGGTGATGCACCTTCTCCATTGTGGGTAAGAACCTGGTCACAGGCATCAGGCACTCTCAATGTTTCTGTATGTGGCTCAGGTCTGGCCCATACCTCAATCTTGCACCGCAGAGGTCACCTGAGCCATCTTCTGCTTTGTCTAGCGGTTGAAAATGGATTGTGTTCACTCGATGTACAAACCTCTTCGGAAAAGGAGGAAAAAATGAGCCAATCATCACCCTCATCCTGATGGCCACCTTTGTGTGTGGCTGCAGCAAGCTGTGCGTAGACCCTCGGTACGCAAACACCAAGTGTCACCATGTGCTGAGGTTCTACCTGTCCCCGGTGTTGTGAAGGATGGGTCTGACCACACTGCCGTGGAATGCTCCATGTCATTGGACTGTGCTGTATCCCTATCCCTCGTGACTACAACTCCATCAGGCAGTGGTCTACACATGACATCCTTGAGGAACTGCGGGAAAAGGAAATGATGGATCCTGTGGGATGGTTCCCTGAGCAGATTAAGGCAGAATCCCGCATCACCAGAACTTTCAAACAAGCTCCAAGACATAGCTTGGCTGGTGGTGAGAAAGGCCCTCCCTGTCAGACCCTTCCCTACACATCTGGAGCCTCACCCCCTCCGCACATTGGCCTTGAGGTGGCTGCAGTGGGGAAGAGACCACTGCCCACCTCCCTCCAGAACGTGGCATTGCAAAGCCAGGCTGGAAAGAGATACAGTGGTTGCTGTTCACCTTGTGCAGCTCTGGCCCAGGACTCTGTGGTCTACGAGCTGTTCCTAATGATGCAGACACACACTGAGATGAACATCAACTCAGTGAAAGATGCTTTTTATCCTGCCTGAAACCTGCTGGTCTTCCAGGGCAAAGAGCTGTCAACGAGGGAGTCCTTTATTCACTAATCAGGAACCCTCAACATTTCTCCTTTTTCTGCCCTAACCCTCAAGTAATCACTGTGTTCCTACTTTGAAGATGCCTGCCTGCTCTGCTGTGTTACACAGAAAGAGTTTAGGTCTAACCGCTTCCTCCTCAGAGCCGCAACAGATCAGTCTCCGTCTGCCAGTTCGATTTCCGGTGCTCTTTTCCACATGTACTGATCTCCACCTTTGGTATATTTCAGGAGCTCACCAACAAGGTGTCCACAATTTTCTGTTAAGATGACAGGACAGAGGCTTGTGGGCCCAAGGTGGTTGCAGCTCATTACTGAGGTGAAAAATTGGAACTCTCAGTGATGGTGGGAGTTACCATTGACCAGAAACTGAACTGGACCAGCCATATAAATACTGTGCCTACAAGAGCAGGTCAGAGGCTGGTAATCCTGCGGTGAGTAACTCACCTCCTGACTCCCTAAAGCCTGTCCACCATCTACAAGGCACGAGTCAGGAGTGTGATGGAATACTCTCCACTTTCCTGGATGAGTGCAACTCCCACAACACTCAAGAAGCTTGACACCGTCCAGGACAAAGCAGCCCCGCTTGATTGGCACCACATCCACAAACATTCACTCCGTCCACTACCAACACACAGTGGCAGCATCTACAAGATACACTGCAGAAACTCACCAAGGCTCCTTAGACAGCACCTTCCAAACCCACGACCACTACCATCTAGAAGGACAAGTGCAGCAGATAGATGGGAACACCACCACCTGGAAGTTCCCCTCCAAGTCACACACCATCCTGACTTGGAAATATATCACCATTCCTTCACTGCCGCTGGGTCAAAACCCTGGAACTCCCTTCCTAACAGCACAGTGGGTGTACCTACACCACATGGACTGCAGCGGTTCAAGAAGGCAGCTCCCCACCACCTTCTCAAGGGCAACTAGGGATGGGCAATAAATGCTGGCCCAGCCAGCGATGCCCACATCCCATAAATGAATAGAAAAAAAGATCAGTTTCCATCTCTGGTCACTGCTGTCACCAGTAAATGTCCTCCCAATCTTGGTCGCCATCACCACTGCTCTTCCATAAAGTCAACCACAAACTCAGAAGTTGCAGTAAATATTATTCCTCTAATCTTGGCCATTCACATCCAAGCAGAACAAGACAGGAATCCCTGGGGTTCATCCCAGGAACATTCATTTCTCCACCCTCACTCTGTCTTCCCTGTCCATGGGCCCCTTCCCTATCACACCTTGGCAGGGCTGGAGACTCACGTTTGCAAGTATAGTTTGCCAACATTCTTTCTAATTACAGTGTTTGATGGGTTTTCCAGGTATCTTTCAATTGCATTCCTGAAAGGCAAATCCATTAATTGGAGCAGAACGATTTCCTCCCCAGTAATCCTGGATAGGCTTTTTGTCGGAGTTTCTCAAACATTTATTTTAATATTCACATCATTCACCCAGCACGAGAGACAGCTGGAATTTTAACATCAGTGGAACATGTTGCATATCTCATTCTGGGCATCATTCCTTATTCTACAATGCTTTGCATATGATTAACTTTGTTTTAATTGCTTAATCAATGTGGGGCAGGAAATGCAAATCATTACAAGACAGGATAGCTTTTTTTTTTTGCTAGTGTGTTTTTTATATAAATTATTATTCCAGTCATCACCCCAGGAACCAACGCAGTGAACAGTCAACCTGCTCCTGGTGTTTGTATTTTCGCCAAATCACCCTCCTCACTTTTTAATTACAGGACCAAGAAACAAATACATCAACCAGTCTCCTAGAAAGTGAACTCTCCTCGTACACTCGCATCAGAAATAGGAGTAAATGCTGCAAACACTCAGTGGGCCTGGGCAAAGTGGGTTAACCTTTCAGGCTGCTGACCTTCAGTTAGAAACATGCTTGTGACAATCGCCTGCATTTAATCAGAGGGCAGAGATTCCAGGTGAATGAAAGAAGCAGAGGAAAGGGTTTTTATACAGTGATGGTTAGGAGCTGCCAGAGAGTGCGTTGGAGGTAGACTCAATTGCTGCTTTCAAAAGGGGATTGCATAAATGCTTGAGGTACAAAAGATTGCAGGGATATTGGGAAGGTTGGGGGATGGTGGGGGGGGGGGGGTGGGAGGGGTGGCGATGGATCAGGATTAATGGGTTGCTCTGTGAAGGAGCCAGCATGGACTCGATGGGCTGAGTGGCCACCCTCTTTCTGCACTGAAAGGAATGGGAGGTAATTGGCTCTCCAACTTCCTGGCCATCGCTCCCTGAGAGAATCCCTTCTTGCTGGATTAGCCAATCAGGAGAATGATAATTCAGCAGTTTTCCTGTTTGTTGACAATATCACCAGCAGAAACTGACACATCCCTCGCGGGTTTCACTGACACTTTGAAACCCCCTAAATTAGATCAGGTTGAACAAATTGGTGACAAGGTAATAGTTACATTATTTTTGGTCATGTACCTCCTGTAATCTGTAGCTCCAGTGACACCACCAAACTTCAAACATTTCCACATGACTTTAAAAATAATCACAACAAAGTTCTATCTTTGAACAACTCTTTTCTGTCCTTTTCAAGATACATGGTGCAGGAGCATTATTATGGCAAGACTCCAATTTCTTCTGTTTCCTGCCCTATCGTAGTACTGTGAACATTTCCAGCACCATATCTTCACTAATCAATATGCCCTCAGATATATCAGTTAATATTTCACATATAATTGCGCAAAAATTCAGTCATTCATAAGGAATGTTCCCTCACTTCACTGGCTCTCACCTCCCCTTGTCCTGGAGGCTCCCACCAGGGAAAAATCATACCCACTTGAGTGAATCCTTTCAAACACCTCAGTTAAAGTATATTATGGACAATTAACACACAAATACTTTCACAGTACTGACGCTTACAGGGGTCTGTGATACAAATCGATGGACAGCAAGCTGTTGGAACCTGAAAAGAAATGTACGCTTGTTTATCCATTACAATGGGTGAGTCAGAGGAAAGATAATGAGCTGCTGGCTTCCGCTTACAGAACCTGGTAAAAACGTAATCTGAGATCAAACACTGAGTATTGGCCGAGACAGCCCCAAGCTGATTGAGAAACATTGCTCACAGCAGGGAAGGTCACATACTGTCCACTTGAATAGCGTCACCAAAATGAACTCCCTGTCACACTCTGACACGCCATATCCACTCTGAGCTCCTTGTAGAATATTAAAAGCAAAAGTTTCCTGTAAATTAACAAACCCTTAATTTATTGCTTGTCTTCTCCGTAGTTGTCTGGGTGAGATTTGGTTCCATCGCCATGAAGAACACGCTGAGTTCTGCATGGAATCTAAGCTGGTATGAATATCTAGGAAGCCAAATTCAAAATACCCAACTGTGACGTCACTTAGACCCTCATCAGACACAGACAAAACAACATGGGATTCAAATATAAAACAAGGTGCAGTGTGTGTCAGACCCTGTACCAGTTTATACAACACACGGTGCAGTGTGTGTCAGACCTCGTACCAGTTTATACAACACATGGTGCAGTGTGGGTCAGACCTCGTACCAGTTTATACAACACACGGTGCAGTGTGTGTCAGACCCTGTACCAGTTTATACAACACATGGTGCAGTGTGTGTCAGACCTCGTACCAGTTTATACAACACACGGTGCAGTGTGTGTCAGACCCTGTACCAGTTTATACAACAAACGGTGCAGTGTGTGTCAGACACTGTACCAGTTTATACAACACACGGTGCAGTGTGTGTCAGACACTGTACCAGTTTATACAACACACGGTGCAGTGTGTGTCAGACCCTGTACCAGTTTATACAACACACGGTGCCGTGTGTGTCAGACACTGTACCAGTTTATACAACACACGGTGCAGTGTGTGTCAGACCTCGTACCAGTTTATACAACACACGGTGCAGTGTGTGTCAGACCCTGTACCAGTTTATACAACACATGGTGCAGTGTGCGTCAGACCCTGTACCAGTTTATACAACACACGGTGCAGTGTGTGTCAGACCTGGCACTAGTTTGTACAACACACGGTGCAGTGTATGTCAGACCTCGTACCAGTTTATACAACACACGGTGCAGTGTGTGTCAGACCCTGTACCAGTTTATACAACACACGGTGCAGTGTGTGTCAGACCTCGTACCAGTTTATACAACACACGGTGCAGTGTGTGTCAGACCCTGTACCAGTTTATACAACACACGGTGCAGTGTGTGTCAGACCCTATACCAGTTTATACAACACACGGTGCAGTGTGTGTCAGACCCCGTACCAGTTTATACAACACACGGTGCAGTGTGTGTCAGACCTCGTACCAGTTTATACAACACACGGTGCAGTGTGTATCAGACCCCGTACCAGTTTATACAACTCTCGGTGCAGTGTGTGTCAGACCCCGTACCAGTTTATACAACTCTCGGTGCAGTGTGTGTCAGACCCCGTACCAGTTTATACAACACACGGTGCAGTGTGTGTCAGACGCTGTGCTAGTTTGTACAACACACGGTGCAGTGTGTGTCAGACCCTGTACCAGTTTATACAACACACGGTGCAGTGTGTGTCAGACCCCGTACCAGTTTATACAACACACGGTGCAGTGTGTGTCAGACGCTGTGCTAGTTTGTACAACACACGGTGCAGTGTGTGTCAGACGCTGTGCTAGTTTGTACAACACACGGTGCAGTGTGTGTCAGACCTCGTACCAGTTTATACAACACACGGTGCAGTGTGTGTCAGACCCTGTACCAGTTTATACAACACACGGTGCAGTGTGTGTCAGACCCTGTACCAGTTTATACAACACATGGTGCAGTGTGTGTCAGACCTGGTACTAGTTTGTACAACACCCCACACCATGTACAACACCTACAAAGGGTGGCAAACTAGGGCCATTAAACAAGTGAGGCAGGGTGGTCGCCGAATGCGGGGTTTGGGTTGGGGACACAAGGAGGTCATTTACACCAATAATCGCCCTCTCACCCACTCATCTTACACAACTTTTCATGTCCCCTCTCCCTGTGGCTGTGGAGAAAGTTATTTCGGTGCAACTCAAGTTTCTAACTGAACAGTTTAGAATTTGCCCACTGTAAGCTTTAGAATTCATGTCGGTATTATGGAACTAGATGGTGTTACATCTTGGCCGGACTCTCAGTGAGGCAGGTTTGCTTTTCCTGACATGTGTTCACGAACTGATTGGGTTTTTGAAACAATCTGGCAGATTTAATGTCAACCCATAAATTATTTCTGAAATCCAGCTTCAAGATTCACCTCATTGGGGCTAGAAGACCGCAAGTGTTTTAACACATTGTGGAAAGATGGAGGTGAAGACTCTGCCTTGAGTTGGATGTTGTATTGAGTAAGATTCCAGTCAGAAATCTACGCTCCACAGTTACATCTCCCTGTGTGCAGGAACTAGAGAAATCTATCGTTCTTCAGAATGCCTTCGAAAAATGGTTTATAGACTGTGAGACATTATTTGATGCTCACAGGAGCAACTTTGGCCAACTACCCTTTTTACACAACAAAATTCCAGAACCATACACAATGTTCTCGATGTGGTCTAATCAGGGCTCTATAAGAACATCCTCTTCTTTGTGTTCACGCCCTCTCAATTTAAAGGCTAACATTCCATTAATCTTTTTGCTTGTTTTCACTCTGGACTAAAACATTTGTGTACGTGTATCCGTAAATCTCTTTGAACTTGCACAGTTCCTAGCTTTTTGCTATTTAAGAAATGCCTCACACTTGACTGTGCTGAAATCCATCGACCATAGTCTCTCCGCTCACTTAATCCATCAATGTCTGTTTGTAATTTTATGCTCCGGTCTACAATATATACTTTACCACCAATCTTTGCATCATCGGCAAAATTGGATATTTGGCTGTCTGTTGTGTTATTTATGTCATTAATAAATATAGTGAATATAGACAAGGTGCGAGATAGAAACTCACCAAGCCTTCTTTGACAGCACCTTCCAAAGCCGCGACCACTACCATCTAGAAGGACAAGGGTAGCAGACCCATGGAAACACCACCACCTGGAAGTTCTCCTCCAAGTCACTCAATATCCTGACTTGGAAATACATTGCTGTTCCTTCACTGTCGCTGGGTCAAAATCCTGAAACTCCCTTCCTAACAGCACTGTGGGCGTACCTACACCACATGGACAGCAGCGGTTCAAGAATGCAGCTCACCACCACCTTCTCAAGGGCAGTTAGGGGTGGGAAATGAATGCTGGCTTAGCCAGCGATGCCCACATTCTACAATGACCTAAAAATCAAAATGTTAGTTTCCAGCACACATCCCAATTCGATTACAATCTCCATGATCCCTTGTCTTGGTCTTCCACTGTCTCATCAATCTCCTGAACTGGTTTTCATTTCCATGAGCTTTGGTTTTAACTAATAATTTCTCACCTACAACCTTATTCAGCATCTCAGAATCATTACAGTGCAGAAGGAGGCCATTCAGCCCATCGAGTCAGCACTGGCTCTCTGAAAGAGCATTCCACCTAGTCCCACTCCCCTGCCTTATCCCTGTAACCTTGCACATTCTCTCTTTTCAGGTAGCAATCCAATTCCTTTTTGAATACCTCGATTGAACCTGCCTCCACCACCCTTTCAGAAACTTTGTTCCAGACTCCAACCACCCTCTGGGTGAAAAATCTTTCCTCACATCACATTTACTCCTTTTGCCAATTATTTTGAATCTGTGCCCCCTAGTTCTTGATGTTCTCTTGAGTGGGAACAGTTTCTCACTACTTACCCTGCCCATATCCCTCAGGATCTTGAATACCTCTATCAAGTCTCCTCTCAGCCTTCTTTTCTCCAAGAAAAACAGTCCTGACCTCTCCAATTTATCCTCATAACTACAGCTCTTCATCCCTGGAATCATTATTGAATGCATTTTAGAATTCTAAATACACAACAACCAATGACATTTGCCTGCCTACTATCTTAGGAACTTCCTCAAAAAATTCAATTAGCTTTGTTATACATGACCTACCCTTTACAAATCCGTGTTAGCTCTCTCTAATCAGCTCAAATTTCTTTTAAGTACTCAGTCATTCTGTCCTTAATTATAGATTCCAATAACTTCCCGACAACAGATGTTAAACTAACAGGCCCATAATTTCCTGATTTCTCACACTCACCTTTCTTAATCAACAGCAACAGATGGCAGAGACGAAGATATTAATGGTGAATAACAGGGATGACAGAGATTTCACATTCTCCATCATTTACAGTTTATCAGATGGCTCAGGGATTTCTATGACTTCAACTGAAGGTCTCAACATTCAAACAGTGATCCAGAGCTTGGCAGAAATCAGAAATAATACAAAATAACCAAACTTACAGAAATAATATACAGCAGATGTTGGAAATCGAAAATAAAACTCAGGTTAATGATGTGCATTGAATAAATTAAGGGTAAGAAGAAACAGGTGAAGGGCATTCATTATTTGAGCAGATATGAAGCAGTATTTAGCAACACTAGAGTGGAGAGTAGGGTTAGGCGCTTGTAATGTTTCACCTTGTGAATAAATCTAAACCGTGTAATCCTGGTCTCCTTCCTCACCAAATGACTATTAGAAGTTTAACAAGTGAAAGTTCATCGACCTGAAACATTAACTCAGGTTCTCTCTCCACAGATGCTGCCTGATCTGCTGAGAGTTATCAGCATTTGCTGTTTTTTATTGTTCATAAAATAATTTCCTGCTCTTCACCGGGAACAGAAAAACATGGCAAACTTTCTCAAAGTGGCAAAGCGTCTACATTCAATTCTAATTTCATTTTTCTTTTTTATCCCTCAGACCCCATTACTAAAAATGGATTATCCAGACATTGTCACTTTGCTGTTTGTGAAAGCTTGCTGCCTGCAAATTGGCTGCTGCATTTTCTGCAGTGACGAGTGCTGAATAAAATGCAAGTCTTTCTTTGTTCTTCAGATGCTGACTGATGAGCTGAGCTTTTAGGGCATTTTCTTCCTTTGGTTCACACACTGAACTTGAAGTGTTAATGCCCTTGTGTCACATTGATGTGTTTACACTCAAAGCAGCAGAGTTACACCGGGCACATCACTAAGACAATGCTAAGAACGTGGATGTATTGTGATAGCTTGTGCTCCTCTCTAACGTGGCTGTATCATAGTCCAGAAAGCATCATTACACGAGGAAACTCAGAAATGGAAGAGAGTAGAAAGTCTACTCTCTAAGAAGAAGCCAAAACAATTAAACACTGGGTTTTTTTTAGGTCTGGATTTGAATTCAACCCAGTTAACTGCAGGTGAAATGTCCTTCACTCACAGGGTGAGCTAGAGAGTTGTTATTTTAAACTCTAAGGTCTGATTGTGCATTCAGCTCAGGGATGGCAGTGAAGGTTTCCTCTCTCACTTGTTTCAGAATGGGTAAGGCTGTGCTTGAGGAAGCTCTGCTTTAACCTATGGGACCTTCATTTGGACCCAGATATTCAGCATGAAACTTAGCCCCAGAATCACGGGCGTGAATAGAGAGAGGAGCAATAGGAGACGAAGCTGGCAAATATATGTTGCTTTCAAAAGGATTTTGGATAAGTACTTAACGGGGATAAAAATTGCAAGGATAAGGGGGAAGAGCAAAGGAGTGGGGTTAATCAGCTAACTCTTTCAAAATTTCCTTCATTTCTCAATTGTTTGATCTCCCATAATTAAGGGGTCCAAAGTGAAGCTAGTTTGTTCAAAACGAACCTACTTCTGGACTAATGTTAACCAGGACACATAGCCACATACATGATATGCAACAACACTAAATGCCAGCCAGATGTTGATCATGGTTCTGATCCAAATTATTTTCCACTATCTGTTCCCTGATCATTTTTTGAAATACTCCCTAATCACAGCAAGCTCCAAGTCAATGAAATTTTCCACTGGTGCTTTTCAAAGCAACTTCCATAGGCCCCCCTCCCCCCAATCCATGAATTCACATTAGAAATAAAAATAAATAAAATCACCTCCAGGAAGAGTTTTAGCAGGAGCTGCAACAACCATTCATTCCTGAGTGCCCTTTTACAGGGATTGAGTATTGATTTCCACTGGAATTCGCCTTAAAGAAAACAAATCTTTATCATCGTTAGTGAGGGGTGTTGATTAACAATGGGAGATGCCAGCAACTCTACCAGAGTAAAGTACAAAATATCAACATCTTTCGTCAGACCTAGCCCACCGGATGTAAGGCACTTTAGGCTGCAGGACTGTGAGCGAGCCACTCAGCAGGGACATCAGTCAGGCCATCACTCTTGACCTACAGGTCCTTAGGTTGGGTTCTGAGGAGAGGGCAATGGGAGGGGTTGGTGGATGGAGGGGGTGGGTGGGGGGGCGGGGGTGAAGGAGGAAGGGTGAGGAAGGGGAAATGAAGGAATCAGTCAGAGATCCTGTAATCTATCAACCCCTACCCATATTTTATTTGTGGGGGTGTTGGTGAGAACAAGATGTTACTGAGGTCAACAGCTGCCAAGCTCACAAGTGAGGAATACCCGCAGGATAAATTATTGGAGGCTGAGACCCATGGGCTGAACCACCAGATCCCCCATTGACCCTCTGCTCCTCCAACTCTACATTAATTTCTGTTCCCAATCTTTCCATCGCACCAACGGAGCCCAGGCTTCACCTGCTTGCCTGTTGGAAACTTCTCTCTTGTTATCTCTCTATTTTCCTTCAAGAACCACATAAGAATCTTGTTAAACATCCAAGAAGCTCAACATAATCCAGAACAAAGCAATCAGTTCATTTGACAGCTCCATCCACCACCTTAAATATTCATTCCGTCCACCACCGATTCACAGTAGCAGCAGTGTGTACCATCTGCAAGATGTACTGCAGCAACTCACAAAGGTTCCTTTGACAGTACCTTCCAAACTCATGACCTCTACCACCTAGAAGGACAAGGGCAGGAGACGCATAAGAACACCAATATCTGCAAGTTCCTGTTGTAAGAGTTTGTTCTGTGTCTCACAAAGAGACCTGGAGCCTTGTGTGGTTTAGTATCAAGTGTTTATTGATAACTTATAACTATATACATCTCCAGGGTATAGCCCTAATTAGATACTATCTCCATGCTGGTTTCTGCTAGACTCTACTGTGCTCGGTTTACTACCATGTGACTCTCTGCATCATACTGTAGGTGGTACTGTTCTCCAGTTCCATATTAACCCTTGCTGTGCTGAGCATCCTTTTACTACACCTGTCATGATGAGACATTAATTTTTTTTTAAATAGAGGTTTAGTCTGTGTGTGTGTTAATTGGATTAAAGCCAGCTAGTCTGGGTGCCTTGATGTATAGTAGTTTTGAGATGTCAACAGTAAGGTAAAGGGTGCATTTGCATTTTGTTGAATAAACCATTGAAAGATTGGGGGCAAAATCTTGCACCTAGCTGAGAGACACCAAGCAATGTTTATATTACTAATAAAATTGGTACTATGAAAAAGGTTCAAAGGGCCTGGTGATACAATGCGAATTGACATTCAATGGGGAAGGCTGGGTTTAATCAAAAGGAGTTTGTGTGTGCAAAGGATCTAAGCCTGTAAGCCTACCACTGTGTCTGCAAAGGAGTAAATTAAAAGGAACCTCATTTTGAATTTGTAAGGTGAAAATGATTTGCCTGGTGTCTGGTTAAGTCTATTGGTTATTGTTGCCATAGTGGGGATTAATTTGGGAATTTGTTATAAGTTATGACAGTAGTAATTTGCAGCCATCTGTATGTGTTTAATTTGTTGTAAATTAATAAATGTTTCATTTAGTTTGATATAAAACCTCTTGAGAACTGGTAGTCTTATTCTGAATTTAGAGCTGCAACTCAAAACATACCAATTGAAAATATAGGTTATGACTGTTGTTTAAATTTTCCCTCTGGGGCCTTTACAAACTGCTGAGTCATAACAACACCTCCCCCAAATCTTTACCCAAACATATTTACAATACAATCTTTCCCATGCTACTCCTTCTTCCCCACCTCCCACATCTCTAACTTAATAAGTTCCGATGGCCTGGAGTCGTGACAATTCTTCCAGATCTCACTCTAATCACATTTGGAGGAGCAGGAGGCTCAAGTTGCTTTGAGCAGGTTTTCTTGGTTTCGAGTTGAAGTTGTAGTATTCTGTGTTTCAAGCACCTGGTTGTCTCCATCTGATTCGCTTTTTGGGATCGTTAGCGATATGTTTCTCTTTGCTGACCATCTGTCTCTTTTGATCGAATACTATGGGCTTATCCCGTTCCTTCCGGAGGGAATACTCACTCCGTTCATTCATAGAGTGGACTCGGGTTTTTTCAAAGAGTCTTTCAGGGTAGCAACTTCTTTGAGTACCTTTTCTGTTTGCTGCTGTGCCTGGCTGCATTTCTGGTTGGGTTTTTTTCCAACTCCCGCTTCGATTTGCCAGCAATGGAATTCAGAGTTGTTATTTCCTCCATGTGCTTTTCTGAGGATACGAACTGAGTCTGTGCACAATTCCCATCCTCTCAACTTTCAACCTTTGCTTCTTTCAAAGCCTCTTTGCACCTCGGAGGCAGCTCCGAAATCTGTTTCTTCAGATCTCAAACAATTTGGTTCATTGAAGAGCTTAGGTTATCAGACGGTTTCAAAGAGAACACACTCAGCTTGAACCTCGCGCTTCGAGTCTTCCGATTCAGCGTTGGTATGAACATTTTCCAATCTTATTTCTATCTTTTCTTTCTCCGCTTGCAGCAGAGCTTTATCCTCCTCTTTCATTTTGGTTTCCCTGTTGGCAGAAGGCCACTCAGCCCTTCGAGCCTGCTCTGCTATTCAATAGGGTCATGGCTGATCTGACTGTAACCCTCCTGCCCATTCCCAATAACGTTTCACCCCCTTGCTTATTAAGAATCTATCTACCTCTGCCTTGAAAACATACAAAGACTCTGCTTCCAATGCCCTTTGGGGAAGGGAGTTCCAAAGATTCACAGCCCTTTGAGAGAAAAAAATTTCTCCTCGTTTCTGTATTAAATCGGCAACCTCCTATTTTTAAACAGTGATCCCTAGTTCTAGATTCTTCCACAAGAGGAAACATTCTCTCCACATCCACCCTGTCGAGACCCCTCAGGACCATATATGTTTCAATCAAGTCACCTCTTACTCTTCTAAACACCAGTGGATACAAGCCTAGTCTGTCCAACCTTTCCTCATAAGACAATCTGCACATTCCTGGTATTAGTCTGGTAAACCTTGTCTGAACTGCTTCTAATGCATTTACATCCTTCCTTAAATAACGAGACCAATACTGTATGCAGTATTCCAAATGTGGTCTCACCAGTGCCCTGTGTAACTGATGCATAATCTCCCTACTTGTGTATGCAATTCCCCTCACAATAAACAATAACATCCTTGGCTTTCCTAACTACTTGTTGTACCTGCATATTAGCCTTTTACAATTCATGCACTAGGACACCCAGATCCCTCTGAACCTCAGAGCTCTGTAATTTCCCCCCCCCCCCCCCCCCCCACCATCTAGATAATATGTTTATTTTGTATTCTTCCTGCCAAAATGGACAATTTCACATTTTCCCACATTATACTCCATTTGCCAGATCTTTACCCACTCACTTAACCTATCCATATCCCTTTGTAGCCTCTGTGTGCCCTCTTCACAACTTACTTTCCTACCTATCTTTGTGTCAACAGCAAATTTAGCAATCATACCATCTGTCCCTTCATTCAAGTCATTTATATGAATTGTTAAAAGTTGTGGCCCCAGCACTGATCCCCGTGGCTCCCGATACACCCACCAACCCAACAAAGACCCATTTATGGCTACTCTCTATTTCCTGCCAGCCAGCCAATCTTCTATCCATGCTAACATGTTACCTCCTACACCATGAGCTTTTATTTTCCACAATAATCTTTATTGTGGCACCTTATCAAATGCTTTCTGGAAATCTAAGCACAGTATATGTGACTCCTTGAAAGAACTCAAATAAATTAACTAATTTCACAGTTCACTTTAGCTAGCTCTGTTTTCACTCCCACACAATTTCACTTATTTATGTTTAAAATACTAGCCTTGGATCCACTCTTCTCTCCTTCAAAAGAAATGTAAAATTCAATCATATTATGATCACCGCTACTTAGGGCTGCCTTCACTATGAATTTATCAATTAATCCTATCTCATTGCACCATACCAGGTCTAGTATAGTCTGCCCTCTGGTTGGCTCCAGAACATATTGCTCTAAGAAATTAACCCAAAAACATTTTATGAACATTTCATCCAGGCTACCTATGCCCATCTGATTTTTTCAGTCTATAAAATCCCCCATGATTATCGCAGTGCTTTTCCAACACACTCCCCTTATCTCTTTCTTTATGCTCTGTCCACCTGTGTAGTTACAACTAAGGGGCTTGTACACCACTCCCACAAGTGACTCCTTCCTGCCTTTATCATTTCTCACTTTGACCCACGCCACTTCTACATCCTAGTTTCCTGAGCTTAGGCCGTCTCTCTCTACTGGGCTAATGCCATTATTAATTAGCAGAGCCACCACCACCTTTTTCTAGTTTCCTGTCCTTCCTAAAAGTCATGAACACTTCAATATTCAGGGACCAATCTATGTCGTCCTGTTGCCATGTCTCTGAAATGGGGATCAGATGGTACTTATTTATATCTATTTGAGCTATCAGTTCATCTGTTTTGTTTCAAATGCAACAAGCATTCAGAAACAGAGCCTTTAGTTTTGACCATTTATTATTTCCAGTGTGCTCTGCCTGGTTAGTGCTCTGATTATTTTTTAAAAGGTTAGTTAAGCCTTTTAGTGAAGTTTGCTCACCCTTTTTGTGATCTGTCTGGGTCCTTTGTCTCTCCGTTCGATCTGGTTTGGCAATGGCTCTCCACATGCTCTGATGGAGTCCTTTCAGCTGCACCGTGGATCTTCCTTCTGCTCTCCAGCCTCTGCCTGCAATGGAGTTTCTTTTAGGCTGGATCCAGCTGTCTCTTTGGCTCAGGTGCACTTCAGTCAGGTCAGGACTTCAGTTTCTTTAGTTTGTCTGGGCTCCTACTCCAGCTTCATCGGTTCTGGGTTTGTGCGTTAGCTGCCACCGTGTTGTAAAGTTTTGTTCTGTGTCTCACAAAGAGATCTGGGGACTTGTGCGATTGAACATTGTTTGTTGGTGACACATCTCCAGGGTATAGTCTTAACTAGGCACTGTCTCCATGCTGGCTTCTGCTAGACTCTACTGTACTTAGTTCACCAGCATGTGAGCCTCTACATCATACTATGGGCGGTACTGTTCTCCAGTCCCACATTAACCTTTGCTATGCTGAACACCCTTATACTACAGTTCCCCTCCAAGCCACACACCATCCTGACTTGGAACTATATCACCGTTCCTTCACTGTCACTGGGTCAAAACCCTGGCATGGTGGGAATTCCTTCACCGCATGAACTTCACCATATGGTTCAAGAAAATGCTCATCATCACCTTCTCTGGACAATAAATGCTGGTCTTTCAAGTGATGCTTACATTCCAACAATGACTAACTGAAGAATTTTCTTTACATAATCAATTTTATAAATGCACGTTCTAGTTCCGAAAGCAACTTACCCACAAGTTCTTGGGACTGGACTTGGCAACCAGTTATTTCACAGAACACCCCTCAGCTTCTGAAAACTGAATCTGAATCCTGCCCAGACTGCAGTCCGTGCTGTTATTGCACATTTTGAAGTCAGCTTGGACCCATCTGCACTCAGGGAAGACCAGCTGACCATTTCACTCTGAGCAATCAGCGCTGGGATAGGGAATAGGAATGTCCCACTGCGACACAACAGGGAGACCCTTTCGTATTGAGCCGTGTTGGGGGGGCGGGGGGGCACGACTCAGCCGACACAATTTGGGCCTGTGCACCAGCAGCATCGCCAGGCAGTGGGCAGAAGGAGAAATGAGCCTAGTGGACAGCACCAACTTCCCTTTCGCTGACAAGGATAAAAGTTCACTAAAAAAAAAAGCATGTTTTTGAATTAAGTCCAGATTGAATTTGCCCAAGGAAAACCTTTCATGGATAGGCATCAGAGAACATCGTCTTAATTAGCAAAGCTTACAACTTGAGTGGAAATATGGAATTGGCAGTCCAACAATGCGCTTTGCCAGTTCCCTAGTAACAATCACCTTGGCGACCAAATAGATTGTAGAGCAAATTACAAAGGAGAAGATGATCAACCAGACACAGTCCAAGAACTGTGCATTAATGAAACTGCTGTCATAAACTCTCCGACATGATCAGTGCTGTGAGCCCCATTAAACCGGTTCAGCCTAAAGATAATCTATACGCTAATTAAATGTGGTTTTTTTTTAAAACAGGCTGTTGCATACAGGAATTATATCCCCATTCCTCAGCTGAGAGCTGAGCCCAAAGTCCATTTCTCAGCTTCCCTTGTTCAGCTGTCTCAGCTCCAACAAGCAAATATAACCAAAACTGAACAAAAAAATACCAGAGCCCTGTTTCCTCAGAGGATTGAAAAACACGCCAGGGCAGAGCTGCACATCTAAACATAGCCGCCGATCTTGTGCCAGAACAGCGACCAAGAAATTTATAGTGTAAGCAACTTGAGCCACATTGACAAAATGCTGCAGGTTCTGAGATTTTTGCTTTGTCTCCTTCGATGAAACAGTTGAAAAGTTAATTAGCATATCCGTTAATTGTCATAACACTTAATTATCATAACAGCTAATTACCATAGCTCCAGTCCCTTATTCTCATCAACTGTGATCACACGTTTGCTGAATTAATGCGACTTTGTTCCTGTACATCCTCATGGTCGCTAATGTACCAAACTCACTATAGTAAAGGAAACTGCAACATTTCATTGCAGATCTTCACCAAATTGAAATGGGCACTGGTAATCAGTGTTAGCACACTGGGCAAGACATTTTGTTAAATAATCACATTCTGCAACTCAAAGTTATCCAAACGCTTCCGGCCCAATGAACAGTCAGGCTGCCAGCGACTGGGACAGCAGCTGGAATACCTGCCTTAGGACAGACTGGCCCAGAGCGAGGAGGAGCCAGTGCCCTAGGAGGAGGAAGGGGAGCCAGTGCCCCAGGGGAGGAAGGGGAGCCAGTGCCCCCGGAGGAGAAAGGGGAGCCAGTGCCCCCGGAGGAGAAAGGGGAGCCAGTGCCCCCGGAGGAGAAAGGGGAGCCAGTGCCCCCGGAGGAGAAAGGGGAGCCAGTGCCCCAGGGGAGGAAGGGGAGCCAGTGCCCCCGGAGGAGAAAGGGGAGCCAATGCCCCCGGAGGAGAAAGGGGAGCCAGTGCCCCCGGAGGAGAAAGGGGAGCCAGTGCCCCAGGGTAGGAAGGGGAGCCAGTGCCTTGGGGGGGGGGGGGGAGGAAGGGGAGCCAGTGCTCTGGGGGGAGGAAGGAGAGCCGGTGCCCTGGGGGTGGGGGGGAGGAAGGGGAGCCAGTGCCCCAGAAGGAGGAAGGGGAGCCAGTGTCCCAGTGAGGGCGTGGGGGAGCCAGTGCCCCAGGGGGAGGAAGAGGTGCCAGTGCCCCAGCAAGAGGGAGCTAGTGCCCCGGGGGGAGGATGGGGAGCCAGTGTCCCAGTGGGGGAGCCAGTGTCCTGGTTGGGAGCAGGGGGGGGGTTGCCATGTTGAATTGGTGGATTTGTTGTGCAGGTTTTGCCAAGTTCCCTCTGTCACTGTGACCACCCAGGAGCTCAGTGTGGTCACTTCACAGGGATGTCAGTTGTGTAGTCACTTCCAAACATATGAATTAGGATCAGGAGGAGGCCACTCAGCCCCTCGAGCCTGCTCTGCCATTCAATAAGGTTGTGGCTGATCTGAATGTAACCTGACCCCCACATTCCTGTCTATCCCCAGTAACCTTTCACCCCTTGTTAATCAAGAATCTGCCCACTTCTGCCTTAACAGTCTTCAAAGATTCTACTTCCACCGACCCTGGAGGAAGAGAATTCCAAAGACTCTCAACCCCCTGAGAGAAAATAATTCCCCTCATCTCTCTCTTAAATGAGTGACTCCTTATGTTTAAACAGTGACCCCTGGTTCTAGATTCTCCCACAAGAGGAAACATCCTTTCCACATCCACCCTCTCAACACCCCTCAGGGTCTTAAAGGTTCCAATCAAGTCGCCTCTTACTCTCCTAAATTCCAACGGATACAAGTCCAACCTGTCCTCACAGGACAACCTGCCCATTCTCGGTATTAATCTGGTAAACCTTCTCTGAGCTGCTTCTGATGCATTTACATCCTTCCTTAAATAATGAGATCAATAATGTACACAGTGCTCTAGATGTGGTCTCACCAGTTCTCGGTACAACTGAAGCATAATCTCCCCCTCTTATGTATTCAATTCCCCTCATAATAAATGATATATTCTATTAGCTTTCCTAATTACCTGCTGTACCTGCAAATGAACCTTTAGTGATTCATGCAGTAGGACACCCAGATCCCTCCAAATCTCAGTGCTCTGCAATCTCTCACCATTCAGTGTGGTCAGTTCACGGTGTGGCCAGTTGTGTGAGCATGTGACTGTGTGCTCTCTTCACCATGTGCTGTCTTCACTGTGTACTCTCTTCACCATGCGCTGTCTTCACTGTGTGCTCTCTTCACCATGCGCTGTCTTCACTGTGTGGTCTCTTCACCATGCGCTGTCTTCACTGTGTACTCTCTTCACCATGCGCTGTCTTCACTATGTGCTCTCTTCACCATGCACTGTCTTCACTGTGTACTCTCTTCACCATGCGCTGTCTTCACTGTGTGCTCTCTTCACCATGCATGGGTCTTCGCTGCTGTGCAGTCACATTGTCGTGTGATCAGTCTTTGCTACTAAATTCACTGCAGCAGACGGTGAAGCGCACGGTGAGGAGAGTGCACGGTGAAGAGAGCGCACTGTGAAGTGAGAGCATGCAGTGAAGAGAGCGCACGGTGAAGTGAGAGCATGCAGTGAAGAGAATGCACGGTGAAGATAGCGCAAAGTGAAGCAAGAGAGCACTGTAAAGAGTGTGCAAGGTGAAGAGAGCATGCTGCGAAGAGATAGCACTGTGGGGAGCATGCACAGTGAAAGGACCGCACGGTGAAGAGAGCGCACAGTGAAGAGTGTGTGCACCATGGAGACAGTGTGCCCTGGTTCGAATCCCACCACGGCAGATGGTGGAATTTGAATTGAATTAAAGTCTGGAACTAAAAGTCTGACTAAAAAGTCAAGAAAGGGAATCAAACCGGACGGACCACCCAGCATCAACCGAGCCACTGGAAACGACAACAACAAACTCAGCCCCATCGGCCCTGCAAAATCTTCCTTACAAACATCTGGGGGCTCGTGCCAAAATTGGGAGAGCTGCCTCACGGGTGAGTCAAGCAACAGCCAGACATATTCATCCTCACGGAGTAATACCTTACAGAGAACATCCTGGACTCCACCATCACCACCCCTGTCCCACCAGGAGGACAGACCCAGCAGAGGAGGCAGCACAGTGGTATGGAGTCAGGAGGGAGTAGACCTGGGAGTCCTCAACATTGACTCCAGCCCCCATGAAGTCTCATGGCATCAGGTCAAACATGGGCAAGGAAACCTCCTGCTGATTATCACATACCGCCCTCCCTCAGCTGATGAATCAGTGCTTCCTCCATGTTGAACACCACTTGGAGAAGCACTGAGGGCGACAAGGGTGCAGAATGTAGTCTGGGTGGGGGGCTTCAATGCTCGTCACCAATCTGGTTGAGTCCTAAAGGACATAGCTGCTAGGCTGGGTCTGCAGCAGGTAATGAAGAACCAACAAGAGGGAAAAACATATTTGAGTTAATTCTCACCAACCTGCCTGTCACAGATGCATCTGTCCATGACAGTGTTGGTAGGAGTGACCACCACACAGTCCTTGTGGAGATAAAGTCCCATCTTCACATTGAGGATACCCTCCATTGTGTTGTGTGGCACTACCACCATCTAAATGGGATAGATTTTGAAAAGATCTAATAACTCAAGACTGGGCATCCATGACGTGCTGTGGGCCATCAGCAGCAGCAGAATTGTACTCAAACAAAATCTGTAACCTCATGGCCTGGTATATCCCCAACTCTACCATTACCATCAAGCCAGGGGCTCAACCCTGGTTCAATGAAGGGTAGAGGAGGGCATGCCAGAATCAGCACCAGGCATACCTAAAAATGAGGAGTCAACCTGGTGAAGCTATAACACAGGATTACTTGCATGCCAAACAACATAAGCAGCAAGTGATAGAGCTAAGTGCTCCCACAACCAACGGATCAGGTCTAAGCTCTGCAGTCCTGCCACATCCAGTCGTGAATGGTGGTGACAATTAAACAACTCACTGGAGGAGGAGGTTCCACAAATATCCCCATCCTCAATGATGGAGGAGTCCAGCACATCAGTGCAAAAGGTAAGGCTGAAGCATTCGCAACAATCTTCAGCCAGAAGTGCCGAGTAGATGATCCATCTCGGCCTCCTCCGGAGGTCCCCAGCATCACAGATGCCAGTCTTCAGCCAATTTGATTCATTCCACGTGATATCAAGAAACGGCTGAAGGCACTGGATATTGCAAAGGTTATGGGCCCTGACAATATTCTGGCAATAGTACTGAAGATCTGTGCTCCAGAACTTGCTGCATCCCTAGCCAAGCTGTTCTAGTACAGCTACAACATCTGGCATCTACCTGACTATGTGGAAATTTGCCCACATATGTCCTGTACACAAAAAGCAGGACAAATCCAACCCGGCCAATTACCACCCCATCGGTCTACTCTTGATCATCAGTAAAGTGATGGAAGGGGTCATCAACAGTTCTATCAAGCAGCACTTGCTTAGCAATAACCTGCTCACTGATGCCCAGTTTGGGTTCCACCAGGGCCACTCAACTTCTGACCTCTTTAAAGCCTTGGTTCGAACATGGACAAAAAAGCTGAACTCCAGAGGTGAGATGAGAGTGACTGCCCTTGACATCAAGGCAGCATTTGACCGAGTGTGGCATCAAGGAGCCCTAGCAAAACTGGAGTCAATGGGAATCAGGTAAAACTTTCCGCTGGTTGGAGTCATACCTAGCACAAAGGAAAATGGCTGTGGTTGTCGGAGGTCGATAATCTCAGTTCCAGAACATCACTCCAAGAGTTCCTCAGGGTAGTGTCCTCGGCCCAACCATCTTCAGGTGCTTCTTCAATGACCTTCCTTCCATCATAAGGTCAGAAGTGGGGATGTTCACTGATGATTGCACAATGTTCAGCACCATTCACGACTCCTCAGATACTGAAGCAGTCCATGTTCAAATGCAGCAAGACCTGGATAATATCCAGGCTTGGGCTGACAAGTGGCAAGTAACATTCGTGCCACACAAGTGTCAGGCAATGACCATCTCCAACAAGATAGAATCTAACCATTGCCCTTGACATTCAATGGCATTGCCATCATCACTGAATCCCCACTATCAACATCCTGGGGGTTACCATTGACCAGAAACTGAACTGGACCAGCCATGTAAATACTGTGGCTACAAGAGCAAGTCAGAGGCTAAGAATCCTGCGATGAGTAACTCACCTCCCTACTCCCAGAGCCTGTCCACCATCTACAAGGCACAAATTAGGAGTGTGATGGAATACTCCCCACTTGCCTGGATGAGTGCAGCTCCCACAACACTCAAGAAGCTTGACACCATCCAGGACAAAGCAGCCCGCTTGACTGGCACTCCATCCACAAACATTCACTCCCTCCACCACCAACACACAGTAGCAGCAATGTGTACCATCCTTCAGCAGCACCTTCCAAACCCACGACCACTACCATCTGGAAGGACAAGGGAGCAGACACATGGGAACACTACCAGCTGGAAATTCCCCTCCAAGCCACTCATCATCCTGACATGGAAATATATCGCCATTCCTCCACTGTCGCTGGGTCAAAATCCTGGAACCCCCTTCCTAACAGCACTGTGGGTATACCGACACCAAAGGGACTGCAGCAGCACACCACCACCTTCTCAAGGGCAATTCCGGATGGGCAATAAATGTTGGCCTGGCCAATGAAGCCCACATCCTGTAAGTGAATATTAAAAAAAGGCCATTGCATGACTGGTCTGTGAGACAGCTCTCCAAATTTTGGCACAAGCCACAGGTATTAGTAAGAAGGACTTTGAAGAGTCAACAGGGCTGAGATTGCCATCATTGTTTCCGGTGCCTGGGTCAATGCTGGGTCACCCATCCAGTTTCATTCCTTTCTAGCAGTTTGATACAACTGAGCGGCTTGACAGGCCATTTCAGAGGTCATCAAAGGGTCACCCACATTACTGTGGGTCTGGAGTCACATGTAGGCCAGACCAGGACAATAGTGAACCAAAGATAAAAACAAAAAACTGCGGATGCTGGAAATCCAAAACAGAAACAGAAATACCTGGAAAAACTCAGCAGGTCTGGCAGCATCGGCGGAGAAGAAAAGAGTTGACGTTTCGAGTCCTCATGACCCTTCAACAGAACTAGGTGAATCCAAGGAAGGGGTGAAATATAAGCTGGTTTAAGGTGTGTTGGGTGGGGGGAGCAGAGAGAAGTGGGGGGGGTGGTGTGGTTGTAGGGACAAGCAAGCAGTGATAGAAGCAGATCATCAAAAGATGTCACAGACAAAAGAACAAAAGAACACAGAGGTGTTGAAGTTGGTGATATTATCTAAACGAATGTGCTAACTAAGAATGGACATTGGAGAGACCAAACATAAACTGGGCAACCGCTTTGCAGAACACCTGCGGTCTGTCCACAAGAATGACCCAAACCTCCCTGTCGCTTGCCATTTTAACACTCCACCCTGCTCTCTTGCCCACATGTCTGTCCTTGGCTTGCTGCATTGTTCCAGTGAAGCCCAACGCAAACTGGAGGAACAGCACCTCATCTTCCGACTAGGCACTTTACAGCCTTCTGGACTGAATATTGAATTCAACAACTTTAGGTCTTGAACTCCCTCCTCCATCTCCACCCCCTTTCTGTTTCTTCCCCCTTCCTTTTGTTTTTTCCAATAAATTATATAGATTTTTCTTTTCCTACCTATTTGCATTATTTTTTAAATATTTTTAAATCTTTTATGCTGCCCCCACCCCCACTAGAGCTATACCTTGAGTGCCCTATCATCCATTCTTAATTAGCACATTCGTTTAGATAATATCACCAACTTCAACACCTATGTGTTCTTTTGTCCTTTTGTCTGTGACATCTTTTGATGATCTGCTCCTATCATTGCTTGTTTGTCCCTACAACCACACCCCCCCTCCACTTCTCTCCCACCACCCAACCCCCCCCCCCCACCCCCTCCTCCACACACACCTTAAACCAGCTTATATTTCACCCCTTCCTTGGATTCACTTAGTTCTGTTGAGTTTTTCCAGGTAATTCTGTTTCTGTTTACAATAGTGAACCAGATGGGTTTTCATGACAATCAACAATAGTTTTTCTTTTCCCACCTATTTCCATTATTTTTAAATGTATTCCACCCATTGTTCATTTCACCCCACCCCCACTAGAGCTACCTTGCTGTCCTGCTCTCCACTCTTAATTTGCACATTCTTTTAGATAATATCACCACCTTCAACACCGCTTTGTTCTTTTGTCTGTGACATCTTTTGGTTATTTCCTCCTATCACTGCTTGCTTGTCCCAACAACCAACCCCCTCACACCCCTTAAACAGCTTATATTTTACCCCTTTCCTATTTCTACTCAGTTCTATTGAAGGGTCATGAGGACTCGAAATGTCAACTCTTTTCTTCTCCGCCGATGCTGCCAGACCTGCTGAGTTTTTCCAGGTAATTCTGTTTTTGTTTTGGATTTCCAGCATCCGCAGTTTTTTGTTTTTATATTTTTTTGTTTTTATAGACAACAGTTTCATGGTCATCAGTAGACTTTTAATTTCCGATTTTTATTGAATTCAAACTCCACTGTCTGCTGTGGTGGGAGCTCCCCCCAGAGCATCAGTCTGGCTCTCTGGATTACCAGATCAGTGACAATGTCACCACCATGGTCTGAGGTTTTTTTTTCGAGCAGAACTCACTCCCTGGCCTCAAAAAAAATCAACAACATCAACATATCAACAATATCCTCTTCTATTGGACCTGCCAGAAAAATCCATATCGAACGGTCCGGTTGTACAGCGTGAGCAGTAAGTGTCACTGTATTTGCACATTACTCAAACCTGGCCAAGAACATCTCCTTCATTTCTTAATACGGAGACTTATTACTGAGCTATTTTGGCAAAAACACATCAGATGTACAGATCCCTGTTGGTGTTATTTTAAGTCCCTTAATTAGGAGTTCAGAAGCTTCAGTTGATAATGACATGCAGAGATTGTGAATTGAACACAGTGAACAGAAATCTTCATCATCAGCTCCAGGCTAAAATTATCAGAGCACTTTCCTTTCTACAGCTCATGCAGATATAATGAAGTGTTTCCAACACCCAGCACTTGCTCACACACTGCAGATGTCTGATATTCAAATTGCTGAAAATAGTCTGGCAAAGTTAAGCAGCACACACACCAAAAATGGGACCATGATTCGAACACAGAAACTGCAACCATCATTCAAAGTCTGAAACAGGGCGTAATTCCTGTTCCTGTAAATTAGAACTCTTTTCAGCTTTAAATCAATTTCATGCAGCTCCAGTTACCTCGCTCATTGGCAACAAGTGCTGAGCAAACTCAGCCCTGTGTCCAGTCTCTGGTGAGAGATCTGTTTCTGATTTCCCAAGTTAACCTCCCTCAGAACTCCACAAACCAGAGGCCATCAACACTGCAGCTGTCTCTAATGGATAGATAAAAGATACCTATCTGACCTTTAACGAACAACACTTTAATCTTCCGTTCAATTGGAAGTGCACTGCATTGCTGAATTAAATTTGATAATTGCTTTTTAAAAGTTTGCTTAATTCATATTTTATATTCCATTGTTGAAATGCAATATGCAAAAAGTGGTGTCACATTGTAACCTCTCTCCCACCTCCATCCTTAACTCACTACCTACCAAACAATAGACTCTGACCCTGACAGACTCTGACCCCGACAGGCACTGACCCCGACAGGCACTGACCCCGACAGGCACTGACCCCGACAGACTCTGACCCCGACAGACTCTGACCCCGACAGACACTGACCCCTACCGAACGACAGGCGCTGACCCCAACCGACGCTGACCCATCACCTCTTGAGTGACAGACACTGATTCACTGTCTCAGGAAGGCTGGAGTGCTGTTTACCTGAAGAGATACTTACAACCAGTGCCTGAAGGAGGACAGGAATAACCATCGCTTTTAGAAAGACTGAGCGTGACTCGAGTGTTGAATATCAGCATTGTCATTGCTGAGGGCATAGGTCAGAGAGAGGGGAGGGGCAAGCTCGGCTGGAATAAGGCCAGGGAACAAAGGTCTGTGACACATGTTGAACTAAAATGGGAGGGTTGGAAAGCGGTGGTTCAATGGAGGGACAGCAATTTAAAATGACATTGGGTTAAACATAAGGCTGCATTACTCTCCCAAATACTGGATTACTGGTCTCGAAACAGCAACAAGCTCCCCAGCAGGTCACTCATTGCAGCTGGATGCTAAGCTATGAAACTCTTTTGCATTCTGTTCTCACACTCATAGCCACCGCAGCCCTGTCGCACTGCAAGCTTTGAGGAGTCAACGATGACATGTTTTTACAAGGCTTTCTGAAGATGAGTCATTCAATCTGAAGATTTACAAGATTCACATCACGCTTACTAACACCTGGAATTAGAAGCAAATAAAAATCAGTTACTCATGGAACTCCATTTTAACATTTCGGTGAAAGGGCAGAGAATGCATTCTTGACAGGGATGGCCAATTAAATGTCAAATGTTTGAAAACATCACTTGTTAAAATAGGGTTCTTGTCATGTAGACTCCACTTAATTAAAAAGGGTACCCATCAGTCGAGTTTAATCCGAGTTTCCTTTGGTTTAACTTTTTTGGTTGCAGTAAATATTGGGGGTGGGGGAGAGACAGTGGCATAATGGCATTGTCACTGGACAAGTAATCCTGAGACCCAGGCTAATGCCTTGGGGACATGGGTTCAAATCCCACCATGGCAGCTGGTGGAATTTAAACACAATTAATAATTCTGGAATTACAAAGCTAGTCCCAGTAATGGTGATCATGAAACTATCATCGATTGTTGTAAAAAAAAAACCCATCTGGTTCATTAATGTTCTTTAGGGAAGGAAATCTGCCATCCTTACCTGGTCTGGCCTACATGTGACTCCAGACCCACAGCAACGTGGTTGACTCTGAACTGCCCTTGAAATGGCCATTCAGTTCAAGGGCAACTAGGGATGGACAACCAATACTGGCCTTGCCAGTGACACCCACATCCCATGAAAGAAAAACTAAATGCAAGAGTTTAGCAGAGACTATGGCATCAGAAGCTTAAGTTTATGAAATGTTTTCATTCCTCCAAAGCTTTAATCCCACTTTCCTTCCGTTGCGATGCCAGAGAGTTGGAACACAACACAAAGATAGGGACCCAGTTGGAGCTATTTTGATTGTCCATTTCACAGGGCACTTCTGGGAATTTCAAAAAGGTAAAACAATTAACAAATTTAAAAATGATGAGAGGCCTCCTCCTCATTCCCCTCGCTAATTCTCCGGTGGGGGTTCTCATGTAATTCCCATCAGGAACAAACAACCATCAAAAGTCCAAAGATGTTCTTAAAATAAGACTTGACAAGATTTTAGACAATTTGCTTCCTTCACACCCAGTAAATCATAAGAACAATTCTGATCACCAAGACTTAAAAATCAATATTATTGGCATTCACATTATCAGAGTAATGGAGGAAATTGCAGGGGTTTCTTTAGATTTCTGCGCATATTTTTCACATGTTTTACCTGCCCAGAAGTGCTGGCTTTGGCTGCGCTTCTCTCCAGTTCAGTATCTTATCAAAGAGGAAGCGTGTGCCATCTACATGATGCACTGCAGCAACTCAGCAAGAGTCCTTCGACAGCACCTTCCGAACTCACTACCTCTACCACATGGGGAGGGTCTGAACAGTAACTATTTATTGTAGAACATATACAGGACAGTCAGCTTCTTCAGTCCAATCCATGAGCTATTTCCATTCAGATTACGACCCGACTACTGGTCATGTGACTCCATTTACATCATCACGTGGGCAGTATTGTTTCCCCAGTCCCGCATTAACCCTTACAGTCCAGAACACCCTAATCCCACAAAATCAATTAGTTCAATAGGGTCAAGGGGTTACACAAAGATCCAAAATGCAGGAACCACAACAAAACACAACATGGTGGCAGCAGCAAGTCAAGGATGAAAATAAAAATGGAAAAATCTACAGTCTGACCTGAAAAGAAACAGCAAACTTCGATGAAACAGATGGAAATTGCTCAAAAAGCTCCATAACTGATATGGAGGCTGGGAGCCAGTGAAGGAATCAACTGATGCAACTCAAAAAGGACTCCACCATAACATGCAGAGGTTTGCTGAAAATCCCAGTCAAACAGCAGAGTCAAAGAGGTGAGCGATGATCAAGGAAGAGTGCGAAAACTTTAAACAAGGCTTTAAGAAGCTTCTAAACAAGGCGCAGTAACCAGGCAGCACTGGGAGTCACTCAGCAGGTCTGACAGCATCCATGGAGAGAAAGGCAGAGTTAACATTTTGAGCCCGTATGACTCTTCTTCAAGGGTCAAACGAACTCAAAATGTTAGCTCTGTTTTTCTTTCCACAGGTGCCGACAGACCTGCTGAGTTTTTCCAGCACTTTTTGTTTTTGTTTCAGATTCCCAGTGTCCTCAGTATTTTGCCTTTAGCACTGGGAGTCAGTTCAATTTTAAGTGCGGGGTTTGAAACACACTGTAGCCCCTTGACACGCAGTGACCCCATGGTGATGGAAAAAAATTGGCGACTGAGTTTGATCCTTCAGCAACAGCAAAGTATCTAACTGGCCTTAATAATCATTTTAATAATTTTTCCTGAGGTTCAGGGAAGGTTTGATAAGTGCCAGGTATTCGACAGGTCCCAAGCAGCGTGTGAAAGTCTTGCTTGCTGCAGTAGCAGCATTTTAAAAATTTAAAGCAAGCTGCTCCTGAGCTGAAACATGTGACAAATTCAAAATTTACTTTGCTAGAACGAGTTGGGCCGATGGAAGGGCCGAGTCACTCTCAGAATTGGGCATTATGGAGGAGGAGATTTTTAAGATACAGAATTACATCAGGGTTAAATAATAAATCAGGGGCTGAGCAAGTTAATTCAATTGGTTCAATTGCCGAGAATGCAATCACCTCTATTGAATCATGAGTCATTAAATCGTTCGACAGTTACTTTAACCTCCAGAGTAACAAAATTTTGGAAAGGGCAAAGTTTGAAAGAAGAAGCCAAAAGCCTGGAGAACTCATGGACACCTTCATCAACGATTTGTATCAGTTGGCTGAAGGCTGTGATCTTAAGTCTGAGCTGATATGAGTCCGCATCGTAGCTGGGGTAACTGATGAAACCCTTTATGCCCTCCTTCAATCCAAAGAAGATTTAACTCTGGAGAAGGTGGCACAGATTGTCGGACAACCTGAGGTCTGTCAGCAAAATAGATCCATATTAAGAGGAAATATAAACCATGATACAGAGCACCCCCAATGACAGTACAGCTCAGGGCAAAGGAGACCGGTACGCAAGTTAAAACGCAAGGTGGTGGTAAACCACACCAGCAGTGTGGCACCAAAAAAGCCTCCTGGACATGAACAGTGCCCTGCAAGCAGGGAAGGATGTTTCCATTGTAAACGGTTGGGACACTTTGGGAAAATATGCAGATCAAAAACCATTAAACATACAGAGGATCACCAGCAAACCTTCACACAAAAAGCCATCAGCAAGATAGGAGAGTCACACCAAGATGAAGAACACCACGGCTTCCTCTCTGGGATTAAAATTCCCAGATATACCTTCTGGAATTCTGACATATGCATTGTTGGGGGCACATTACTAATTTTAACTTAGATACAGGAGCAAGTGTGATAGTCATGTCAGATAGAGAACCCGTGACTAGCCCACTTCTGGCTGCGGACAGTAGATACACCATTATATGGCCCAGGAGGGATCAGACTACCAGTTACAGAAATGCCGACAGAAATACTCCAATTCGGGACCAAGCAGATTCTGGACACGCTAGATGTGATTTACAATCAGGAATTTTCTCTCCTGAGCTGAGACACCCACGTTGCCCTCAACCTCATCAAAACAGCAGAAGACCTCATTGTGTACACCAGGCTGGAGGTCCTTTAGCACTGGAGAAACAGCACTGATGACATCTACTGGGACTTGAGTGCAGAATTTTCGACACTATTTGCTGAGGCAGATAATCCGGTTCCTTTCCAACCAGATGCAGGTAACTGTCTTTGGCCTGAAAGGGGAAACAGACCAGCTGGATCAACGAGTACCTGAATGTGACCACAGATCTTCATCACTTGGCAAATCATCAGAGAGGATGAAGTTGAAACCCAGGTGATAGGAGATGCTGGTACAATCCAGCATTCATCTGTCAATACTGACCCCTTGGTAAGTATATCCACACTGACTCATCCACCTGGATTGATGGCCGAGGGTGCAAATTATCAAATGGTTTCCGAACTAGAAACAGAACCAATTGAGATGAGGTCCACCTCTTCTACATTAGAGGGCACTGACCTTCCTACCACAGCAGGGTTACTGCAATTGGAAACACAGCAAGACATTAACAAACACCTTCCTCACCTCAGGAGACCACAATCCAGGAATCCCCAAAACTTCGGGAACCAGGGACTACATGGAATCATCACTCTAAAGGCAAAGCATGGCAGACAAAATCATTAAAAAGAACCAGCGTCAATTCAACGGATAAGGATAGGGAACATAGTCAACATAAAGAAAGGGGTAAACCCATGACATCCAACCATAAAAGGGAAACAATTAATAGTGAAATGTACAACAGCATGGGGAAGAAGGAAAGGGTCAAGTGTTGAAACTCAAACAAACAGAACAGCAAATATTGTAGCTTCTACTGAAGAACAGCCGAGTCAGACAAAGAGATCCATGTCAATATGTTACCTTCTGCACCACAAGCTGTTATTTCCACAATAACCTTTGATGTGGTGCCTTGTTAAATGCCTTCTGGAAATCTAAGTACAGCACATCCACCGGTTCCCCTTTATCCACAGCACATGTGACATGTCTTGAGTTGAAACCTGTACAAACTCCCTATTTAGCAGAAGCAAATGTTAGTGATTGATGGGTTTTTTTTTATTGGACTTCAAAGCAGCCTTTGTTTTACCAAAACCTGGCCGAAAATAATATTTTATTTCATGAGGTGAACGTTTTCCAAATAATATCAGTGGATCAGTTACCAGAAGGAAATAGATGTGAAAAGTGTTATATTCCCAACAAATGGAACTAAAGACAGAAATATCTCTCTGTATATCTGACTCTAACCTGCTTGTTGAGACTGGGTGGGTTTAGTGAAAATTGAGTTACTGGAATCTTCTAAGTGACTGAGCCCTCGAATCCCCAACTTCAAGTGATCAGCCTGGTCTTCCCGAAATTGAACAGGTTGAAACTGGAATTGATGAGGAGTACGGAATCAATTTGACTTTGATGACCACAGAAACCGACAGAATTCTGAATGGCAGCCTGAGATATGATTGATTAAAGTGAGTTTCAGATCATTAACATTTATCATGCCCCTTCCTCAGCGATAGAAAACTAAAAAAAAGCCAACGCTTTGACAAGGTAAAGTTCAGTAGATTATTAAACAGCCAGCATCTGCCAAATGCATCAATTAAACATTTACCACATATCATTCATCATTAAATCCAGACTGGGGCCTAATTAACTCTTACAATCTTCAACGTTATTTTCAATACACACTCATTAGTTCACAGGTAAGTTAAGTCAAACTGAATTCTACCTGAGTATTGTGTCACAGAATATTTTATATCAGTCTGAATGTCTTGTGTCTTCCAAATTGAGCTGATTTATTTCATGAATTAAATTTACTAAAATACCAGAAGTTAAAACCCAGACCAGTCTTCACTGATCCATCAACACATTTCAGGCTATTTAACCATGGAATGCTTCACAGCTGATCCCCATCCCACTGTCGTTTGCCTCCCATACCCGCCACTTTCCGACACGGATCGGGGAACATGACTTCCCACTGATCTTTACACCCTCCCTGACTCACAGGTCTGGAGGCTGATTTAAATCCCTTTGCTACTCCAATTTACACCCACTAAGGTCACCAATCCAACCTGGATCCTTCCTATCCTCATGCGCTCAGTGCCACAACCCATAATGCATTTCCCCACTGACCAGCCAACCAATCAACACAGCTTCCACAAGTAAAGATCAAAAATACCATCAATGTATCGATTTCCAACAGAGCAGCCTAGAAGTAATTCCTGTCCAGGTACAGCCTCATTTGACATCCCAACATCATGAGCATAGGAAAGTTCTCAGTCACAGCTCTAGGTTTGGTTATTGTAATGGTATCTCCTCCAAATAATTCATAGAATGATACCAGACAGAGGAGCTGATTCAGCCCATTGTGCCTGTGCTGGTTCCGAAAGAGTTAACCAATTAGTCCCACTCCCCCAGCTCCTTCCCCAGAATCCTGAAAAAATTCATTTTCAAGCATTTCTCTTTTGAAAATGATTCCTCCCACCACCCTTTCAGGCAGTGTCTCCCAGATTGCAGCTATTTCTGATCATTATTTTATATTTAATCAGCGGCGTCAATCCATCGATTGGCAGACAGGCAAGAGCGAGCTTCAGGAGGCAATTCAGAAATCTGGAGTGCAAAGGGACTTGGGAGTCCTAGACCAGGATTCTCTTAAGGTTAACTTGCAGGTTGAGTTGGTAGTTAGGAAGGCAAATGCAATGTTGGCATTTATTTTGAGAGGACTAGAATATAAAAGCAGGGATGTGTTGCTGAAGCTTTATAAGGCTCTGGTCAGACCACATCTAGAATATTGTGAGCAATTTTGGGCCCCGTATCTCAGGAAGGATGTTCTGGCCCTGGAGAGGGTCCAGAGGAGGTTCACGAGAATGATCCCAGGAATGAAAGGCTTAACGTATGAGGAACGTTTGAGGAGTCTGGGTCTATACTCGATGGAGTTTAGAAGGATGAGAGGGAATCTGATTGAAACTTACAGAATACTGAAAGGCCTGGATAGAGTGGACATGGGGAAGATGTTTCCATTAGTTGGAGAGACTAGGACCCGAGGGCACAGCCTCAGAGTAAAGGGAAGACCTTTTAGAACAGAGATGAGGAGAAATTTCTTTAGCCAGAGAGTGGTGAATCTATGGAATTCATTGCCATAGAAGGCTGTGGAGGCCAGGTCATTGAGTGTATTTAAGACCGAGATAGATAGGTTCTTGATTGGTAAGGGGATCAAAGGTTACGGGGAGAAGGCGGGAGAATGGGGTTGAGAAACTTATCAGCCATGATTGAATGGCGGAACAGACTCGATGGGCCGAATGGCCTAATTTCTGCTCCCATGTCTTATGGTCCCGATGTCGCTGAGGGGGGTGGAAAATCAGCCAGGCTCCTGCTCCTGATCTCAGAATGACTGCAAGCTGAGAGTTTGGAAATAGGCGAGTGAGGAGGAGGAAACTAAACACAAGCAAAGGTTTGTTCAGAATCATAAGGGGTCTTGACAGGGTGTAGGGGGGAGAAACTGTTCCAATTGGTGGAGGGCTGAAGGACCAGAGGCATCGATTTTAAGTGATTGGCAGAATAACCAGCGGTGAGATGGTCTGAGAGTGGCAGAGGCAGATTCAATCGAGGCTTTCAAAAGGGAATTGGACCTTTATTTAAAGAGACACAGAGAAAAGTGGAGCTGCGGCAGTAGCTGAGTTACTCTGGTAGAGAGCCAGCATCGACACAACGGGCCCAATGACCTCCTGTGCTGTAAATCTTCTAAAATTCTAATTCCATAAAACAAAGGAGAAAAATGGCATAAAGAACAGGGCCAACATATAACCTGATCAGGAGATGCAATCCCTGAGAGTCTCAGTCTCCATGGCAACCAGCCAGGCCTCCTGTGTAGAAGGAATGAGAAATCTAAGCTTTTCTGATGACTCTCACCAGGCAAATTTCATTTTCTTTAAACAATTCTTACTAATCGATTTTGTCCAAAGTGCAGGCACATCTGGTGATGTCAGTTCACTTTCTTGGTTTAATATGAGATTCCATTTGCACTATCTGGTCCATAAATTAAACTCCTGACATTGTTGTACAGTCAAGTTTCTGTATGTGTTATAGACAGAATGTCAACAAGGCATTGAAATAAAGAAATAACCAGGCAAGTGGAGCAACAAGAGCCAGAGAGACAGCGGGAATAATTCGATGCAGTAAGAGGAGAATATGAGTGCCAATTCCATACGAACAAAGTGTGGTTATTTCCTGCCACCTATATTTAATTAGGCAGCTGGTGCATGTCAGGAGATGCTTTTGACGCTTGTTATTATGACCACTTTGTATTTTCTTTTTTAAAAGTGTTAGGTACCAGGCTTTCACTGCACAAACCTTCCCCGGATGCCACTTACATTAACTCCTAGTATCAGAGCATTGGCTTGATCATTTTTAACTATGGCACACAGCTTTTCACAATGTCATAACAGGACACGTCACTGGATGACATTATCCACTAATTAACTGGGAGTTAATGTAAGTGGCATTCGGGGAAGGTTTGTGCAGTGAAAGCCTGGTACCTAACACTTTTAAAAAAGAAAATACAAAGTGGTCATAATTACAAACGTCAAAAGCATCTCCTGACATGCACCGGCTGCCTAATTAAATATAGGTGGCAAGAAATAACCACATTTTGTTCGTATGGAATTGGCACTCATATTCTCCTCTTATTGCGTCGAATTAATCCTGCTGTCTCTCTGGCTCTTGTTTTTCACAATGCTATAACAGGGCACATCGCTGGATGACATTATTCACTAATTATTAACACCGATACTTGGCTTAATCTTCTCTGCCAGCCCTGGCCTTTGATGGGCTAAAGGAAAAGGACTTCACCATCTCATTCGGTAAAAGACAGGCTCAGGTTCTGGTGTTATAACTGCAGAAACCTGCAGCCTTCGAGGTCCCCAGACTTCCTCCACATTCTGTTCCAAACAACAACTCCCTGTGTTTATATAGCACCTTTAACATGGTGAGATGTGGAAAGGTGCTTCACAAGGGCATAACTTAGACAGGAAATGACACTGAGCCAAAGTGGCAGACATTAGCTTGGCTGACTAAAAGTTTCATTAAAGTGCTAGGTTTTAAGGAGTGTGTAATAAACTTGATATGCTAGACTAGCTTCTTGTAAGAAACAGTAAACTTTATTTACAGACTCCAGATGAAGCTACATGCATGATCCAAGACTAAAACTAAAAAACTCCGCTCCCAAAATCCCCAGCGCTTAGAGCTGATTTATCTGTACAGTCACATGATCCCCATAACTGTAAGAAATGGTCTACCTTACAATTACTAAAGAGTGTCTGAGGAGAGAAGCGGGGAGGGCTAGAGAGGGAATTCCAGAGCTTCAGAGTGCTGAAGCTGCTGGAGAATGAACTGGAGACCTGAATTAATGGAATGCAGGAAGGGGGGAGGAATGACTAAGTGTCCAGGGGAGTGGGGGGGATGGGGGGAGCAGGGGTGGGGTTGGTGGGGGAACTGAGAGGGGAAGGGGTGCGGTGTAAGGAGAGAGGAGAGGTGGGGAGGAGGTGGCAGAGTGGGGAAGCAGATGGGTGATGCATTGTGACTGACTCACTCTCTGGCACTGAGTTTTCGCAGATGTTTCCCCACTCAGGACTCAAACAATGACTCTTACGGCTATAAAACAGCTGGTGACTGATCGGAAACAGTGCTGTGCTTTCACTGGACAGATGACCTGGAAGGTTCAGCACATTGGTTGGTTTAGAACCAAATTTTTTTGCACCATTTTTGTTGTCTGAGCCTCAAGTTTAATCCATTTTATTACATTTTTCCCAATTTTTGGGGGGTCCTGTATTTTGCACAATACCAGCTGTTGCCAGCTGTGATTTAAGTTGTCAAGACTGTAATTCAGAAGGTAAGAATCCTAACGGGCTGAGAGGATGAGGGAGATGCACTTAATCGTGAGCACAAGTTTCCACATCCACCATCTGCATCTTCAGGCCAACACATCACTTCTTGGACACATCCAATGAGACTCGCTTTATCACTTTGACTGTGTCGTGGGCGAGTAATCCAGAGAACGCGAGCTGAAACTCCACCAGAGTTGGAAGCGATGCCTGTGGGTAATCATCACGAGCTGCAGATTTGCCAAATCTGTGACTCGGATTCTCCCCATCCCTGAGCTCAGAGACACTGACAGGTTTCACCACTCACCCGATTGTATCGCTTGTCCATCACAACGTGACTAACGAATATCCTCCCCTCTCACCATAATCCACACTGACCACAACCAACCGACAGACTGCAGATTCTCTCAGGATCGGAGCAGAGGGATAGGAATTGCTGCTGCGCATTAGACCAAGGCCCATCGAGTTGTCCTTCTACCACCTGGTGTTTTGACGATTCAATGATAATAGAATGGCTGAAACATCTTGGCAACAAAATCAATATCAATTAGTCAACAACAGATGGAGGTTGTAGTATTAGGGGGTTTGGGACTGTAAGAGTTAATGTAATTCTGGGGAAACAGTACAGTCTACATTTTGATGTAGCGTCACATGGGAGTAGTAGAATGTAGTGGTGAGTCTGTAGAAGATAACACCTAGTGAGGACTCCATCCTGTATACGTGCATAGAGCTTTATGTTATTAATAAACAGCTATTGTTCAACCACACAAGCCTCTGGACCTCTTCATGAGACAACAGACATGACCTGAGGATATCCTCAGTGGCTGAGAACTATGTGATCCTTCAGTCCAAATGGAAGTCAGCTGCATTGACCGACCACTCACTCGCTGAAATATCGGGTCGCACCTTCCGATGGAGAGGCATTTGAGTTGGATTGCCACTCCATTTGAAAACCCAGGCGATCCTATCTCACCTGACCTTCCAACTCAGGCCAGACAGAAACTGGGCAGTGCAGCGTGTCCCCAGGGCCTAGAGTCGAGGGCTGTAGAGTCCGAGGTAAGTAAGCCACACCCTAGTTGCCGGAAACTAGGTAAGTTTAAAGTTAAATGTACAAGGTAAGTGGATAGGATTTGAGGGAGGGTGGGGTTGGGTTGAGTTGGGTTGGGATGGGATGGGTCAGATTGGGCCTTTTGGGGGAGGGTAGGGATCAGGTTGGGTTGGGCTTTATGGGGGATGGTGGGTGAAGTCCTGTGGGGTGCGGGTGGGTGGGAGGAGGAAGTCCCGTGGGGTGGGGGTTTGGGTGGGAGGGGGAAGGTCCTGCTGTGCGTGTGGTCGCTGGGAGAGTTTCGTGGTGGAGGAGGGAGTGGTCAGGGGTGAGAGGAGTCCCATGGGAGGTGGGGGTGGGGGGGGTTCTGTGTGGGTCTGTACAATCATTAATCAGAGGTTAGAAGTGATTTTAATTCTTATAGCTTTTTCCAGGGAGCTATTGATGTGGAAATGTCTGAAGTTTATGATTTAAATTGTATTTTTGGATGATTCCCAGCACTGGGCCATTGGCTATTGGAAGGTTGCCCTTTCTGGCCAAGTGACGCACAATCCTTACCTGGAAACCTCTGGGGGTGGGTACCCGATGCCCTGTGCCTCAGGAGTTACAGCCCATTGTTTACTCAGGTTAGTTTGGGATTTAGCTCCCTCCAAGTGCAGGCCAAAGCCTCTAGTTCTCCTGCCCCAGGTAAGGTGAAACAGTTTGTCTTGGTCTTCACTGTCCAGTTCCTTTAGAATCTTCACATGTGCAGAACTACAAAACAATAAATACTTGTTTGCAAGAGATCAGAATGAATTCTCTCGGTACTTTCCAGATTCAGTTGGTGCCACTGGCAGAGTTTAATACAACTCCCTGTCTGAAGAAAGAACAGACTCAGAATCAATAAACAGAGGGCCATGTGGCTTCAGCTGGTGTTCACATTAAAAAGCAAATTTAAAGATGAAAATGTTTTATCAAAACTGTAAAAAAGGAAGAAAAATGGAAATGGAAGTGTGAGGGAACATCGAGTATGAGTGAAGGTTAACTTATCCAAAGCACTGATCTTAATAGCTTCAAACTCTGCCCCCAAGGCAGAAAGCAGCTGGTTAACAGCTTGGGAAACAAGAAAACATTATTTTATTGGATAGCAGATAGAAATAAAGAATAATAATTCACTCACCTCTGGGGCTGTGCAGCTTGTGTGTGATGCTCCCACCCATGGATTCTGATATCTATTTGGTTGCTCGTCTCGCTCGCCTGTATCAGTGACTCAACGGATGAGCTCCCACACCTCAGAGTCAGAAAGTCATGGATTCTAGTCCCACTCCAGAGACTTGAGCACCACCCTAGGGCAGTACTGAGGGAGAGCTGCACTGCCTAAGGTACTGCCTTTCGGATGAGACACGAAACCGAGGCCCTGCCTGCCTGATTTGGGGAATGTAAAAGATCCCATGGCAGTATTTTGAAGAAAAGCAGGGGAGTTGTCCTTGGTGTCCTGATCAATATTTATCCCTCAACTCACTTCAGAGAAACAGGATTTCTAGTTTGCTCTGTTTGGTCACAAGTTGGCTGTCGCTTTTCACCTATTACAACAATGACGATACGTCAAGAGGATTTCATTGGCTGTCAAGTGCTTTGGGATGTCCTAAGGCTATGAAAGGTGCTATAGAAATGCAAGTCTTTCTCTCTTTTTCCTGTGTCTCATTGACAGTTCCTGTGGGGAACATCATCATGAAACATGAGACATGATGAACCCACAGGGCAGGTTACAGGGACGAGCCAGTCCTTTCCTCTCCAAGATTTTTGTGAGTGTTGTTATCTCCTAAAGGTGCAGGTTTACTTCCAGCGGGTATCGTGGGTGGTTAATGTGTACCTGGTGATCTGAGTTTCAACCACATCTCAATTGTTGGGAGGAAAATCAGGACCAGTCAAATCTTTGTCAAACTTCTCGCCTCACATGCATGCAGTGCTACCCAGGTGAGAATGGGTAAAGTGTGGTTCATGTGTTAGTATCGGTCTCTTTACACATACAGACTCTCAGTCACTGACTGCTACTGTGGGATTTCAATGTCGATATAGTAACCAACTTCCTGAGAGGCATAATTGCATAAAGTCCCGAGCACTGCCCTGTGTTCGGGCATTATTGTAAACTGTCAGAGTCCAGATATCTAATGGAAGTACATTAGAGCACATGGATCTGAGCAGATAATGAGACCAAACAACAAGATATTCAAGACTCAACAATATTCCATTGTTTATGTAATTTTCACTGAGTTTGTGATGTCCTTTGTGAATGATTGTCCAGGCACATCCCAGAATTCCCAGTTATTGCATTGGCAGAGGGGACGGCGCATGACCTTTAACCCCCATAAACATCATCAATCTTTACACCAGAATTTCAACAATAGTTCCAGTATATTAACAGGTCCCTTCCAACTGTGGTGACACTATCCTCACTGCAAAACTCATGCTTCAGTCTTTAAGCAACGTTTGACCACTATTCATCAGCTTGACATGTTTCACAGGGAAGGGGGGTGGGGAATTGGGATTAACAGAGGGCCGAATGGCATCCAGCTCGCCCTCAGGAGCATAAACAATTAAATCTTATTAATGTCAATTCCTGTTGCCCAACTGTGGCTCACCAAATTATGGCTCCATATCAGGCAGACTCTTCAGTCACTGAGAAGTTGTTGATCGTGACAAGATGGAATTCTTAAAAGTGCTACATTCAAAAATACTTCAGACTTTAACTTACCTTTTAAAGTACTTTGTTCTGATGCACAGCAGAGCCTCCTTGACACAGCTCAAAGAATGAACACTGACCAAGTTCAGAAGGGAACAACAATTCCAAGAAAAGTCATCTCAATTTCTACTTGACATGCAAGCATCTCTGAGGGACGATACTCTAGTGCTAACCAGCACCAGATAACATCCACCGGGAACTGAGTTGACATTGTCCAAGTTTTGGTCTGTGCAGCCCCCAGAGATTGGGGTGGGCAGGGACGCTGGGGAGAGACAGATAGACAGACAGAGAGCGAGTGAGAAAGACGCACAAAGAGAGAGCTGGAGAACAGCAGAGGGAAAGAGAGAGAAAGAGAGAAAGACAGAGGGAAAGAGAGGGAGAGGGAAAGAGAGAAGCAGAGAAAGAAGACTTTTATTGCGTTAATTTAGGCTGCATCAATGGAGCTGAGGGGGGTAAACTAGCTCATAAAGCCTCAGAATTCTATTCTTCATGATTTAGGTTAAAAATGATCACCTTCTAGTGTCAAAGTAAATGCAGCTCTGCAGTGTGCAGTCAGGAAACAGAAATAAAGCACACTTACAGGCCTCATAAAAATAATAAGTGACTGCCGAGATTGAAGTTGCAACATTACAAAACATTTTGAATATATTTCCAGACTATTTTGTAATAAATATAGATCTGTTTCTTCTTCCAATTTAAATTTGACATGAACCGTCACATTATATCAACAGTGGAGAGCTTGGTATGTTATGTTGCTATCGTGAAGCAAGTTTACAAAGGGATCATAGGGGGAGATTTAATCAAAAAATCACTTGGTTTAACAGATGGTTCATGAACTGTCTGTCTCCCAGTCTAAACCATCAAAAACACAGTTCGGAAACTCTCCAACTATTGCCCATCACTGACATTCCTTCCTCTCAATGCTGCTCAGATACCTTCCCATTCTGCCTACAAATCCATCCCTGCCTGTCCCTGTACAAACTGTTTGAATCCTCCAGTAAATAGCACTCAAAACAAAACTGGGTGCGAGAAGCATTCATCACCATGAGAGATCTGATGTTGTAGCTTAAAGAGGTATGTTACTAATGTTTGGACAGGATTGGGAACTTAATATCCCTGGGAATAGCATTTTCAGGAGAGATGCAAGGAAAGAAATGAGATTGGGGTGAAAGCTTTTATAAACAACAGAACCTATATGGATAGATTTATGGACCAGGAAGTGAAACACTACAATTCTCAGAGTGTGTCATACTGAACAGTATAGATTTATTTTATATGTTCATAGGATGTAAGCATATGGGAGAAGGAGGTGGTGAGCTGCCTTCTTGAACTGCTGTAGTCCATGTGGTGTAGGTACACCCACAGTGCTGTTAGGAAGCGAGTTCCAGGATCTTGACCCAGTGACAGTGAAGGAACAGCGATATATTTCCAAGTCAGGATGGTGAGTGACTTGGAGGGGAACTTCCAGGTGGTGATGTCCCCATACACCCTCTACCCTTGTCTCTCTAGGTGGTAGAGCTCACAGGTTTGAATTAGATATGACAGGCAGTTTATAGACATTTAGAGAGAGATGCAAGAACAGGTTTTAGGGATGGGTAACAAGGGCTGACCTTATCAGTGATACCCGCATCCCAAGGTAGAATAAAGGGGAAAAAAAGTTGATATCTGAGTGACCAGAACAATCCCAAAACAACCTGAAGCAAAAGTAATACACGTGGTCAAAGTGGACACACTCTTTAGAACACATCTGAGATCAATCAATAAGGAAAGAAACAAATCTTGACTGAAATTGCAAAAATGAACTGGGACAAATATCTGAAATCAGAGTAGCAGAACACAAAGTGAAAGTGAGAACCAACAGGAGGAATGAAGCCATTTTCAATTACCTCCTAACCTCCATCTTCATGGGTGGAAGTCTCATTTATTTCCAAGCCATTTGCAAAGCACTTGGAGATCATTTCTATGTTTCAGGTCTGATAGAAACATGTTGTTATCATCACCCTGAACCTGCCAAATACAGGATATGATGCAGAGTTGGGAGGTAGTAATTTAAACCAGTGGACATTGAGGGTTTATTAACAATACATGAAGCTACATTCCTCTCCATTTTCAAACTGCACCATGTTAAACACCTTCCTCTTCATTTTTGTGTCTCAGTTTTCAGTGGCTGCAGTGAGAAAAAAAACAAGATCCAAGGAGCATTCAGGCTGTAAGAACAGCAAATAAAATAATCCTGGTCAACACTTCTCTTTGGCTGCCAAAACTGGATTGGAGGCAACCAAATAGTCAGAAGGCTTGGAGCCTTTGAAATGTGGGTATGGAGAAGAATGTCCAAAGTATCTTGGAAGAAAGAGAGTAAAGAATGAGAATGTCTCAGGGAGAATGAAATCCAGAAGAAGCTTGATGGACACCATCAGGAGCTAAAAACTGATTATTTTGACCATCTGATGAAGCCCAGCGATAGACTCAGAACATTGCTCGGAGATTACATCAATTGTGAAAGGGGTTAAGAGAGGCCAAAAGTTTCCAGGACAAGCAACATGAAGGAATCAGGCAAACATGAATCACCAGGTGACAGCGAGGACAGGTCACAAGAGAAGTGGCTGGTGCAATGTTACAACCAACAGTTAGCAAGAGGAAGGATTGTTTTTCCAGGTCCTATGTGTTTCAGATAGAAAAACAGCAATTATCCTCTGCAGCAAAATTATGGAGACAGTCATGTCTTTTTTATATCTTAGGGAGCAGACATGCCGATTGGATCCAGTAGATCTTGGGTGGCCCAATCTACATGGGCTCCTGATGGAGAGAGCTTGGAGTCAAGTGGCCTTTTCTTGATCCTGAGCTTTGAAATTTACAACAAAAATAACTTGCATTGATACAGTGCCTTTAACATTGTCAAACATCCCAAGGTGTTTCACAGAAGCATTAACAAAATTTAACACTGAATCACACAAGGAAGGATTACAATAGAGAACCTGGACAAGGAAGGAAGATTTTAGGAGCAATAAAGGAGGAGAGAGAAGTAGAGAGGCTGGGAGGGTTTGCAAAGGAAATTCCAGAGCTTAGGGCTCAGGCAGCTGACGGCATGGCCGCCAATGATGGAGCGATTAAAATCGGGAATGCTCAAGAGGCTGGAATTGGAGGGGCACAAAAATCTCGGAGGGTTGGAGAACTGGGGGAGGTTCCAGAGATAGGCAGGGGTGAAGCCATGGAGGGCTTTGAAAATATGGATGAGAATTTTAAAATTAAGGTGTGACTAGATTGGGAGCCAGTGTAGTTGGTGAATACAGGGGTGATGAATGAACAGGGCTTGGTGTGAGTTAGAATGCAGCACAGGCAGCTGAGTTTTGGGTGGATTCATGTGGGAGACCTGCAGACAGGAATGTGTTGCAATTGTTAAGTCTGGAGGTAACAAAGGAAAGGATATCTAAAGACAGTTCTGTCTCTAAGAGCCACCAGCTCCAGATATGGTGAGGCTCACATTCCCCATCAACCCATTCACCAGACATGACTTACAACCCTTAAACTCACAAATCAACCTCTCTCAAGGAATTGTGAAGGGGTTTAGCAAGTCCTTACCAATTACATGATGCAATGACTGAGAAAGGGAATGCTTGCTAATAGCTAACATAATGTATGTGCCAAAAGATTTTCTATATATTCTCCAGTCCTACCAACTCACTCTGTGAATCTATACAATGGGACAGAATCTTATCTCCCCATTTTGTTAAAGAGCTCAAGCATGTCACACTGACTTTGCATTCCACCAATCAGAATCGCACTGAGTCTGCATTCCTCCAATCAGAATTACACTGGCTCTACATTCCTCCAATCAGAATCACCCTCACTCTGCATTCCTCCAGTCAGAATCACCCTGACTCTGCATTCCTCCAATTAGAATCACCCTAACTCCGCATTTCTCCAATCAGGGTCACCCTGACTCCACATTTCTCCAATCAGAATCACCCTGACTCTACATTCCTCCATTTAGAATCACTCTTACTCTGCATTCCTCCAATCAGGATTACCCTGACTCTGCATTCTCCAATCAGAATTACCCTGACTCTACATTCCTCCAGTCAGAATCACAATATGTCGTAATATTGATCAAGGAGTCAATTACTGCATTAAGGAGGCATGATATCTTAGAAGGTTCCTCAAATGAGGCCATATGGGTAGAACTTGAAAACAAAAAGGGGGCAATCACATTAGGAGTGTACTATAGAACCCCAAACAGTCAGTGAGAGATAGAAAGATAGATATGTAGGCAAATTTCAGAAAAATGTACAAATAATATGGTAATAATAGTAGGGGATTTCAACTTCCCTAATATTAACTGGGATAGACAAAGTGTGAATGGCTCAGAGGGGGTGGAATTCTTAAAATGTAAGCCAACACATAGGAAGTCCTACAAGAGAAGGGGCACTGCTGGACCTCGTTTTAGGGAATGAAGCGGGCAAGTGGTAGAAGTGTCAGTGGGGGAGCATTTCGGTGATAGTGACCATAACTCAGCAAGGTTTAAGGTAGTCATGGAGATGGGTGGGGAATAAAGGTTCTGAACTGGGGGAAGGTCGATTTTTATACGATAAGACAGGATTTGGCCAAAGTGGACTGGAAGCAGACAATTGTTGGAAAACCTACATCTGAGCAGTTGGAGTTATTCAAAAAGGAAATAGAGAGAATACAGGGCCAAAATGTTCCCATAAAGGTGAGATGTGGGACCAACAAGTCCAGAGAACCCTGGATGTTGAGGAATGTACAGGATTGGATAAGGGAAAAAAGGAAGCTTATGGTAGATACAGAGGGCTCAAAACAGCAGAAGCCCTAGAGGAGTATAGAAAGTGCTGAGGGTTACTTAAAAAAGAAATTAGGAGAGCAAAGAGGGGCATGAAAAAACACTGGCTGGTAAAATAAAGGAAAATCCAAAGGTGTTTTCTAAGTATATTAGGGGCAAAAGGGTAACCAGGGAAAGAGTAGGGTTCATTAGGGACCAAAGTGGCAATTTGTGATGAGGAGCTGGAAGATGTAGGTGAGGTTTTAAATAAGTACTTTGCATCTATATTCACTACAGAGAAGGATGATGTAGGCATAGAAATCAGGGAGGGGGACTGTGATATACTTGAACAAATTAGCAGTTTTAGTGGGCTTAAAAGTGGATAAATCCCCAGGCTAACACAGCAAGGGAATACACAATGAATGGTATGACCCTAGGAAGTACAGAGGATCAGAGGGACCTTGGTGCATATGTCCATAGATCCCTGAAGGCAGCTGCACAGGTTGACAAGGTGGTTAAGAAGGCATATGGGATACTTACCTTTATTAGTCGAGGCATTGAATATTAGGGCAGGAAGGTTATGATGGAGCTGTATAAAACATTGGTTAGGCCACTTCTGGAGTACTGTGTGCAGTTCTGGTCACCACACTATAGAAAGGATGTGATTGCACTGGAGAGGCTGCAGAGGAGATTCGTCAGGATGTTGCCTGAGCTGGAGTGTTTCAGCTATGAAGAGAGACTGGATAGGCTGGGATTGTGTTCTTTTGAGCAGAGAAGGCTGAGGGTCCTAATTGTGGAGTACAAGATAATGAGGGGCATAGACAAGGTAGAGAGGAAGAAACTTTCCCCCTTAGTGAAGGGGTCAATAACCAGGGGGCATAGATTTAAGGTGAGAGGCAGGAAGTTTAGAGGGAGTTTGAGGAAAAACTTTTTCACACTGAGGGTGGTTGGAATCTGGAACACACGGCCTGAGGGAATGGTAGAGATGGGAACCCTCACAACAGTTAAGAAGTATTTAGATGAACACTTGAAATGCCATAGCACACAGGGCTACAGGCCAAGTGCTGGAAAATAGGATGAGTTGATAGGGATTTGACGACTGGCATGGACACGATGGGCTGAAGGGCCTCTCTCTGTGATGTTAAGCTCTATGACTATGACACTGACTCTGCATTCCTCCAATCAGAATCACACTGATTCTGCATTCCTCCAATGACAATAGGCACAGCTGCTGGAGTCTCTCCTGATAAAACACATAAGACTCAATAATACTTTGATCATATACCTCAGTCTCCTCATCAAAGCCTCAAAATCTCTTGCACTTGCCAACTGAAATGTTGAGTTTAATGACATACTCACAAGTGCCCTACTCTGTAAATCAACCTCTTGCTTAATCCTAGCCCCTGAAGACCACCCTACTGTTACAACCGTTCAGTATTTTTTTCTGATTCTCTCCTGATTTCTCCTTGTGAGATTTAAATGCCAACTTCTGCCAAATTTTCAATCGTGGAATTTTACTACATGGAAGGTGAGTGTCACTGTATTTCAAGGTAACTCACTTGGATTCATTGCTGACAGATGACCAAGAACGATACAAATACAAGTCCTACTGACAAGTATATTCTGTTTAGGCTGCAAGTATGACAGGCAATCCCATTAATAAGTTTGACTTAATTTATTCAAATTTATTGTGTGAAGTCACTTTCACCGCCCAAAGGAAAATTGTGTTTTTCATCTTAAAAATCCCATTGGTGGAATTTAAGTTACTAATGATCAGCTGTTATGTACATTCTCTGAACAACTACACTTTCTAAATAACGTAAAGCTGTCTTAAATCTCCAGCTTTGTGACTTCAACGTGCTAACTATTAGCAAGAGGATGAATGTTATTGGTGAAAGCACGAGGGCTTGGTCACTAATGAGTAACGGACACAAATTTACCTGCTGCCATTACTTTTTTCAAATCGATTTCTATTTACAGTGTCAGTTAGTCACAGCACTTCAATCAACTGTCAGTCTGTTCAGGGTTCAATGGAGCATTAACTGCAGAAATACCAGGGATTAGTTGGAATAGAAATATTCCCCATGTCAGCAACATGGATAAATTGAAAAGTGAGAGGCCAGTGAATAGGAGAATTTTATTCACAGCTCCGAATCCTCAGTGTATTTCTGCCAGATTAGGAATCTGTTGAGACATTCTCAATCGTGTCTCACCATTGGAAAATGTTTTAATTGTAAATTATGTTGTGATCGTTCTGTAAAATTCATGCAATAAATCACCCGATGCCCCTTTCATGGGTATCACCCCCAATGTCCTTCATTCACACATGTCATCTGTCAGTTGGGGTGTGATTGGCTGGAATATATCATTTTTCACTGAACAGAGACCTCAACACGATTGACTGGGTCACAAGCATCTCACACAACACCCACCATCTCACCCAGCGCACCCACCTTATCTCCCAGCGCACCCACCATCTCTCCCAGCGCACCCAGCATCTCTCCCAGCGCACCCACCATCTCTCCCAGCGCACCCACCATCTCTCATCTCTCCCAGCGCACACACCATCTCTCCCAGCGCACCCACCATCTCACCCAGCGCACCCACCATCTCTCCCAGCGCACCCACCATCTCTCCCAGCGCACCCACCATCTCATCCAGCGCATCCACCATCTCACCCAGCGCACCCACCATCTCACCCAGCACACCCACCATCTCTCCCAGCGCACCCACCATCTCTCCCAGCGCACCCACCATCTAACCCAGCGCATCCACCATTTCGCCCAGCCTACCCACCATCTCGTCCAGTGCACACACTATCTCTCCCAGCACACCCACCATCTCTCCCAGCACACTCTCCAACTAGCCCAGTGCGATCTCGCCATCTCGCCCAGTCTACTCAATAACTGACCTAATGTACATCTCGCCCGGTGTGCTCACCATCTTGCCCAATGTAGCCATCTTGCTGAGTGTACCCATCAGCGTCCTTGATATATCTGTGACTGTGCCCAGCGTACCTGTGCATGCCGCTTCAACATTAACTCTGGGAGTTGATCAATCTTAGTTGGAAGGTGATCGATCCGATTCCAATCTTGCATTTGACCTGCTCCTGGTCACAATCTGAACTTGCCCATTTCCTCAGGACTCAGTCAGTAGGGATGAATTTCCTGTGCCTCCTCATCCAGCTTTTTCATGTCCCTGTCCTGTCTCAGTGAGAGCTGTGATCGAAAGCTCACACTCGCCATGCTGCTCCCTCTGTGAGGACTTCATTTAAGGAGCAGCTGGTTACATATGAAGGTGAAAGGAGTTGAGCAATATGTTGATGTAGGGTGACCTGATATCCTGGTGTCCTGACAATTTCCTAAAAAAATAGCTCAAACGTCCCAGTTTTTACCCTTTTCCCTTTCGTCAAATGTAATCTGGTCCTGTGGGAAGAACCCGTGTGAAATTTCACCCAGCGTATTGCACGGCAGGCTTTGGGCCCTTATCCCAATCCCCTCCACCACCTACCTCTCCGGGCAAGTTGTCACCAGCTTTTTGGTGTCGCCATCTCCATTGCTGATGATGCCTTTTAAATCATCGACAGGATAGGGTTGCCAACTCCGGCCAGACATATTCCACAATGTGGCATCACCTGACCTCCCACCATCCACCGCCGCTCCCCGGACTCATGCCATTGGTTGCCCAACATGTCAATCATCATGGGGCCCGGCCTTTCCATGACTTATCCATGTGTCCCAGCTTTAATTTTTGAAAACACTGATGGGATAGGATGAAGAGGGCCAAGCGGGGGGTGGGGAGGGGGGGCGGTCATAAACACTGACATGGACTAGTTTGGCTGAATGGCCTGTTTCTGTGTCATAAACTGTTATCAATGCTCAGTTTTATAAGCTGATTGTGTTTTGGACTGTCTCTTTAATTCAAGGTAAAATGAAGGAATGAAGAGGACCATGTGATCTACTCTGAATTCTGCATGATGAGCCTGGATGTCCTGGTTACCATGGAGACAGGGGTGTCTAGTTTGCGACTGACCGAGAGCCAGGTACAAGATGTTCACAGCTGAAACAAAGGCAAGAGCAGCTGGGCTGAGTGTGGACAGACATTGAGGCAGAGTTTTCTGGGCAGAAAGAGAGAGACTCAGGAAGATGAAAGGCAGTTGCTGGTGTGGTCAGCAGAGAGGCGAGTGCCGCCTTTCTGGCAACTACCGGGCAGAATGCAGGAGGGAACACGATCTCTGGTCAAAGAGACACATCCTGAGGCAATGTAAAGTCTCCGGAAAATGAGTCCTGGTGTGGCTGTGAGAAGGACTTGCTGGAGTAGCCTCTCACTGACAGTCGGTTTGGGATTTTCTTGGAAACTGAGAGAAACGCTTTTTAACAGTCACTTGACATTATGATGTGAATCTGTTAATTCTTCATCCAAATAAATCAACAGCATAGCTCACTATTCATCAATAAAATTAATTAATCATTATATTCATTGATAATTGGAAAAGACTCAAGGTAAAATGTCATGATTATATTTGAAGCCATCACCCTTCCTTTAGCCACAACACTTTCACAAGAGAACCTTCCAGTGTTGCAGCGTTACTTGGTTTATTCTCTCGAGAAACCGCTGAATGCGTTCGTCTCAACTTTTACTGAAGATCAGGGGGAAGCCCGAGATTGTTACATCTTCTCCGCCCAATCCTGCGTTCACAGTCAAAAATAAAAGAACATTTTGTGGATCTGATCTTCAGGTTGGGAGTATCGGCCAATAAAGGACAACTCATTGCCGTGATCACGAACCCCTCAGCGACACAACATTCAATAGAAAGAGGCAGCAGCGAATAAGCTTCGAAACCAGGGTGACAGCTGCCCAGGAACTATCTCCCACAGGATGAATGAGGACTGGCCAACACCAGTTCCCATTTCCTCCACAGATTATAGCCCAGCAATAGCCACAGGCAAAGATCTGAACTACTGTCACCTTCAAAGTAACAAATTGGATTCATTATTGACTCCTGAGGCAACAACATCAGACAACATTAGAACACAAACATCACCGACCTTCCATGTGTAACATGGATCCCAGACAGTCCTCCAAGCAAAACTAAATTGAAGATCATTCTGTGATGGAAGTAAAATTTAGTCTGAAACTAAGTTTGCAGTAAAAGCCTTCCCACTTTCTACTCAGCCCTGATGACCTCAAACTTTGATCACCAGTCACATTTAAAGCTGTTGGAATTAAAATTGGAAATTCTGTTCTGCTACCTTCCAGCTCATGCAAGAATAGACTTGATCCTGCGACAGTGCAGCACTCCCTCAGTACTGATCCTCTGACAGTGCAGCACTCCCTCAGTACTGACCCTCTGACAGTGCAGCACTCTCTCAGTACTGACCCTCCAATGGTACAGCACTCCCTCAGTACTGACCCTCCAACAGTACAGCACTCCCTCAGTACTGACCCTCCAACCGTACAGCACTCCCTCAGTACTGACCCTCCAACAGTACAGCAATCTCTCAGTACTGACCCTCCAACAGTACAGCACTCCCTCAGTACTGACCCTCCAATGGTACAGCACTCCCTCACTTCTGATCCTCTGACAGTGCAGCACTCCCACAGTACTGACCATTTGACAGTGCAGCACTCCCACTGTACTGATCCTCTGACAGTACAGCACTCCCTCAGTTCTGACCCTCTGATAGTGTGGCAATCCCTCAGTACTGACCCTCTGACAGTGCAGCACTCCCTCAGTACTGACCCTCTGACAGTGCAGCACTCCCTCTGTACTGACCCTCTGACAGTGCGGCACTCCCTAAGTACTAACCCTCTGACAGTGCAGCATTCCCTGAGTACTGACCCTCTGACAGTACAGCACTCCCTCAGTACTGACCCTCTGACAGTGCAGCACTCCCTCAGTACTGACCCTCTGACAGTGCAGCACTCCCTCAGTACTGACCCTCTGACAGTGCAGCATTCCCTCAGTACTGACCACATCAGTGTGTGAGAGCTGAGGCAATACTGCTGGACTCAAAACAAGAGGCTGTGTGAGGTGAAGCAATTGCTCCTTGTTCTGTGCTATTCACCCCTAGAAATGTAACCGCTGCTGCAGTAAGATTGAGAGGATCAAACGTCAATTGAGATTTAGCTTCTAACGGTGAGTTTGGTGCCAGGAGTCCTGATAATAAAGGAATTGCTCCTCTAACACCTCGTGCTCAATCACACTACATCGCAGCAATATATGAGTGTAGTCCATGTGCAATTACTGATATCTGTTATCCCTTGTGACAGGCTGGGCTGAGGTCTACAGTCAGGCAATGACTGTTGAGGATCAACACAAAGAAAACTAAAAGCTAAGAAGACGGAAAGGAATATTCATGGAAATTTAAACTAGAATATCACTGGGAACTGAAATTTGACAGCAATGCAACATCATAAATAAACTGCTAACGTGCAAGATATATTGACTTGAATTGAATTATGTTTAGGTTGCAATTTGGATTTTGGATAATGAAGAGCATCAGCTGCAGCAAAGCCTCAAAGACTTTCACAATGGATAAATCTTTCATTCTGTCACCGTCAGTCTATCAGTAACCACAGGAAGCAGTGGAGCCAATATTGAACCTATATGGAAGGGCCGTCAGACAGACGGATAGTTACAGTGCTCTGCCACCGGCCACAGACACTGGAGCACATATCTAGGCAGCTACTCGAGTGCAGTACTGACGGAGTGCTGCACAATTGGAGGTTCCCAGTGCTGCCCTCCAACAGGTGCAACATCCATTCAATACTGCTTTATCCACGACCTTCCTTCCATCATAAGATCAGAAGTGGGGATGTTCGCTGATGATTGCACAATGTTCAGCACCATTCACAACTCTTCAAATACTGAAGCAGTCCATGTCCAAATGCAGCAAGACCTGGACAATATCCAGGTTTGGGCTGACAAGTGGCAAGTAACATTCAAGCCACACAAGTGCCAGGCAATGACCATCTCCAACAAGAGAGAATCCAACCATTACTCCTTGATGTTCAATGGCATTACCATCACTGAATCCCCCACTAGCAATATCCTGGGGGTTACCATTGACCAGAAACTGAATTGGACTAGCCATATAAATACTGTGGCTACAAGAGCAGGTCAGAGGCTACGAATCATGTGACGAGTACCTCACCTCCTGGCTCCCTAAATCCTGTCCACCATCTACAAGGCACAAGTCAGGAGTGTGATGGAATATTCCCCACTTGCCTGGATGAGTGCAGCTCCCACTCTCAAGAAGCTTGACAGCGTCCAGGACAAAGCAGCCCCGCTTGATTGGCACCACATCCACAAACATTCACTCCCTTAACCACTGACACACAGTAGCAGCATAGTGTACCATCTACACGATGCACTGTAGGAATTCACCAAGCCTCTGGAAATACAACTGCAATGCCTTTAACTACCAGTTCTTCACACACTTCCGCTACAGCCCCTGCAAATACAACTGCAGTTTCAACTCCTGCTTCATCTACCAAGGCTCCTAGACAGCACCTTCTAAACCCACGACCACTACCATCTGGAAAGACAAGGGCAGCAGATAGATGGGAACACCACCACCTGGAAGTTCCCCTCCAAGTCACTCACCATCCTGACTTGGAAATATATCACCATTCCTTCACTGTCGCTGGGTCAAAACCCTGGAACCCCCTCCCTAACAGCACGGTGGGTGTACCTACACCACATGGAGTACAGAAGTTCAAGAAGGCAGCTCACCACCACCTTCTCAAGGGCAATTAGGGGTGGGGCAAAGCCCACATCCTGTAAATCAATATAAAAAATCTGTTCAGTTCTGTCAGAATTTTATATGTTTCAATGAGATCCCCTCTCATTCTTCTAAACTCCAGTGAATTCAGGCCTATTTGGCACAATCTCTCCTCAAAAAGAATTTTTCACATCAGGCCCCCAGAACACTCAGCTAAGAGCATCAAGGGAGTGCTGAGAGGGAAGGGCCTGGGACAGATGGTAGCTCAACCCGCAGTGGACCACCAGCTCCAGAGAGCAAGTCGTCCTATCACTGTGATGACTCTGATCGTCTGATGGTGCATTCATTTCAGAATGAAGAATATCGATTTGCTGTGGGTTTGGAGTGATTTTGGGAAACGTTTTGTTGAACAGTCAGTGACTATGATGCAACTTTAATTTGAAAATCAGTAAAACATAAATTGAAAGGTGGCTGTAAACGGAACAACAATTGCTTATTTTAAAGCAGAAAGCCAGATTCTAAATGGAAAAAGTCACATAGCTTGATTACTATGTTTGCCTGCACACAGCCCGTTGTGTGTGCCTAAGCAGGAGGGAGAGAGGCTGTGGGGGAGAGAAAGAGAGAGGGAGGGGGGAAGAGGGAGAGAGAGGGGGAGAGAGGAGGAAGAGGGAGGAAGAGGGGGGAGAGAGAGAGGAGCGTGGAGGGAGAGAGAAAGGGAGAGGGGGTGAGAGGGAGACAGGGTGAGGGAGAAAAAGAGGGGAGGGAGAGAGAAAGGCACGGTAAGGGAGACATAAAGGGTGAGGATGGAAAGAGAAAGAGGTTGGAGGGAGAAAGGGGGAGTGAGAAAGGCTGGAAGGGAGATAGGGGAGAAAGAAAGGGGAAAGGAGAAAGGGGAAAGGGGTAGGGAGAAAGGGGGAGGGAGATAGGGAGGGGAGGGAGAAAGAGAAGGCACGGAGAAGGGAGAGACAGAGGCAGAAGGGAGAGAAACAGTAGGGAGGGAGAGAGCGGAGAAGAAGGAGAGAGGGGGAAGACAGAGAGAGATGGGGAAGTGGGAGAGAGAGATGAGGGAGTGCGGAGAGAGAAGGCAGAGAGAGATAGAGGGGGAAGAGGGAGGGGAAGGGAGGGGCAAGGGGTAAGAAAGGGGGGAAGGTTAGAGAGCAGGAAGGGAGAGGGAGAGAGAAAGAGGGGGTGGAGAAAGGGAGAGAGAGAGAGAGGAGTAGAGTGTTATGACGAGGCAGCTGATGAATGCCAGACAGATTAAATCCACAAGGGAAAATTAGCCATGTTATCACAACGCTTTGCAATTTGTATTTATTACGAGAAGATTTGGGTACTGAATTCAGAAATAATGAGTCCACTAATGCCCTTTTGAGATTTAAAAAATTAAATTAAAACATTTATTAACAGAAGAAAAGATTTCAAGCACATACATAAGATTAGATACTTAATATTATAATAAATCCCAAAATTCCTAACTAACCTGGCTCCCAACTACATATCCTCTTTAAGGCAACATCCAAAATTGATTTTTAATTTAAAAAACAAGCCTGCACATTTACCATAGCACCCACTCGACAGTGGAATTCCAAAGGCTTTTCTCCAACTTTAGTTACTGGACACAGCAGACTGTTGCAAAAATGCCTGGAAGCTTCCCCAAAGCTATTTTGCACACTCCTGTTAGATCTTACATGGGCCCCAGAATAGCCTTTCATTCCTCTTTAAATATGTTTCTCTCTCTTTAATCTGTAAATTCCATTGTTCTAAGTGTTTTTGTAACTTTACTTTTCCCATAATATAAAAATCTTTCATGTTACCAATATGGTCAGTATCTTTTGGAAAAAAATAATCATAATAACCTTGTCCTACTTATCTTGTTAGTTGTAAACATCCTTAAAATTCCTTTGAAACCCAAACAACTCCTTCACTTATCTAAAAATGCAAATTTCCTTCACACCCTACATGCTAAGACCTCATCCATATTTACACATTAACATTTCAAATGCCTTTTACCCCGAGTCTCTTTTAATAATTTCAAGCTTGCAGCCTGTCTGACTCTAATTTAATTAAATCATACAGACAGAACTATCTACACTCACACCTATAAACCTACTTTACAGGAAACCACAATAGTATTATGAAACTTATTATAGTTTTAGGAAGGAGAGAGAGAGGAAGGGGAGGGAGAGAGGAAGTGGAATTTTTAACATTTGCTTAATAATCAGAAACAATTACTTATTGGTTAGTTCACCTGATGATGACCTATTTGATGTTTTCCTTACAAAGCACACAGAATAAACGATGGGCCGGATAGTCCTGCCCATTGGCTATGAAGAGACGTGAAATATTGTCCTGTGTGGCTGCTGCTTGCCTGACTCTATTCACATGATCATTGCGTTCAGAGGGAGCTGAACAGGGATCTCACATCCCACTGCTAGGATCTCCTTCGCTTTATAATCATGCTCGACAATCCTGTGATGTATAATTTCTACTGAGATTCTGAAACTGAATATTTGAAGATGTGACTCTGTAAAGCATCACCAAGGAGCCTCTCAGCCATTGGTTAGTGAATGCACACTCTTAGAATGCTAGGTCTTGTTAAAGTGCTGTATGATGTAACATCATTACAAGGTCTGCATATCATCTCTCATTCTCGATGAAATATCAGCTTGTCCACACAAAGCCAAATATCTGCTGAAATGATGTATGTCACTTGTCGAATTGATGTGTGTTGACATCCAGTCAGCTGAATAGTGTTTTCAAAAAACAGGAATGTTCTGGAGCTGAAGTATTTACAATCCATCTACACAATCTTCCACTGATAGATGTCATTACTTCTGACTGATGCCATTGCACCAGTTGTTGAAAGCAAATCAGACTCACATTTATACAACACCTCATGCAGTTTCCCAAACATTTCCAAGCATTCATTACAATAACCGTTGTACATAAATCAACCATGGAGACCATACAGGGTACAGCAAGATCCAACGCGCCCACTCATCACGCCTGACTCTGCATTTCTAGGATTTTCTCTCTGATTTTAGATTACCAGCTTTCACCGTTTATATGTTAATCTTACGGCTCCTCATTTTCTGAGATTGAGTTGTAAATGCAGCATTAAAATCTGGTCAGCAGTGTATAGTTGAAAGGAATATAATTACGGGAATGTAAAAGTGATTGCAAGATTTGGATGAAATTAAATGTTGAACATTCCTCAAGGTTCGTCCAAGGGTAGAACTGAGATTTTAGCATAGGTCAGAAGTTGCACAGAGTAGGAATTTTTCCCGGTTTTTTGTCCCATTATTATATTGCTCCAGTATCTCTTGAGCCTGTGTCTCAATGGGCACCATCCAGGTTCGACAACTAAAACACAACATCTCTCTCTCCTCCAGAAATCACTGCTTTCACATTCTCACACATGATCTGACTGCATCTGGTGAGCCAACTCAGAACTAGGAGATCAGAGTTAGACTGCTGGACGCGTCTCACATTCAGATCAGTAAGAACATCTTCTCTGTGTTTGGAGACTCCCAGAGACTGATATTTGAACAGGTTGCAGGGAGTACCCGTTGCCTTGAGTTTATAACATGGGTGTTGAGTTCCACAGCAAGTTATTTTTTTATTCGTTTACAGAATGTGGATGTCGCTGGTTAGGCCAGCCAATGGGCTCCCAGAGTGGGTGCCACAGTGCCTATGATTTGCGGAGAGGTTCACTTCAGGTCCCACTCTTGGAGGCGAAGTGGGTCCTAAACCACACTTTTGTGCTGAAATTGGTTTACATTGATTCAAAAGCATGAAGCCAGTGCACCCTCAGGGAGCCAACAGAATGTCACAACTTCCTTCCTTCAACATCAATCCACAATATTGCCGTTATTGTAAAACACACAGGGGGACATCACTTCAGGCTGGGATGACTGGGTAGAACACGCCTCTATTAAACATGGACAAGGAGAAATATTGTGCTGCAAGTTCGTCAGCATGGCCCTCGTTTGCCTGGTGGAACATAGGAGTAAAACTCACCAGCTCTGCAGCGGCTCTAACCAGTGCATCATGATTGTCTGTAAAATGGCGAATGTCATATCAACTTTGTACTATTCTCAGGCATTTGGACAGCCGCCTAAAATAGGCCCCTTATCTCAGCTAATGGGGGATTATCCCATGTGTCAGGACCCCTGAGGGAAATTGGGCCCAAAAAGAATAAATAAAAAATGTTCATGTGGAACCAGGAGGGGTACAGGTGAGACAAATGGCCCACAATTCAGTCCCCTGAAGGGCAAATGCTTGTCGGGGTGTAATATGTCCCAATGATTGAACAGGCCCAGGGCTCAATTTGGCTCTCTCAGGATGGGTACACGTTGCCTACACAACATCAAACCTGGGCCTGAAAAACAGACCCAGATGAACTATTACCCCAGTGGGTTGTGCATAAGTGGCCATGGGAAGTCAGATATATTCCTCGGGACATCAGCACCACTCCAGGGATTTCCCATAGTTTGTGTCAATTGAATCGGAGAGGATTCTGGGGGCACTTTGTGTCTAAACATTAAATTCTATCTACTTATCAGCACAGGAACAGGCCATTCAGCCCATCAAGTTTGTACCAGTGTTTATGCGCCACCCTCACACAAACATACACAAGCCTCCTCTCACTCTACTTCTTCCTACCAGCTTATCCTTTGAGTCCTGTTTTTTTTTGTTGAAAATGTAAAGCTTGTGTGGTATTTAAAAATAGGAGTGTGTGTGTGTGTGAATTGGAGAGGGTGAGCTTGTTTTCATTTTAGTAATTGGGGAGAAATGGAGGCTATGTAATAGCTTCATGGCGCATGGTAACCTAGTGGTATTGTCATAGGACCAGTAACCCAAAAGCCTGGAATAATAATCCAGAGACATGGGTCCAAATCCCAACAAGATAGCTGAGGAATCTGAAGTCAGTTAATTAAATAGACCTGGAATATAAAAGCTAGTCTCAGTAATGGTGGCCAGGAAACCACTGAGATTGTCATAAAAAGCCCATCTGGTTCACTAATGTCCTTACCCGGACTGGCCTACATTTGACTCCAAGACCACAGCAAGGTGGTTGACTCTTAACTGCCTTCTGAAATGACCAAACAAGCCTCTCAGTTATATTCAAGAACTCAGCTCACCACCACCTTCTCAAGGGCAATTAGGGGTGGGCAATAAGTGCTGCCCCAGCCAGCGACACCCTCGTCCCCTGAATGAGTAATAAAGTTACAGACAAGTGGAAACAGTAGAATCCTCCTGCTTTGAAATTTCCCGGAATGACAATTATCTCCAGAGTCACTGATATCTTTCACCCGCAGGCTGAACAAAAATTTCAAGTACAGTATTCTACAAAACTTGGCTTGGTGATGATAGCATCATGTGATTGAAAACTCATATACACTAAAAAGAGATTTCATTGAGATAACATTCTTAACTTATAGTAAAACTTCGGTAAAAATAGGTTTTGATTTTAAAAGTGGATATTTTAAACCTGCGTTTTATCTGCATGATGATTTCACTGCAGTGAAATGATTAACATTGATAAAGTTGGAACAATTACATCAGGAAAACAACAGAAAATTCTGGTTAAAATAACTTATAAGGAAGGTAGGTCCAACTCCAATAGCCTGTGCAATAGAGCTGCAAAGTTATGGTTGCTCATCCAAGTTTCCAGTGTGGGAGGTGGTAATTCGGGCTGTCACACTGATGCTGGCCCTTGCCCTCGTTTGTAGTTAAGTGATTCAAAAGATGTTTATATAAAACTTCAAACATAGCAGTGAGTCACCACCGTCTCTTTATCCCACGCCTCCCTCCCACTGTTCCACTATAAAAGGCCTGTTTGAGACAGTCTGCTTCAACACAAAGCGAAGCACATGCTCATTCTCATTCAACAGCGAGCCAGTCTTCAGTAATCAGCGAGAGGAATTGTGCTGCCGTCATGAACACGATAGTGTGTTGATGAGGCTGCAGTTCAGGACTGATTTCTATTCACTGCCATACTCCCTGTGAAGTTGCATCAGTCAATCAGGATTAATGGATCTGCACCATCACACGGGGTACATCACAATCCAATATCATTCGGTAAATGTGAGGCTTGAATTAGAGTTAGGGAAAACAAATCAATTGGAAAATCTTTGTGTTGAAACCAATTTCATCATTCACTCATCAATTGACCCAAAGGTATTCAATAAATGAATAATTTGCACAAAAATGTACCATTATCTGGAAATGAAATTTGACAACGCGTTCTGGACAATAAAGGGATAAACAATAAAAACAGGCAAAAGCCTCACTACGTTGTGGGAGTGATTGGGAATGGTTTACACTGAACCCACGGCACAGAAACAGGCTCCACGGCCTAACTGTCAATGCTTCACATGAGTTTCTCCCAAAATTACTTCACCTCACCCCATCAGCATATTGTCTGCTCCTTCCTGCCTCCTGTGTTTACCCAATTTCCTTCAAATGCATCTATGTTATTTGCCTCAATCCTCTTCATGGCAGCAAGTTACCCACACTTCCCATCGTTTAGCTGCAAGTTTCTCCTGAATTCCTCATTGGATTTATTAGTAACTATCTTATATTTATGATGGTCCCACAAGTGGAAACTTTTTCTCGATGTCTACCCTATCAAACCCTTTTATTATAGTAAAGACCTCTATCGGGTCACCCCTCTGCTAGAGAAAAAAGCCTGTTCAGGTTTATAAATATATCCTCTTGTCGCTCATGTTAATTATGTGATTTTTTTTTGCAACCTCCCCAGTGTCTCTGTACCTTTTTTTTACCATTTAGAACTGTTCACAGTATTCCAAGTGTGGTCTAACCAGGTAAGTGGTCAGTACTGGTAAACGCCCTCCCTAATCCAATTGGAGGGCTTCAGATGGACCAACTCAGCAAAGCCTTTACTGTTGGATGTGACTCAATTTTCAGCCCCTTTAACACTATCACTTTTTCGGCGTTCCCTCTGTGTGACTGGAAGGACTTCTTGCTGTACCTGTAACATCATTGTGGTCATTTACAAACACCTCTTTGTGGCTCTGGACAACTTGTTTGTTTTTTTTCTCTCTGTTTGCTTTTTCCTGACTTATTTAATTTAATTTCAGGTTACTTTGCTGATCCAGTGAAGATCTTATTCGTTCTGTTTACAAATCCTGGCCATGTATTAATCCAGCTTGTTTATCAGTATGCCTTTCGAAGTATCTATCTGTCCTCCATGGATTTGTTCTCAGATAATCTTTCCCAATCTTCCTGCATTCCCTTAAAGCTGCATTTTGTTAAAAAGAAAACTCACTGATTATCCAGCAATTAGGGGTGGGCAAGAAATGCTGGCCTTGCTCATGAATCCCACATCTGGTACATGAATGAAAAAAACCCTCAGCAGTTTGAATCCCGGACCCTTTTTTCACTCTTTCATGGGATATGAGCATTGGTGGCAAGGACAGCATTTGTTGCCCTTGAACTGAATGGTTTGGTAGGGCAGTTAAAAGCCAGCCACATTGCTAGAGTCACATGTAGGCCAGACCAGGTAAGATCAGCCGATTTCCCTCCCTAAAGGACACTAATGAACCAGGTGGGTTTTTACAACAATCAATGATAGTTGTCATGGTCACCATTACTGAGATTGGCTTTATATTCCCGACTTGCTAATTAATTAATATAAATTCCGTGGTGGGATTTGAACCCATGTCCCCAGAGCATGAGACTGAGCTTCCACTGTCTCCCCGATATTGAACTTCATTATCAAATGTTGTCATTGCTGTCACCAGGAGTCCTCTCCTTTCTTGTTCCTGGGTCACTGACCACCAGGAAGTCCTGGTGTGAACTACTTCCCTCAAGCAGCAGCAGAGCATGAATTTGTACATTCTTAACATGCGTATTGCTGAAAAGAAAAAGACATTTTTTTGTCAAAGGTTTTCGCCTCATACTCATCAGGACAATTCGCAAGAAAATACCAATATCAATAGAAACAACATATTTGTGCTGTTTGAGAAGATTTAGTGCAATGGAGGAAGCAAAGCAGAGCACAGCTGCACCAGGAGCTCCCACCTCGTGTCCAAGCTCAACGGGAACCAGAGGAAGAAGAAGAGGGTCAGGAGGAGAGACCCAGACAATGGAGGCAAATCATCAGACCAAGGGTATAGCAAAGAAGACTCTCCTATTTACAAACGAGTGAGACAACAGTGCTGGGTACATCTGCGCTTGTTCCAAATTCTGGTACATCACCTCTGCCACACGCTTTGTGAAGACCTGACACCCCGTGGAGTGGGAGGCTATCGCTGGCTAGTGGCTTTAATGGTGACCGCCCCATTCAATTTCTTTGCCTCTGGGTTGTTCCGGGGATCCGCAGGGAAACCTCTGCAGCACCTCACGGTCCGCAACACACAAATCCATAAAGGAGGTCACAGATGCCCTTTACAGCAAGGTGCATCATCATGTGAGGTTTGCTCTAGGTGAAGGTAGCCAGGCTATGAGATTTACTGGTTTCGCTGACATCTCAGGCTTCCCAAGGGTGCAGGGTGCAATTGACTGCACCCATGTGGGTGCGTTACCACTAAAAATATTGCATGTTTGTAAATACATTTGATGTTTATGTGAGTGGCTCGGTCAACTGAAGGTGTTGTGGTTCTGAACATTTGAATCCTCTTATTTCAAAGTTTAGCCATCCTCATTTAGACTCATTGATAGTCTCCCTTTGTGGGATTCACATTCATGCAATGTCAACTTCACTGAAGATAGTCTCCACACCCTTGTGTGATGTCAGGGAGATGTGTTAAAATCTTTCTTAGAATTACGTGATTTTATGCGCAGCTCCCCCTCTGTCCCCGTCTCAGACTGCTGCAGGAATGTGTCAGCAAGGTGTTCTTCAGAAGGTGATCCAGAGCCCAATCTAGAACTAAGTCTCAAAGAGGTGTGTGTCTCTGCGTTAGTTCTAGTATTGCACTGGAGGGGGTGCGGAGGAGATTCACCAGGATGTTGCCTGGGATGAAACATTTAAGTTATGGAGAGAGGTTGGATAGACTTGGGTTGTTTTCATTGGAGCAGAGAAGACTGAGGGGCGACCTGATCGAGATGTACAAGATTATAAGGGGCATGGACAAGGTGGATAGGGAGCAGCTGTTCCCCTTAGTTGAAGGGTCAGTCAGGAGAGGACATAAGTTCAAGGTGAGGGGCAGGAGATTTAGGGGGGTTGTGAGGAAAAACTTTTTTACCCAGAGGGTGGTGACGGTCTGGAATGCGCTGCCTGGGAGGGTGGTGGAGGCGGGTTGCCTCACATCCTTTAAAAAGTACCTGGATGAGGACTTGGCACGTCATAGCATTGAAGGCTGTGGGCCAAGTGCTGGTAAATGGGATTAGGTAGATAGGTCAGGTGTTTCTCACATGTCAGTGTAGACTCGATGACCGAAGGGCCTCTTCTGCACTGTGTGATTCTGTGATTCCATGTCTTCACTGGAGTTTAGAAGAATGAGAGGGGATCTCATTGAAACATATATAATTCTGACAGGGATGGACAGACTGGATGTAGGGATGATGTTTCCTCTGGCTGGGTGGGGGGGGGGTGGGGGGCGGTCTAGAACAAGGGGTCACAATCTCAGGATATAGGTTAGTCCATTTAGGACTGAAATGAGGAGTAACTTCTTCACTCAGAGAGTGGTGAACCTGTGGAATTCTCTACCACAGAGGCTGAGGCCAAGTCACTGAATATATTTAAGAAGGAAACAGATAGATTCCTGGACTTTAAAGGCATCGAGGGGTATGGAGAGAGAGTGGGAGTACAGCGTTGAGATAGAGGATCAGCCATGATCATATTGAGTGGCAGAGCAGGCTCGAAGGCTGAATGACCTACTCCTGCTTCTATTTTCTGTTGTATATTAGTATTATATACCGACAAGGGACACACACAGAACCAAGTTCAAACTCCAAGCGATCCCAATCAGCCAGTTTGGATTAATTTGGTAATGCTTAAATTTCCCTTGCTTAGTCGAAGCATTTTACAGTTCGAATGATTTGGGCATTTTTTGATGGCATTATTGGAAAGGAGACAAGAGAAAATATCAGCAATCACAACAGAGATTTACCCAGATTTTGTGTTGCTGCAGCTACCCACAAAGTTTTCTCAGGCTTTGAGTGTAGACTTGCTCCTAATTCAACATCTGGTGCTGCACTCTGACCTGTACAGGGATCTCTGGTGTGTGAGAGCAACTCAAGGAACAGTGAGGTTCTTCAACCAATCAGATTGAAGAAACCTCACTGAGAAATTTCAAGTCTGAAGTATAAAGCAGGAAAAATAAGTTTGATTTTTTTTTAAGGTTTAGAAAGCAAAATAAAGGCTGGGAAATGTAGATAGGGTTAAGGAAACATAAAAGAGACAGGGGAAAAATTGAAAAAAAATTTATTTCTTTAAAACTCCAACACCAATCTTCTCTCAGTGAATGAGACTCCACACTTGTAAAATTACACCTTTAGGGCCAGCGAGAATGTTCAGCAATTACTATCATTTATTATGCTGTTAAAAACCCACTTACTTCTGAATGCACCAGCCTGAATTTTTCACCCATTTATAGTGTTTAACCAGTGAGCCAAAGTTCATGCCATTATTTTGATTTCATTTCTGAGTCTACTGGTGATGACTGTTACAGCACATGAAGGAGTAGGGTATGTCTGGCAGGAACTTCTGGATTTCCACGTTTCACAATTTAGACAGCCAGAATTCCAGCTGTGCGTGTGCAGACGCCAAGATCTATTGTCCAATTTACCTGTTATGACTGTGAGCTCAGTGATATTCTTACCACAAAATTTGTCGCAATATTTTCTTTGTAAAGGTATTTTGATCAGATCACACAAGTTACAATGTTCAGGGAATCACACTCGATGGAAACTCCATCATGTTGAATGAAATTAGGGGTAAAGTTACAACAGTGAAATTCATCAGCAGAAATCAGCAAAGAAAAAAAAGAGGGGGAAGAAACTGGAGAGCCGTAACCATACCGGAAATTTCCATCAATAGCTTCAAACAGGCAGGATGCAAGACAGTCGCCTGATCTGTTCCCCTCAATTTACTGTTCTTTAGATTTGGCTAAAATCCCCTCATCATTCTCAATGGGCCAAATGGCCTACTTTTACTCCTACGTTTTATGGTCTTCTGAATTATTAACAGCTACATAAATGAGAATATTTATTTTGTTCTTCTTTGCTTTAAGAAAATATTCAAATTGTCTAGACTGTGCAAGACCATTAATAACAATGTGGTTTTATCTGGTGGGACCCAGTCATGCTCTGAAGCCATTCATCAGGACAGGCTAATTGCCTCTTGCATTTCGTCTAATTCCCAAAAGGTTACAAAGAACAGTGGCCCGTTAGTCCTTGGTTTATATTTCATGTGCTCACTAACTTACCCAATTTTTTTCAAACATGGGCTCCAGGTACCTTATGATTTACATTCCAATTGTAGTGCTGCCAATAGTCCTTTTCCGTGACCTTCATTTACTTGTGGTACATGGTACGTCACTGAAATGGAAACGAAACAGCAGAATCCTTCAACTGACTGTAAGATATGTCATTTACTCCAAGCTTACTCACGGCTTAATATGATTTTCAGTTGGGGAAATTCCTTAATCAATCTAAGATTAAGTGTAGCGAGGAGGAACAATTTGTCTCATGCAGTAATGTAATTTGCAGAAAACCAAAGTCCCCAAACTCATGAAAATGGCTCAACGCAAATTTACAGCTCGACAGGAGAAATCCTTGGTGCAGGATCAGTGATCAAGCCATTTTTAATGGAACATTTCATTCAATTTTGCATCTTGTCTCAGCTGTGTTCCTGAGAATTTCTCCAAGTCTCCATTAGGAAATTGGCCCATTGCAGCTCGTTATTTTTTGCCTATTTGAGGTAGCATTGGAAATAGAAACTTGTGAAATGCTTATCATATAAGACAGCTTCTTGGCATGATCTTCCCTTGGTCCAGAATTAATGCTGCCAGATTCAGCAAGAAAGATTTCTGTAGAAGCTTGCAGGCAACCTCTGCCACATCTGCTTTAAGGCAAGGGTGAACTTTGAACTTTAAAACAAACTGAATGATTATGATGAAAGGGAATTAAATGATAACAGATGGAGATTATATTTTCTCCATTTTTATTGATCAAGTTGCACCACAACTGAGAGTGAGGCGGCTGGTGCCACACTGCACAATTCCTGGGAAGCCACAATGTCTCACAGTGCCTGTGCAAAAAAATCATCGATTGATTCTAGATTTTCAAGTAGGGGGAGAAATTAGAGTAGGTCGGTCATTATGAGAAAATTTTACCCGCAAGAACAGAATTCCAGGTTCCTTTTTTAACCAACAAAGAGCAGAATGATCCAGACACAATGGCTCATAGGAACAGGTGGTGGTTATTCAGCCCCATGAGCCTGTTCCACCATTCAATCTGTATCCTAACTCAATCTACAATTGGTTTTGTAACCCTCAATATCCTTTGGAACACTCTGCCTCAAAAGGCGGGGGTCATTGAATATTTTTAAGGCAGAGGTAGGTAGGTTTTTGTTAGGCAAGGGAATCAAAGGTTATCGGGGTTAGATAGGAATGTGGAAATCGCAACACAAGAAATTCAACCATGATTTTATTGAAAGGTGGAGCAGGCTCAAGGGACCAAATGGTCTATTCCTGTTCCTATTTCTTATGTTCTTATGACTTCAAAGTGAATAATTCAGCAACACTGATACATATTTCAGAAGTGTTGTTGAGACACTTTTTGTAAAAGACAACAGCACCAACTTGTGTGGAGATTGTGCCTCAAAATTCATGATTGTCACATACAATTAATTCACCCTGCACCTTTCACACTCAAGTCCTGGCTGCTTAATTCTGTACAAGTTCAGCCTAGCCCCATTAATACATTAGAGAGTGAGAAAGAACAGAGACAAACAAGAGAAGTGACCTGAGCTACTTTTATTAATTTGAAGAAACCATAAAGAACATGATTAACATTACATCTTCAATTGTCTATGGAGACCGTGAGTGATAATATTATGGATATCGCTCTTCTTGAACACCTTGGAATGTTAAATGCACTATATAAATGCAAGTTGTTGATGGTAAATCAGAATGACAGTTCTTTAAATGTATTTGATAGCGATACCAGTTCTTTTACAGTTACAATTTGCATTATGACATACAGCAATGGTATACAGTGGTACGTGCTGCCTCACTTTGCACTGAGACAGTTGTCCCTCTACCTCTCCCTGTTTAGTTGATCTCCTTGGGGTTGGCCCTAGTTTCTGAACAACAGAAAAAAGTGAAAGCTGAACAGAAACTGTAACAGTTCCCTGGGATGGTAACTGGAACTGTCAAAATAGAGTTTGCGATAATGCTGATCATTAGGGCAAGATTGATATAAAAATGTTAATATCTTTAACCAGCCTCCATCCTGAAAGCAGCAGAACTGAAGCACTCACTTGTGATGGTCACCATGGTAATAAGGGACTGAGTCAGAATAAGTCTCCAGCGAGATGCTTCAACAGGGCAGCCAACAGTGTTTAAATGTTTAGTGTGAAATTGTGCTGAGATATGAGCACTCCTACATCAACAACTTTCCACCAAATTCCTCTTTCCAGTCTTAGAGCAAAGATATTATGTATTTGCACTTTAGCATAACATGTAAAACTCACAATGGAATTTCAGGTTAATTGTTTTAGGTGATTTTGAAATTAAAATATATATATATATATATTCATTCACAGAAAAAAGAACTGAGGTTCAATTAATGTGAACTCTTTAAATTTTGACTCAGACATTGCACCTTTAAAATGAGGTGTAAACATTTTTTGGAATCACACCTAACCTGAGTAGTGAGCGCTTTGACAGGAATAACCAGTAACAAGTTAGCTTCTGAAATAAGAAAAAAAATGCATAGTAAGAGCAGAATGCTGCTTTCAAACAGATAAGAAAAACTAATCTGATGCTAAAACAAAATTTCTAGTTTGTGCAGCTAGAGGTTTGCAGTGTGCAGTTTGTCCTTATACTAAATATTAAACATAACCAGAGTGTTGACTTCTTGTCACACTGTTTTTGTTAAGGACCAGGCAGTAATTATGGGCTTAATTAGTACAGAGGGACCAGAGATTCCTTCTTCTGTTTGAGAAGGGAAGAAACTAGCAGTTGCATAAAGAACAATGACCCTTAAAAGTGCAGAACGGACAATCCAGTTTCCCGGTTGCTTTTACAGTGACATTATAACCAGACTTGTAAAGTTGTGGGTAGTGGTGTCACGGCCCATTGTTTCATGGTTACTGTTTGCACTGCTCCCAATCTCAGCCAGGTTTGCAGAAACAGAAAAATTGCTACAAGGGGGGACACCATTTGGGTGAAATTTTGTCACTCACTTGGCAATCGGTGGTCAGCTTGTCCTTTTAAACCTTAGAAAATAAAGTTTACAAGGAAATCCCAAAGTATCTCACTGAATTCCTAACAATCAAAAAGAGCAGAACATCCCAAACTTTTTAATATTGGACGACTGGAGCCACTACCCTGCACCCATTGGTGCATTGCTGCCCATTGGCTGGTAACTGGACAGGCAGGCAGGGTAACCTCACACCACTCCAATACTTGGTCCAGTTTAATAGCAGTTGGAGAATCTGAATGTTAAATCCCTGCTAGGAGGAGGGAAGAGTAACAAAGGGCAAAAGTGGAAGGGAACCACAGAACTCCTTTACCATAAATCTGACGAGAGATTTCGCAACTCTCCATGTGGGGGAGAAAGCTGTGGAAGCAAAAAAAATTAATTTTTTTCACGTTTCAGAACATGATGGAGATGGAGAAATTCTTGCATGAAAAAGAACAGAGTTTAACCGGAATTAAATTAGGCAGATTGCAGTTCAGGAAAGCAGGGCTTTTCCATAACTGTAAAGAGGGTCAAATTTTCATAGCGAATACGCGAGGCTTTTAACATTTTGAGCTTTTAAATCAAAGCATTTGCTGGAACTCAACCATTTAAACATTTCTTTATTCAAGTAAGACTTTGAGTGAAACTTCAGCAGGTCCAATGTCAGAAGTAATGGTGCCTTCACTTCATCCAGCTGCTCAACTCATCACTGATTTTGTCTGTGAAATATATGCCCCAGTTCTGACCTGATGTACATTTTACTGTAAAAGATTAACTACAGAAAGGGAAGGAACTTGCATTTAAATAGCACCTTTCATTGTCTCAGGATGTTCCAAAGCTCTCCAGCCAATTCAGTGCCATCAACGATGTAATTCAGGAAATGATATACAGATAAACCACACCCTTAACAACACATCCTTCTTCCACATAATTTCCCCTCTGGTTAGCAACATGGAAGTGTATTTCTAATGAACGGCCCTTGGATTTTCAGCTCACTTTAATAGTAGAAAAGTTGAAGGTGTCCTAATGCTTTTGACCCTGCGTTTTCTTCCCAAGATGGATACCCAATCCCAATCTGAACAGCTTCTCTCTGCTACAAAAGTTCAACTTCTGTATAATGAGGAGATTGGATTGTGACATATATCCATTCATTTTCTAACCACAAAATCAAATCTGATAAGATGATGCAATGTAGAGAGCAGCAAACAGTGATATCTGTCACTACAGGATGTACAAACCCCTCACCTCCCTTAGGTGGTGAGGTCGTTTACTGTATGGTTTATCAAATGCTTGGATTTCATTGATAAACGTAGAAGGTTGCAAGTCCCCTGGCTGTCCAGCCTGCATGAATTCTGAAATCATCTGCACTCCTCATGTGATTGCATTTCCAATGATTCATATAACCTGTTTCTTTAAGTAGATGGCTTAGTTCCGATTGGCCTCTTCCCTATCCCAGGCAGCTTGGACTCTCCTGCCTAAAAGTGCTTTTAGACCCATTCATACTGATGGTATTTAACAAGCATAACTGTGTTAGCATATTTTGCTTTCATTGTTCATGCCATAAATGTACTTAAGAGGAAGTTAGACAAGTACAAGAAAAAGAAAGGAATAGAAGAGTTTGTTGTTAAGGTGAGATTAAGTACAATGGGAGGACCCTCATGCGCAGCACCAGAATGGACCCACCAAACAAATGGACTGTTTCAATGTAATTAAGAAAAGTGCACTTCTCAACAAAGATACTGACTGATTATACATGAATTCATTATCAGCTTTTTGTGCCTGACAATGGAATTATCATTTGATTGAAATAATGAAAGTGGTAATAGAAGGAATTTGCTTCAATGCTTTCCTTTTCAATCTGCCTCTTGATTCCCCCCCCCCCCCCCCCCCCCCAATTATATCCTCCTTAACAAAGAAATTCAGGCTCCCAATTTGTTAGAATTTGAGAATAATGTACAGGAATGCCATCACAAGATTGGTTTATGTAAAGAAGTTTACAGTGTTCCAGGCCACAAATGCTATTGTCTTTCTATCTCAGTCTTGAACACTCACCTGAACGGACTGACATGCTCTTAGTCTTTACATTCTCTGCAACGTGGCACATGTAGTGCTCCCTCGCTGCACTGACATGTCAGCCTAGATTAAGTACTCAAACTTGTAGGGTGAGGCTGGAATTCTCAACCTTCTGGTTGGGGGCATAAGTGGTACGAGATGAGCGAAACCAACGCTGTCAAAACCACATTGATATTAATGAAAGACAACACATCACACATGAACAAAAACAGAATTACCTGGAAAAACTCAGCAGGTCTGACAGCATCGGCGGAGAAGAAAAGAATTGACGTTTCGAGTCCTCATGACCCTTCAACAGAACTGATTGAATATTAGAAGAGGGGTGAAATATAAGCTGGTTTAAGGTGGGGGGGGGGGGCAATCAATTAAACCAGCTTATATTTCACCCCTCTTCTAATATTCAATCAGTTCTGTTGAAGGGTCATGAGGACTCGAAACGTCAACTCTTTTCTTCTCCGCCGATGCTGCCAGACCTGCTGAGTTTTTCCAGGTAATACTGTTTTTGTTTTGGATTTCGGATTTCCAGCATCCACAGTTTTTTGTTTACATCACACATGAAGCAGTGAGTTGCACAATCTCCCTCATGAGTAAAATAATTGTGTTAATCAACTGTTCAATGCTCTATTCATAGAATGTGTGCCTATGTGACAGTTGGATAGGGACTTGTGCAATAATGAGTGAAGTTCTAGCTGGGTGCAGTGACCTTTTCTCAGCTGCACCATGTGGAAGAGCATGCAGAAGCTCTCGAAAATGCTGAGGGGCAGATATCACTAGATTGTTCATTTCATCAATAATTGCTGTTAACCTGTTGAAGAAGTCTCAGTGATGGATGATGCATGTACAGGTCCCTAGAACTTGTCTTTGATGGGGAGATATGTTTGGTTAAGTGCTGTAGGTTGTCACATATGTTTCTTTGTGAGTCAGTTCTGTGCATCTGAGAGTCTGCTTTTGCATCTTTTATTTTTTTAAATTCATTCATTGGATGTGGACATCGCTGGCTGGGCCAGCATTTATTGCCCATTCCTAATTGCCCTTCAGAAGGTGGTGGTGAGCTGCCTTCTTGAACTGCAGTCCATGTGGTGTAGGTAGACCCACAGTGCTGTTAGGGATTGAGTTCCAGGATTTTGACCCAGTAACTGTGAAGGAGCGGCAATATATTTCCAAGTCAGGATAGTGAGTGGCTTGGAGGGGAACTTTCAGGTGGCAGTGTTCCCATGTTTTTGCTGCCCTTGTCCTTCTAGATGGTAGAGGTCATGGGTTTGGAAGGTGCTGTCTGAGGACCCTTGGTGAGTTCCTGCAGTGCATCTTGTACAAGGTATGCACTGCTGCCACTGTGCGTTGGTGGTGGAGAGAGTGAATATTTGTGGATGGGGTTGCTGCCAATTAAGCAGGCTGCTTTCTCCTGGATGGTGTCAAGTTTTTTGAGTGTTGTTGGAGCCGCATTCATTTAGGTAAGTGGAGTGTGTCTGGGATATTTAGAGGTAGTCACGGTGGGGGAGTTGGCACCTGGTGCTATTTAGATTCAGGAGTAGAAAACAGCCTTCAGATGAAGACAGCTGTTCCATCCATCTGATCTACCCATACCAGTATGCAACTGTTTCTTGAATGAGTCCAGTGTCCTGACCTCCCCAATTCCTGGCAGGTTGCTCCAGCTGCTCATGTTCAATCTAAAGAAATAGTTCTCAATTTCGATTCCAAACTTATCCTTCGCACACAGACCCTCTTTCCCCGAGGTCTTTGAAAGTATTGTTCACCCTTTATTATTTATACCCTGTAAGGCGTATTTATTAATTTGATCTTCAAATGGGAGCAATTCTGGAAAATTCACCTCTATTACTCAGCTCTGTATGCCTGGAATCCTCCATATGCCTCTAGCAAGCTCCCTCCTTCAGTTTCTTTTTGAGGTTGAAAAAAATCTCATTGTCAACTTGTATCCCTTTCAGACACTGAGGAAACAGCCCGAGTCACACTCTTATTTTTGAGGTGGACTAAATTTGATCATGCGTGTACCAGCGAGCATGGCTATGTTACATGTAATCTAGCTCGTGGGTTCCCAACTAGAGGGATCCAAGGTCTCCTTGGGATCTGCCAAAAATAACCAGAAAACAGGCCTTGCTGAACTCTCTATGAATTTTTAAACCCATGGTTGAGCACCACGACCATTTGATTTAGCCAATGTCCATTCACACAGACATACAAAGGCTCCCAGCTACAACACATTACTATTGCCTTCCCCCAAACCCTGATTTGGACAAACAGCAGCTGCAATAAGTTTCCCATCAAGTTAAATAAAATATAAAATTATTTAACTGTATAATTAATTTTTACGCATAAAAATACTTATGTTACAGGATTTCCCAGGAATTTTTGTAACCTGAGAGAGGGTGAAATCAGAAACTGTTCTGGGCTGTTCCTGGGGTCCTGTTCACATCCAAACTGGTGCTCAATGTAAGTAGTGCATAGTGGTTTGCTATAAATGCTTTACTGCTTTCTTGCATTCCCATTAGTCAATTCTATTATGGAATTAATAATAAACTTCATCACTGACAATGAAATAACCTGATCTAACCAGAGTTTTCAAAGTTCATCATTTCCAACTTCAGCCCCCAATCAGTAATTGCCTAATCAGTAATCCCGTAGTGAGCCTTTCTAAAAACCAATATTTCTCCTGCAACCAAATTCAGCATGATCTAGGCTAGTTCTAGTCAGGCCTTAACTCGCACTGCAGCTAAACTGAGTGATTTCACAGTTCTGGATCTTCTTCAGTGTCTATCTGTGCCACTATCTGGTCCTCTTCAAAAAGCCTAGCCTTTCACTGTATTTTGTTTTATTGAAGGGGATCAGAAACAAGAAAGTTCCACCCGACATACCTGATAGAATATTTACATCACATTCTGAGATCATTTGCCCTTAATTTCTCTTGTATTTCAACATAATCTTACACAATGCCAAAATTTGTTTCCTCCATTACAACTGTAACTATACTGTTGACCTATTGTGACTACAGCCAGTCCTTCACTGGCTGTAAAGCACGTTGGGAGGTCCTGAGGTAGTGAAAGGTGCTACATCAATGCAAGTCTTCCTTTCTTTATCTGTTTCCACAACTGTACAGAACAAGGTGAGACATGGCAGCTTTGAGTAAAGAGATCAGTGAATCCACCTAGTGCCCAACAAACTTGTTGTTCAGCTGAAATACATTTATAGCACGTTACAGGACTGACTGAGATTACTTGGAGAGGTACTTGCAGTCAAAATGTGTTTGCATTAACTAGCTGTGGAGTAATAGAAAAAGGCATGGCCCACTTTGTAACTCTTAAGATCACTGAATCAAAAGCCATAACTTACATACATAACTGGGAGTTTAGGTACACAGCAACTCAAAATCTGGGATTTAAATGGCAGCAGCAACTTCACATGAAACACCCACCCTACTTTGTGGATTCAAAACCCACATCCAAATGAAATCTGATCCAAATACTTTTCACTTCCTGGCTTATGAGGTGTTGGCTCATGTTGAATGCTTCACTTCACAAGCCTTCATTCTGTATTGGTACTTGAATCACGGAGGAACTGAATGGAGGTGGTGTAAGTGGCTCAAAGGAACTGATTCTTGGGGTGATTAAATAATGTGTTCACACCATATATGTTGCAGAGATATGCAGGTTTTAATAATAATCAGCTTTGGAGTTCAGGCATTGGACTCAGCTCACCTGCCATGGTTCCCTGCTTCCATATAGATTTGCAATAATGGTTCGGGTTTGAGATGAAATTGAAGAAAACCCGTTTCTTGTCTGAACTGTGAAATCTGAAAATCTGTTGACGTGGAACCTGTTTGGTTTGGCAAGGTCAGAGTGTGTTGGCATAGTGAGAGAAGACATTCCAGAAACTGCTCTCTGCCACCACTTTCTGAGTCCCAGTTTAGGAGTTGGGGCTGGTTTACAATTAACACCTGAAAAGTTTATTCTCCCCACACCTCACCCTCTGTAAAGGACTGAGGAGCCTGGATTATAATGTTGTGCTATATCAGGATCGTGCATTGATCTCACTTGATAACACTAGCAAAACTAAGAGTCTCCCACTGTCAGAGCAACAAATGGGAAGATGAAGACATGGAGGAGGAGGGGTGGGTGAGTGTCAGGCAGTGAAGGCCAGCGGTAATGAACCTACTGCTGTTTTCTGTAGAGGCTCCTTAATTAGATGAGCCTGTAATTAGCCAGTTAAATACTGAATTGACAAAGTGTTTACTCTATATTTTCAGGCCAGAATTAATTAATCTTTCATTTTCTGGTTAGAGCAGATTAACTTTTGTAAATATTGGTTAATTGCCAGAGATGTCTCTTACCTTCGTGCTGACTGCTCATTCTCCCCTCATAGTTCAGACAAGAAATCTAACTAATGTAGAAAAATGCAAACATTGCAAAACACAACACAAACCACCCTATTTAAATATCACCACATACACAAACACACGCACAGTACAACAAAGGCAGCAACAACCTGATAACTGTCTGTTCATCAATGACTGCTCAATAGTTGAGAATGCCACTCGGGCTTTTTCCATCAGTTCTCCATCAACCAGATCTTTGGGTCAGACCTACCCAGTGGGACACCTGGGGAGGAGGAAGGGGTTACCTGCTCCTCTAACAAATAGTCAAGGAAGGATTTTTTTCAAATATGCATTTTTGAAATGCATTTCATTTTGGCTTGGTTAAGAGGGGCAGAGAATGGTTCACTGCAGGATTATCTCTATTCCAATTATGGGGAGGGATGAGAGAAAGGGGCTGGAGGTTGGAAACTAACTCTGAGTTTGATTTCTGCTTGGTATCATCAGTGACACTGGGAACTCTCCAGGATGGTCCTTTTGTATCGGATCAATGATAGATGCACGCAATAGGAAAAAAACGATGGAGAAATAAGAAATGTAATTTTTTTCCCCCAAGAAAGTCCTCTGATTAATGCTTCAAGCTGACAAATAGCTCAGGTAAACAGTCCAAACAAACAGACAGGATCAAAGCTGCCACATTTCTGTCAGACAATTTTATAATAAATTCAATTTGAACACTATCACAAGTTTAAATCATTTCCCTGTCTTCCCTGTAGTCTTTTTTTATCAAATCAAATAATCTTGTCATTAGAACAAGAGTTACTTATATTAAGGCTGCTGTGGTTACAATTCTCATTTAGATCTGTAACTGGGTGAAGAGGAGCTTGTACTTATGTGACACATTATGATGTCCCTTAGAAAACACTCCAAAGCATCTCACTTTATAATGAATTGCTTTGAAGCTCACTTCTGCACATAGTGAAATCCTACAAACAATGAGATGAATGACCATAAATTTGCTTCTTTTAGTCATGTCGGGAAAGTGCTTTTGGTCAGGACACCAGAACAGGCAGACAGAATTTTGGAAGAGTGTCTCAAAGGGTACCACCTTCAACAATGCTGCACTCCCTTGGTCCATTTAGGAAGAAGGCAGTTTGGGATTGTTCCCATAGTGGGGAATATTGGCAGCAAAATCTGGAGAAAGAATCTCTGTTATTTGCAGTAATATCATAAATGTCTTTATCAAGAACACTTCTGCAGGAAGCATCAAACAAAATAAATCTCTCTTGGACCTGGACATGTTGTTGCATCAGTTAATGCATTGCTTGTTTTAATCCATGACTCCGAAAAGGAAATAACTCATGGGTGATGTGAGTTTAGCTTACGTTTTATATTCACAAGAATTAAAACAGCTACCAGCACGAGCATGATCTTTTTATTCCCACCCCTCCAGGGTTTCCATGTTTCGAGCTGGATTTCAGTTTCCATTCTGGAGAAGAGTGATCAGGACTGGAAGAACTGCACGTTGTCCGTCTCCTGACTGAAACCGGAACCGCTGCTGGGGGCTATCGTTAGTACAGTGAGTCACCACATTCCTGTGCAATGATAACAGCACTTACCACCAAAAGTAATAAGCATTTCCAAGAACGAAAGCAGAAAACTGATAAATCCCATGTCTGGGTTGGTACCACTTGCTCAGCATAGGCACAGCTGTATGACATATAATTATTTAAAGTGCAACTCCTTGTTCATTTCATCTGGTATGCAGCTTCAAAGATTTAGTTGATAATTAATTTTGCATATACATATAAGAGTACTTTCTATACCTCATTTTGTTATTAACAACAGTATATATTGCACTTCAACACAGCAGTACATGTTTGACACAGAATTGATTATATTAGCAACTTATAAATCCGCAACGACCTGGGCAATATGCAACTTGTGAACACCTGTAATGAGGTATATTATCCGTATGCACACTATGTATATACTTACATCTAGGATTATATTCAAAATCTGAATGCAGTGCAGTGCCACTATTAGCAAGAGGAGTGATTACAATGTGACAAGCTTACATAGACACTTCTATTATAAATGTGGATAATGGAAATATAAAACTAAGGATAAGAGTGTATGACTTCCAAAAGGGGATTGAGTTTGTATCTCCGCACACTGGCCCAATAATCCCACCTTCTAATCCAGTCTGAGCTGAAGACTATACTTGGTCTGTACTCTGCATGTCCAATGTCACAGGGCATCAACCAGTATGACATAGAAACTCAGGAATGTAACAATTTAGATTTGATAGCATTCATACTTTCACCACTGCTACTTACACATACCATGCAGTTCCAATTGTCATGTATTTGACGTTTTAAGCCTAAATGAACCTTTACAGGATCTCAATTCTTGTCATATACCCCAGTTTGACTTTATATTTCTGCTATATTTTTAGACAAGAACTATACTTAGAGGAACAGTCCATGGTACCTAAGATAAATATTAAAAAGATGCAGCAAGAGTGGGGCAGTGAGATCAGGGTAGGGAAGCTGTGATGTGGAGCAAGCCTAAGCGTTGACTGGAGGATTGACTGGTCCCTTTTCAATGCTGAAACTTCTGACTTTACAATCACATTATAGCACTCTGAGTCTGAAGCTTGAATACAGCTTATTAAACAAAACTGAATTTAAATAACATTCACTTTTCCAGGTTTGCAAATGTGATCTGTGTCAGCAAAATATTTTCATATGTTAAAATAGAGACTGGGGGGGTCCGGCGGGGGTGGATTTTTTTTGCAATGAAATCAAGTGTAGCTGTAATGAGATAGGTTTAGTGGCAGACATGATGGGGTGGGTGAGTGGGGGTCAGTAGGAGATTTCCCCTAGTTGCAAAGTGACAATGTAAACGAGACAGTGGCCATTTATGCCCACCATGAGCTCTCTGTTTGAATCAAAATCTAAAAGGGATTTCACTCCAAAATAAGAGAGAGGAAAACTCAGCTCTGCATGTCCCACCATATGTCCAAAGTATGTGTGAGATTGAAGATATGTACATTAATATGGAGTGCAGCTTTGAAACAGCAGGACATATTCCCACAACGTGTGTGAAATCTTGCATGAAACCCTGGGACAATTTGTAAAGTCTGGTTTAATGGGAAGTGTAGATTTTGCCTTTCTTTCCCCACAATCCAAAAGTAAATGTTACCACATTAAGTAATTGGTTTGCTGTTTGAAACTGAGGCCACAGGTTTCATGTGATTTCTGTGAGCAGGGCCTGGGCTAGAATTTTGTTTTATATCAGCTGTAGTAATTGATTGCAGGAAACCATGAGCTCAACATTACAGTGAATGAGCTAGTAGAGGAGTGATGTTCAGATGACAGCAAAATGCCACCAACAAATTAAACATAAGAATTTTTGGTGTTTAGATTCAACAATTGTAAAATATCTTGGCCTTTCCTGAAATAACTGCAGCATCATTTGGTGATGTGAATGAACAACACTTTTCTCTGCCGTCAGAACCAGTGTACATGAGTGTTCTGCCCAGGATGTAGCATACCAAGATCATGCCATAGCAACATGGTTCCAAAGTCAGATACAGTTTGTCCAGCACATCAGTAATCTTGGAAAATCAGTGTGGGATCTTTAAATCCCCACACCATCTGCTTGCATTAACCTTTCTAAGGGAGGCTGTCAACTTAGTGTAGAGTTCTGTTCTGTGCACTTGTGTCTACTGGGAACTGGGCTGCAAGACTGTCTAAAAGATTCAGTGAAGCTCATTAAAAGCCATAAGAGGCAGGCATAGAAAAACTTCATACAGTGATTCTGGCCTGAATTTAAACCCACATCTATCAGGGTGAAAGTCAATGCCATGACCAAAGGCAGCATTTATATATGGTACTGAAAATCTATAATTGGTAATTTGCCATCAAGAAAACATATTTGTTGACAAGTGGCTGTTGCACAGCGACCAGTACATTGAAGAACCTGCATGCACAATTATTATGTGGGTGAGGAATTTCACCAAATTATCTTAATATTGCATCTTTCCCAGTCCACAGATGCAAGAGTTGTAATTTAGAATGTGCTCAGCGCCAGTTCAATTGGAAAGGACTATACTCATCCTTTCAGATATCTTTACTGAGATTTTGGCAATCTATCCTGAAGCACAATTATCTTCTCACTCTTTTTATATTCATGCATTAGATTTGATGTCCATTCTGTCCCTGAACGGCAATAGGCTTTTGGTGAAAATCCAGCAAATATGATTCCTGTACCAGGCATTGTAATGCAGAGTTTTATTTTATTACTTGTTTTAGAAACCTAGCCCTCCAGAATTTTAACTTAAATGTATTCTTAAGTTGTTGGCTCTAAACAAACAAAAATGTTGAACTTAGCCTGGCCATTTTAGATTGGGATGATCAGTTTCCCTGTAAAGCTCCTTCTGTTATTGTCTTCCCAATCACAAGATGCTCATGCAGACCAACTGAAATGTAGGACAACGGTATCATTCAACAATTAATATAATATTTGCTTTAAAGAAATTCTGCGCATCGTACCACCATCAACCTTTACACCTAAGTGATTCATGTCCAGGTCATTACAGATTCATAAACTGCTATACAGCTAACTATTCCACCAACCCACCCTGGCCAAATCATCCCTACTTCTGATCAAAATTTCCCACATCTGTAGCTTTGTATTCTCCCAAATAAAAAGGCCACAAATTGCAAATATAAACTGTCTCAAGAGCCTACAAATGGCCAAGTCTTTGACAGTAAATCAGTCAGGTTTGCAGGAGCTGTCTTTTAGAGTCAGGTCAATAGTGAGTAAAGTAAATTAGGCTAAATTGTCAACAGTTGCCAGCTCTAAACTGATGAAAGTTCATCCTGCAATGTAAATCATAGTGGAAATGTTTAATACCAGGTTTCAGTCAACCCTGGAAGTTGCAGTTTGAGGGATTGGATACATGCATCTTTGGTTGAGGAAGGCGAGAATGCCGGGCAGAAGTTGCAGATTTCTCTGGTTGGGAATTGTAACCCTGAACCTTTCGCAAATGGTCTTCTTGAAGTGACTGCTTTTTCTGTGGCTTGTTGGAAGCCAAGATCTCAAACTGGGATTCATCCTGGTGCTCGCTGGATCCAACATGCTGAGTCTCCTTGGCAAGTGACCCAGGATTCATCGAAAACACTGTAGTTTTAATGTTTAGAATTGGTGATGACAGGGATGGCGGTAGTTTAGATTTTCTCTTTTGCTGCTCATCTCTTTGTGTTGAAAGGTTGATGGGCACTGGTAGCCGGAGTTGACATTCCGATTCCTTTACATCTCTAATTGATGATTGAACTGAACTTTCTCCAGGGAAAAACTCTGGGTGAGAGACAGCAGCAGCAGCATTCTTTCTAGGTGTGGAGAGTGGAGAAGATTTCATTGTTGAAGTCTGGATCTTGGATTTGACACTTGGATCCCTGGAAGATCGACACTGTCTAAAAGCAAACCTGGGGCGACAGTTTTTATTTGTTGATTCTTCTGTAAAAACTGAACAGCTTGGTAAACTGGTCTGCTGCACTGAAACCTGACTATGCCCATGTTCCTTGGGTGGGGCATTTAGATTCTGTCTGGTCTTCTTGTACACTGCATGTTCTTGGACCTGCCTCTCGTTAGAGTCTCCAATCTTCTGTGGGGGTGGTTGAAGGAAGCTGAGTTTAGCTGAATCTGTCTCTGAGGAAACAGCAGCTTTTGCATTTTGGTTGGTTTGGCAGTAATTCTCACATGACGCACTCTCTATATACCTACTGCGGTCCTCGATATGGACTGGCTTTGCTATTTTTCCCATGTTGTGTTCTTTGGAGCTGCAGATGTGGCTGGAAGGCTGTAGTACCGGAGGCTGTTGGAAGAAAGAGAATTTTAGAACATATTAATCGTATTTCGCTTTTGCAAATAACAAAAACTCCTGGTAGGGGTCATGCTGGTTTGCTTTGCATTTCTGGACACCATGCAGGAGTTAAACTGAGGGTCTGAGAGAAGCACATGACACAAACAATGGATGAAACTGGAACAGTCATCCTGCAGAACTATAATGAAATCCTGAAGCAGATCACAGAGGGAAGGTTTGGAGGTATTGGATTTGGTAACTGTTGAATGATAAAGCAGCACACAGAATGAATAATAGAATTTGTTATAAACACCTGGTAACATACGAGCCTTGCCATGAGTAACATCCACCACAAATTAATATGGTTCAAAAGATTCAAGAGAAATGAGAATTAAAATTCTTACTCTTTAATTATATTGTATCACTGGGCTAAGAATCCAAGGGAATGTATGTGGTCAATATCCAGCTCAGCAACGAGAGAATTTGAATTCTGTTTTAAAATAATTTAGAAATAAAAATGAGCCAGGATTTTCCGGTCCCGCCAGCAATGAACATTATCGCAGGCGGAACTGAAAAATTTGGAGAGTGGCAAAAGTCCATAGACCTTAAGCCACTCTCCAAATTTTCTGGTTCCGCCTGCGACTATGCCACTGCTGGAAGGACCGGAAAATCCTGGTACTGGTCTCAGTAAAAGTGACCACGAAGCTGCCGGATTATCATAAAAACCCAACCAGTTCATTAATCTCCTTTTCAGAATGAAACTTGCCATCCTTACCCGGTCTGGCCTGTATGTGAGTCCTGTCCCACAACAGTGTGGCTTACATTAACTGCCCTCTGAAGTGGCCAAACAAACCACTCATAGTCACATCAAACCAGGACAAAGGTGGCAGCTCACCAGCATCTCCTCAGGACAACAAGAGATAGGCAGTAAACTCCAGCCTTGCCTAGAATGCCCACAGCACAGGATCATCCTCAGGAATCTCCTGTGGCATTGCTTCTGGCAAGTCAAACATTACAATTTTTTAATATGCTGCCAAGATTGCCAAACTGTGTAGTTCATAGCATGTTAATGCAACATGTTTTATTAGTCTGCTATTTAAAGGCCACAAAATCTAGTTGGTTTAAATGAGCATTCCCTGAGGTCTAATTGTTTCTCATCAGGGGAATTTGTAGATCAGCAGGTGCTTGTAAATTTGTAACTCCAGGTCAGGAGAAACCAGGGTCTTTTGTACCTTGACACCTTAAAGCCTTTGCGTAAAGTCCTTTCGTTATATGATGTTTTCTGGTCCTTTAACCAGTGTTACGTGAAAGGTTATTTGAATTTCCAGGCGTGTTAATATCTGATCAATTTGGCACTTGCATTGAGGAACATTTCAGAATGATTGGACACTGGGATGAGGACAGGCCCAGGGCTCAGAGTGCCCAGAAACACAATGGGCATTTGTAATTTTATTGTGTAAGCTTCACAAAAATGGGCAAATATATTAGTGATTCCTGACTGAGAAGTTAGACAAGAGTACAGAAGACTCCAGTAATTCTGATTATACTTAAGCCCATTCTCATTAGGCCTAACTAGACTTTTTTTGCTGGTCTATGGCACTAAAGTGAGTTGGTTACATTGCTTCTTTGGCTAAAAATTACAATTTACACAGGGCTCAACTCCAATTCTTCTCATGGATTGTGATATTGAAGTATTGAACATTATTTGTGTATTAAAATGCTTCCTGATGCAGATCATAACAGATAACTCGGATTCATTCAATACAACCTCCATTGAAAGGCATTTTCTGCTGTGTAGTATTTGTCACCAGCTACAGACTACACTTCCAATTTCATGTTGGAAATACACAGCATGTCTGACAGCATCTGTCAAGAGAAGAGATAGGTTAATGTTTTTGTTCTAAGGCTATTTCAGAACTCACAAAGGGCTAAAGCTGAAACCATTAACTTATCTTTCCTCTTTAAAGGCCACCTGGCAGACTAGCTGTATATTTCCAGCGTTCTGCAGTTTTGATTCAGGGTTCCAATATTTATAGCTCTTTATATATCAGCTTCTGGTTTTCTGTTGCAAACTAGGATTTAAGTTGTGAAGGTGAATATGCCAAGGCATCACAGGCTTGTGAACATTTACTTATTTATGACTGAATATCTCATGGCTTTGCTCATTTTGTTGTTGCAGACCAAAAAGCTGCTGGGCCAGAGTCACCCATAGCACAACAGGAGGACTGAGTAGCACAGATTATTGCTTTGTCTACCTTAGAGCATGCATTACAGTTACACTTTAGGCATCGCCCAATGTCACAAACATGTGACAACAGGAAGTAAGCGTGACAGAGAAGTCTGAATAATTTTAATATCAGTGTTTTATTATAGCACCTCACCTGGGAAAGGTGGAGTGAAGGTATGAATAAACACTCTGAGGGTGGGTGCTGTTAATCAACCTATGACTCATTTATGCTGACAAACTGAACCAATTATGTACAAGAGAGAGTACGATTGGCCACTGTAAAGTTCCTAAATGAGCTATTTCGAGCTTGGCACTGGGACCACACTGGCCTCGACAATTCAGGCAGGAAGAATTTAAGTAGCCCATCTGTAAATCCAAGCATTCTGAAGACATGGCTGCTCAACAGGCAGATGGTGCACCTCCTCCGAGACCCCTTTCCCCAGGTTTTCTCCCCTGCTCTGTGCATCCTCTCCAAGCGTGTCAAAATAAAAACTCCTGCACAAGCTTTGATCATGCACCAATTGAATGTTTTTTTCACAATGCTGCCCTAGGACAATAAATGAGGTGAGTTCATTGACTCATTGGTGATACTAAAACTTCTTTCATTGGCCCTACCAAGGTTCAATCTTGTGTCATTGCACTGGAGTGTTCATCATAAGGGCTGAGAGAGTTGGGGGGGATATATTAGCATGGATGAAGTGTTGGTCAACAGACAGGAAGCAAAAATAAGGATAATAGGGCATTTTCAAGTTGGCAGACTGCAACTGCGGAGTGGCCTGAGGGTAAGCTGGGGCCTCAGCTATTTGCAATCTATATTAATGCCTTAGACATAGAAACAGAAAGTAATGGATCTATGTTTGCTGACAATGCAAACCTGGGTGGGAATGCAAGCTGTGAGGAAGACACAAAGAGGTATGGACAAGTTAAGGGAGTGGGCAACAAGTAATGTGGAGAAGTGTCATTCACAGTATGGTCACCAGAACAGGTTTTCCAGACTGGTTGTGAGCTGCACTACAAATTCCTCTCTTTGGATGGGTTTTCAAGGGTGAGATATTGATCTTCTTCCTCTTGGGCCTTTGGCCTTAGATGTCTAAGTGCCAGGTGGATGTTCGTCATTGATTGAACAAGTCAATGATCTGTCCAGTTGGTATCGGTTCCCTGCATGGATTACTGACTTCTTTGTTTTTTAGTGCGAGACTTGGGGGGTCTTTGTGAATGTGACATTTGAGTCCAATGGTCAGCCTCAAAGTTTTATATAAACCAATTCATCCCCTGTGGTATTGTCAACAGGAAGTCTTGGGTCTGGACCTAGGGATGCAATGTTTACCTACCATCCTGGATTGTCCCTTTTGGTCTATCGCTCAGGTGGGTCCTGTATGCAAGTTGCCTAAATGGGCAAATCATGAGGACAATTGGGGACTCACTATTGTTTGAGTCGTCCCTTCTTTAGCAGCTGCACAGCTCCTCCCCAGGTTATATGACGTAGGATTATACAGGATATCTGACACAGAAACAGGCTGCTCATGTCCAGTTTCCCCTTAAATGTATCTATCCTATTCGCTTCAACTACACCCCATGATACTGAGTTCCACATTCTCCCCACTCGCTGGGTAAAGAAGTTACTCCTGAATTCCCTATTGGATTTCTTGGTGACTCTCTCTCATATTGACAGCCTCTGGTCACGCTCTTCCTCACAAGAGGCAACATTCTCTCTATCCACTCTACCAAAAACTTTAATAATTTTAAAGGCCTCAGAGTTAGGTCAGCCTTCTTTCTTCAAGAGAAAAGAGACCCAGTCTATCAATCCTTTCCTGATCTGTATATCCATATATTTCTGGTATTGTCCTTGTAAATCTTCTCTGTACCCTCTCCAGTGCCTCTACATCCTTTTTATAATATGGCGACCATACTCCAGTGTGTTCTAACCAAGGTTTGATACAAGTTTATGATAACATTTCAATTTTATTGTATTCTAGTTAGAAAGATAGCGCTGAAAAAAAACTTGCAATTTTTCTCAGATGGTTTAGTTTTGTTAGTGTAACACCTAATGTGCATCAGATATGCTCAAAAATGTTATAATGTTGGATACATGTATGAAATCAGTCAATTTCCTGCACTTCAGCAATCCTCTAATACAATAAGATGCCCTGAATACTGTCTCTCAGGTATAAAGTAGATTAGTAATTCCACATAGTTCTCTGGCTGACTTCCCCCAGTGAGCATTCAGCCTTTGTGACAGGTTAAGTTTAAGAGCTAAATATTATAACTGCTCTCAGGGAAATCCATAAATCCCACCATGGGAGAAGCAGCTCATTTATAGAAAACTCTAAAGATGCTTCTCATACTTCAAATGTCAGATTTCAAATGCCATCCAATAAACTCTGATCACCAACCTGAATTTGTATCACACTCTATCATGCAGTAAATATCCAACATCCTTGGTGGGAGAAAACTTGCATATTTGGCAAAGTTAGAGAGAGATGAGCTTGTTAAGGGATTGGTGAGTGAAGATGAGAATGGTGAATTCAATGTGCAGAATGGAGGTCAGTGGGGTAGGTTATTCAGGGTGATGAACACAACAGTAATATTGTGCACTATATCCTCAACATCACACAAGAGAATGGCATAGGCATCTCTTCTTAATGGAATGGCTAAGAATGGGTTTTGTCAAATTGACAGGGCAGTTACATTAATCTGGGGATCCTTTTAAAGCTCTATCTTTACCTGGATTATTCTGAGAATCAACATGTGTTTCTGTGAATTCTTCACTTCCCTGTAAAAATATGGCTTCAACTATACAACAGATCCTAGTTACTAGGCCCAGAAGTGAAGGAACTGTGACTTGACTTCAAGATACTAACTGTCCGAGTAACTCCTTCCATAGCCACATTTCACCGTTATTGCACTGCTCCCCTCCAGTGGTATGTCCCTGCACACACACTTCAGAGCTTAGACACCAAGTTACTTCCTGCCTCCATTCCCTCTGTAGGTCCTTCTTCGGTCAGAGCATGTTGAACTGCCTCTGCAGATCCTTCATCTCCTCCCTCTTTGCCTTCAAAACTCTCTTCAATCACATGCCTTTGCTGTCCTAACCCTCGTTACCCTCCCTTCCTTTCTGCTCAGTATCCACCATCACTCCTCCATTTTAGAAAGCTCCTTGAGGGGTCTCTCCCACGAGGAGCAGTCTAAAAATTAAAGCTGTTGGAAAATAAACACTTCCTGACTACCACATTTGTTAATCAACCAAAGTCAAGGGTAAACACAAACAACAGGCAATCAGAACAAGTGCGATGAAGTCTTGTTGTTTATAGGGACTTCTTAGCTGCTTAATTTCTCATGAACAACACTAGGAACATAAGCCTTTGCTGCTTATAAGCAGATGGTTTAGTAACAAGTTATTGCAGATGCCAGATTCAAGCCCGTTGAGAATTTCTACACAGAAAACAATTTAAAGGCTAACTGTTTATGGCATTCTCACTACGGCACTGAGTTCTGACAAGTGGTCATTCTTAAAGTGTTGATCTCGCAGCTTCTTGAATGTCTTTGAGATGCTTATTTTGGGGGCACAGCTGAAAGGTTAACTTCAAATGTTGACAGATCTGCTGTGTCTATCTCGCATATTCGGCTTTTATTTCCAATTTCACTCAGTTTTTCTTTTTATCCATAAAGATTAACATAAAGATATTGAAACACAAAGGAATTTACCTGCTAAGCAAATCAAAGCCCAACAAGGAAAAGCCGTGTGCTCCGCCCAGAGCCTTTTCTATCACAGACTGACTCTCCCCCAGCCCGACAACCACCCCCACTGGACAACCCCTCAGACTCCTCTCATATTCTGTGCTCACTGAACTGTCCAGTTTCCAGCAGCTGAGATCAGAAAGTGTTTCAGTGTAGGAATATCAGCTGCTTCTTAAAGGTGATGAAACTTGCCTTTTCATTAGTGTTCTCAGTAGTGTCTGGGTGGAATAAATTTGATGGAAACACACATTTGAAGAATTTCAATTAATGTGTTGGAGGATGAATGTTATAACAATCACTGGCTTGTTAGAACCATGTCCCCTTGCTTGGATGTTGTCGGTCTGCGAATGGTACTAACTATTTTGAGCAGTATTATAAAAATTTCACATTGAACTGTTCAATTTCAATCACTCCAAATCTATTAGAAAATTAGCAGTTAAGGCAGTAGAATAGCGATTGTTTAATTAGCTTAAATTCTGTTCTTGTAGATTTGTTTTTTGTGTAAAATTCACTGCTGTCAGTCTTGGAGCTGCTAGAGAACAATTTTAATAAGGTCTGTACAGGGATGGGGATCACAGAGGAGGTAATGTAAACTACCATTTACATACAGAATTTCAACGAACAGACAGGTGCACTCCATCCATCCTGAACCCGCTCCAGTAAATTAACAGCCTGTTGAACCCCCACTGTTCAATGGTAAGAAGCTCCCTGCATTGAGAAAATGAATCTACTCAGCAAACAGATGTCTGCCTTTTATCAACTAAATTGTGAAGGCTGGAGATAAGGTTGTGTAAAAAATTTTCTAACATCAGATGAGCATTCTTGAACAGGCAAATTACACTTCCAAAACACTTCTGACATTATTCTGTTGTACTGACAATATCACCAATCAAAATATGGGCCAATGCTAAAAAGCATATTTATCAACTCGGAAATCAGCAACTAGGAGCTCAAATTATTTTCCTAATTTAAAAAAATGTTTCCTTAAATGTGATCTTGGGATGCCACGTAACTCTCATTACGTTCAGGAGGAAAATTTTTGCATTAGTCCCATTAAGGATTGAGATTTTTAAAATCTCTCCATGTCACAGGAACAGTTGTGTTTTGTCTCCATGTTAAGGTGCACATACATACCCTCCTAGTTAGTTGGTATTTCTGGTATAAAAGCAGAGAATGTTGAAAACAGGCACAGGTTCATTTGTATCCAAAAGAGAAAATTGATTTGTGCTTTTGATGTTTGATCTTTTGCAATGAAGGTTTCAGAAGGTTTTACAACCAGTTTTGTTTTTAATTGAGTTTTTCCTATTTGCTGTTTCCTTTTTGATCCATACTGATTGAAAAGTCACTGACATGCAAATGAAAGTGAACTATCATTTTTGGGCCATACCTATGCAGTATTTCATAAATTACCAGTTCCCGATTTCAATCTCTGGAGGGGAATAACAATTTAGCATTACTGAGCCAAAGCTGTTCCTAGCTGCTGCTTTCAATCCCCTCATGGCTGGTTTAGACCAGGAGCAATTACCCATCCAAACCCTTGGGAAAATGAGGAAGGGAAGAAAACACTTCACTGTTCTTCCCGCAATGAGCAGACATGCTGCAAGGGTCTCCTTGTTATCTAGTATTTTGGAATCTGACTCAGGATTTTTGCTCTGTGCCCCAATCCTCCAAAAAAGGATAAACCATTTATGGAGAGTGTTTTTTTGAGCAATAAAACATCCAAAGGGTTATGGTGGAGGCAGTGGATGGAGGGGTAAAAAATTAGGGGAGGGAGGAAGCTGAAAGTATGGTTAAAGCAAGAAATGATTTTGAAGGTGGTGGAGTTAGGGAGCAACACAGAAAGGTTGATGATGTGAACAGGGTGCAGAGTGTGACTCTGACAGTGCAACAGCAGGAGTGGGAAAAAAGAAACAGACCAGAATGTTTCTGAATGGCCCACAGATGTTGAAAATCAATAACATACTTGCTTAACATGCTGTTTAGAAAATAAGTTATTTAACAGCAGTGTGGCTAAGTTGTGGTTTTGTGTCCTTGGGGAAGGCTCAATAGTTTTCTCCTACGCTGTTCATACTTATAATTACTTTAACACTGAACTTTGACAAGATACAAACCTATAAGAAAGAGAAAGAGAGCAGTGTAGCAGCTGAGCAATTGTGGTTGGATGATAGTATTTTTAGCATTGGGGCAGAGATATGGTCTTCACCATGCGTGATGGAAAGAACAGTTTGGCATTAACCCGTCTTGGCTTCCGTGTCATTGGCTGTCTCTAATCAGAATCATAAAAACATCAAACCTTATTCATTACACAATCTAGGCAGTTAGAAAAAAAACTTCATTCTTGAGCACATGGAGTCAAGATCTAGGTTGAAAAGATATTAAACTTGATGAATTTGTCATAATCACTTTCTGACCTTCTGCAGCTACCCGGAGAAAATATTCCAGGACCACATTTTGACTTCTCCAATTGGTTAGTTTTCATCCTCAGATTTGGGAGGTAGATGAGTGGCTGGTTTGCAGCCTGGAATGGAAACTACCCAATCGATTCCCATTTCTACTCAAATCAACCGATATGAAAATCTATGTCGGGTGGGTGATCTGTGCCACCATCTGACCAAAGTCGGCAAAAATAGCCCGAAACACCTTTTCGATTCACCTCTTGAAATACCTCCATCTAGATTCTTAATATTGTGGAGTTATCCTCTGTGCTCCTTCCTGTGCTATGGGATTGCTTGGGATGAAGCAAGGGATGAAAACTCCAAATGGATTAGAGAACCAGAGGTGGGAACTTTGACTAATACATAGTCTCACTATCTGTACATATTCTATGAGAATATAATGGACAAACTTATTGAATGATAAGATGACTCAGTTGAGGAAATCAGGTATCATCATAAACAGCATAAAACATGTGTGGTTTACACTGCTCATCTGAGCAGAAGTTACATTTCTGCCTTAATTCACTGTGATAGTGGGTGTGATGCACATTAACACATTTTATTTTCAATGTCAACTGCTTCGAGTGCTCAGTGCAATTTTTCTACAGCAGTTGTAGGGTCTGATTATATAACGTTATAATGTAGAATCTGCTATAATATAGCAGGTAATTTCTCACAGTAAATTTCAGCGAGTACATATTCCAGGACACATTACACATGTGCACACAGACTGAACCAGCCATTTCATCAAACAGCTACCAAATGGCATACAGCTTTGTGCATGCAGGGTTGTGCCACACATGCAGCATGCAATAAGCAGTGATTATATTGCATTGTACCATACCACGCCTTATCATAGAAGTAATGGATAACATCCTCAACTCCTTGCATCAGCCAATGAGAAGGGAGAGACAGAGAAAGACAAGGACATGGGCAGTGACATCACAAATGGTGAACTGTATTAATCAGAGCATTGGATAACATTGCAGTTACCAAAAAAAAAATTAATTGACCTTTTAACTTAGAAAATGTCCATTTTGTAAGTAAAGTTTTCACAAAGGGTTTGTATTTGTAGCCTGACATAGCACGTGTAGTATGGTCCTCCCTGTGTGGTGTAATGCTCAGTATCCCTAGCTCACTGGGTGATGCTGTATGGCATTTCAAGCTCCCGTGTATGGAGGTCACCTGTCTAATGGACTATTAACAACTTATTGTATACCATTTACTGTGTAATTTATTGCTCTGTATATAGGCTCCCCTGCAAAATACTCTCCTGAGTGCAGAGGTCCCTTGTGTAATGTGCATGTGTAGGTGTAAAACATCCTGGCCAATGTATTACTGCACAGTGCACAACCCTCATTTAATTGTACTCATTTCAGTAAATATCTGTGTTTCAGAATGCACTAACCTTCCATATTGCCCAGGAGTTGGATCACGGGAGCATTATTTCTACTTGTAACTCGCAATAGCCACTAGTAACATTAGTAAAAGCAAAACACATAGCATTAGTCCTCTACCTTCAAGCCCTCAGTGTGGATAGTCCCAGCATTTCACTGTCTCACTCACCGCTGCCTCTTGGGAAGCGAAGTTACTTCAGGTGTCTTTTTTAAAAGCTTTATTTGGGAAGGAATGAGTAACTGAGCCTTTTTTATTTGTGTTTTCTGAGCACTGCTGTGGAGATTACCAGGGCACAAACAGTACTGGTGTGATGTTTTATAACTTCACAATTATTGTCCAACAGATAAGTTACATTGCAAACATGACAACTAGTGTCATTTAAGGGACAGAAAACTAGAATTGTGCACTCCTCTTAACCAAGTTACTAATTCCTCAAAACATTTTATTTTAATATCCAATTGACTCCACTTAAATGAAGACCTGAAAATAATAAAATGGACTATTTTCACCCCTTTTTCCAAGTTATTGACTAAGCACAGCCAAAAACTGGGTCGAGGTTTGCACCACAGCCTCTGTTTATGTTGTGTTGGACCAGTTGTTGAATGACACATGGACTTCAGAGGGCAGATGCTCTCCTTTAGTCTCCATTGCTCTCATAGCAACATTTAACTGGTAAATAAACCCCCCAAACCATTCCCTATTGGTACTCTTCCATTAATTCATATACATTTCCAGCCAAATTTTAAATGTGACAAGTTGAATGACAGAGTCATCTCCGATTAGTCCTGCAATGATCAAAAGTTAGAAAATTAAGAGCGATGGCAATGTGAAATTATCTGCAATTTGGGAAACATTCCATTCAGATTTTCACTCACATAGAGCCTTATCATGCCTCTCAGAAATGCCTCAAAGCACTTCATATTTCATGGATCACTTTGAAGTACAGCATAGCCAAATATGGTGGTCACTTTATTCATAGCATGATTCTGAATTGAGAGCTATCAGGCAGTAGAAAGTGCGATTAATATTTTACAGCAAGTTTCTGATTAGTGATATTCTCATCAGCATAATTTTCTGAACAAGAGTTATGCTTTCTGGAAGTATAGATCTAACAGCAACTATATTCTAGTTCCTTCCATTCTCCAAAGAAATCTAATTGACAGTCAAATACCACTAGGTACAGTCAACTGACTGGAATAAAAAAGAAAGGGAAACTGATCATAAAGGTACACAGCGCCTGGCAAAACAGGGACTGTTATTTTACAGCTGCTGATTGCTGAGAAAATGACAAAGAAGCAAAGAACAGGCCATCTTGACTGAAACAAGGTTGGGTACAGTACACGATTCTGCTCTCCGTTTAACAAGGAGTCAGGCATGAGAGAAGGTGCAAAAAAGATTCACAAGGATGGCACCAGAATGGAGATGATATCTTATCAGGAAAGGCTGAACCAGTTGGAGCTCTTTTCTCCAGGAAAGAGAAGGCTTAGGGTGACCTGAGAGAGGTCTTTAAGATTATGAGAGAGTTTGATAAGGTGGACATAAAGGATTTGTTTCCACTTGTGGGGGTTCTAGAACTTGAAAACTTTTGATCAAACTCAAGTACTGAGAAATACCAACAGCAAGTCACAGAATAGAAGAAGAAAGAATTTTCTTCTGAATTCCCGATGGATTTATTTCTAAGGGCCTGCTGCTAAGCTGGATACGCATGAGTCCAACAGTGCTGTAACAGAATGTTATTACTCTCAGCACAGAGTGCATCCACGCTGCTGTGCCTAACTCCTCTCACTTTTACTGCTCACCTGTTTCATAACAAGTGAGATTGTTAGTCATGGAGGCTAACAATATAAAAAGCAAAGCATGCAACAATTAAACATTGGATTTTATCTGTGGAAAATATGTCGCCACATTAAAATAATCCAGACATTGCATTACCGATTAAAACTTTCAACCGCATTCAATTTAAAAATACTGGGCATTTGGAAACAGTGCTAAGAAAGGAAAAATTGTGAGGCTTGAAACAAAACCTGAGTGAGTGAAGGAGGTAGCGTGACCTTTGGCGCAAAGCAGAATTTGCATTATTGGGCTTTCTCCTCTCACCCATATGGCTTTCATTTCACAGATCAACACAACAAGCATCAGGATAACTGCATCCAGAAATGCAGGCTGCCAGGCTTCCCAAAAATCAGCACCTCGCTTATCATGGAAGTCAAAGCAACAGCAGAAATGGTAAGAAAGGGGAATTATCGTGAACTCTAGGTGACAGAGAACGTTGTCACTGAAGAAGCTCTCAAAGCCATTCCAGGTTTTCCTGTTATGGAGGAGCTAGACAGCAAGCCCGTCAACGTAAAGCTCAACAAGACCACTGACCAGTGGTAATGCCCCAGGAAATAATGGCATTCCACCTGAAATCATCAAAAGTGGAAAACTGACACTGCTACAACATCTCAATGAACTTTTTGTCTCTCTGCTGGACATGTGTGATGCAAAAATGGTCACCTTGTACAAAAAAGTAAAGGGTGATTGACTGCAACAATTACCAAGATATCTCCTTGTCAAGTTGTGGGGAAGATATTTGTTCGCATTGCTCTGACCAGATTGCAGACCCTGGCACCACGCATCTACCCTGAGTCTCAGTGCGGCCTCAGAGTTGGCAGATCGACATGATTTTCTCACTTTGGGAGTTACAGGAGAAGTGCTACAGTGAAACCACTCTACATTGTCTTCATGGATCTCACCAAGGCCTTTGACCTTGTCAGCAGAGACAGACTCTTTAAACTACCTCAGAAAATAGGCTGCCTGCCTGAACTCCTGGGTGTCATTTCTACATTCCACAAAAACATGTACAGTTTCATCAGTTACAATGGAGCATCATTGGAGGCTTTCAAGATCAGCAGTGGGACAAGGCAGGGCTGCCTCTTGACACCAACTCTCGTTGATGTATTTTTCCTCCATGCTGCTATTGTATGCTTTCGGCAAATCAGATGAAAGTGTCTACCTGCATACCAGTGCTGGGCAAGCTGTTCAACTTGCAAGACTGCATGCCAAGACCAAGGTGCGTAACGTCCTAGTTTGAGAGTTGCTGTTTGCCAATGACACCGCACTGGAATCCCATACTGAAGTTCACTTGCAACAGCTTGTAGATCGGTTCTCCCAGGCCTGCAAGGAGTTTGGACTGACAATCCGCGTCAGGATATCAAGCTTATGGGCCAGGACGTAGAGATTATACCTTCCATCAACATCGACAGCCTCACTCTGGAGGTCGTCGACAGCTTCACACGCCTTGGATCAACAATTACCAGGAACCATCCCTTGACGCTGAAATCAGCACCTGGATTGCCAAGGCTGCAGATTGTCGTGTAAAAGTTGAGAGGTCAAGTGTAGACCAACAGCAAACCAACCGTGTGTACCAGGCTTGTGTTCAAGAACACAGCTCACCATCACCTTCTCAAGGGGCAATAAATGCTGGCTCAGTCAGCAATCCCATGAATGAATCACATCACATGACATTCCCCCTCTATCAACATCCTGGGGGGGTTACCATTTTAAACCATGTGGGCATCGCTGGCTAGCAGCATTTATTGTCCATCCCCATTCCCCTTAAGAGTCAACCACATTGCTGTGGGTCTGGCGTCACACGTAGGCCAGACTGGGTAAGAATGGCAGATTTCCTTCCCTAAAGGGCATTAGTGAACCAGATGGGTTTTTTATCAGCAATGGTCATCATCAGGCTTTAAATTCTTATTGAATTCGAATTCCATCTGCCATGGCAGGATTCGAACCCGGGTCCCCAGAACATTACCCTGGGTCTCTGGATTACTAGTCCAATGACAATACCACTGCGCCATCACGTCCCCGTTGATCATGGCATTTTAGCCTAAAAGCATAAAGGTGGCACAGAATAATACTTTTTTAAAACCAATAACTCCCCAAAAACGGAAAATTAACACTCATTTAGAAAAGTTAAAATGTTGCTTTGTGTGCTAGTCAGGGATTAGTTGGTAGCTCTCTTGCCTCGGAGTCAGAAGGTTGTGGATTCAAGTCCCACCCCAAGACTTGAGCACAAGAATCTGACACAGCAATGCAGTACTTAGGGAGTACCATGTTGTCAGAGGTGCTATTGTTTGACAATAAATCAAGTGCTCTGTCTGCTCATTCGGGTGGATGTAAAGAACCCCATGGCATTTCAGGGAAGTTATCTCTGATGTCTAGTCCAATATTTATCCCTGAATCAACATCACAAAGTTAGATTATCTGGTTATTATCACATCGCTGTTTGTGGGAGTTTGCTGAGTGCAAATTAGCTGCTGCATTTCCTAGTGGCCACACTACAAAAGTGCATAACTGGCTGTAAAGCACTTTGGGATGTCAGGTGACCATGAAAGGCACTAGGAAATGCAAGTTGTTTTTGTTTATATACTTAATTTCTTGCAGTCATATAGGCAAGAGCTTGAAAAATTTGTTCAGGACATCCATGCTTGGTTTCAGAAGGGGAAATAACTGTAACTTCTGCAAATCAAATGCTTATTGATCTGCAATCAATTAAACTGACGTTGTAAGTCTTTCAGTGTAGAAATCATAAGGCAATTTGCACATGAACTTGGCCACTGATCTTAACCATGATACCACCAACACAAAGAAATGAACCAAAACAAAACGGACTCTATCTACAATGTATACATGTGTACACAATGTGTAAATCCAGATAAATTATTAAAAATATTGTGCATGTGCACACTTCCTGGATCTAGTTTCCAATTGTTTTTTTTTGTCAGGAGTTTATGTCAACATTTCACATTGAAACTGCCTATGTAAACTTTACAATGGAAACCCATGCTGGAAACAGTTAACTGTAATAATGCAGGGTGCAGATTCGGGCCTTTAGCTGGTGCATGTTGTGTGCAATTTATGAGGTATTATAAAATCTATAGACAGTTGAGAGCAATCACAAGGTGTTATCTCATCGGTGAGTGGGAATAAATGACATCATGAATGATCAAATATGAGAAATTTCTATTCTACCCACCTAAGCTTGTCTCTCTGCTTTTCTAATTCTATCAAAGCAGCGTCAAGTGGATTATGAATATCTTTGTCTCTCCCCTTGTGCCTGTCAAATTGTTCCAAGCATTAACCACCTGCTGAATTAAGCCATTTCTTTTTAATATCTACTTTAAATTTACTTTTCAACTATTAAAAATTGATGTCCTCTCTGATCCTTCTGGCCAGAAATACTTTAAAGTAATGCCAAGTGTACCTTATCCACCTATTTAATATTTCATATACCTCAGTAAGGTATCTTATTAATTCCTTCTTTAGATTATAGAGCTTGTGCTTCTCTGATCTTTGCTTGTAGTTCAGTCTTTTTATCTTTGGGATCCCTCTTACTTTTTCTACAGCTTTTTCAATGAGTTTGTTATTTTTATGGTTTGCTGATTAGGATTGAGCACATTATTCCAGATGTGGTCTGCATAAGCATTGTAAAACTTGGGCATAGCCTTCATAATCATACATTTCATAGTTCTGGCTCTATAAGCCAGTATTCAGTATATTTTTGAAATTAGTTTGCCATTCTGGCTAGACACAAAGTAATGGATCTTCCATCACTCTCAGGTTTTTTACATCAGCACTGACGGCTCAGTGATATCACTCTCGCTTCTCAGAATCAGAAGATGCTGAAAAAAGAGGTTTTTTGTCTTGCACTCATCAGGATACTCGCAAGAATACCAATATCGGGGGAAAACAACAATTTATAGTGTATGTGAAGGGAGTGCTGATTGGCTGGCAATTGGATTCTGATTTATAGAGGCGTTGCCATGGAGAATGCACCAGTGATGGTGACTGACAGTTAACTGCCAACCATTGTTTGAAATTTAAACCAGGCAGCATGACTGGTCAAGGCATCGCCCTAAAGAGTAAGTCAGCGAATGGCTGTCACTTATTTTGTTTTGCTGAAACAAGTGCAATGTATATTCATGTTCTTTTTGTCTGCAAAGAAAGGGGCCTTGTGTATTAACATACAGTGCACGCAAATGCGCTACATTGTGAGTTCGACTCCGTCAACCCTGCAAAGTCCTCCTCATTAACATCTGGGGATTTGTACCAAAATTGGGGGAGCTGTCTCACAGATGAGTCCACCAACAGTCTGACATAATCATGCTCACAGAATCATATCTTACAGACAATGTCCCAGACACCACCATCACCATCCCTGGGTATGTCCTGTTCCACTGGCAGGACAGACTCCCCAGAAGTGGTGGCACAGTGGTAAACAGTTGGGAGGAAGTTGCCCTGGGAATCTACAATATTGACTCTGGACTCCATTAAGTCTCATGGCATCAGGTCAAACATGGGCAAGGAAACCTCAAGCTGATTACCACCTACTGCCACGCACCCCTCCCTCAGCTGATAAACCAGTACTCCTCTATGTTGAACATCACTTGGAAGAAGCACTGAGGGTGGTAAGGACACAGGACATACTCTGGGTGGGGACTTCAAAATCCATCACCAAGAGCGGCTTAGTAGTACCGCTATTGACCAAGCTGGCTGAGTCCTAAAGGACATAGCTGCTAAATTGGGTCTGTGGCAGGTAGTGAGGGAAACAAGAAAAACCTACTTGACCTCATCCTTACCAATCTACCTGTCACAGATGCATCTGTCCATGACAGTAGTGGTAGATGTGACCACCGCACAGTCTTGTGAAGAGAAAGTACAGTCTTCTATCATTCATTAGGCACTGAGAGCCATCAGCAGCAGCAGAATTGCACTTAACCACAATCTGTAACCTCATGGCCTGGTATATCCCCCACTCTACCCTTACCATCAAACCAGGGGATCAACCCTGGTTCAATGAAGAGTACAGGAGGGCATGCCAGGAGCAGCACCAGGCATACCTAAAAATGAGGTGGCAACCTGGTGAAGCTACAAAATCAGGATGATTTGCATGTCAAACAATGTAAGCAACATGTGATAGATGGAGCTAAATGATCTCATAACCAAGGGATCAGATCTAAGCTCTGCAGTCCTGCCACATCCAGTCGTGAATGGTGGTGAACAACTAAACAGCTCACTGGAGGAGGAAGTTCCACAAATATTCCCATCCTCAATGATGGGGGAGCCGAATACAACCATCTTCAGCCAGAAGTGCCAGGTGGATGATCCCTCTCGGCCTCCTCCGGAGGTCCCCAGCATCAAAGATGCCTGTCTCCAGCCAATTATATTCACTCCATGTGATATCAATAAACAGCTGAAAGCACTGGATACTGCAAAGGCTACCATCCCTGACAACGTTCTGGCATTAGTACTGAAGACTTGTGCTCCAGAACTCGCTGTGCCCCTAGCCTAGCTGTTCCAGTACAACTGCAACACTGGTGTCTACATGGCGATGTGGAAAGTTGACCAGGTATGCCCTGTCCACAAAAAGCAAGACAAATCCAACCTGCCCAATGATCACATCCATCAGTCTACTCTCAATCATCAGCAAAGTGATGGACGGTGTCATCGACAGTGCTCTCAAGTGGCACTTAATCAGCAATAACCTGCTCGCTGACACTCAGTTTGGGTTCCACCAGGGTCACTCAGCTTCTGACCTCATTATAGCCTTGGTCCAAACATGGACAAAAGAGCTGAGCTCCAGAGGTGAGGTGAGAGTGACTGCATTTGACATCAAGGCAGTATTTGACAGAGTGTGACACCAAGGAGCCCTAGCAAAACTGCAGTCAATGGGAATCGGTGGAAAGCTCTCTGCTTATTGGAGTCATACCTAGCACAAAGGAAGATGGTTGTTGTTGTTGGAGGCCAATCACCTCAGTCCTGGGACATCGCAACATAAGTTCCTCAGGGGAGTGACCGAGGTGGAACAATCTTCAGCTGCTTCATCAATTACTTTCCCCCCATCATGTCAGAAGTGCGAATTTTTGCTGGTGATTGCACAATGTTCAGCACCAGCAGCCCGTGGTTATATGCAGCAAGACCTGGACAACGTTCAGGCTTGGTTTGCTAAGTGGCAAGTAACATTTACACCACATAAGTGCTAGGCCATGACCATCTCCAAAAGAGAGAATCTAACCATCTCTCCTTGACATTCAATGACATTACCATTGCTGATTCCCCCACTGTCACCATCCTGGGGGTCACCATTGACCAGAAACTGAACTGAAACAGCCATACAAAAATTGTTGCTACAAGAGCAGGTCAGAGGCTGGGAATTCTGTGGTGAGTAACTCACCCCCCAACTCCTGAAAGTCTGTCCACTATTTACAAGGCACGTCAGGAGTGTGTTGGAATACTCTCCACTTGCCTGGATGAGTGCAGCTTCATGAAGCTTGACACCACCCAGGTCAAAGCAGCCCGCTTGATTGGCACCCAATCCACCACCTTCAACATTCATTCCCTCCACCACTGACGCACAGTGGCAGCAGTGTGTACCATCTACAAGATGCACTGCAACAACTCACCAAGGCTCCTTTGTAAGCACCTTCCAAACCCGTGACCTCTACCATTTAGAAGGACAAGGGCAGTAGACACATGGGAACACCACCAGCTACAAGTTCCCCTCCGAGCAACACACCATCCTGACTTGGAAATGTATCGCCGTTCCTTCACTGTCACTGGGTCAAAATCCTGGAACTACCTCCCTAACAGCACTGTGGGTGTGCCTACACCACAGGGACTGCAGTGGTTCAAGAAGGCAGCCATTCACCACCTTCTCAATGGGCAGTTAGGGATAAGCAATAAATGCTGGCCTGGCCAGTGATGCCAATCTCATTCATGAATTTTTAAAAAGTGCTTTGCGCCATCCTGAGTTTGCGAAAGGCACAAAGCAAAGGGAAGTTCTTTCTTTAGTCTCCCTGTTCTAATTCTATTCAATTCCTTTTACCATTATAATGCACACTTTTGCTTTCAATGTGAAACCTGTTACACTTGCAAGTATTAAACTTCATTTTTGTTAGTCTTTTCATATGCATAACTAAGCTAAGCCCTCCTGCAAATTATTAACAGCATCCTGTCTCTACCACTCCCCCAGGAATGACACAGTACTGACAAATACAGGATTCTGACATTATAGTCCTCAAGTACTTTTCATTTCCCTCATTAACCGACTTTTTATGCAGTCTCATATTCTAGCTTGAATTTCAATGGTTTATAGTTACAAAAAAAATTAGTAGGAGCCGTAGACCATTTGCCCCCTTGAGCCTGCCCGCTATTCAGCAAGATCATAGCTGATCTGATTATGGCCTTAACTCCACTTTCCTGCCTGTCCCCAACTCTCGACTCCCCTGTAAATCAAAAACATGTCTAACTCAGCCTTGAATATATTCAGTGACCCAGCCTCCACTGTTCTTCTCTGTTATGATCCTATCTAAGGCTACCCCTGGACAAGCCTGATCCCAGAGCGGAACCCAGCTTGATAGATCCTAACTTTTATCTGCTTGTTTAGATACGTGGAGAGTAGCTACTGAACAGTCACAGGAGTCAGCTGATGAACTTTTAACAAAAGAATAAAACATTTATTAACTGAGAAAGGATGAACAATATTGCAATACTCCTTCACCCACAACTAGACCTTTACAGATATATACATATACCACTGTTTCACATGCCCATAGCAAAGAGTTATAGACCTTCAGTTGTCTCTTTGGACCTTCTTGTCTCTTGTAAGCTATTTTCACTTTAAATCTGCTTTCCGCAGCTTTTGTCTCTTTAAATCTGAAGCTTGGAGCCTTTCTCTCTGCCCTTCACTTTTAACTTCATTAACAGGACCTTTTCCCACGTTCCTGTCCTTCCTTTGACTAGAAGGTTTTCTTTGAACTTTCCCCTCTTCCACTCCCCTGGACTTTTGGGGGTTTTCTTTGCTTGGGACTGCTGCCCCTTCTAGGCTGCTTCTGCTTCACAGCTGTCTTCAAACCAACTGAACTCCAACAGCTTCCAAAACAAACTGCTGTTTCTCTTGTGTGTCTCTCTCTGTGGGAGGGGCCTGCCTCTCTGGCCCCCCTGTTGCTAGGCAATGACCAGTTTCCTACTCTTGTTCTTGTTCTGTTGAAGGGTCATGAGGACTTGAAACGTCAACTGTGCTCTTCTCCACCGATGCTGCCAGACCTGCTGAGTTTTTCCAGGTATTTCTGTTTTTGTTTTGGATTTCCAGCATCTGCAGTTCTTTGCTTTTATTCCTACTCTTGTGTTTGTTTTACTTCTCCTCAGGGGTCCTAAAACTCCTCATTAGAAATGCAAGCACCTTTTAAAAGTGAAACTAAAATTCCATTTGACCTTTCTAAACACGCAGATACAGAAATACAAATCAAACTTAAACTTTAAAACTAAAACTCATTCCTAACGTCCACAAATACCAATATAACTTACTTAAACTATAATTATTTCTTAACATCTCCGTGGAAGAGAATTCCAAAGATTAACCACCCTCAGAGAAAAAATTCCTCCTCATCCTCATCTTAAATGGGAGATCCCTTATTTGAAACTATGCTGCTTTCTTCTAGATTTCCTGACAGGAATCATCCTCTTAGCATCTATCCTGTCAAGTCCCTTTAGAATCTTATGTCAGTAAGATCAATGCTCATTCTTCTAAACTCCATTAAGGATAGGCCCAAGATAAAAGCAAAATACTGCAGATGCTGGAAATCTGAAACAAAAACAAATATTGCTGGAAAAACTCAGCAGGTCTGACAGCATTTGTGGAGAGGAAAACAAAGTGAATGCTTCGAGTCCGTATGACTCTTCTTCAGAACTAGGCCCAACTTGCTCAACCATTCCTCATAAGACAACCCCTTCATCCTTCAATGTCTGAATTGTTTCTAATGCAAGTATATCCCTCCTTCAATTAGGAGATCAAAACTGTACACAGTACTTTCGGTGTCATTAATGCCCTGTACAGTTGTAGCAAGACTTCTCTACTGTTGTACTCCATCCCCTTACAATAAAGGTAAACTTCCATTTGCATTCCTAATTACTGTACCTGCATGCTAATGTTTTGTGATTCATGTATGGGAACACCCAAATCACAGTACTGCAGCATTCTGCAGCGCTCTCTCCAGTTAAATAATATACAGGTTTGCTATTCTTGCTACCAAAGTGGACAACCTTACATTTTCCCAAATTATATTGTCAAATTTTTTCTCACTCACTTTATCTATCTATACCCCTTTAGAGACTTGGTGTCCTCCTCACAATTTGCTTTCCTACCTATCTTTTTATCATCAGCCAATTTGGCTCAAATACACTTGGTCCCTTCAGTTGAAGCCACAGCATTGATCCTTGTGGCACTTTCACTTGTTACAGTTGACCCACCTGAAAATGATCCATTTACCCCGACTCTTTTTATTAGCCAATCCTTGATCCATGCTAACTTATCACCCTCAACACCATGAGCTAGTTTCATGTGGAACTTTGACAAAACTGCTCAGAAAGTCCAAATAAACCTAAAGGAGTTTCACAACATATCTGTAATATGCAGAAAATAGCTGGGGATGTTTGTTAGGGAGGGCTTCTATTTCTAAATGTGTGTCAGCTGTTGCTACGAAACTTGATGGTAACTCTTTCGAGTACAAACACATTTCCATCTGTTCCTATTCAGATGAAATTACATTGTTTCATAATTTGCCATTGAGATTTGAACTCTTGATACTCTTTTGAGTAAACCTGTTTCCATCTGTTTCGGATGAAGTTACATTGTTTCATGCCATTGTGAGATTTGAACTCTTGATCATGGGGTTACAAACCCAGTACCATAACCACTTGGCTATTTAGGCCAAGCTCCTGATGATGGTAGACTGACAGTAATTCCCACAATAATCAGCCACTAATTTCAAATTAAAAACCGTGATTCTATCACAGTAGGAGGTTGGGGGTTGGGCAATGCTCAGCATTAGCTGCACAATGAGATTCCAAGTTGGTCTCTTCATTCTGCTGTTGTCAAACACACCAAATTAATTTTGCCTTTATGTCTAAATTTATCTGTCCCGTTATTACAAAAATGATTTGTTTTCCATGAGAAATTTCAAGGTCTCAAATTCAAAGAGTTTTGTTTATAGTCCTACAGGCTTTATTTTCACCATCTTGCAATCAGTCCCAGGCATTCATTATTGCCGATATAAACTTTCTGAGCTCCGTCATTATCTTTTAATACTTTGATCACTTCCTTTTACCTACTATCTTTACAAGCCATCTGAATTTCTTGATTGCTATCACACGCTTTATAACTGATTGGGAGATGTCCAGTACCTTGGCTCTAAATGTTAAAACGTATTACAAGCTTCTTCGAATATATTATTTAAAAGGTGGTCCATTAGTTATTTTGAAAAGGAAGACTTTAAAGTTATATGGAGAAGGGAAGAGAAAAGGGATTAGAGCTCATAACTCCAGTTTAAGAGCTAGCAGCAGCACAAGCAGGATGGGCTGAGTGGCCACTTTTAGTGGTCTAATTTTTATGATTATATTGTATGATTGAGTTCAGCTGATTATTTCTACTTGTGCTTTTACTCCTTTCATTATACATCTTATACAATGAACAGGTAATGCAGGTTCAGAGGCTCTTTGTTCCTATTTAAACATTTTGATAATTGCTTTTGTACAAAAATTACCGTTCTGAATATCTACATAAATATGTTGAAAAGAATGCTTACTCCCTTGTTAGGATTTGGGTTTTGAGTACTGCTTTCCCTTTCAATTGTTTCACAGCAATTCCCACGAGTCCTTTATGATTCAGAAGCAGCAAATTATGTACAGCCATTGAAGTGAGCTGGCCAGGGTTAACTATTGCTGAAGTTGGGAATTGATGTAAAATCAAACTAGGTTTTAAGTCACCCATGATAGTGGAATATCACTGCGCAGGACAGACTTCAACAAGTTAAAATATATATGAATTTATTCGTTGCTAGAAAGAAGAAACTGAAGATTAGCATAAATTTAATATGTTTGCACCATAATACAAGGGAGTCTCAGCATTCCTATTAGGCAGTCTCCTTGAACTTTGATAAATCAAGACTTCACTCAGATGTCAGCCAATTCTGCAGAGTTCTGGTTACATTATGAGTTCTCTTACTGAAATAAAGATTTCATCAGTTCAGTCTTCTCCTTGAGGGTTTTCTGTTAAGGCTTTCTTAAAACCATGTAGCTCAGGATAAGCAGAGGTGAATGGTAACAATTCACCATCATATGGGTCACCATGTGTCTGTTTATGCAGAAGTGTAATCACATTTATAAACCTCTATTAGGGATAGTTCCAGAATTTGGAAGAGGGGGATGAGAGGGGCTTAACCAATGCCAAGAAAAGAAGCCAATTCCCCCACTGGTTATCCAACGAATAAAATACATACTTGGGTAAACACTGAGGAAAGGATGATAGGGGCCGCACCAGGGGCAGTGTCCAGGCTGCAAGGGATCGAGGGTTTTATGAGTTTATTAGTGGCTTAGAACAGAGATTTTTCTAGAGACAGGTGTATAAGGGAATAGGTTGAAAGAAGGTAGGTAATTACAGATGGTCAGGGATGGAATGAAGTAATTGGAGATGAACTTGACTGTGCACCAAGGCAATGAGAATAGAGAGGCCACATGAAATGCTAAGATCAAAGACATGACCATTTAGATGACAAGAGAATTTATGTGGAGGGAAGGGATAAGGAATGATGGGAGGGCGATGCAATGGATGAGAGGGGACAAGGTGAGTAGAAATGGAGATTGAAGTCTCACTGCCTGTCGATCACAATGTCCAGGTCCCTTTATAAAATACACTGTCTGTCAAAAAGTGTTAAGCTTATCACAAACCGAAAACTGAATGACAGTGTGCCAGTGCTGTTACAATCACATTGTCCAATGAGTGTGTCAATCCTGTTACAATCACATTGTCTAATGACAGTGCGCTAATCCTGTGACAACACATTGCCTATCAATGGCAGAATGTCAATCCTGTTCTAATCACATTGTCCAATGAGAGTGCCAGTCCTGTTACAAACACATTGTCCAATGGCAGTGTGTCAATACTGTTATAAACACACAACCTGTTCATCATAGTATATCATTTTCAATACAAGAGCATTGTTTGTCAATTTATCCTTACTACTGGGTTGGTCACTCAATTCATTCTTGGAGGTGCCGAATTATGCTAAGACCTACAAAGGATAATTTGTATTCACTGTGTTAGTTCTTTGATTATATTTTATGTTTTTGTTTTCGCAGTTGATACAATATTTTTAAATCTTTTAGTACTTCATTACCACAGCTTCTAATAAGCAACTGCTTGGCAAGAAATTATTTGGACACATATTGCCTTCCGGACATTATTTTTGCAACATGTCAGCCATCAAAAATAAGTGCTTCACTGCCTGCTTTAGAGTATGAAAAACTACAAGTCAAGATATTTCTTGGGCCTGGAAGCTTTTAAACTGTGCAATGGTTTTTGGACTGGTGTAGGATGAGAAGAAAATTGAACTGAGGGTGATGGATAACCATTTTGGATTCAGCTGTAACTGTTCTCTAAAATTAAAAGTGACATACTAAGAGTAAATAAAAATGTCCTCCACTTTTTACATAATTCCACATCAATTCATCGCAATACCTGTAACTGCTGCCAACTTTTTCCCTATCAGGATGCCTGCAGTGTACATGTATTAGAAACTAAAATGCATTACGTATGAACATACGAACTAGGAGTAGACCACTTAGCCGCTCGAGCCTGTTCATAACTGATCTGATTGTAACCTTCCACCTATCCCCAATAACCTTTCAGCCCCTTGTTCACCAAGAATCTTTGGCGAACAAAGGTTTCAATCAAGTTGCCTCTTACTCGAGGCCCCAACACTGATCCCTGTGGGCCACCACTTGTTACATCCTGCCAACCAGAAAATGACCCATTTATGCCTACACTCTATTTCCTGTTAGTTAGCTAATCTTCTATCCATGCCAATATGTTACACCCTACACCATGAGCTTTTATTTTCCACAATAACCTTTGAACTGGCAGCTTATCAAATGCCTTCTGGAAATCTAAGTAAAGTACATCTACCGGTTCCCCTTTATCCACAGCACATTTGACTCCTTCAAAGAACTCCAATGAATTGGTGAAACATGATTTCCCTTTCACAAAACCATGTTGACTCTGCCTGATGGCCTTGGTTTTTTTCCTAAGTGCCCTGCCATAAAATCTTTAATAATAACTTCTAACATTTGCCCTATGACAGATGTTAAGCTAACTGGCCTTGTTCTAATCCATTGAAAGCCATCATGTTGGTAGACTGGTCTCAGTAAGCAGGTTTCAATGAATGAAACTCACTGCAATTTCTTCCAAGATTTGGAATGCGACTGTACATGTGCAGGAACACACCTGCAGGTACATACAAGCTAAACAGGTACAACAAAAGCTTCAGCAGAAATGGATAACTTTATGGTATCACTGTAGGTCCAATTAAATTCAACATAGATTATTTAAATTTAGAACTCTAATATAATGCATCTTAACCTCAATTGCACAACAGCATTCTTTACCAGGATGGCATTTTTAAGTCTAACAAATGTCTCCGTTTGAGTGAGACTAGTAATTTGCAGCTAATTAGAACCATAGAAAAGTTACAGCACAGAAGGAGGCCATTCAGCCCATCTTGTCCATGCCAGCCTGAGGACACCCAGGTGCCCTTTCTAATCCCACCTTCCTGCACCCGGCCCATAGCCCTGCAGCTTACAGCACTTTAGGTGCAGATCCAGGTACTTTTTAAAAGAATTTAAAGTTTCTGCCTCTACCACCAACTTGGGCAGCGAATTCCAGACGCCCACTACCTTCTGCATAAAAATGTTCTTCCTCATGTTCCCCCTACACCTTCTGCCACTTATCTTGAATCTATGTCCCCTGGTTCTAGAATTCTCCATCAAGGGAAACAATTTTATCCTATTCCCCTTATAATTTTGTACACCTCAATCAAGTCACCTCTCAGCCTTCTTTGTTCCAAGGAAAATAACCCCAACCTATCCAATCTCTCCTCGTAGCTACACTTTGTGCTGAACTGTAGGCTGTTTTATGCTGTAGATTTATTCTTGAGTTGAAATAGTCTCAGCATGTTTAACTTGCAGAAAGGCTTTTTATTCATATAGCAACTCATCACATCTGAAGGCCATCATTCAACACTTCATTTTCAAGAAATTACTTTGATGAGTACTCAATGCTGTTACAGAGGCAAATGCAGCAGCCAATTTACACAGGTCAAGTTCCCATTAGTAGAGCTGGTTTTAGTGAACTGTTCTGATGAAAGATCATCAACATGAAACGTTAAGTCTGTTTTTCTCTCCACTGATGCTGCCTGACCTACTGAGCATTTCCAGTATTTTGTTTTTATTTCAGATTTTCAGCATCCGCCGAATTTTGCTTTTTTTTTGTAATGTTGGTTGGAGGAGGAATATTGGCCAGGAGAGTAGAGCAGTCCCCTGCTCTTCTTCAAAATAATGCCATGTGATCTTCTAATCCACCTGAACAAGCAGGGGTTTCATGTCTCATCCAAAAGATGGCACCTCCAAGAATGCAGCACTCCCTCAGTACTTCATTGGGATATTAGACTAAATTATGCACTCAAGTCTGAGTGTGGTGCTTGAACTTACACTTTCCATTCTGAGTGAGAAGGTTGTATCAACTGTGCCGACCTGTCACTAAGAGCATAAGAAATTGGAACAGGAGTAGATCATTCGCCCCCTTGAGCCTGCTCCGCTGTTCAATAAGTTCATGGCTGATGATCTTGTGTTTCGATTTCCACATTGCCATCTAACCCCGATAACCTTTGATTCCTTTGCCTAACAAGAATCTATCTACCTCTGTCTTAAAAATATTCAATGACCCTGCTTCCACCACCTTCTGAGGCAGAGAGTTCCAAAGTCGCACAACCCTCAGAGAAAAAAAACTTCTCATCTCTGTCCTAAAAGGGTGACCCCTAATTTTAAACAGTGCCCCCTGGTTCTGGACTCACCCACAAGAGGAAACATCCTTTCCACGTCCTCTTTGTCAAGGCCGTTCAGGGTCTTGTAAACTTCAATCAAATCACCCCTCACTCTTCTAAACTCCAGTGGAAACAAGCCCAGTCTGCCCAATCTTTCCTCATAAGACAATCCACTCATTCCAGGTATCAATATGGTCAACCTCCTTTGAACTGCCTCCAATGCATTTACATCCTTCTTTAATAAGGAGACCAAAATTGCACACGGTATTCGAGGTGCAGTCTCACCAATGCCCTGTATAAGTGAAGCATAGCATCCTTCCTTTTATGTTCAATTCCTCTCGTAATAAAGGATAGTATTCCATTAGCCTTCTTAATTACTTACTGTACCTGTATACTAACTTTTTGTGACTCATGTACAAGAACACCTAGACCCCTCTGCATCTCAGAATTATGCAGTCGTTCTCGTTCTCACTAGGCCACTATGGGCAGCAGAAAGAGCAGAAAGGATTCTCATCCCATCACTTTGCTGTATTTGAATGCTAGAGGTGAGATGAAAGTGGGAGAAAAGATATGAGAGATGGCTAATTTTATATTTTCTTTTTAAGAGAACTTCCTTCACACAGTTTATGGAATAAATTTTAACCTTGCATGTTAAAAAAAGACCTGGAAGTATATAGCATTGCAATACATTTCAATGCGCTTCATACTATGAATTGACAGCATCACAAATGAAGGAGTGCTACAGAGGACTGGTCAGAGGTGCCTGCAGGACATTGTGACAGAGACGGCTAAGGCTGGCAGGACACATATTTCGCCTCCCGGACATATGCCCTGCCAGAGCGGTAGTAGAATGGACATGACCACATTGATGAAGATGACGGGGTCAGACAAAGACCCAGCGAAGTACATTCAAGGAGGACCTTCAAAAGAGGGATACCACCTGGGCTGGAGTGAAAGGCATTGCAATGGACCAGGGCCAATGGTGGACTCTTGCTGCCCACAGTTCCTCTAGTCCCAAGTGGGACAAAGTCTAAGGTCTGAATCTTCGCTCCCAAGTCAGGAGCGCAGAGTTGGGACAATTCCCAGCTCCACAAACCAGACCCAGCACAAAGTGCCCTGGAAGTTCTGATTTTTGGTCTGTGGGGTGGCAGGCGAAAATGAGAGTCATGGTTGGTGACCCCAGAAACAGTGCTGAGGTTGCCAGGTGCAGAGGCACGCTGGGCAGAAGTCTGGCTCGGTGCACTGGCACCATGTTGAGGTTTAAAAAGGACATTAAAACATAAAACAGTCCTCAACCTCACCTCTCACACAGTCCCCATCCCTATCCATAACAACCCATGCTACCTCATGTACCCCACCACCCACCACATTCTACCCCCCCGCCCCCCCCCCCCCCCATCCCCAATCAGGGCCCCTCAGATCCTCCATGCCAACCTATATCCCTCCACTCATTCCCTTGGCCCTTTAAAGCTCCTATGCCAAGTTAGTGCCAACCCATGCTGCCCACCTATCACCCTTTGCCCTTACACCTACCATGCCAACTCACTCAATGTTCACCATGGGTAGATGTCAGGTCCATGCTGAGGTTAAATAAAGTTCTTAGGTGCCTATTGATGAATTCACTGCTTAAAAAAGCTCTCATTGATAAAAAAAATCACCATATTCAACTTCTTTTAATCCCTTATAAAAAGCAGCATTGGAATTCATGGTCTCACTTCAAAGAATTTACAACTACTTGGCACTGTCAATCAAATTGTGCACTGACAGGCACTCCACTAATGAAAAGATTGTGAAATTAGCCATGCAGCACTAATCCCATAATAAAAGCCCTTAGGTGTATTCAACACAGATTGAAATAGCAAGCGCTAATTGTATTTAACACTGTAGGCAGTTTTTGCCAATTATTTAAAGGGGAGAGTTTTAAAGGCCTTGATAGTATGGCATCTCTCTTGACAGCTCCCATGAGCTTGACAGTTCCAATGAGTTTATGCACTTTTTATGTACATTCATGTCTATTTTTAATAATCCCAAAGGCCACTGTACTTCTTCCAGAGAGCACCTGATCTCTTTCAAAGGAAACTTAACCTCAACCAAAGGTGTCCCAGGACCATAACCAAAAGGGTACCTTACCTCTCCAAAATGGTACTCCACCTCTCTGAGGACTCTGGTAAGTTTAAACCTTTTACTCCCAGGTCTAAAGTGCACAAGTCATGTTTTGGACATCCCACCAGCGAAAATCAGATCACTTTAACATGTGCAGCTGCATCCATGAATCACGGATATGCACATTAATACCCATCCCTGCCCCCCAACAAAAATGGTTGGAGCTGTGTTCGGGGGGTGAGACCTCCAGATTCCAGCTATCCATCTTTACGAAAATTCAGGCCTAAGTGTAAGTCATACTATGAACTATTTTAAAAAGTTACTTTAGCAAAACGTGGAGCTGTTTTACAATTAAAAACTCACAAGGAGATGAATGGTCACTTAATGTATTTTTTGGTGGCACAAACCCCACCAGTCATCACTAGCAGCTGCCTATAATCGGGTAACTCTTTCGAGTACAAACCCGTTTCCATCTGTTTCAGATGAAGTTACATTGTTTCATAGTTTGCCATTGTGAGATTTGAACTCTTGATCTTGGGGTTACAAGCCCAGTACCATAACCACTTGGCTATTTAGACCAAGCCTATAATCGGGTAAGTAGCACTCAGCATGTGCAAGTACCATAGGAGCCAATTACAATCACACTGCTTATAGCTGATTAAGCATACTGGCTATTTTGGACAATTCCTCAGGCCTCATCAACTTTTGCATTGTATCTACTCATAACAATGTTGAATTTTTATTCCTGAACACTCCAGGAAGCGACAGTGCTGACATGCGTCTCCCCCATTTTCTATTTTGTTGGCATTTTTTCAGTCCATGCAGGAACTGACAGGAAGCTGCATCTGATATCAGTCTGTGTAGCAGTGGCCAGCAAATCCTGCAGGGTCATAGCAGTAGAGATTGGTTTTACTGTTCACTGCCTATGGCGTACGCATTGTGGTAAGATCAACATACTCGCTATAAGCGTTGAGGACTCGAATATTGCCCATGACACTGGGAGAAGTTTCTTCATTGCCATCATGTCATGGATATCTAATAGCAAATTGAACCAACAACATAGGCTCATGGAACCTCAGTTTTCACTGGAATGACAGCAGCTTTGACAAAGCGGCTCTCCCTCAACGCAGGGATACTTCATCAGACCATGTGACCTCTTGGTGGCAGCCTTCCATCCATAGGACAAAGAGTTGACCACCACAGTGCAAACCAATTTTAAGTATCGTCTGGTGTTGCTCAGGAGTCCCACTCTGCATGGCAGTCTCTGCCTCATTTACTGCAGAGGGAGACAGTGGGCTGAGAAGGTGCATAATATGCTGGCCTCTGTTTTCTCTTCTCAGCTAGCTGAGCTTTTAGTTTCTATTCATCCCTTTCGATGCCCTTTCAAATGTCACAACTGTCAGTGACTGTGGGTAGCACCAATGTCCGCCATCTTCGTATCTCACTTGCAGGTGTCCTTGCAGCAGAGATATGAGAGGTCAGTTTGCTGCAAGCTGACATGAAAAGCAGAATCATTAGGAGGGAACTGGTTCTGCAGTGGAGAGGTATGGATTTAGTTCAGGGTTGAGAGACAGATGTGTTTCTTAAATATAAATTCAGAGTGTAAACTTGCAGTCACAATGAGCAGAATGTCTTTTCTGTTCCCTAACATTAAATTTCTCGAGATAGCGCTTTTTCCCATGAGTCATGGAATTTCTTTATTCAGAATTGTCTGCATTAATTTAAGTCCACTTTAACTTTGACAGAAGAAAGTAATTTCAATTTAAGAGGAGGGAATTAAATTATTTGAATTACTACACCTCAGGCTGATCTGAGTTGATGCTTAGATTTTGCCAGCATTCCAGAATATATTTTGAAAACAGCACCTTTTTATTTCACTCACTGAGTTCCTATTTAAGTCTATCTAAAAAACACAAAAGGTACATGGGTGATTCGGATGAACCATTAATAATGGGCCAAGTTTCATTTCCAAAAGTTATACTGTTCAGGTTTATGATTTGGAGCACCCACCTCGAAAAAGTAAGGTAAGCTAACTGAGTACTGGGCTGGTATTCCAAACTCCACCACAGCAAAATGTGAAATTGAATTTAATAAATGTAGCCATTTCTTATCAAGCACAAAATACTCATGAAAATGCTCTTCTGGGTTCCATACTATGTGACTGACTCTTAATTTCATCAGGGCAAACAGACAAACTGCTTCACCAATATCATCCACATCCCTAGGACAAATAGGAAAAAAAACTATTGACCTGTGGAATAAACTGTGAGCTTGGCTGGATAAAGGATATCTTGCATTTCATGAATTAAATTTTTAACCAACCCAATAAACACCAGGCAAGCTAGTTACATAAGTCACACCTTCATTTATATTTTCATAACCTCTAGCTAGAAGGGAGTGAATTATCCAGCAGCATAACGCATTGATTTATTACCAAAGTGACAACCATTAAATTGAGTTGGAGATTCTATTTTACAATGCCTTTATTCTAGTCCCTCTGCAGACTAATCCAAAATCTCTCAAACCAAATTCTAATTTTCAGGAAACTTCTTCCTGTTATGCATAAGCTCAGTGATACTCTAGAACACACTGAACTATATTTGGAAGCTCAGTCTTCACTGGAATGACAGCAGCTTTGACAAGGTGGCTCTCCCTCAATGCTGCAGGGGGGGATCTTCCAGGATTATTTGCTGCTTTCATGACTTTGAAAGAATGAAGTCAAAATTCAAATTGAAGATTACAATCACCAGAAAGTATTCTAGCACCAGAAGAAGATAGAGGGAACAGAAGATTTCATATCCCTAATCTGTACCTTAGGGTCATCATTCAACTGGAGCAAAACAATATATTGGAAACTCAGGATTTGACTGACCAGGATAAGAGTCTGAATGGTTTGCTGTCTTCATGGTGCAGTAGCTGATCCAAAAACACTTGGTCTGAACCCCTAAGTGGGGAGCTTGAGACTAGAACTAAAAAGGAATAGCTTTAAGAAATTTTAAAATTGCCAGAAATATTTGAACAAAATTGGAGGTTAGACTTAGCAAGGCAAATTAAACCATGACAGCCACTCAGGACTTGTTAATATACTGGTATTGTATGCTCATATTTGCCATTTTTTGTGTGTTTTGTTAAATTATTTCCCTGAAAGTAAAGCTTTTAACAATTATAGCCTGGAAAACTTTGGTTTTATTGTAATATCTGTTATTTCATATTGAAACTGACAGTGCAGCTCAGGGATGTGCTAGGTCTAGTAAGTTAGTGGGGTAATTGGCTGGCAGCTGGGCATGTATCTCTCTAAAGACAGGGTATATAGAAAAGGTAATGCTTCTGGATTGTGCATGGTCTAGTTGTAGAAATCACTGTTAAATTGTTGAAAAGACAATATGAGAAACTGAAAAATTGTTACAAGCCTTTATAGAAAATGTTGGTAGCGCCCACTGCATCTCAAGCTTGCTTTTAATAGTTCTGAGAAACATTTCCAGTGTACTATACAGGTTTGACCTCAAGATTTCTGTCAATATTACGATCTGTGTAGGCTACGCACCAAGTGAAAAATTGTCCTGACCTGTAATAATATCTAAACACTTCATTGCCTATAGCTTGGTGTGCTCCTTTGCAGGCTGTGAGCTTTTAGGTTACTCAATCAATATCAATATCACTGTCCTTAAGGGACTGCACTCCCTCACCATCCTTTTAACTTCCATATAGCTCAGAACTCAATTGAATATGATTACTCAAAAACCATAAAGACAATTACTCTTACATTGACTACATTATCACCTAGTCAACAATTTATGTTGCAAGTCATTTGGCTGAATCCAGGACTAGTTTAACAGGTAGTCATTTCTCAGGATCTCTTAATCTCTATAAATTGAACATAATTTTAAACAAGCAAATTTTAATTGTTTTTGAACAATGATTTGTCAGTGACTGAAGAAAGCATGCCTTTCATCCATAAACACATTGACAGAGAGCGTAAGTTATGTATTATCGACTGCCAGAATTTAGCACACTCAATACATATTATCCAGAGAATAAAGATAGCTGAGGGTGTCATAACACTCAAAAATATGAGAATCCTGGCATCATCAGCCAGAAGAATTAAGCTCAAGTTGAATTTTATATCAAGCCTAGAAGTGTGTTGCAGTCACTCTCTCGGCCACTACTTTCATCTTTTCTTTTGGGTGGGCAGTAAGTGTATTTAGTAATAAAAACAAAAAAACTGCGGATGCTGGAAATCCAAAACAAAAACAGAATTACCTGGAAAAACTCAGCAGGTCTGGCAGCATCGGCGGAGAAGAAAAGAGTTGACGTTTCGAGTCCTCATGACCCTTCGACAGGGTTCTGTCGAAGGGTCATGAGGACTCGAAACGTCAACTCTTTTCTTCTCCGCCGATGCTGCCAGACCTGCTGAGTTTTTCCAGGTAATTCTGTTTTTGAAGTGTATTTAGTACCTTTCTCAGTTCAGTGAACTTTGCCCCAGGGAAAGGTTGATCTCCAGTTTTACATCAGGCCTCCAGCTATGCTCCTGTATTGCTGGTTCTCAGACCTGGTATTCCTGGTACCGGTATAACTTATTGGGAACTTATCAGGTGGATGCAGCATGTTAAAGCTTAGAGACTTATTCCACATTAACCCTGATTTAGTCTTTGAAAAAAATCATTTATTATGTTTACAGGGATGACTGATTAAATTCTCTGAAAACAATTGAATTCTTCTGTTACTACCCTCTCTGGGCAGCTTTGCATCATGTGACAGGAAGAGGAAGGGTTCATGGTTTACAAAGCCACACAGAAAAAAACCAGAGAGTCGTGTTGGAAAATTAAATGCCAATAGGAAGTCAAATAGTTGACTGAAAAATAACATTTTAATTGTGATAAAATATTCCTCCAAATATTTCTCACTTTATGAAATGAATATATACTGCAGAAAAAGATCTCAGCGCATGAACGATCAGATGCTACCACATAAAATGACATTCACAATGATTTTTGATATTCTACCAGCTGCTCTGTGGAATGAAACAGTTGTAGACACTCCAAACTTTGTGCACTTGTTAGATGGCAATTTGTCCAAACACCAACCACAGGCAGGGGCATCACTGAAGCTATGAAGCAGGCCAGAGATACAATTGACAATAGTAAGCCCAATATTTAAGGCCAGGTTTTTGATTGAAAAGAGTATGAGTCGAATAGAAGTATTCAAGTTTAAAGGGAAAGTTCAGGAAATCAGACTGGACAGAACAGTGGCACAGGGAAAAGATGAGAAGAATAGTGGATTACATTTAGAAGCTAATATACAAAGAGGAGAGAGATACATCTCATTAGGGAACGCACGAATTAGGAGCAGGAGTAGGCCACTCGACCCCTTGAGCCTGTTCTGTCATTCAATAAGATCATGGCTGATCTGATTGAAACCTCAAATCCACTTTCCCACCCCTCCTGATAACCTTTTACCCCTTGCTTATCGAGAATTTATTTGGAGTAAGAGGCTCCAAAAAAAATCTGCCTAGGTAGCAGATGGAAAGAGGGAAACAGCTTGCATTTGTGGAATGGCGGGGGTGGTTTCTAACCCTGGTGTTCCTACAGAAAATGGCAGGGTTTGCTGATAATGGAAATTTTGCAAATTATATTTACTTAAGACTTCCTCAAAGCTTTTAATAGCATGCCAGGCAAGCTATCAGTCCACAAGGTAGAACAAAGCTCCTGTTCCATTGCTGTGACTGTTGGAAGTTCAGCAGAAAGTCTGGTCAAGTTATGATAGTGAAACAGAAACAGGTGAAAGGAAATTTCTGGGAAGGGTCTTAATCTCTTCCTGATGTCTCTCAGATACTAATGGTCACTGCCTCCAGCCTCTTTATCTACCTGTCCAACACTTTCTCACATATTGCGTTGGTATCTTAGATCATCTTGCATTACAAATTGGAGCATATTTTGTACTTTTTTTTTATAATCGGGGAATATTAAAATGGTTTCAGATCTGTCAAATTCATGCAAGATTTTCAAATCATTACAGAATCTAATTTTTCTATTTTTAAAGCAACTGAGTAGCAAAACTTTAATAATTAAGGCTTTTAATTAGAACACCACACAGAATTTGATGTAAATTATTGGTTGAGAGTTAGGTTATTAAAATTATCATCTTGGCACGATTTATCTTTCCTTTCAATTAAACTGCTTGTTGTATATGAATTACATCATTTCATCATTCTGTACAGCAGTCTTCTCAACTGTACAGTTAATGTTCAATTAGATTTGGACCTGCATCTGCACTGCTGCGTATGGACTGGCCCCCAGCATCGGAACTGAAATTCAATTTTGTTCCCTAGAATATTTTCATTGTACATTTGTTGTGTGAATTTCAGCTGGACTGGAAACCTCATCAGGATTCTACACACATACGTGTTTGCTCAGAAATTATTTAAAACATGGCAGCAAAACAGACAGAATTGCATAAAAATTCGAACTCCTGCCTTGAATGATGCCTGCTCTGAAAATATACCCACATTTGCAAGGGCTTTTGGTTTAGAGGTTGCGGACTGAACCCTTGCCACCTCTACAGAATGGTGGACCTGAAGAATAGATTTTGATAAAGGAGTTGAATCTAGTTAAAGCCATTTAAAAGAGTTGAATCAGGATGTGTTCAGAAGGGAGTGGAGTGTTTAGAGATATGAACAGCAGTGCTTGATGTTTTCTCAGAGAAGAAACTTTGTCTTCCTTGAAGTGAGGATTGACAGGTGATGGTGATCAGAGAACAATCATTGATTTCTAGACAGAATTGGTTTCATGGGCAATCTGAACTTCTTTTTAAATTGTACATGTGTTGTGTGAACTTCAGCTGGGCAAGAAACTTCACCAAGATTCGCCACAGGTATTGTTAGCTCAGGAGTTGGTGCTCCTATGGTCAGAAGCTGTTCTGAACAAATTCAGCAAGAGTTGAGTGATGGGAGATTGGTTACTACAAATACTATAAATATCAAAATACCATTTTACAATTTATATGTATGAAGAGTAGCACAAACAAATCAGAAGAGCAAAGGGGTTAAAAATGAAATTTATACGGCTTGTTAACAACTCACCACATTTTCTTTCATCATGCATGTTTCTCCAGTAAATCACCAGCAGTACGTATTATCTACCAAATTAATGTATGTATTCCTTATTGGAAATCTAATCAAAGATAGATTGGAATAAGATTACCATCCATTTATGATGAAAACCTGAACAGTTTGTGGCTAGTGTAGCAAAGCGAAGTGGAATCAGACTCTGATCCATGGAAAACACGGCTTTAATTGCTGTACCTCGATGAACAACTTGTATTTCAAATGTGTTTTTAACTTAGCAAAAGGCCACAAGGTGCTTCACAAGATCATCATCAAAGGCTGACACTGAGCCACAGAAGGAGATATCAGATAGGTGATCAATAGCTTGGTCGAAGAAGTGGGTTTTAAGGAACATCTTAAAGGAGGAGAGAGAGGGAGAGAGGTTGAGAGGTTTATGGAGAGATTTCCAGGGCTCAGGGGTCAGGCAGTTGAAAGCACAGCTGCTAATGAGTGATTAAAATTGACAGATCTCAGAATGACACTGGATAGCAATTAGATGCACAAATTATGTTTGATATTTTCCCTTCCTAGTCAGCTGTTGCATAACTCATGGTATTGCCTTGTCACTATCTCCATAAGAAATCAGCCAACTTAGCCCTGGTCAGGGTTTGAATGTGGGTCCATCATGGTTTAGGGGCCTCAGTATGACATCATGTACTTTGTGTTCCTAGATATTTTTTACACTGATGGGAACATATCAACATACAGCCACACAAATTAGGAGCAGAAGCAGGCCATTCGGCCCCTTGAGTCTGCTCCACCATTCAATAAATCATGGCTGACCTGATTGTAATCTCAACTCCATATTCCGCCAACCCTCAATAACCATTGATTTCCTTGTTTGTCAAGAATCTATCTACCTCTGCCTTAAAAATATTCATTGATCCTGCCTCCACCACTTTCTGGGGAAGGGAGTCCCAAAGATTCACAACCATCAGAGAAAAAACGTTCTTCTCATCTGTGTTAAATGGGAGACCCCATATTTTTAAACTATAGTTATAGTCTCTCCCACTAGGGGAATCATCCTTTCAACATCCACCTTGTCAAGTCCCCTCAGAATCTTAGATGTTTCAATAAGATCACCTCTCAGTCTTCTCAACTCCAATGGATACTAGCCCATGTAAGATCACACCCTCGTCCCCCATCTCCATCACAGGTATCAATCGAGTGAACCTTCTCTGAACTGCTTCTAAAGCTTTGATATCCTTTCTTCAATAAGGATACCAAAGCTGTACACTATACTCCAGATGTGGTCTCACCAATGCCCTGTACAAGTGAGGCAAAATATTCCGACTTTTATATTCCATTCCCCTTGCAATAAAAAAACTATTCCATTTGCCTTCCAGATCCCTTGCTGTACCTGCATACTAACTTTTCCTGATTCATGGTACCATAACACCTTGGTCCTTCTGTACCTTCGAGTTCTCCAATCTCTCTCCATTTGAATAACATGCTTTTTATTATTCTTCCTGCTAAAATGGACAAATTCACATTTTCCCATATTATACTCCATCTGCCAAATTTTCGCCCATTCATTTAGCCTATGCCCCCTTGTCCTCCACAACCTACTTTCCTACCTATCTTTGTGTCATCAGCAAATTTAGCAACCAAACATTTGATTCCTTCATCCAAGTCATTAATATAACTTGTAAATAGTTGAAGCCCCAGCACTGATGCCTGTGGCACACCACTCATTGCATCTTGCCAACCCAAAAAAATCCAATTATCCCTATTCTCTGCTTTGTTAGCAAACCAATCCTCTATCCATGTGAATATGTGACCTCCTACACCACTAGCTCTTATATTGCACAGTAACCTTTGATGTGGTACCATGTCAAGTGGAAATCTAAATACAGCACAGGTTCCCCTTTGCCCACGTTGCTTGTACTTCCTCTAAGAACTCCAATAAATTAGTCAAACATGATTTCTCTTTCACAAGCCACGTTGACTTTGCCTGATCGCATTAAGATTTTCTAAGTGCCCCACGAATACCTTGTCAATAATATTAAGCTAGCTAGCCTGTAGTTTCCTGCTTTCTGTCTCCTTCCTTTCCTGAATAAAGGGGTCACATTCTTGTTTTCCAATCTGATGGGAACTTTCCAGAATCTAGGGCAGAATTGTCCCAGATTTGCACTATATGCAGCAGCGGGTGTGAAAAAACTAATTTTACCTAGCGACGACAATCGTGACATATAGTCCCCTGCTCGCCTCAAATTATGCAGTCACAGGAAACATGCTGGATTGTTGGCAGCAGCCTCCGATTGGCCCACCACACCATTACCTCATCGTTTCCTCACGCTGGGAGACATATTTAAAATGCACCCGCGCACGCACTTCTCAATGCTTGCAGCCCAGGACTGCTCCGGTGAAGGTCAGGAGGTTTGCAGCACCCAATTCAGTGGCGCGTCCCCGGGACACCTTCTGGACGCTATGGAAGCCTGCTGCAATGTCCTTTACCCCAGCCCTGGCTGCAGAAGGACCATCAGTCTCACCACTTTGGCTTGAGAGGCATTGGCAGAGGTGGTCAGTGCCAACGCTGCACACAAGAGTTCAGTCATCCAGTGCAAAAAAGCAGATGAATAATCTCATCTGTGCCGCCAGGGTAAGTCAAGCACCTCATCAATTTCAACTCACTCACTCACAAGCCCATCACACATTCACTGGTATCTCGCTCACTGCCTGCTCAAGGGACATCACCAGTCACTCTCACACACAAACCCTCACATCTCCATTGGGCCTCATCTCCTCTGGAGACTGCCTCCTCATCCCGTCCATGGCTCTGCTCAGCACACATGTATGCCTGGCATCCTTCTCATTTGGCCTGGCATGTACCTCGCTCACACTCTGTCCATCTGTCTTTATGCAGGACAAGATTGCGCACAATCACCAGAAGAGGTCCCAGGCCAAGGGTGGAGTGCTGGACATCAGGGACCTCACTCCATTCGAGAGTTGAGCATTGGAGCTGGCTGGAGAGGACATCGAATGTTCCTGCTGCGAGTGAGTTTGGTGGCAAACACTACATGAGGCTCCTGTACCACATCATCCCTCTCTCAATGCTACTCTGGGTCAACTGTTCTGTGCTCCACATGGCTGCCAAGCACTAACAATCTCCACTTTCTCTCCCGGGCACATCTGATGCATCACTTTCAGGCAACCATGACCCCAACTCCAGCACCGAGCACCTTGGATGTGGACCCTGAGGGCAGCACCTTTGAAGAGCCGTCACGGAGCTCACCCAAACCCTCTACAGCGCAGTGACACACACCTTGGTGGGACCCAGATGTAGAGCAGCCTCACAATCACAATCTGGTGAGCACAGCGCACAATCTGCTCCACAGCGGGTGGAGGCAGGAACATCCTTGGTCACTGTTACTTGGAGGACTGCTGGAGGCAAGGAATCTGCTGAGTCCGAGTCAGATGATGAGCCTCTGGACTCAGTCCTCAATCAATCAGTCGGTGGATCTGCAAAGGCAAGTGCGGAAACATCAGAAAGGGATATCAGGTGCACTCCTCAGATTGCAAGGGACAATGGAGCAGTCTGTCTGCCCTCAGTCCGAGGTGATAGCACCTGCATGCTGATGCATCGTGGTCAACTGCAGGATGGCAACCACCAGAGACCTTGGTCCAGGACATCGGTCTTGCACTGCTGCATGACTGAACTCCATTGCTGACCTCCAACAGTGTCAACGCAAGAGGGGTGTGGGGCAACTCAATCTCACTCCAGCTTCCTCTTCTCCTCAGGGAGTCAGCCAGGGGCCGTCAGGCACCCATAGGGAGGAGGACCAACAGCTCGACTCCCTGGGGCCATCCACCCAGGTGACTCCGGAAATGTCTGGCCGATTCAAATCCCCCCTTCCTGTGACCTCTACAGCTCCAGATGCACAGGCTGAGGGTGTAGCTGGCCCACAGCAGGATACCCAAAGTAGGCCGGAGTCCTCCAGAGGATGCCCACCAATGTCATCACAGACAGTGCACAGCAAGCAGTCCGCAGGCTGCCTTCATCTCCACTGTGGATGCCGGGGAGCACCAAGATGTAGCAGCAGGGTTAGGAAGACTAAGGAAACGTAATGAAAACAGAAAATGCTGGAAAAACTCAGCAGGTCTGACAGCTTCTGTGGAGGAAGAAATAGGTTAATATTTCAAGTCTGTATGGCCCTTCTTCAGACGCTCTTGGAGGCCAACTATGGTATCAACAATGGAGTTCAGCCGTGCAGCAGTGCAGGACCAATGTCCTGGACCAAGGTCTCTATGTAACTCTTTCGAGTACAAACCCGTTTCCATCTGTTTCAGATGAAGTTACATTGTTTCATGCCATTGTGAGATTTGAACTCTTGATCTTGGGGTTACAAACCCAGTACCATAACCACTTGGCTATTTAGGCCAAGCCCCCAAGGTCTCTATGTAGTTGCACAGCCTGGGCACGGGTGTTAATCACTTGTACATAATATTCCCTGTTGTAACTAAACTCCGAAGAATGTCTTCTTGATGTGATGAGCAGTGTTTGTGCCACTCAGCTGTGAAACTTTGGTTCCTGCATAAGATAATGGTGGATGCCTTAGTCCAGGGCCTCTTCCCTGTACAGTGTGTAACCTTGAGGCCAAAGTGATGGTCCGGCCTCACACTCCCTGGACACAATACCAATGCCTACACCTCAATGGTGCTAGTCATTGCTGCAAGAATGTCATGGGCAGACGTCTCAGAGCTCTGTCATTCTCTCTTTGCGCTCTCAGCGCCTTTGAAGTGGGGCTGGCCCCCATCTCTTCAGCATCTATGACTAGTGATTCTGTGCCCCTGAAGGAGACAGGTGCTGAAGGCTGACAAACGGCTTTTAAAGTTTCACAGCTGCGTCTCCATTATATGACCCTGATAAAGCGCAGGCAAGCTGCCCTCAGCCGGACAGGAGTCAAGCATTCATAGAAGCTATGTGAAGATCTATGGAGTGTCCTCACTGCATGTCATCATCATTCTCCTGCAATCTTAGGGCCTCCGCTGTGTCTCCATGACATGAGCCTGAGTACTGAGGGTATGTGCGCTGCCATCAGCCACACAGGAGTCAAACATTCACAAATGCAAGGTGAGGACATCAGGACTGTCCTCACTGTCATCATCCTCTACAAATCTTACAGCTATGAGGGCATCTCAAGTGCACCTGTCTTGTCTGGCCAGTGCGATGGCCTCATCACCAACATCCTCGCCTTCGAGGGCCTCAACACTGTCATCCCCTTCGACATCCTCCTCATCGGAGGAGACGTACAGCTCTTCCATCTCCTCCTCAACCAGGTCCTCCCCCTGTTGCAGCACCAGGTCATGTAGTGCACAGCAAGCTAAGGTGATGCGCGACACCCTCGGTGGACTGTATTGCAGTGCTCTACTGGACCCGTTGAGGTACCGGAATCTCGTTTTCAAAATGCCTTTCATTTGCTCCAAAGTCTGGGTTGCACCATGAGCCTCATTATACTGTCGTTCTGCTGCAGTCTGAGGCTACCACAAGGTGTCATCAGTCACATCTTCTATGGGTAGCCTTCGTCCCCTAGCAGCCAACCCTGCAGCCTCTCTGGGCCCTGGAAGATATCAGGGATCTGACACCTGCTAACAGTGTAGGAGTTGTGGACACTCACTGGGTGTTGTGTGCAGACCTGTAGGGTGTGTTTGTGGTAGTTGCACACTAGCTGAACATTCAGCACGTGGAAGCTCTACGGTTAGTGTAGTTGACTGCTTGTTGCAACAGAGCTCCAAGCACCACGCAAGTGCAGTCGATGGCATCCTGCACTTGTGGAAAACCTGAGGTCTGCGCAAATCCCAGCGGCCGAAATGCACAAAGTTCCATCTCTTCGCAAAGATAGCACCCGTGACTTCCTGGATACACTTGCGCATGGAAGCTTGCGAAATCCTGCACAAGTCACCTGTGGAGCGCTGGAAGGAGCCACTGGCATAAAAATTGAGCACCGCAGTCACTTTCATGGCCATTGGTAAAAAATACAACCATGCTTATCTGTGACCTTACTACATGCAACAGGAAAAATTTCAATTCATAACAAATAAATAAAATGTGCATAGTTAATGAGGATTTAGGGAATATCACATCTGTGATTGCTATGCTGAAGATGTGAAGCAATCCTTGGATACAACAGAAAATAAAAATATTGAGTTCCCAAGGATTCTGATATAATAACTAGAATTATTCTAATGGATTAGTGGCACAATGAGCTTTTCTGCCCATCAGCCTTGTAGGCTGAGTGATTTGGAGAGGCTGATTGGCAAAGTGGAGCTGAGTGCGTTGTTTACAGTTGTTTACTATTGTAGCACAGCTGGAGAATGGGGCTGTGCGTTGCTTTGATTAACCAAACAGGAAAACCCATGCGCTGCACGGCAACATCAAACCTCTAGATTTTCCAAATACTTCAAAAAATGTGGACTCAATTTCTAATTTGGTGAGCAGGGATGAAAATCATTTCACAACTTACTTGACAAATGGTTCAAGATGCGAGATAGTATCATGTAGATAATCACAGATCCACCTCCTGCTGCACTATGGGAAATTACAGTACTCAGGAATTTAAATTATTAGGATATCACAGAGTCAGTCCTAAAGGAGTGTTTGCATGAATGGTTTTAAACTCCACTTGTACTTGAAATTGACTCTTCCTGAGTTTGTAACCTTTAAAAACGACGTTGGTGAATGAGAAACAGCTGTGTGATAATTCAGAGGTGTAAGTATTATTTTTAACATCTCAATTACCAACAGTGCCTGTGGTGAAATTATGACAAATCATAAAATCTTAGATAATTATCACTTGTGCAAATTAAACAGTACCTGTCCCAGATGCACAGATACAATCTTACAAAGGACTAAATTGCAGTTTTGTCATGTCTCAGCAAGAACAATCGCAAAAGCAATGGCATTGATTTCTTCTGAAATATTAGCTGCTTGTTTGTGGGGGGAATTTTACTATTCCAACAATTTCAGAGGTATTTACTGGGAATGGTTTAGAAACCAAACAGCCACCAAAAAGTTGATAAAAAATGAAAAAAGTTTTAATATGAGAGTGAACCAGCCAGAAATATAAAACGAATGATAAGAGCTTTTATAAGCATGTTAAAAGAACAAGAGTAGCTACAGTAGGCATTGCCCCTTAGAAGCCGAGACAAGAGAAGCGGCAGAGGCACTGAATAACGATTTGGTGTCTGTCACCAGGGTAGAAGGCACAATTGCATACTAGAAATAGACAGTAACCTGGAGGCTACAAGGAGTGAGGAAATTAAGGTAATTAATTTCAGCAGAGAAAAAAAATTGGAGAAATTTAAGGGACTAATAGCTGACAAAATCCCCAGGACTGGTGGCCTACACATCAAGGGTTCTAAAAGAGATTATTGCAGAGTGGAACTGCTAGCTAGGATTTTCCAAAATTTCTTAGATTTGTGAATAGTTCCATCTGATTGAAAATTGGCTAATGTAAGACTCCTTTTCAACAAAGGAAGGAGAGAGAAAACAGAGATTTACAGGTCAGTTCGCCTGACATCAGTCATCAGGAAATGCTAGAAACTATTACCAAGTCGAAACAATGAACTTAGAGAAGTATAGAATGATTATAACAAGTCAACATGGTAACATGGTTTTACAGAACAGAAATAGTGTTTGATAAATTTATTAGCATTTTCTAGGGTAGATAAAGGTGAACCAGTAAATGTAGTATATCTGGATTTCCAAAAGGTGCCACAAAGGAAGTTAATAGGCAAGATAAGGTATCATGGGGCAGAACCTTCTGTTTGGTGAGCAGGGGCGGGCCCTGCACATCGAAGTGTAAAATGACGCGCGGTGATGTCAGGCGTGCATCTCGATGTCACCGCGCGTCACTATGATCTTCCACTGGGCGGGCGCGCACCGGAGTCGGCCGTGTGCCCGCCAAGCTGTCAAAGGCCTGTTAAGGCCATTAATAAACTAATTAAAGTAATTGTCAGGGCTGCCCGTCCAACCTTAAGGTTGGTGGACAGGCGGCCTTCGCATTTTTCATGGAACCTCATCCACGGGCGGGATGAGGTTTCATGCTGGGTTTATTGTTAAATAAAATTTTTAATGAAAATTCATAAACATGTCCCAGCTCATCTGACACTGTCACATGAGGGGACATGTCTGAATAATTTTATTTTTTCAATCCTTATAAGTGAACTTAATCTCCCTGAGGCAGCTCTGTGCCTCAGGGAGATTTCTGCACTCTTTCGTGCAAAAGCGCAAAAGAGCACAGGCCCCGACTCTCCCTCCTCCCCCCCACCTGCACAGGTAGTGCTGAGCACTTCCGGGTGCATGTCACGCTGGGCGGGCCTTAATTGGCCCGCCCAGTTAAAATGGCGGTGTGCAGCCAATCACGGGCGGTGATCAGCTCCGCGCCCAACCAGCAGGGATTTTATTAATGGACAGGAGACAAAGAGCATAAATGGGACATACTCAAGTAGGCAGGCTATAACTTAAAAAGTGGGATCGCATTTGCCAACTTCCAATCGGATGGGACTGATCCCGAATCAAAGGAATTTTAGAAAATCTTGGCTGACACATCTACAATCTCTGTAGCATTCTCTTTTAGAGCCCTAGGGTTTAGGCCATCAGGTCTGCAGGCAAGGATCAGTGTGGGGCCTCAGCTATTTACAATCTCTATTAGTGACTTAGATGAAGAGACAGGGAGTAACATATCTAAATTTGCTGATGATAGAAAGCTAGGTGGCAAGGGAAGCTACAGGGGTGGGGATGGGTTGGACACAGAGAGGCCACAAAAAGATCTGGACTAGTTAAGCGAATGGGCAACAAAATGGCAGAAGGAGCATAATGTGGGGAAGTATAAAATTATTCACTTTGGCTATAAGGATAGAAAAGTAGAATTTTTTTTAAAGGTGTGAATCTTGTAAATGTTCATGTTCAGAGACACTTGGGTGTGCTTATGCAAGGAACACAAAGTCAGCATGCAGTTACAGCAGGCAATTCCGAAGGTAAATGGCATGTTGGCCTTTATTGCAAAGGGACCGGAGTACAGGAATAAAATCATCTTGTCACAATTATACAGGGTTTTGGTGAGACCACATTTTGAATATCTTGTGCAGCTTTGGTCTCCATATTTAAGGAAGTATACACTTGCATTGGAGGTGGTACAGTGAGTGAAGATTCACTAGATTGGTTCCTGGGATGAGGGGGGTGCCCTATAATGAGAGGCTGAATAAACTGGGTCTATATTCTCTGGAGTTTAGAAGAATGAGAGCTAACCTTATTGAAGCATTAGAGATTCTGGAGGGGCTTGATAGGGTAGATACTGAGACGTTTTCCCTGGCTGGGAAATCTGGAATACAGGAACACAGTCTCAGGGTAAGGGGCAGATTATTTAGAACCAAGGTGAGGAGAAATTACTTCACTCAAAGGGCTGTGAATCTTTGGAATTCTCTTCCCCATAGAGGTTGTGGATGCTCCACTGTTGAATACATTTAAGGCTGGGATAGATGGATTTTTGGTTTCTCAGGGAATTAAGGAATATGGGGAATGGGTGGAAAAATGGAGTTGAAGCCCAAGATCAGCCATGATCGTATTGAGTGGTGGATCAGGCTTGATGGGCCGAATGGTCTTCTCCTGCTCCTATTTCTTGTATTGCCATATCTAACGATTTTTAAAAAATCTCTCCACCAGCACCATTGCATTGGATAGCTGGATAATGATCCCATTGCTGTTTGTGGGCGCAAATTGGCTGCATTATCATCAGGACTAAATATCAAAAGTACTTAATTGGCTGGGAAATGCTTTAAGATGCCCTGAGATTATGAAAAGTACTAAATAAATGCAAATATTTTCTTCCTTATTGTTGAAAAGAAGGATCCTGTGCTCAACTACCACGAGACTGTCTTAAAAGTGAGCCAGATTCTACTGCAACAGAGCTTCTTGCGACATCTACCATTAGTTAGATTTGTCCTTGCACCTTCAGCTCAAAACATTTTTGCCCATTTAGTCACTGGAAGTACAAGCTGATATTGATGCAGTGAAGGAAACAGGACATCCGGGATCTGAGTGAAGAGGGCAAGCAAATGCCTATCTTCTTAACCGATGAGATTGGAAGATTGTGAAACAAACAGTGCAAGGTCACTTTGACAAGTGTAAATTGGAGTGGGTGAATTCAATGTCAAATCAAGCACAGAAAGAGTAATAAAGAGAGGGAAAGAAAAACTGGATAGAGAGAGGAGGAAATCAGGTAAAGAAAGAGAAAGAAGGAAAAAGAAAGAGGCAGAAAGGAAAGTTTAAAAGAAAGGTAATTTTTTTCAAAAGTCTCCAATGCTTGCTCACACTTGTTTTTTAAAATTTGGTTATTGTTGAGCATTGTTGGCTAGGCCAGCATTTGTTGCCCATTCTGAATAATTACAACTGAGTGGCTTGCTAGGCCATTTCTGAGGGCAGTGAGTCAACCACATTGCTGTGGGTCTGGACTCACATGTAGGTCAGACTGGGTAAGTGTTTCATCATGTGTTCTGGGTCTAGACAGGGTTCACTGGGGCTTGTCTCTTCACCCAAAGTAAGCTGCTCGAGACTGTAGTTTGTTTATTGGTTTATTTACAGCTACTCTGTATATATTTGGGAACTATATAAAAGGTTGGAAGTTCTCCTCCCTCCAAATCTGTTACTCAATCATATGATGTGCCATCATTATTACATCAACAACATTGGCTTCTTTATTCTATATCTCTCCCCCAAGTCTTTATCCTCATCATGTTTACATTCTCCAACATTAAGGACAGCAGGTTTCCTTCCCTAAAGGGCATTAGCAAACCAGTTTGATTGTTGTAGGAAAAAAAAACCCATGATAGCTTCATGGTCACCATTACTGAGACTGACATTCAATTCCAAATTTTTATTAATTGAATTTAAATTCCACCAGCTACCATTGTGGGAGTAGAGCCCTGACCCAGAGCATTAGCCTCTGGATTACTAGTCCAGTGACACTACCACGGCTCCACCACCACCCCCTAATCTATAGATAATTTTTAGTGAAGTTGATTGGCAGAAGTGAACTCTGAACTCTTGTTAGAAGGGTACTTGAGTTTGAAATGACAGCTCCACTTTCTGTGTTATGTTTAGTTGGTCTCTACAGCGAAAATTTATCAATGTCAGGCCATTCAATGCATTTTAATATGGCAAGACTGATGATGAAATGCTGTCTTTGTGAAGCTAAAGGCCGAGCACCACAACGCAAACAGCAGCATTGAGATATCCACATTGAGCTGCACATCTGCCCCCTCCAGAAGTTGCTGTAGCATTTGTACATAAAAAACAAGCATGTTCAATTAGCCTCATTGATAATTTAACAGCAAAATTTGGTGCATTGCACTGCAAAAGAATTTGCTTCATATTAAGTACTTTGAGACTTGATAGGATGCAATTCAAAGGCAAGCTTTTATTCTTCATTTTAAAACATTTAAACCATTTGAAATCATCCCTTTGTGTAATGGGATAGTGCCAATGTGAGTAGCCTGAAGTATTTGTTATAGTCACTTGTCCTCTGCAACCCATCTCATTGTGATAAATGCAGTTTTGGTTGCGGACAAAGTCAACAAACAGTCTCCTCCTTCATCCCAAATATTATTCAAAGATCTGTTTTTGTCAATACTTTCCTACATTAACAACAGTGACTACATTTTGAAAGTATCTCACTGGCTGTGAAACACCTTAGGGCATCCTGAGCTTATAAAGGTGCCTTACAAATGCAAGTTCTTCCCTTTTCTCTACTTTGGTGTTCTTTCATGCAAAACTTAATCATTGAATTATCACTTAATGCATCAAAATATGCTCCATCTGCCAGTCACATTGAGGCTGACACAAAAATGAAGATGCTCTTTGATCAATGGATCTTTATACTTATCATAAGTCCTTACACAGAGGAAAAAATTGTTCAGCAGATAAAGCTATGGACTAATCTGTGAATACACATAAGCTTTATGATTAAAGAGCGCACTTACTTTGCCTGCAGTGTGCTCTATTTCCTACATTACTAATGTCATTTTAATTCTAATAGTGTAATTGCTTTGATGGAATCATTGTAAAGATGTACAATCGCTGATCAGGTTGCAGTGATTTCATGCACTTTTTACTGCAGTGCTATTTCTGTATCTACCTCTGCGTGCACCAACAGATAGCATCAAACATTTAAACTTACTGCTTTTAATGTGTTCTCACCCACCTGCAGGTTGCAACACAACATTTCTATCTCTGCTCTGATTTGGTTCATTGCCTCTTTACTTGCCTTCTGGTTTAATTGGACTTTTAAACACCATTTGCCAAAGATCATTTGATGGTCTGGAGCTTCTTCAGCTACAGAAAAATTTAAAATCGTCAGATTCTTTGCAGCTGTTATGGATTTTTCATTATTACAATAAATTCTAAGAAATTCAGTCAATTTTATGACATCATAAGCCATAGTGAACCTTGGTTCTAACCTTTTCACTGTTAGTTTTCTCTCCAGGGTTCTTTTACCATGCAATTCATTTAATCCACAGTTTTCCTCCTTAGGGTTCTTTTCACTTGAGCGCTACTCTGGATTTCTAGGGTCTTATCGTTGAACATCTTGACTTTTGCTTGTAGTTCAAAAGTTCAAGTTGGTGGTTCAAATGCCCCAGTATAGTCAAGGTACATCAACGCTAAGAACAAAATACTTCTTACTGTATGATATTTACTATCGTACCAAGATAAAAGCCACTTACCACTCATTTCAATATCTCACCTGTTTATGGCTTGCAATTCCTGTTGACAAACTTCTAGGTACTTGCCAAATATAACAATTCTCAAAAAGGGAGAAGGAAGGAAGGAGATTTGTATTTAAATCAGCACCTTCTCATATGTCTTAAAAATTTCTCTGTTAGCTTCACATACAAAGAATTACCTCGACGTGCATACATAGGAGATATTTTATGGAGAGGAAGACCTGATAATGAGATGAATGGCCAGCTAATGTGTTTGGGCCATTCAGGTCATATTCCATGTGTTACACATAAATTAAATGTCAGCCTGATGTGCTTTGTTTAGGACTGGAGGTTGCTTTGTGCTGAAAACAAAGCTTTGTTCTTTCACACAAGCCTAAATTAAATGACAAGTGTACACTGCAGAGGAAATAACTATGAATCAGTTGTTAAATATTTTGCCAAGCAGAAAAGTCAAACAGGTAGGTGGCTCTCTCATGTACATAGGAGATACATGGCTAACTTCTCCCTATGGCAAAGTGTTTATCCTTCACTCAGCATCTGCCGACTACAGAATGACTAAACTCAGAGATCCAGCATCATGGAGGAAGAGAAAAAAATGGGCAACATAAATATTTCAGGAATAATGACAAAATAACTAAGAATGTGTTTGACTGAGATCTGGCTCAGTGTGGTTATTTGAGTGCAAACCAGTAATCACCAGCACAATAAGATGGTGAACTACACAACTAAATGAGCAGAGTGCAGTTCAGAGGAAATCATGCCTAAAGCATTTCAATTTCTGGCCAGCCCACATCTTGACTATCGCATCTATCTCAGGTCAACAAGGGAGAGGAAGGCACGCTAGTGAGGAACCACAAGTTTGATCCACAGCATTGAAAGAGTGAGTCATGAAAAATTATTGGAAAGACTTGAGTTCTTCATCCTGGACAGGGGGGGGTCAAACTAAGGGATGGCTTTTATGATAATAAGTGGTTGAGAAATGTAGATACAGAATATTATGCTAAGCTGAGCTGTTACAATGGGACAAGGAGCACAGATTCAAACTGGTAAAAGGAAAATTTTGGATTAATGTTAGAAATGTATTAATTTAAGGAGTTGAGAATTCTGGATTTATTTAAGAAATAGACCCATGCCCCAGTGGGAAGAAGAACAAAGAGGCTGGCATTCAGGATTGAGGAGCTGTGATGAGCTAAATGGATTACTTCATCTCTACCTAATTCATAACCTTGTGATGGGGAGATAGTGAAGAAAGTTACTGTGCTCCAACTTGCGGCTTCCAAGATACAGAGTTACACCCTTGTCAATTTGTTTTACTTTTTTCACCTTACATATGGTCAGTAAATCGGTGAGAGTTAAAATACTTTCTTTGTGAAAGAAATAATGTTTGGCTCCCTCATGATGCCCTTGGTTACGCAGTGGATACATGTGCTACACAGCTTCAAGGTTTGAAGAGTCTCTCACAATACTCACTGTGAAAAGTCCCGTTTCCTTCCTAACCACTGAAAACTTGGAAATCTTGATAATCCGTATTATCAACAATGTTACTGTTTGTTCCTACTGGAATTAAACAGGTGCTTGTTTATTGCCTGGATATTGGAAAGTGAAGGATGAAGCTGCTCACTCAGAATAGGAGCGTTTACTTCAAAGAATTGAGAAAGCTTTGAGAGTGTTGGGTTGACTGCAATTTGGCAACACCGTCTCATTTGAGAAAATCATCTTTCATAACTTGCCTTTATATTTGCTAAGAAAAGATTGTCATTCACACGTTGTGACGTTGATTGATCTCACAAGCACCACTGGTGGGAACTCCTGATAATGGCGCAATGAAAAGGCACTGTCTTAGGTCATCATCAGTAGTTGCTGAATGGGACCATAGACTTTCCCTTGAATTTCCCCACAACAGCTCTTGCTTGGGAATGTTTTTGCATTGCTATTTTAATAAAATGCCTCCCAAAATGCAGTGTTAAGTGGGTAGTAGGAACAGGAGTATGCCATTCAGCCCCTCAAGTATTGTTAGTGCTTTCAAATCAGCCAACCTCCAACTCTTACAGCAGCACAAAACACCATTCTGGCTTTAGGGCAACTGCTAACTATCATCTCCAAATTGCATTCAGTTTAGACAAACATCTTTTGCAGAGGAAGTGTGCAACAAAATATGTAATATTGATGTATCTATTTGCGAGTAAAATCTATCTAACAAAACAAAACACTGAACTGGTCATATGTCTGCTTCTGGCTCTGGAAATTATCTTTTCAAACAAATCAAAACAAAATTTTTAAATGTTCAGTTCTCTGATGCTTGCATTTATTTAAAAAATGCTCAGTAAATGCAGTGTCCACACATGTACGAATTGGGAAATATTTTCATTTGTTTACCTGTCCCGCATTAAAGAAGACAGCAGATCCTGTATTTCTTTGGAGCCTGGGGTTGAGAGGGAGAAGTTTTTTATATGTACTTATGAGCTGATAATTGAGAGAAAGAGCGAGAGAGAAGGGCAGTACGTCACAGGTTGCAGGCACAAAAGTGCCATTAGGGCTCACACAGAAGGGGAGAAACACAATTAATGCAAAAGATGAGGCCTCAATAAAACTCTTGACAGAGGAGTGTGGATCCAAGAGAAAGGACAGAAACGCTCAGGAGCAGTGGCTGCGCTGCCAACAGCAACAGAAGATGTACACCATAATATAAAAGCAAAATACTCCGGATGCTGGAAATCTGAAACAAAAACAGAAAATGTTGGAAAAAACTCAGCAGGTCTGACAGCATCTGTGGAGAGAGAAAAACAAAGTTAACGCTTCGAGTCTGTACTTTGTTTTTCTCTCTCCACAGATGCTGTCAGACCTGCTGAGTTTTTCCTGCATTTTCTGTTTTTGTGCAGAAAATGTTCACCGCTCTCCAATCTGGAGTCCTGAAAAATTCAGTAATTATGTGGATTTTTTTTTGCTTACAAATTCAGAAGCATGATAATTAGTTTCTGCTCCTAGCAAAAACTCTGGCATAGAGAAAAAACAATCCTGCAGGTCACTATAACAGACATTTGACTGAAATCTTCAACAAAATTACTGCTTTTAACTTGATGCTAATTGATAGACACAAAGATGTGCAAGAGGTGACTCAGACTGACCAATTTAAACTGTAAACATGATAAACTGTGCAATCCTAGGCTGAAAAGAGTCTAACACAAGAAAACGGTTCAAGCTATTCAATTAACACATGCACGATAGACACAAACGGTTTTGGATCATCAAATTCCACTTATTTAAAGTGGCTTGGCTGCTGTGTCGGAGTGCTTGGGTCAGGTCATAGAATAACCACAAAAACCTCTGCTATGTTTTTATTTGGAGATGATGGATTAGTTGGTGGGAAGTTTTACTTTCAGTACATGAGATAGCCCACAATAGCACCAACCTTTCAATATGATCCTTCTAATTACTTTCTTTTAAAAGAAAATAACAATTTATTTTGTTCACCTGATTAGGGTTGTTAAAAGATTCATTCACTTTATATAAACACAAAATCAGAACAGAATAGCTCCATCATCAGAGATCATCACTAACAGGGATTCACTTAAGTGGAGTTGACAGGGTTTCAATAATATACACATGAAGCTTAGTGTATAATATGCCATGTGTTACAGTACAGTAACACATTGAGGAATTGACAGGATATTATAAACTGCAAGATTTTACTTTGAGTGGTTCACATTTACTGGAACTTCAGAAAAGCATTGTACATTTCAGGTTACCCCATTCTTTAAGCTATGTACAAACCTGATGGTTACTTACCATTTTTAACCATTCCCAATTTTTTTTTGGCCAGCAGACAGTGATGACAAGCCAGTTCTGGTAATCTAATGTGATTTGATGAGCAGTGACACTGAAGTTTACATAACTGAACCTTACAGGGAAGCATCCTAATTTTGTGTACATCATAAGCCAACAGCCCATTTCTCAATTCACCATCCAGGCACTTCTGCTGCTACAATGTGCCAGGGCCGTGCACACATGCTCTGTTCCTTGGGTGTTCATGCAAACATTTTAATTCCAGTTTTAATCCCAATTTAATGAATCAACTCATTGTATAATTTATTTAGCTGATTTTTCTTTTTTATTCATTCATGGAATATAAGCAATGCTGGCAAGGACAGCAATTGTTGCAATCCTTAATTGTCCTGGACAAGGTTCTGAAGATGCTATTGCTGGTGAACACTGAAAATTAAGCAGGGTTCATTCAAGCTTCCTTCATCGTGGAGGATTTTGATTCCACAATGTTTAAAATACTGTAAATGTCCAATGTTTATTTTTTGTAATTGAAATGTAACCAGGATACCAAATGCACTTATGGTCAGATAATCATCTTGCCTTTCTGTGGCCAGTTAACAGAGGAATCACAACTCATGCACATGTCTAATACAGGCATTCCTAATTAATGTTCACAATCACCTTTAATCAAAGAGACATGGGTGAGATTGGTTGTATAAAAAAAATAGCTGAGTGCATCAACCTGTCTTAGAAGCTGAAAATTAGGTGGCTCTTTAACATGAAGGGAATGTTTCTCCTTGCTTCAAAGGGATTGCATTGTCCCCATTAGTGCAAGTTGAAATGTACGGCATGGCCTCTGTTCCTCATGCCTGGCAGGATCTTGTGCCAAATGAATGCATTTTGCAAGAGCTAATCACAAACACTAATCAATTTTGAAAAGCGTGCACATTGCCTGAAAGCTAGAGTAATTCTTAAAGAAATCTATTTCACTGTGTCAAATCTTTAATTTTACTAGCCGTGTCAAGCTAAGAGAGATTTCATGCTAATTGTTCTATGTTTTTTTCTGGCAGTGCTGTGAGAGTCTGACTGTAGAGTGTTACACTCACTCTGTCGACGATGCAGCTGGACAGGACCTGCGTTGCCATGGAACGTGCCCTGCAAGGGAGAGGAGGATGAAGCAGAGGGCCCAGTCTGTGCAGAAGAAAAAGGGGGAGAAGGGAAGAAGGTAAAAACAAAAAAAAAGAAACAAACACACATTATGTCAGGAACAGCTGAAGTAATCTGGACAGAATCAGACACACAGTGAGAGAGGACCTGGGACTCCAAGAATTAGCCAAGCTGTTTGTAAACTTTGAATTTCTAGATGGTCAGTTCTGATTTTTTACACACAAATATGCTGTGAAAAAATTTAGTGATAACAGTGTTCTTTTAAAGTTATCAGATATCAACCTCAGAAAGTAGCACATAAAGGAGAAATACCAACAATCGCCCCTTACCCACACAAATACAGCTGTACAGTATTAAACACTTGCCTGAGAATTCTGCTTGTGAGCACAATATTCAAAAAGAAATTGGAGATTTTTGAAATAATAAATACAGTAACAACAGAGTTTGCGGTTAATGATCTCAAAATAAGTTCAGTTCAAGAAAGCCATGCTGCCCATTAAATCCATTCTCTCAAACTCCCAACCCTAACGCTTCCTCATTTCAGCATCTAACTCTTTATTAAGTGAGCCAGAGTCTTGATCTCGATCACTTGTCTGATAACCAGCAAAGAAATACTTCCCAACTTCTGTCCTGAATTTTCCATAGATGATGAATTCTGGATTCAATTACAATGGCAGTTTGAATCACATCTCATCAAATATCAGCACAGGCAGCTGCTTTTATTTTCAATCCTTTGCAAGTCCAATTTACCTTCCAAAACCAGAATTGTTTCCAGCAATTGGTATCTGAAATCATGAATTTTTTATTACATTCCTGATCCTAATGATTAAAAAATGTGGCAATCTACAGACCCAAGAACGTTCTTCATTTTTCTCAGGGTAATTCATTCATGTACTTTTGTGTTTTAAAGCTGTCATTCTTTAGCCTGACAGTCTATACAGGTAATACAATATCCTTGTGCTGCTCCATAAACATCCACTGTGATACAAGGGTTTTTTTTTAGAATGAATCATTTGTTGAATTTTCTCTCCCTCCCCCACATGTACTCAGGATCTCACCCAAAATAGGGAACTTTACATGGAACTGCAGCAGAAATTTAAGTCCTCCAACCTGAAGGCATTGCCTTGATCAACAATTTGATGCCATCTTTATCGAATGTTTGATTGCTTTTTTCCCTTTGTTCAGTTTCATACCCTATAAGTTATTCAATGACTGAGATGATGAATTGTCAATCTGCTCCACAGCCTCTGATAGTACCTTTCTCCTGTCAGCCACTAACAGCAACTCAGGTCAACTTGCCTTGTGACAATGCAATTGAACTAAAAATCTGTGTGTGACAAACAGTGAGATGGGTATGTGTCTCTACCACCTAGAAGGACAAAGGCAGCAGGCATATGGGAACATCACCACCTAGAAGTTCCCCTCCACACCACACACCATCCTGACTTAGAATTATATCGCCATTCCTTTACTGTCACTAGGTCAAAGTCCTGGAACTCCCTCCCTAACAGCACTGAGTATACCTACGCCACATGGACTGCAGCGGTTCAAGATGGCAGTTCACAACCGCCTTCTCAAGGGCAATTAGGGATGGGCAATAAGTGTTGGCCTAGCCAGTGATGCCCACATCCAGTGAAGGAATAAAAAAAAAGTGCTGCTTCAATATGCCAACAATACAAGGTACTTGCTGAATAAGATTTAAAATACAGAAAAGGTTTTCTAGAACATCTACACTACAGAATATTACTATCATATTGCAAGAAAAGTCTGGCTTTTATTACTTGAGCTTAGAAATTAATGAGATATTGGTGTATGAACACTATGATATTACATTATCTGCAATTTTAATGAACGTGTTGTTGTTTTCAATGGATTGATGCCCTGGTTAAAATACTGGACAATTGAATGCTAGGAAGATGTATCAAAAGTGTGTACTCATTACGCATGACCATTTCTAAGTAATAGAAAATGACTATTGGAAACTTCATATAAAAATCTAGCCAGCACAGAGCTGCTTTCATCCCACATAATCTGGTGGCATGAATACAGACAAGTCAGCAGCACAGCTGCTTGCTGTGTCCAGGATTGGCTAAATCTAGTCGGTGCAGAACTCAAAAGAGTTAAGTGTTGTTGTTATGCTAACCTATACCAGTGCCTGTGGCTGCACTCTATGTAGCCACTTTTTGACAAGTAGGTTTTAAAAACAACTGTCAGTTTATTGAAGGTGATCTCAAGGGCTGACTTCACTTTGCCACACACTCAGAAAATAATGTTTGGGATGGATTTCAAGATTTGTACAGCTATGAATATGCAAACACGCTTAACACATGGAGAATAATGCACTACGGTCATTCTTTAAAAAAAAGCAAGTAAATACTCTGATCACATATTGACTAGGTATTCACAGTCAGCAAATAAGGGAGCCAGTTGAGCTCAGCCTTCTCCCTGTAACCTGACATATTGGACATTTTATAAGCATCAATTTGGGTAAAAAAACAAAGAGAGGAATGGCCTTTGCAGTCCAATATTACACTGGTTGCTGAGTTAGAGAAAATGTTTATTTCAGAGCTTAACATTTGAGATGTCTCTGGGTTACTGGGGTGAGCAACTGACCTGAGTCCCACAGGTTAGATCTTAAAGCTAGTTGTTTCCATGATCACAGAACCTTTACAGTGCAGAAGGAGGCCATTGAGTCTGCACTGGCTCTCTGAAAGAGCATTCCACCGAGTCCCACTACCCTGCCTTATCCCGTAATCTTCTACATTCTTTCTATCCAGATAGCAATCCACTTCCCTTTTGAATACCTCAATCAAACCTGCCTCCACTCAGGAAGTTCGTTCCAGACTCCACCACCCTCTGGGTGAAAAAATTTTTCCTCATCACATTTACTCCTTTTGCCAATTATTTTGAATCTGTGCCCTCTAATTCTTGATGCTCTCTTAAGTGGGAACAGTTTTGCACTATTCACCTTGTCCATATCCCTCAGGACCTTGAATACCTCTATCAAGTCTCCTCTTAACCCTCTTTTCTCCAAGGAAAACAGTCCCAACCTCTCCAATCTATCCCCATAGCTATAGTTCTTCATCCCTGGAATCATTCTTGTGAATCTCCTCACACTCTCTCCAATGCCTTCCCATCCTTCCCCAGAACTAGATGCAGTACTCCAGATGAGGCCTAACTAGTGTCTTATACAAGTTCAACGTGACCTCCTTACTCTTGCAATCAATGCCCTATTAATAAAGCCTAAGATACTATATGCTTTATTAGCTGCTCTCTCAACATGCCCTGCCATCTTCAATGATCGATGTACATATACAGCTAGGTTCCTCTGTTCCTGCATCTATCACTGGTTAACTCAAAATGGTTAATTTGTGGCTGAAAATCTCTATTCTTTTTCTCCGTTCATGCACCAACTATAACCTGGATTCTCTCAGTTCCACCTGTGCCCCACTCTGCAGTTGGCTGAGAGAAGTTGCTCATCACATGGCTTCCAGTTGTTACAGTTCCACAGGGAGATCACCGAGAGGTGGTGCAGGTGGGCATGTGAACCTATATCACTGTCACATCCTGGAAACCCAACCTGCTGTGCCACCTTGCTGCCAAAGCATTTTTCATTTTAGAATCATTCCTAAAGTATAAAACAAACCTAATATTTCTATTTCTGAGTTCATAGCTTAAACAACATTCAAGTGGAATACAAAATCTTGAGAAGCCACCATGGTTTTATCTGTCAGTTTTTGAGGATTAAACTCTGCAACCCAATTATCTAAATGGTATCCATAAGACACATTGCTGAAAAATGTCTTTAGAATGTATGCAAGAGTAATAATAAACAAACAGCTACTTCTCACATAATTGGTGGCATACATTACTGTCATTTAAAACTATGTTACGTTGACGCGTGCAATACACCAGTGTCATAAAATCATTATAGCACAGAAGGAGAACATTTGAACAATCGTGTCTGTCCCAACCCTCTGCAAGGAGCAACTCAGCTAGATCTCATTTACCTGCTTTTATCCCCGCAGTCTTGTAATTCTTTTCTCTCCAGATAATTAGTGTCAGCTTGGTTTAGTGGCAGCCTTCTCGTCTTAAGGTTTAAGAACGTAACTTGAGCACATAACCTAAGCTGACACTCCAGGGAGTGCTGCATTGTTGAAGGTGCCATTTTTTGGATTAGATGTTAAAACATCAGCTTGTTTGGACAGGTTTTGAAGATTACACGGCACTATTAGAAGAAAAGCAGGGAGTTTTCCTGGTGTCCTAGCCAACATTAAGCTCTAACCTACATTACAAAAATGGATTAACTGATCATTTTGTTCTTTTGTGGGAGGTTGTGCAAAATCAGTTGCTGCATTTCCTTCATGAGTTCAATTCCAAAGCAGTCCAATGGTTACAAAGCGTGAAGGCGGGGGACGTCCTGAATGAAATGGCAGAATGCTGTGGTACAGAGAGGTCTGGGTGTCCTTCCACATGAAACACAAACAATTACTGTGTAGTTACAGCAAATAATTAGGAAGACAAATGGAACGTTGGCCTTAATTGCAAAAGCGATGGAGTATAGAAGCAGGGAGGTTTTGCTACAACCGTACAGGGCATTGGAGAGACCAGACCTGGGGCAGAATTTTACATTCGGCATGCGGGTGGGACATAAAATGACGCCAATGACGTTGGGCATGCATCCCAATGTCATCGCAAACTCGCGTGATATTTCATTCAGCGCCAGAGTCAGCTGCGGACCCGCCGATAATCGAAAGGCCTCTTAAGGCCATTAACTAAGTAGTTAAGTTGCATTTTACGCTGCCTGTCCAACCTTACTGTTGGTGGGCAAGTGAAAAGGCCAAACAGCATTTACGCTTTTTTAGGAAACCTCATCCACGAGTGGGTTGAGGTTTCCTAAAGTAATACTAATTAAATAAAACCGTTATTTTCAAAATAAAAACATGTCCCATCTGATGTGACACAGTCACATGAGGGGCATGTTTCATTAAATTTTTCATGTCTTTATTTATTTTTTTAAAAAATTTCTTCAATCTCCATGAGGCAGCTCCGTGCCTCAGGGAGATGGAATCGATCTTTCATGCGCTTGCGCGAGCTGCACGTGAGGCCCAGCTCTCCCTCCTCCCCTTGCACAGGTAGCACTCGCGATCCACGCAAGAGGACGAATGGAAAATCCTGGCCCTGGAGTACTGCATTTTGGTCTCTGTGTTTGAGGAAGGTTGTACTTGCTTTGGAGAAGGTTCATGAGGCTGACTTCTGGAATGAAGATGAGGAAAGGTCCAGTACGTTGGGCCTATATTCACCGGAGTTTAGAAGAATAAGATGTGATCTTATTGAAACATCTAGGATTCTGAGGGGGTTTGGTAGGGTGGATGCTGAGAGAATGTTTCCTCTCATGGGGGAATCTAGAACTAGGGGGCAGAGTTTCAGAATAAGGGATCTTCACGAGACTATGCCACGTTATTTCTGAAAATATGATTTTTTTAAACTTTCAACTGACTGGAAATGTTTCATTTTGAACTGAGACAGAACAAGCTGCTTAAAAATGGAAGGCCACATTGCAAGGTGAAAGAGAGAAAGAAAAAAAAATCACCCTCGGGGGAATGTGAAGAGAGAGAATATTCCTATAATTCAGATGCCCATTGAAACTCTAAGAAAGACACATTAAAAATGCAAAGTACTGGATATTGAAAAAATGGCTGCCAAAGATAGACAGACCCAAAACCTCTTGGAAATACACAATGGGCGAAGTATTTCAAGTATTTCAAGGCTTCCCAGCCACCAGAGAGAGATTGCAAGTGACACAAGTGGTGTCAAGAAAGGCTTCAGCAGAAGTAGGCCAAAGGCTGCTCTCTCCCCTCTCTTGCCTTTGAAATAAGAGTGTCACCCACTTCGAGAAGCTAACTCTACCAGAAACTTATCAGTGAACCTAGAGCGCATAATAAGTGCAGCATCTTCTACGTCTGATCGCATTCAGGAAACTAGCTAGTCCAAATCGGCCTCGGTGTTTAAAACCTACACCTTTGTTTTATTGGGCTCTAACCCCTTATTTCTGACATGTGTGCGCGCGTGGGTGGAGTGTGCATATGGACACAGGGTGGGTGTGTGTGGGGCGGAGGGTGTGTGTGAGGCATGGGTTCGTGCGTGGGGGGGATTGCGTGCGTGGGGGGGATTGCGTGCGTGGGGGGGATTGCGTGCGTGCGGGTGGATTGCGTGCGTGCAGGTGGATTGCGTGCGTGGGGGGGATTGCGTGCGTGGGGGGGGATTGCGTGCGTGGGGGGGATTGCGTGCGTGGGGGGGATTGCGTGCGTGGGGGGGATTGCGTGCGTGGGGGGGATGTCCTTGGGGAGGGTGTGTCCATGGGGAGGGTGGGGGCTGTCCGTGTGTGGGGGGTGCGTGGGGTTGGGGGTCCGTGCATGTGGGGTGTGTGCGTAGTGTGTGTGTGTGTGTGTATGTGTGTGGGGAGGATGTGTGTCTGTGCGTCCCGAATGTCTGCATGAGGGCCAAATGCTTGACTTCACGGGTTTAGTGATGAGTAAATTATTCCTTCCTTTACCCCAAGGATACCTTGTTTGATTGGCTCCCTATCGCTCACGTTTAAATAGTTGAATACATTCTAATTTGGTAAAGATATACCCTTGTGAAAAAGAAACTTAAAACTTTGTAGTGACTGACCGAGGAGATTAGATAGAGGGAAGCCTATTCACCCCTTTTCACCTGCTCGTAACAGGTCATCTACTAAAGATAGAGATGAGGAGGAATGTCTTCACTCAGAGGGTTATGAATCTTTGGAATTCACTATTCCAGGGAGTAGTGGAGGCTGGGTCATTGACTATATTCAAGGCTGAATAAGGCCGATCTTTGCACTACAAGGAGTGAAGGCTTCTGGTGAATAGGGAGGAAGATGGCATTGAGGCCAGAATCAGTTAAGCCATGATCAGTTGAATGGTGGAGCAGGCTCAAGAGGCCAAATGGCTGACTCCTGCTCCTATTTCTTATGTTCTTGGGTTCTTATTTAAGTGCTAAGTTTTTTTTTCCATTTTGCTAGTTAGATCAGACACAGAAGAATCTTAGTTGATTAGTAACTTACCAGAAAATTCCTAAAGAAACAAAACCCAACAGAGTGGATGCTCATCACTATAAACTCCAGGGGAGTGGCAAAATGAATTCCTCTCAACAGAGGGACATCTGATTGAACCCTGGATTCCACTCTTGACTGCACGGGCTATAATAGAGCTTCAGGCAGGAAAACATTTCTCGTCATGAAGGCTCTGCCATTGGGACAGAAATAAACAAGTTACACAATTTAGAGCAGCTGGGTTATCATGTATATGGTTGACTGAATCCCTCAGTTGCAATAATGTGAAGTTAATCTTTCTTTTTCTCTACAAGCTCAGATAAGTCGCAATGAGAGCGCACATTTGGCCCTTCAAATTAATCTGCCACAGCAATGTACTGTCTTCAAGCAACATTTACCTATCCCAGAATTCCAAGTGTTAATAATTCTTTGCTTGAAGAGATATTTGTGACATCAATCTAAATTGGCTTTTCAATGATTAATATCTGTGACTTTGTGTCTGGCAGTCATTTAAGTTAAAATTGTGTCCCAAATGCTCCCAGGGCGAAAATCCCCTTCTGGTTTTGCACCAGTCCTAATCCAAGGGAATGGATGGAAAATCTTTTCTCACTCCAGTGCTTTGGGAGTGCACAGGAGCAGTGAAGGTACACACTCCTGTCAAGGTGACGTTCCCATCCAGCTTTGTGCCTCCCCAAATATCCAGGAACACATTAGCTGCTCAACAGACCTGAATTTGTAGTGATCACACAGCATCAGTAGAGCCAGTGCTATCTTGATGCAATGCAGCAGCTATATTCTCTTTGAACATTCCTTGATCAGACATCTTACTCCTTTGACCCTGGGGCTTATGGCTGGCCAAGGACGTCTGAATATTTGTTAAAACATGCTGAGCAGATATAGGAGGCAGACACCTTCACCCACACTGGCTGAAGAAGAAAGTTACTGCAGTCTCGTTTGGCACTGGAGGCCGAGCTTTGCTGGAGCACTCACTACTTTACATCAGTAATAAGGGAAGCAATTGAGTGAACTCTGAAAATATGACAGAGGCCAGCAGTAGTTTGAAGTTTGTTCCAGCTTGTGTAGAACTGAATTCTACTTAACGTAATTTTTTCATTTTCTTTCTGTGAAGTTGTCCCTTGGGGAAGTGCTGCTTAGAACATCATATTTAATTTAAAAACATATACTTCTGGCTGCATTTCAGAAAGTTTGAAACTATTTTTGAAATTGACTTTAGGACATTTTATTTTAAAAAATTTCTCTTTTGATTGTCCCAAAATAAGACTTTGATTCATCTATAATCTGCTCACATCTCTGAAATATGTCAAAGTGCTTCAAACAAATGAATTGTGTTCAAGTAGAGCGATTGCTGTTAGGTAGGAAAACACAGCAGCTATTTTTCTCACAAGATACCATAAAGAGCAGTAAGCAGTTTGTGTCTTTTTTTTAAAAGACAGGAATGTTAATTAGGACATTAGGAAAATTCCCTGCTCTTCTTTGAACGTTGCCCTGGGATCCTTAATAGCAACTGGAATAGGCAGACAGGACCCCTTGAACATCTCATCCACTCAACAATGTCTCTAATAAAATGCAACACTCCCTCAGTACTGTTCTGGAGTATCAGCCTACATTATGTCCCAGTCTTTGGCTGGGGTTTAAACCTATAAGTTTGAGGTATACACACTGCCAACTTGTGTAGAAAATAGGGAGGAGAAATTTGATGCGCTGATGAACAGATACAAATGCAAATCAGTTTGGATGCACAAGATTGGTTAAGCTGCTAGAATTTAAAATTAAGAGCCTATTTCATTTCACTGATCACATCCTTGCCTTCCTCTTGTATACCAATCTAAGCTTTCCCCTAATGTTTGACACTGGCACTGACCTGCATTGTCCTCTAGATTTTCTCCTACCTCCCCTTATGCCCTCTATGAACTCAGCTTGTCCACGAGACACACCAGCTGCTCCCAGAGCTCCACTCCCATTAAACTGATTATCCAACATCTCTTTTCTGGCTCCCTTACTAGCTGATTTTAATCAGTTCACCATTGGCAATGGTGCTTTCAGTTGCTTAGACCCTAAGCTCTGGAATTCCTTCCCTGAACTTCTCCACCTGTCTCTACTCTAAGACACTCCTTAAGACCTATCTCTTAGGCCAAGCTTTTGGTCACCTACCCTAATCTCTCCTTATGTGGCTCCATGTCAACGTTCCTTTGATCACACTCCTTGGAAGTGCCTTGGGATGTTTTGCTATACTAAAGGTGCCATATAAATGCAGATTTTTGTGATTTTAGGACAACTCCTCCGTGAGTCACTGAGGTTGTACTGTTTGTGTTCAATTCCTCCACAAGATAAGTTGAGTGCAGGTATTCAAATGACTCAGAAGTTGCTTTACGTAAATAAAATCTGTGTTTTATTTAATGTTCACTTCCAAACAACACATGTTGCATTTCAATTCCCAGCAGACAGATGCTTTAAAATTTATATGAAGTCATGATGCACTGGTTCTGTAATTCAGCACTCATGCAACTTGCATTCATGGCTAAGGCAGGCCAGTTACCAAAGCTTCCAGGAATCAAAGTGAACTGGTTGAGGGAAGGGGATCGGGACAGAAATTTTGTTAGTGGGGAAATGAACAAGAAGGTTTTATTCACTGGATAGGAAGCATCTTTCTACAAGTTGGGGGTAGCATGAATTATTGCTTTTAATTGTCCTTTAAAACAAATGTAGAAATGTTTATAGACAAGATGGAAATCTCATTATATAGGAAAGGTCATTGCTTAGCAGTTTTTATAGATGAATGGGTAGAATTAAATAATATAACCTCCGAAACTACTGCTTCCCAAAATCTCTGTGGAATACGTGCCTGCAAATACTGACCTGCTCCTGGGAGATCACCTGTAAAAACTGACAGGCTCACAGGGACACCTGCTGTTACCGAGGGACTCCCTGCCTTGACCGAGGGACCCCCTGCCTTCACAGAGTCTCCCAGGGACACCCTGCTTCCATCAGCATACAGCACCATCTGCACAAACAGTGCTCTCATTGTAGGCAATTATTCGTTTATAGCAACAGAAATAATATAAGTTAAACATAAAACAATGCAAGGAGGACAGAAACAAATACTTCATGGACCACCACTATGAAATCTACTCCCAAAACACCAGTAAAAATTCTGGAAACCAATATACTGAACGCAAAAAATGACTGACACTGTCACCATAAACCATGTATCACTATAAGGGTCAAGAATATGAATTCCTAAATTGTAAGGGACTTAATACTCAGGTGTAGCAAATGCAAACTCTGGGTACTGCGCAGGCAGGTAAGGTGCACTCTGCAGGTCAGAATATAAAGCCCGTAATTGTAATGATTCCTAGAAACTTTGCAGCCAAAAAATATAGAAGCAAAGCAGCTATTAATTGCAGGCATAGATTTCAGATCTGGAAATGCATTCGTAGAATATACAGGAGAGAAATGGGTAATTTGGTTCAAATAGTTGGGGATGCTGTTTACACTCCACATGGGTCTTTTCCCATTGTATCTGTCTCATCTCAGCCTTTCAGCATATCCTTCTATTCCCTTTTCTCTCATATATTCATCTGGTTTCCTTTTGAAAGCATTTAAGCAACTTGTCTCAATCTCCTCCTTTGGTAGCAAGTTCCACATTCTAACGACTGAATAAAGAAACTTTTCCTCATTTCCCTATTGGATTTAATAACTATCTTTGATTTATGGCCCCTAGTTCGGATTCTTCTGCAAGTGAAAACATTCCCTACACATAAGAACATAAGAACTAGGAACAGAAGTAGGCAATTCAGCCGCTTGAGCCTGCCCCGCCATTCAATACGATCATGGCTGATCTCATTTTGGCCTCAACTCCAATTTCCCGCCCTCTCCCCATAACCTTTCAACCCGTTACTAATTAAAAATCTGTCTATCGCGTCCTTAAATTTATTCAACACCACGACATCCACTGCACTCTGAGGTAGTGAATTCCACAGATTCATGACCCTTTGAGAAAAGTAATTTCTCCTCGTCTCTGATGTAAATCGACCACCCCTTAGCGTAAAACTATGGCCTCTCGTTCTAGAATGCCCCACAATGGGAAACATCTGCTCCACATCTAATTTGTCTACCCCTTTAGCATTTTATATACCTCAATTAGATCTCCTCTCATCCTTCTTAACTCTAGCGGGTATAGGCCTAAACTGCTCAATCTCTCCTTGTAAGACAAGCCTCGCATCTCTGGAATCAACCTAGTGAACTTCCTGTGAACCACCTCCAATGCAACTACATCCTTCCTCAAGTAAGGGGACCAAAACTGTGCACAGCACAGCACTCTAGGTGCGGTCTCACCAATGTCTTGTACAGTTGCAACATCTCCCTATTTTTATACTCTTTTTATAGCAATAAATGCCAAAATTCCATTTGCCTTCCTTATTACCTGCTGTACCTGCATACTAGCTTTCAGCGACTCATGCACGAGGGCACCCAGACCCTTCTGCACTGAAGCATTCTGAAGTGTACCCTGTCCAACACTTTATTTTGAAGAGCTCTATCACCCATCTCTAAGAATGAGAGGCGATCTTATTGAAATATATAAGGTTCTGAGGGGGTTTGACAGGTGGATGTTGGGAGGATGCTCCCCTTTTGGAGGAATCTAGAACTAGGGGGCACAATTTCAATTTATGACGGAGATGAGGAGGAATTTCTTCTCCCAGAGGATCATCAGTCTTTGGAATTCTCTTCCCCAACAAGGAGGCTGGATCATTGAATATATTCAAGGCTGAGGGAGATTTTTGATCAACAGGGGAGTTAAGGGTTATGGGCAGCAGACAAGGAGATGGAGTTAAGGCCACAATTAGGTTATCCATGATCTTATTGAATGGCGGAGCAGGCTCAAGAAGTTGAATGGCCTACTCCTGCTCTTGTGTTTTATGAACCTCAGCCTCTTCAATTATCCCAAGAGCTGCAATTTCTCACTTCTAGTACCATTCCTGTAAATCTTTTCTTTCACATTCTCCAGGACTTCGATGGCCAGAATATTCCAGCCCGTTGGCATCAGGCAGCTTGGTGGGCAGTGTGGGGCACAATATGGTGAGAAGGCCAAAATTCAGTTTCATACCAGCGTGAAAGCATAGTGGGATTATCCGCCATTGCAGAACACCAATCCTGCTGGAGGCGTGAATCACATCCCGCTAATGGGATTCAAAATAAGGCCCAACCAGAATCGCCACCCCACACCCAATTTACCGTTACACCAGCAGGAAAACACACCGGCCCAGAACACATTTGGACAACTGTGATGTGCAGAAGTCAGGACTTACTATTAGGGCCTTGCTCAGACCACGTACATCCAAGGAGCAGAAGATGCTGAAGCCCTACAGCTACCAGACCCTGGAGGAACATGTGCATCGCATGCTGGGCAGATTCTCATGAACATGTCTCCGTTGCAAAACAGCTCATGGAAGTTGGGAGGTCTCTGTTGATGTCTCGGGTCTGCTTTGAAACATCATGTTCTTGGCCATGGGCTGTTACAAAATCGGTGAGAGGGGGTGGGCAGGAAGGTTTAAGTTTGACTGGGAGAAGAAGGTACATCTTGGGTGGGGACGGGAGGGATTGGTAGGTGACGTTGGGATGTGGAAGGACTAAGGTTTTGGGGGACTATGAGGTTGGGAGGGGGGAGGAGGGAGTACAGGCAGAGGAGAATGTAATAGGGGAGAATGCGTCAACTGTGGAGGTCGATGTAAGGGGGGAGTCTGGAGCAGAGGAAGGGAGTCCAGAGTGGGGGGATGGAGGGGTGAGTAGGTGTCCAGGGGAAGGCGGGAGTTTGGAGGGCAGAAGGAGTTCAGGGGGAGGAAGGTATCCAGGGGAGGAAGATGTCTGGGGTGAAGTTGTCTGGGGGGAGGAGGGAGTAAGGGTGGAGGAGGGAGTAATGTGTGGGGGGGGGAGGGGGGTGGATGTCCAGGCGAACTTGCAAGGGAGGGGTCTGTGGACTCAATAACTGGATCCAGGGGGGTAAACTGAGGGTGGGTGTGGTAGGAGGGAATGGTGAGTGTGAGAGGGGGCAGAGGGAGCCAAAAGGGTGGGAGGGTGAAGAAGCACTGGTAGCGGTAGAAGGGACAGCGAGGGTGGTTGGTGGAGACTTGGTGGCAGGCACGCACCCTGTGGGTGGGAGGGAGGTCAATGTGGATGGGGATGGGATTCGCAGGAAGGTAGGGAATGTGTACCTTCGCCTGGACATCCTGGAAAGACAAGCGTTCAGGTTGGTAGTTGACAATGGGAAGGTGGAAGGTGATGCCAGGAGTGGGGAAAAGACACAGGTGACTGGTGGATGGGGAAGGACAGGGGAGTTGAGCAAGAATCTGACTATGACCATCATTGTCGAAATCGAAAGTGAGCGGAGTCTCGTGTCAGATGGGCACAAGTGCTGCTTGGGAGTGCAATCAGTGGGTGAGCGGAGATGCAGGTCAGTTCAAATGGGCAACTGAAAGAGAACCCCAGCAGATAGCATTGAAAATGCTCAGGAGAGTGAGATGAGTGTGATGGATGAAGGCTCCGCATGCATGGGGGAATACTTGCAAAAGACTCCAAAACGCCCTGCCACACACACGCTTCTCCCTTCAGAATCACTCGTGCAGCTGAACTGCTAGTGGAGAGGGGAATGCAGTGGGAGGACTCACGAAGCCTGTCAATGAAGCTGAAAGGCATTACACCTTATTCAGTGAAAGTGAATATATTTTCAGACTATAAAGTGACAAAATGTGTTAACCCATGCAACCACTTGCTATCAGAATTTCTCAACTTTTCATGGCCTACCACCACTTCTAGGTGCTGCCCTGACCATCAGCAGCAGGGGTGGAGACAGCCTGTGCAATGGTTGGCCTTGTTGCCTCTGGTGATTTCAGGTGTCCCCTGGACAGCCGAGGCCTTGGGTCACTGGTTTGCTTTGGTTGTCCTCCTGTGGGCCAACTGCTCCCTCTACGTTGACCGAGGACAAGATTGAAGGTGGGGGGGGGAGGTGTCACAGGCAAAGGGGACTCGGTAGGAGCAGATAGTCTCCGAGATTCCTGGGTAGATGACCCGGGGTGTCCAGCTGTTGCTCTTCCTCCCTTTGGGTGCCCGAGGGCCCTGGCCTGACTTCTTGAGGGGAAGGAGCACCTGGAGGCACGTCGAGGTGACCAGTTTCCCGCTCGAATTGCCACTGCAGGAACTCACCCATGGCTACTGCAATGAAGTGCAGGTCTGCGTACATCTGTGTTCTGCTAGACCAGGGTCTCCATGGCGTCTGCCATCCTCCCCACAAAGACCTCTATATGCGCACGTGTGGGTAAAACTTCATCAGAGAGCAGACAGACGCAGTCCTCCGACTCGGGTGCCACTCTGTTGAGGGCTTCCAACAGATCTGCATGATATTCCCCTGACTTCTGCTAACTCCGCTGTAAATTGGAAGGTTGAATCCAGAGGTTTGACATCTGACTCGAACCTCACAGATGCCTCTTCTCCAGCAGTCCTCCGAGTACTGGGGAGCTTGGCTGAATCTGCCTCCTCCTGCTGCAGACACGTATCGGTGCAATGACCACCAGATTGTGAGCCCGAACCTGCTCTAGATCTAGGTCCCACCGAGGCGTGTGTCTCAGCGCTGGTCAAGGGTGTGGGGAAGCGCTGTGACGGGTCTTCCAGGTTGCTTATTTCCAGCTCTTCAATGGAGGAAGTGTCCTCTTGGCTGGAGGTGAGGACCTGTATGGAGCTGAGGGACTGGCTGGCTGAGGATGTTAGTGTCTTGTCAGAGTTCCCAGTGAACCAAAGTAGAGATAATTATTGCATGGCAGCAGAGTCAAAAACAGGAGAGAGAGCACTCAGAGTTGCACTGAAAGGGGGATGCAGGATCCTCACGTGGGTGTTTGCCACCAACTTCACCATCGCCACAGGCACAGTTCATGTCCTCACCAGTCAGTGCAATGGCACTCTCCTCAGAGTGAGTTAGGGGCCTAATATGGGCCATACCACCCCCCCCCATCTGGGACCTACCCTGCTGTGAGCCAACTTCTCCTGCATGGAGACAGATGAAGAGTGTGAGAACAGGACACATGGCACTGGATAGAATGCTTGTGTGGCGAGCGGAGTCATGGACAGGATGAGGAAGTGAGCCCCAGAGGATATGAGCTTGATGGGGATGTCTGAGAGGTAATGATGCTGTCCCTTGTGGTGTGAGATCCATGTGGATGTGTGATGGGTTTGTGAGTGTGTGAGTTGAGAGTGCTGAGTTGGCTGACTTACCCTGGCAGAACAGATGAGAGCATTCATCATCTTCCTGCACTGGATGGCTGACCTCCTCTGTGCTCCAGTGGCGCTGACCACCGCTGCCACCGCCTCCGAGGCTGGATTGGTGACGCTGGTGGACCTCCTGTGGCCAGAGCTGGGGTAGAGGTTGTCACGGTGGCCTTCCACTGCATCCAGCAGACACCCCAGAGAGCATCACTAAATTTGGGGGCTGCCAATTTCTTTGCTTTTAGGGCCATCTGTTGCCTGGAGCAGTCCTGGCCTATAGACATGAAGTAGGCATGTGCTCCAGTGTGCTTTAAATATGGCGCCCAGAGCAAGGAAGTGTTGAGGTCATGGTGGGGTGGGCAAATCTGAGCCCGGCCGCCAGCGATCTAGCGTGTTTCAGTGAATGCATTATTAAGAAGGTGGGACGCACCAGGAAAGGGATGGTACAGTGCGAAAACCCGCCATTGCATCCGGTGGGGATAAAACTACATTCTTCCTGCCCGTTGCCACACTTTGTGCAAATCTAGGATGATTCCGCCCTGTCTTTTTTTATAGTATGGAGATCAGAACTGTGTAGACAGCTCTAAGTGCAGTCTGACCAAGGCCCTCTACTAGTTTAACATTTTTTCACTACTTATGAATTCTAAACCCCTAGAAATAAATCCCAGTGCTTTGTTCGAATTTTTAATTGTTTTGCTGGCCTGCTGTTTTTAAAGTCTGTTCATCTAAATTCCATTTGTCCTCCTCTCCTTCAGTGTCCAATCCTTTTTCCTTCATGCCTTTTCTATGCCAATTTTTCCTTTAGTTCTTCATGCATCCAGGGTGATCTATAATTAGCTTGTGTTTTTGGTTTTTATTGTAATACATTTCTCGAACTCATTTAATCGTCCTTTTAAAGATTTTCCACTGCTTTTCTGATTTTATTTTTCAGGATGCTCTCACAGTCTATCATCTTTAATTCCACCTTCACTTCCTCAGAATTTGATCTTTTCTAATCTATGACTTTAGTCTTGCTTATGTTAAACACGACCCATATCTTGAACCTTACTATGTTGTGATCACTACTACTAAGATGCTCTTCTATTCATACCTAGCCCTCCCACTCCTTGTTCTGGCTGATTACCCATCATAAGAATCCAGCAATAATTATTTTTGTTGGATTTTTTACATGTTGAGAAAGGAGTCCCGAGCCTACTTTAAAACTTCATTCCCTTTTCTCTTTTTCCTACTTCTTCCTGCCTGTTTATTTGGGGGTAATTGACATCACCATGATTATTATTTTATGCCTGCAATCCCTCTTGTAGATTTTCCTCCTATTCCCTTTCAGTAATTTGGGAATTACTGAAATTCCCTTTCAGTAATTTGTACTGAATTACAGTATTCAGTAATAGGAGTAATACACCTATTACTCTATTATAGGAGTAACAGAATACTCCTATTAAGGAAATGGATTTCTTCTTATCTTTCAACTCGGTCCACATGATTTCTGTATCTATCCTTCTGCTAGTCACATCCTGTTTATCGCAAACCATTATGTTATCCCTAGCTAGAAGAAGTCCTTCACCTCCCCATCTTCCTTTCCCTATTCCAGTGGAAGCTGCTCTGAACAAATCAAATGCCTGCCTGGTGAGCTGGAATTGTTAATGCCAAATTCATCAGTAAGAAATTCTATTTTTCCAAAACAAAATTAAACTGTATCGGGGATTTTGTTTTATAAAGATGTGGGATAAGCCAAATTATTCTGGAACTGAGCTGGGGATAGATTCTGGAGTGTATAACCTCTCTATATCAGACCTGGTTTCCATGCATTAATGGGTTCTACATTTGCAATCTTTACTGTGCAGAAAACCCTGGAGGAGCAGTGAGCTGATTAAGTTGCCTGACGCAACACTATCCTATAATTTTACAAAGCTTTAATGAAGTCTTCAGTTATTGAATCCAAAGCCTGCTGTTAAGGTAATCTCAAAATTGGGGAAAATATCTACAAATGGTATGATGAAGGCAAAATACTGTGGAGGCTGGAAATCTGAAATAAAAACAAAAAATGCTGGAAAAACTTAGCAGGTCTGGCAGCCCTGAAGAAGAATCATACAGGCTCAAAACATTAACTCTGTTTCTCTCACCACAGATGCTGCCAGGCCTGAGTTTTTCCAGCACTTTTTGTATCTACAAATGGTATCATCTAAATGGTCAGGTATAACAGCAGCACAGCACTTGCTGAATGTGGGTCAGATACTCAAAATATTTGTTGTTTTATATCCAACAAAGCTCAAGTTTACCGCAAAAGAGCCAAAAATTGAGAGCAGTTAATGAAAGTCGTTGGTCTGCACTAACTTGTAATAACAATGCCAAAAAACAAGCACAGCTCTGACAAAGCAAAAAATAAACTGATATATAATGGCATTTGGCAGAAGCAGTGTTTCGAAAGCATAGCGATACTGAGCAAATGTTTGAGCAATGGAATGAACATACATCAGCATTAATGCAAGCACTGGTCCCAATCTCAGAGCCTGCTCGAGCACTTTATTCCGATTTGGTGAAATATAAACCAAGGCCAGTGATATTATTGGCTAAAGCCGATAAAATATTTATGGCATCACATGGAAAATGGAAAGAAACATAATTCATGATAGGAAGCAGGACAACAATCCAAAGTAAACAGCAACATCCATAAGGAGCTAATTTACCATTTCCATCCCCTGGGCTGTAAAAGCAGCCTGCCCGATTTGTTAAACAAAATTCATGATGAAACATTATAAACAAAGGTTCCACTCTCTCTCCAGCATAATGTTCCAGTCTCTGAGTGCCACCAGAAAAGACCAATGGCTTTCAGAGCCTCTCTGTCTTTCAATATCCTGGCACTAAGCCATTAAATTCCTCTTGGTGTTGAGGCAACAAATGAGATTTTCATCCATTTGAGCAAGAGGTGCATTAAATACATTCTCATAATCTAATCAGCAGAACAGATTGCCATGTTAACATTCATTTTCTGACTCCAATACAGCTTTACAACATGTTCCCAAATCTTTCTCAATGCCAGTGTGTAAGAAGGCATTGGAGGAAGATGTGCAAGAAATACATGGGTGGCTTATCCCCAAGATTCTCCCTTCTGATGCATTCCGCCAATACAGACATATACTTTCCATATGCTCTAACTAAGCTAAATTGGAATCTAGTGTCTTGATGAAATGACAGCTTGCATTTACATAGCACCTTTAATATACTAAAATATTCCAAGGTTCTTCAAAGGTGCATTACCAAGCCACAGGTGGAGATATTAGGATGCTTAAACTTGTCAAAGAGGTTGTTTTAAATAGCGTGGTGGTAGTATAGTGGTGAAGAGATGGAGAAGTTTAGGGATGGAAGTCCGGGGCTTCAGGCCTCCCCCTAACTGAAGGTATGGCCATCAATGGTGAAACAATGCAAACTATGGATGTGCAAGAGGCTTTAATTAGAAGAGCACAGAGATTTTGAAGGATAGCAAGGGGTGGAGGTGATTAGGGGGATGCAAAGTCATGAAGGGATTTCAAAACAAGGATGAGAATTTTAAAACTGAGACCTTGTTGGACTTGGAGCCAATGTAGGTCATCGACCACAGGGAAGGAGATGAGTGATTTTACAGAGCCGTAAGCGGGCAATTTTGATGAAGAAGAAATTATGGGGTTGAAAGCTGAGCTTAAGGTCAAATAGGACTCTGAGTTTGAGAGTGGTGTGGGCTAATATGGGTTGACAGAATTTAGTTCAGTGGGAGATGCTGAATCTGGTTAAATAGTCTGTCGATACTCTCAAACATTCAGACAGAATAATGACCACAGCAGCCCAGTGTCACAGGGTGAACTACACAGATAGCAACGCATCAGCAAGAAGGAGCCAGAGCTTCTGGGAAATGGACAAAAGAATTCAACTCCAGAGGTGAGGTGAGAGTGACTGCCCTTGATATCAGGGCATCATTTGACCGAGTGTGGCATCAAGGAGCCCTAGTAAAACTGGAGTCAATGGGAATCAGGGGGAAAACTGGTTGGAGTCACACCTGGCACAAAGGGAGATGGTTGTGGTAGTTGGAGGTTAGTCACCTCAGCTCCAGGACATCACTGCAGGAGTTCCTCAGGGTAGTGTCCTAGGCCCAACCATCTTCAGCTGCTTCATCAATGACCTTCTTTCCATCATAAGGTTAGAAGTGGGGATGTTTGCTGATGATTGCACAATATTCAGCATCATTCGCGACTCCTCAGATACTGAAGCAGTCCATGTCCAAATGCAGCAAGACCTGGACAGCATTCAGACTTGGGCTGAAAAATGGCAAGTAACACTCACTCCACACAAGTGCCAGGCAATGACTATCTCCAACGAGAAAGAATCTAACCATTGCCCTTTGATATTCAATGGCATTACCACTGCTGAACCCCCACTATCAACATCCTGGGGGTTGCTATTGACCAGAAATTTAACTGGACTAGCCATATAAATACTGTGGCTACAACAGCAGATCTGAAGTTAAGGGTCTTGTGGCACATAACTCACCTCCTGACTCCCCAAAGCCTGTCAATCATCTACAAGGCATAAATCAGGAGTGTGATGGAATACTCTCCACTTGCTTGGTTGAGTGCAGCTCCAACAATACTTAATAGGTGACACCATCCAGGACAAAGCAGCCTGCTTGATTGGCACCTCATCCACAAACGTTCACTCCCTCCACCACCAACACACAGTAGCAGCAGAGTGTACCATCTACAAGATGCCCTGCATGAACTCACTTAGAAAGCACCTTCCAAACCCATGACCCCCACCATCTAGAAGGACAAGGGCAGCAGGCACATGGGAACACGACTACCTGGAAGTTCCGCTCCAAGTCACTCACCATCCTGACTGGAAATATAGCGCTGTTCCTTCACTGTCGCTGGGTCAAAATCCTGGAACTCTCTCCCTAACAACACTGTGGGTGTACCTACACCACATGGACTGCAGCGGTTCAAGAAGGCAGCTCAACACCACTTTCTCAAGAGCAATTAGGAATGGGCAATAAATAAAATAAAATTTCATGAGTGTATTAAAAAAAAGTGAAGAATGGTGAAGTTGATGGTTAGGAAAACAAGTGCGTGGCAGGCGTCGAAGACAATAGTTTTGAAGTTTCTAATATTTAACTGGAGGAAATTTCTGCTCATGTAGGATTGGTTAGTAGTTGTTCTGTCCTCAAAAGGAAAAAGAAAAAAATAGCATCATTGTTTTTTGTAATTTAGTTCCCAAAGATGAAAGGGCAACTTGTCTCAAATGTATTTTGCTACCCACTCCATTCCGCTTGCTTGTTTTTTTTTAAAACTCATTCATGGGATGTGAGCATAGTTGGCAAGGCCAGTTAGGGATGGGCAACAAATGCTATCTTGAGATACTGCCTGTTAACTTAATCATCAGCAATGTAAAATTCACTGAATAATGTCTCACAGCAGGAGTGGTGGTGAGACAGAGAAGTTTAAGGAGGGGTTTTGTTGTTTGGGTTAGGGATATCAAAGTAACAAATATATTATCACATATAAGTACACCATGACAGTGAATTTTTCACAGAAGGACATTTGCAAATGACATGAGCCAGAGCTGCTTTCTGTGTTGTGAAAGAGTGCACGTGTGTGAGAAGTTGATGGTGCAGCATTCTATTAATTGCTGCAATTAATTTTTTCCTGCGGCTCCTGGTACATTTCACGTATTTTATTTCATAAAGTTTATTGTAACATCCGACAAATTCACAGGGGTAATGAAAAAGCAGCAATCATTTCATCTATTCACCTTGGAAAAAAAGTTTATTCCATTCCCCTTCCCCAATGAGTATTTCTATATTGAACTGCATTGCGGCTGAACTTCGTCAAGAATCTACAACCTGGACGTGCTGCTGCAATGGCTCCAAAGACTGAAGAAAATAACCAAGTGCATTACATTCAAAATTGACTGTTGTACTTAGTGCTATCAAAACCCATTAAAGCAACATATTACACAAGATAAAACAAAAAAGCTAATTTCTGTGGAGAAAGCAGTGTAATGTGGGTAACATGAGATTGCACTATTATTGGCATGATGCTTTCCACAGTATCAAACTTCACATGCTCCTGCAATAGCAAAGCTGTCATCAATACTTCAAGATTGCTTCTTTCAAAAAAAGTCAGATCCATTCTTTTTGGGTTCCTCTGAACTTCAGCCTTGTGTGCAAATAAGGCACTTTTCAAAAAATTTACACCCACCTACTTGTCCAGAGGAAACTCCGGGGCTTTATCTCAGACATCACTCTCATCATGACAACCTAGCTGATATCAGAATCTCAACTCAGAACAGATCTTGGGCAGAAAGGAAAGTGGCGCAGTATTCCCAATCAGTGGCATTAGATATTAACACAGCAACAGATAGCTTCAATGGATTACCCATTAAAATTCATGGGATAAAAGGCTGATAGTTTCACAAGCATACCTGTGGTCAAAAAAAATTATTTTAAAAATTGGTATGGAATTGGTGTCATTTTCTACTCCAAGTCAGGTAGTAAACAATGATTGCAGGATTTTCTACAAACTGGGAAATGGCAAGCATAATGTCAAGAAGCACTTTACAAAACAGAGTGAAGAGCAACTAACCTTATGAATAGGAAAGTGCAGGATAACATTTAGAAGGGACTGCAAAATGCTGAGATTGAAGGAAATCACAGACTCCAGTGAAAGATAAACTGGATGGGTCAGATGATCTCCCTTATCAGTACTTGGTCACTATTTAACTGAGTATCAAATGAGAATCAGCAATAAATGGCACAGTTGGATGGAGGTTACATCAACAGTGTATGGTCTGTAGCTCAGGAACTCGACCTAATATAATTCTTCTATGTTTATTCAGAAGGAGCTGCCAAGTTTCAGCCCATCTTTTGCCGAGCAAGTTGATCTCAGGTGGGGAGTTGGTGGTGAGGAGTTACAGTGTCCTCAGTATCTAGAGATTAGGCACAGCTCCTATCTGTAATCATTATCCAATAACTCCTACTGGAAAATGCTTACTATGCACGATATTGGATTCAATATTGATGAACACCATGGTCTAATGGACTGCTGGTACTGAATGTCTGAGTTAAAACTACAGGAATGCATTCATGAGCACTGGGTGCAAAGAATCCTGTGGGCCAAGAAATCATACTCTAGCCTAAATTAATGACTTGAGGTGTGAGGAAAAGATATATAGCTCAGAGAATAAAACAAAGAATAAAGTGAAGAGAAAAGTTCTCACCCAAAAACAACTCACTCTGCACTGTCAGTTAATAGCTATGTTAACTGATTTTTGTGCTCCACCATTGGTGGTCACATCTTCCAGCCAAGGGCCTCAGTTCTGGAATTCTCTTCCTACTCCTCTCCATTTCTCTCTCCTTCAACAAGCTCCCTAATTCTTTCACTAAGCTTCTGATCATCTCCCTTAATACTTTTATGTTGCTTGGTGTCAAATTTTGTTCGATGGCATTCCTGCAAAGCACCTTGGTGTGTTTGACTATATTCAAATACATATAAATACAAGTTGTCTATCCTAACATTTAGGAACAATATTCAGTTAAGCCAGTGCTTTATTATCCAGAATGCTCCTGTCATTAGCTCTAGCACATTTCAACACATCATTATTAGGCAAAAACAGACATCTTTCAATTGTAAAATGTTAGCAATGCTAATCAAACAGAACACAATAGATATTGGCCAAGATTAAAATTACTCATCCTCTCCTCCTCCAGTATTCATAGAACATCTGAGATCTTAACATTTACTTTATGGTGTTAAAAGGGAAGTAATAACTGCAGACCACCTCTCCTTATCAGCTGGATAATGACGCTAATAATCTCTACAATCTCTAACAAAACAAATATTGCAGGGAGAGTGCAAACAGGTGTTTTATTATCCATTCTATATTGGAAAAGAGTCTATGTGCTTTGTTTGTATTTTCCACATGGCTTATCTTTATGGAATGAGGTGGCCATATCAATTTCTTTCATTCAGGTAGAAATTCAATTAGTTTAAAATGGTATTCACATTTCAACTGCGATAACAGCAATTAGCATAGGTGCAGAGAAACTCACTGTCACACAGATTACTCCTGAGAACCTGAGCAAAGGAAGGAAGGGGAGAGAGCATGGCCAAATCAACAAGAAATTTATTGTGAAATTGATGGCAACAGCGAGTGCCTGAACTAACAAGAGATAACAAGACTTCAGCATCATTTTCAAAAATACCTTCCCAATCAAGTCAATAAAGCATAGTGCTAGCAACATTACAAATAACATTAGGTGAATCAAACCAGTAGACCCCTGGATTGTAAATAACATTCTCCCAATCAAATGGATTACACAGCTGGTTACTACACTGTCTTTCAGCATCTGAAAGGGGGGTTCAGAACCAAGGCAGGCGAATGGGATGCTATTCTTCCTCTCTCTCCTGTCTGTCAGGGACCAATATGGAATAAGTATGAGCAATCATAAATTAATTCCTTGTAGACATGGTACAGCCCAAAATGCTTAGAATTCAGCACAAATTGGCAATTAAGAAGTCATAAGAACAGCTGCTATGGGAAATGGGAACAATAAATCACACTGAAGGATTGGATTACTGGGTTGGGTTTAAAAACTATGAAGTTGCAGCACTGAAGTACATTGAGTTTTACTCCATGCACATTAGTGCTTATCGCACATGGGCCACAAAACATGGACCCTTTCCATTGACTACAGACCACTGACCCCACCATGGGCCACATACAACTGACCCTCCCCGTGGACCACATACCACTGAGCCCACCGTGGACCACATATCAATGACCCTCCCCATGGACTACATACCACTGACCCCACCATGGGTCACATACCGCTGACCCTTCCCATTGACCACATAGTGCTGACCCCACCATGGGCCACATACCACTGACCCCACCATGAGCCAAATACCACTGACCCCACCATGGACCACATACTACTGACTCCACCTTGGACCACATACCACTGACCCCACCTTGGACCACATACCACTGACCCTTGACATTGACCACATAGCGATTCCACACCATGGGCCACATACCATTGACCCTTCCCACTGACCACATAGCACTGACCTCACAGCATTGACCTCACCATTGACCCTACCATGGGCTTATTACCACTTACCTCACCATTGGCTAATACCACTGACCCTTCCCATTGACCACATAGCACTGACCCTTCCCATTGACCACATAGCACTGACCCCACCATTGACCACATAGCACTGACCCCGCCATTGATCACATAGTACTGACCCCGCCATTGATCACATAGTACTGACCCCGCCATTGATCACATAGTACTGACCCCGCCATTGACCACATAGTACTGACTCCGCCATTGATCACATAGTACTGACCCCACCATTGATCACATAGTACTGACCCCGCCATTGACCACATAGTACTGACCCCGCCATTGATCACATAGTACTGAACCCTCCATTGATCACATAGTACTGACCCCACCATTGACTACATAGTACTAACCCCACCATGGGCCAAAATAATTATAAACCATATGCTGACATGAACCATATACAACTTATTCTTATCATGGTTTATGCCCAAGTGACTTAATTGCAAAGAAGAAAGTTAATTACATGTAATCTTTTGACATGGTAAAGCTTCATATATTTCTCCTCAGTCATGGATAATCAAACAAATCTTTATCATCTGATCATTTGCTTTCCATGTTTTGTAAAATGTGAACATATGAAATTAAAAGCAGGAGTGGGCTATTCGGCTCCTCTGGCATGCTCTGTCATTTGATAAAATCATGGCTTACCTGATTTTGGCCTCAACTCTACTTTCCTCTCTACCGCTCTACACCCTTTGACTCCCTTGTCAATCAAGAATCCATTTAACTCAGCCTTAAAAATACCCAATGACCCTGCCTCCATCACTGTCCAGGGAAATGAATTCCACAGACCAAAGACTCCCAGAGAAAAGAAATTCTCCTCACCTCCGTCTTAAATGGGAGACCCTTTATTTGTCCTCGTGTTCTAGTCTCTCTCATTGCAAAAAATGACAATATTCCATTTGCCTTCTGAATTAATTGCTGTAACTGCATACTAACTTTTTGTGATTCATGTACCAGGACACCCTCTGTACTGCAGAGTTTTGCAATCTCTCTCTATTTAAATTATATACTGCTTTTCTATTCTTCCTGCCAAAGTGGACAAATTCACATTTTCCCACAATATCCTCCATCTGCCAATTTTTTTCTCACTCACTTAACCTATCCCTTTGCAAACTGCTTATGCCCTCTGCACAACTTACTCTCCTACCTATCCTTGCATTTGACTCATTGTTACCTATTGTTATAATCTTCCTTATCCAGCTCTTCTAAAAGGAGCATTAATCAGAGTTCTATTCCACAAACCTAAGTCAATAGATCTGAGGGGAGGAGAGCTCTACTAATCTTTGAATTTAGAAACAAGCTATATTCCCTTCTTGGTTCATAACTTAACAGTCAGAGTTCAGGAACCCTCCCCGGTACTCCTCTGAAATTTTTTCAATGTATTCATATTCTTTTGAAAACAGGGGGTGAGGGAAGATACAAAATTACATTCATTGTTTTAAAAGACAGGACTTGTCCAGCTCCAGAATAAGAACAGAGCAACATAATAGAGGTTAAATATGTTCACGTGCATTAGGGTGATAGGTTATACTAACCATGGTCTCTTGAAGCTTGTTTGAATGTTTTATGGAGTTTGGGAAGAAATTTCTGTAGCTTTTCCTGACACTGGCCAGTTCTTTTTTGCCTCTCGCAGGGGTTAGTATGAATAGCAAAAGTTATTCCACACCCCACAGTAAAACCACGGACCAGTGAGTTTCAATTCCCTTGTGGGTAAAGTTATGGATAACCATAAAAGATAAGATCATGGAATCTCTGGATAGAAATGGAATTGTAAATTATCACCAACATGAGTTCATGAAGGGGAGGTCTTGCTAAGCTAATTTACTAGATTTTTTTTTGAGCGTGTGGTAAGAGTTTAACAGGTATATAAGACAGTGGCTGGGATAACTTGCATTTCAGTGGGGCCTTTTATCTAGATCCCCTGGAAAGGCTGGCACTGAAAATAAAGAAAAGCAATCAGTTGAAAAATGTCATAATAAAGAGAACCAAAGGGAACTGTATGTGAATTTCACCCTTCTGGGAGAATGTTATCAGTGCTGATAACAAGGATCTATATCATGGGTCTTCTTTTTAGTATCTTAATGAATTATTTGGAACAATGACCAAATTTGCAGTTAATACAAAGCTAACGAAGGTGCAAAGCTCAACAGGATCAGCTACAGGAGGATCTGAATATACTTGAGAGGTGGGCAGAGAGATGGCAAATAAACTCAATGTATAGGAATCTACAATAGATCCAGTCACCACAAAATATCCATCAAATATTGATACACTGGATCCTGAAATGTCATTTTCTCAAAGAAATCTATCTAATTTACATTTGAACAAATCTAGATTATCTGCTTCTACCTGATCCCTAGGAAGTCGGTTCCATTTACTGACCAGTCACTCACTGAAATATTGTTTGCTCAGGTTAGTTTGGAATTTACCTCCCTTCAAGTGCAGGCTATATCCTTTAGATCTACTGTTCCAGACAATTTGAAACAGTTTGTCTTGGCCTTCATTTTCCAGTTAAAAAATCCTTAAAACAGCAATCTTTCTTCTCCCAACATTCTCTTCTCTAGTGAGAACGTGGATTACTTACACAATTGCTCCTCATAACCCAATTCCTCATCCCCTCAAACATTCTGGTTACTCTCCTCTGCACTCTTCCATTCACTGAAATACCCTTTCTGTACTGTGGCAACCTGAACTGTACACAGTATTCCAAGTGCAATCACACCAATTATACAAGTTACAGAATTAACTCACTTTTTCTAACATTATACCCCTCAACCGTCTAATTCAGCAGAGATTAATCCAGTTCATCCATAAAGATATCAACTGAACCTGAATGAAATTTATTTTCTGTTAGATTGCTCCATTCACCCTGTATTCTATGAAAACAAATCTTTTAATCTTGCTTGATACTTGCGCATTTTGCAGCTTCAATTCCATGCTTCTTTACCTTATAGATAGTTTAAATTATTCTAAAATCTTGTGCTGGCTCCACCCAGTTTCCCATGCAGTAAGAGTAAATTCAGTTGCCTGAGTCAGGTGGGAGAATGGCACTAAGGGAGTTGTTATTCAGAAAGCCTGTTCAGCCACAATGGGCCAAATGGCCTCCTTCTGCGCTGTAACAATTGAGATTTTTTTTTATAACATTGTCCTCTTTAGAAAAAGTTGACTATAATGTGTCTTCTATGGATAATCTGGTGTGTTGCAGAAAAGAACCAACTATAAAAAAAAATGACCTGACTCTAAAATGAAACAATGCTTAAAAATCAAAGATTCCTAATGCATTCAATCATTAGTCAAGCAAACATGTTTCTATCTCCATCATTCTTATTAAAGGATGTATTAATAGGGTGCACATTAGCTGGAATACACTAGTTGAAGAATTTGCTTCCCTTTAAATAGGACATGAGTAGACACGGCTATAGGCTACTGGTGTCACAGCTCCACAGAAAGCTGCAGGGGGAAAGGGAAGATTACTCTGGAAAGGCCTTCAGCAGAAATTTAATCAATACAGAATCCTCCCCATGCATATTTTATATTTTTGAAATAAAATTAGGATGACCGTCTTACACCTGATAATCCAACATTTGGCAATTGAACATTTAAAATGCTTATGTGGCAGACCACATATTCAGACACATAACACTGCAGCATTATACAACACAAGTGATAACTATACAGTGATAACGATCCAATATATATCACTTCAAATTTAATGCAGAACTCTTTTTAATTAAGATAGAGGAGACTTTAATTGCTTTTTTTCAGCATGATAATGCAGCTGCTTTAGAACATTTCAGGTTTTTCTTGGCTGCCAGTCCAGACCAATTGAAACTGCGCAGAAACTAACTGACAATGAAGCAAAGAACATTAAGAAAACAAAACAAAACATTGATGAAATACTATATGATGAAAAAAGCAACAGAATTAAAATGAAAATTAGCATAGGTGGAAACGAAAATGGAAGAATCCAGATTTGAATTCAACCGTAACTAAAGGTACAAAAGATTGCTGTCTGCCAGCTTTAAGGACCTTACAAGAGATGAGTTTGTGCAGCCTTAGGCCAGTTTCTGATGTGTGTTAGTATACAGCACAATGCCATGCAGGTGGGCAATCTCACTCAGGCCTCTAGCATGGCTGAAACTGATCAGGAGGCAACAAGCCAGTGGTGAAGCAGTAAATATTGCCAGTGAGACCCGAGAGAGCTGGTGTGTGGCAGGAAGCAGCTGCAGGGGACTAAGGCAAGAGGTAGGAGGGGAAATGGGGGTAAGTACAGGCAGGGAGAATGGACGGAGGCCAGAATGGGTGTATCTGAGGCTGGGGGTTTGTGTTAAGGCCAAGTTTGTGAAAGAGATGGCACTGAGAAGCATACCACCATTTATCAACAGGAGGGCTGAAAGTTAAATCTGATGAGGTATCCGTACATGAAGCTTAAAATTAACTCCAGGATACTCCAGGCACTGTGCGCCATACATCATATTATTAATATATTATTCGTCAGAATATTACTCCCTTGAGGTGGCTCTCAGTGGATGAAAAATGTCACAGGAGGTGAGGTGAGGGGAACCTGTTACAGAAAGTGTGAAATTTATTGAAAATGCACGCTACATATGATATTGAGATATTTATTTCTGCACTCATAGTTTAAACAAGGTATTCCAAAATATTAAGAGCCAGATAGGAAGTGTGATTGTAAGACCCATACCCACACTGTAAGCTGGATGACTGAGCCTGTTTGTGCCTTAAATGTGAACTTCTTTTTTCATTTTACTATTTTCACTTAATAACTCGCAACTTGTTTCAAGGTAGAATCAACATATTGATGCAATACGGTATTAGTCTCTGTCAATGCAACTCTTCATAGTAATTAGAATGAAACCTTCTTCGCATGATTGTTGGTTAGGAAAATTTGCCTGAACTGCTAGATTTCTAGTGATAATTCTCCTAATTATGAATGCACAATTCAACAAACTTGGCTGGAAAAAAAATGACCATTATTTAGCAACACCAAACTTCCTGTTATGTGACCCAGCCAAGGCAATGGTATCCAGCAAGCACAGTGCGAAAGGAAGGAGTTATGTTTGCAGTGAAAACCTGGATTTTTCTCAAATGAAACAAAGTCTAGTGTAAGTAACCAGGCAGAATGATAAACTATTAAATCTATTAGTTTTAAAAGAAGATGTGTTTTATAAACATTCTTTCTCATATATACGCCAGCACTAATGCCTTTAGTCTTGATAACTTTTACCTTGTGTTACTTTAACCCCAACACTAAGATGCAAGACAGAGCGAGAATATGGAGAATGAATGATAAACAGAAATAAATGACTGAAGCGAACAGTTGAAATGCAGAAAGGTCTCAAAAAACTGGACTTACAGAAATTCCTTCATCGACTGTTTGGGTGGTCTTGTCAGTATTTGAAAAAGCTGATCCTTTCATGTCAGAATTTCCTTTCTGGCAATTACATCTGGTGCTCTGTATACAAAAAGAGATGGAATTAGGCAATATGGTCTGGTAGACTTGGTAGTCACATGAAATAATTTCAATTTATTTTGCTGCTATGCTCACCATCCAACAAGGCTCACTGATCTACATTAACTCCTGGTCCCCGAAAGCCCTGATCAGAACATTTTTATCCTTTTGTTCAAATCCCTCCACGGTCTCACTCCTTCCCATCTCTGTAATCTTCTCCAGGCCTTCAATACTCTGATAGTTCCTCCAACTCTGACCTCTCGTCCATCTCCCCGCTATTGGTGGCCGCGTCTTCAGCCGCCCGGGCCTAAGTTCTGGAATTTCCTCCCTCAACTTCTCAATTTTTCTGCCTCTCTCGTTACTGTTCGTTAAAACCTACCTCTTTGATCAAGCTTCTGCTCATCTGCCACAATGCCTCTGAACTTTCTATGCCTTATCGTCAATTTTTGTCCAATTATTTTAAAATGTGCTATGTTGTTATTACAGAATCAAAAAACTGCAGGTGCTGGTAATTGGAAATAAAAACGGAAAACATTGGAAACACCCAGCAGGTCAGGCAACATCTATAGGAACAGAAAGAGTTAATGTTTCAGGCCTGTAACCTTTCACCAGAACTCAAAACAAAAAGGTCATGGACTTGAAATGTTAACTTTGTTTCTCTCTTCTCAGATACTGCCCGACTTGCTGAACACTTTCTGTTTTTATTTCTGCACTGGTACTGTTGTTTCTGGACAGTCATGTTCCTAGCTGCAGTTTATTAGGCGAGCTGACTGGGAATGAGGTGCACAGCATGTATTTGAATCAGATAATTTGATAACACTTGGAACTTCTTGCTGCTATATCTATCCATGTAACAGCAGTCACTGCAATTTAAAATAATTAATTGAGACATTTCTGAGAGTTGTGACAAGGGGCTACATAAATGTAATATATTCTTACCACACGCATTAACAATTTCAGATTATATATCACATATCAGTCACCATAACATGCTGTATTTTTATACACTTACAGCTCACTTTTGACAACACAAACCATAGAAAATCCAAACTTACTACCTCATTTGTAATATTTAGAGTTTGTTTTATTGGGAAGAATTTTCCCCGTCGAGGGTGGGGGGAGGGGGAGTGCAGGAGCAGGTCCGGGCAGGCCCGATTGGGGGCACGCTGCCATTTTAAGTACGCAGGCCAATTAAGGCCCACTGAGCATGACGTCCACCAGGAAGCGCTATGCCCTCCCTGTGCGGGCGGGGAGGTGGATTCCCTCAGCCGGGAGTGCGCTCTTTCACGATGTGCAAAAGAGTGCATGGATCTCCCTCAGGCTAAGTGCAGCCTCAGGTAGATCGGCTCAGAATTAAAACTTTGAAGGTAAATGTTGAAAAAATTTCCCTGACATGTCCCCTCATATGACAATGACGCATGAGTTGGGACATGTCCATCACTTTAACTCAAACATTTATTAAATTTTTTAAAACAATGTGGATGAGGTTTCAATGCTTTTTCTGAAGCCCGCCAGGGCTCCTGGCCTGCCCGCCAACTAAGGTTGGATGAGCAGGTCCATTAATTATGTTAATGATTTTTAAAATGGCCTCAATAGGCCGTTGACAGGTTGGTGGGCGCACAGCTGATTCGGCTGCGCCCCCGCCGACCTGAAAATGGAGATGATGCGGGAGTTCCGCCCAACATCCTCCCGTGTCATTTTACACGTCGGAGAGCGCCCCCTCCCCACCCCCGCTCGTCAATCTAAATATCCTGCCCATTATTACTGCAGTAACAAAAATCTATAACTTGGCAAATAGTGAGTAAATATTAGTGCAAACTTATCTAATTATATACTCATTAATGAAGCACTTATTAGAGAGAGATTCATATTCTGGAGATGTCACACCATGTTGTACATCCTGAGGCAAAGCAATTTCTTGCAGTAATGAGTTTCTGTCCTTATCACAATGTCCTTATTCTAATCAGGAACAGATGGAGTGTACACTAGTCAAAGAACACAGACAAATGTGTTCTTTCAGCAGCTGCTAGATGGCTCCATTTAGAGTGTCCTGGTCAATGACAGATTCTCCAGCTTCCAGCTAGCTGGGGGAATTTGGTAGTAATTAAAGTGAAGGACTGCACTATCCATTATTATTCTGCCATAAGAACGATACAGATATTTCACATGATATAACATTGCCCCAACTAATCAGTCATGAAATGAGTTAAAAATAAAATGGCATGAAAAAGGGAACAAAAACTATTGAAACACTAGGCAAAGAAGTAAAACACACGGTTGCAAACGTAACAGCTAGAAAATGAATTCCCATCATTTCATAGTCCATTAAAATGCTGAATTTGAGAAACAGGAGAAGCAGCTATAGGAAAAGTCAATGATGAGCTATGTAGAAATAATAGCAAAGAAGGCAGCCATTTGACTCTCTGTGCTTATGTCAGGGACAGAAGGAAGACATGGAAAAAATAGCAACTCAAGCGAAACTATCTTTTCTAACTGCACTTCCTGTTCTTTCCCTGTATCATTATTCCAAGCTTCCTTTTCAAACAGCTCAAATACCCTTTTAAATAACATTATAGTTTCTTGACTTAACAACTTGCAGCAAAGCATTCTATTATCTAACAGGCCTTTGGAAAAATTATTCCAAATTTCCCTCTCTTTGTGATAACCTAAGAATATTCTCCCTTGATAGCAATTTATCAGCTTATGAACATAATAACACACTACTGACCTTCAAAATCTCATAACCTTGAAATTCCTTAATTATTTTCTCTTAACTTGCTCTGCCTCACTGAAATCAATCCTAATTTTTCCAAATCTTCTTTCATAACTTTCAGCTCATATTCTTGCTCCATTTCTATTGAATCTTTGCCATACTCATTCCATGGCTCTCCTTCACATAATGGGATGTCCAGGACCGCACACACTACTTCAGGTGTAGCCAGCCACTATCTTGTACAAATACCACATTAACACTCTTTTTACAACACCAATTAACATAGACATGAATACCTTTAATAAAGAACTGATGAGCAAATGAAACAACTAGAAAAGACATAAGTAAGATGCAATCACAAAAAAATTCCATAACTAGGGGGAAAATATTCAAGCAATGGTGAGTACCAATAACATCGCTGTCTTATAATCTGGCCAGCCAAATCAAAGATTCTCCACAGAACACGGTGTTGATCACCGAGTTCTCATACAATTAAGCATGTTTTGAATAGTTTGTGTAACCAGGTCCTTGACTCATAGTTTCATTCCGAACCATTTTCTTGTAGTTTTTGTCAGTGGTGGTTTGCCATTGCCCTTCAATCTCAGGGGAAGGGCAAGGTGATAGGTCCCAAGTCTACCCTTAGCCAAATTAAACTAATGTTTTTGGTGTTATTCTGAATCATGCGCTAATCATCTAGCCAACTGAACTAATCAGCCCCTTGTGTAAATAGAAGGCAATTACTTGTTTCGACTCTTAGGGGAACATCCCCCCTACCCCCATTCTGTTGGTGGGGGGGAAGAGTAGGATCAGGCGCCAGTGACCGGCCTTCCAATCGGCACCCCTGGTCGGTGGGGGGGGGGGGGGGGGGGGGGGGGGGGGGGGGCATTTTATGTGGGTGGGCCAATTAAGGCTCTCCCAGCGTGACAACCAGCAGGAAACGCTATGCACTCCCTGTGCGGGCGGTGAGGGGGGGAATTCCCTCAGCCAGGCCTGCGCTGTTTCACGCATGCGCATGAAAGAGCGCACAAAAATCTCCCTGAGGCAAAGTGCCTTCTCAGAGAGATCGGCTCCGCATAAAAAGTTGACAGAAGGGTAATAGAAAAATTTCCCTGACGTGTCCCCTCATGTGACACTGTCATGTGAGTTGGGACATGTCCTTACCTTTTATTTAAACATTTGATAAGAATTTAAAAGCGCTCATGAAACCTCATCCCGCCCACGGATGATGTTTCATGCTTTGTCCGTGGCCCACCTGGGCTCCCGGCCTGCCCGCTGACCCTAAGGCTGATGGGCAGGTCCATAAATCAAGTTAATTAATTTTTTAAATGGCCTTAATAGGCTGTTGACAGCTCAGCGGGCACGCAGCCAACTAACTGAAAATCTAAATGATGCGGGGTGATGTCAGGACGCACGCCTGACATATCCCCGCGTCATCCCCCACTCGCCGACCAGGAAAACCTGCCCTTAGTTCATTTAAAGGCACGTGACACCAAATGAACTATTTTGAAGAATTTTGTAGGCAAACATGAAAGTTCATTTGCATACAGCCAAGGTCTCACACAAATTGATGAGATAAATGAACAATTAATCTGCTTTTGGTGATCTTTGCTGAAGGTAAAATGTTGGCTGGGCACCGACAGAATTCACCATAGGATATGTCCGCACGTTAACATTTTACCGGCAAGATGACGCCTCGGTCAAAGCAGCAGTCCCTCAGTACAGCACTGAAGAGTCAGTCTAGATTAAATCCTACAATGGAGCTTGGAACCATGACCTTCTGACTCAGAGGGAAGAATCAGTGGAACAAACACACATGGAACTAACAGGAAACCCATTTCATCTATTATTCAAGGCACTGTTATGTCTCAGAAACAGATTCTGGCACCTGATGTCACTTCACATGATCTGACCTGCAACTACATTGTAGGCCTCAAGACCATCAAATTCTCCTAATATCTGGTGACAGCTGCAGAGCAAGACAAACCTGGAGTTTGTCCCTGAGACAGAATTTGCAAAAAGTGTGATCTCAAAATCCAAATTATGCCAGTATTGCTGCAAAGGCAAATTCTGGAGGCTACCGATCAAATTCTTCCCAACCATCTCTCAATCATATCCATATTGTCCACTCATGATACTTTCCCAAGTCCATAAGCTTATGGTTTTTATACTTGGATGGTTAGGGGTGGGGCACTGGTGGAGTGGAGAAAGCAAGGGTGGTGAAGGATTATTAGCATAGGCTGAAGACAACCATTTGCTTTTGGGCCTTGAATTAGGATGATTGTCTATTAATGGGAAAAGGTTATTCTTTTGCTTTCATATAAACTATTTAAAAAATTATTTAAGATTTATTTGGGAAAACCATAAATAATCAAACAGGTAATAAGTGTAATACAAATGATCTACTGTCTATTTGGGGCATTTTGCTGAGCAGCAACATAATTGGAAACAGGCACTGCCTCAGTTTAGAGTAACTGATTTATTTCGCACGGGTGATTCAGAAAAAGAATGAAGACATTTGCGAGAGAGATGTGTCAAATGTGGGTGTGCATGAATCATGTGATCATGCAATTTATGGTTGGAGGTGTCAAATGAACAGCTGTGACTTGATTTGGGATTTAATTACTCTAAGATTGCTGTTTTCATTTACATGCTGAATATTGTGATATTCTATTAGCTATTATTTCTAAATTAAGGGGCATTTTCCAATTGGAGAAATGACAATTTAAAACAAAGACCTCAAAGCATAAGTGACAGTGCGATATGTAAATGAAATAGATTGATGTACATGAGTTACAGTTGAACTTTAGATGACATTAAAGCAGGAATTCATAGACCCATTGTGGCAAAATGACTGACCGATTCTCCCATGTTCACCAAAGGCAGAGATGGCTTATAATGGGGAGGTGGTGGCATAGTGGTATTGTCATTGACTAGTATTCCAGAGACCCAGGATAATCTCTGGGGACCTGGGTTCAAATCCAACCACAGCAGATGGTGAAATTTGAATTCAATAAAAATCTGGTATTAAAAGTCTGACCATGAAACCATCTGGTTCACTAATGCCCTTTAGAGAAGGAAATTTGCTGTCCTTACCTCAAGAGTCAACTGCATTGCTGTGGGCTTGAAGTGCTCTCTGAGCAAGGGCAATTAGGGATGGGCAACAAATGCAGGCCAAGAACAAATTTAAAAAACCCAAAGGCAATGGAAATCAGAGTCATTTCCACTTGATGCTCAATGTTTGTACAGCATTGACCTTCAACCCTAAGGATTTCCTCATGAAAATTTAAGTTGTCTGTTATTTTTCAGCAGACAATATATTGACATTCAACTGGTACTCATTTACTGAAGGAAATACTTACAGTTACATTGCCACAACATCAGTTGCTTTAGCGTGCTTTGCATAATGAATTACTTCCTTGAGTGAAGTGACTGTTGTTTTGGGAAATTCAAAAGCCATTCTGCACTAGCAAACTGATGAATAACTAGCCCACACTTATCATTGAATGCTATTCCAAATCACAACTTTCATTTGGAATTCAGCATGAGCTGCAGAGGTGTATGAATCTGCATATAACCTCACACATCCAGCAATGCGTCCAGTAAACAATGACATCAATTTACAACAACCACTAATTACCTTGCTATTTTCTTTCACTATTTTCTTTGTATGCTTGCTTATTATTTCTAAGTTCTCTGGATAAGTTCTAAACAAAATTTGCAATCCACTGAATGCAGGACCACATTTTGCTGTAGCACATTGTACACTTAACTTGCCCTTGCAGATTTAGGTTTTTATATTTCTTTTGTGAGACAAATTGCTGAAGGAGTGAGCTGGTAACAGCACAGCAAGGGAAAACAGATTTCTGGGATGTGAGTCTACTGGACAAGAAACTGTGCATCTCCTTACCCAACAAGGTTGAAGGATTGTGACATAAACGGTGCAAGCGTATAGAGCGGAAGAATTCAATATCAAATCATGTGCAGAAAGAGAAATAAAGAGAGGGAAAGAAATACTAGATTGGGCAGTAGAAGAAAAGGAAAAGTGACAAAAAGTTTAATTTAAAATTTTAAAATTTAAAAGCCTCCCATCAATTAAAACTGGAAGGAACGCAACAACAGACTTGCAATAGCTGATTTTCAATGCCAGAAATGTTGTTTGGCAGCAATTAACATTTATCACTTTGTTAAAGACATCTAACCTTAGAGTGGACAAGGTTCACTTGTCTGTTACAGTTTATTTATCTCTAACACGCAAACACAGCAACATCAGGCTAATCAATGTATTTCAATGGTGAAACCGATAGTGAGATGTTGTTTTCACGATGCTAATGGCCGAGCATCATAACTCAGACGGGATTTCTGCATTTAATCATGCATCTCCTGCTCACCTGAATTGTTGTACCATTTACACATAAATAACCATGATAGCCATGAGCCTCAGTGGTACTTGGGCGGCAAAACATGGGTCAGTATCTACTGTACTGCATGAATATTCAATGTGTTTGAAAGGCTGATAAATTGAGAGATAAGCGCTGTTAATGCTTTGGTGGGAAAATGACAATGGAAATAATAATTGGATCAGCACTCATATCACATCAGAACAATCAAGTGAAATCTGAAAAATGTGATCAATTTTCTTGGGGGAGAGAAATATACGTTTTCTTTTAAGGTAAACAGATTGTTGCCAACAGGGCAATATAAGAAATAGCTCTTCTTGTAAGTTTGAGTGGGTAAATCATAAGTGACAATCACACTGTGCAATCCTTTGTAGAACAGCAGACATCATGCAGTACACAACTAATTTATCTAGAGACATGCTGTTTCATATTTATTATAATGTAATAGATGAACAATTGTTAAACATTTACATTAGTAAGAATGGAAATAAGGACCAAAATAAACAGAAATTAACTTATATTACAATACAAAATAATTATGTTTTTGTCCATTTACCTGGAATAAATGAAGCAAATTAACTAACACCTCACTTGCTCTCACTGACCGGGTTAATTTGCAAATTGTAGTGTCTCTCTACAAGTGCAGGCAGCTGTGTTCTGTAGATGGATTTCAACTGTACAGCTGCTATAATATTTCCAGCTAAGGATAAAATTAGTGTGATCAGGATTTGCAGCATTCCTTCCCATGCTATATGATGGAGTACATACCTGGGCCTCACAACACCATGATGTGTCCTGTATGTTTTAAAGTTTTTGCAGCATTCCTTCCCATGCTATATGATGGCTCGCATACTTGGGGCTCGTAACACCACAATGTGTCCTGTGAGTCTGAAAGCTTTTGCATCTCTGTTGTTGTACATGAGATATCACAGCACTGTGCTAGTGCCAAGTTACTTTCATAGAGTAAACTAAATGAATCAAACTGATATAGCTAATATCTGGCACAGAATTATCAACTATGGGGAAAAAATAAGCAACAAAATGCAAAAAATGGCTTAAATATCTCAAACATTGGTATAAAAATGCTGCATATTTAAAAATGAATTTCCAGAATGCAAATGATGTAGGCAAGGTCAGCAATTACTGCCCTATTTATCCTTGAGAAAATGGTGGTGGGTTGCTTTCTTGAACCACTACTGTCCATGTGGTGAAAGTACTTCAAGATTTTGACCCAGCCTCAAAGAAAGAATGGCAATATTTGTACAATTCATACATGGCCAAAGCAACTCAGCAGTTACACAGGAAGCTGGGTCTATTCATGGGAACAAGAGAGTCAGACAATATTAGAAGGGGCTAAGAGGGAAAGATGTCAACAGGGGCATCAGGGAGGGTTAGAAGATGTTAGCGAGAACATGGTTAAAGCCATATTGATGAAAGAGAAAGCTGGGAAAAAGGAGGATGTCAGTCCCAGGGTTACTGTGGAACTCATCCACTAACCATCAGTCCAGAGAATGGTAGGGGTAACCCTTCTGACCAAGAATGCCGATTCCCCTAGGGCACACTTGATGATCAATTGCATTCCAACATTCTGCTGAGGGAGCGGAAGAAACTTTTCGATAGAAGCGGAACTGTTTTCAACTTCTGCTCTAACTAGTTTGCAACTGAATTTCTAGAACATTCTTGGAGAATATTATCCAAGCTTGGGAGATTGGTTTGAAAGGCTGTCTGAGCTCGTTAGCCTTTCTTCCAACAGTCCCCAACAACAGCCAACTTTTAAAAATTATTTGGCACAGAGTGGCAACACATCCAGTGGTAGCTGGAATTAGAAAGGATTAAAATCATCTTCCAGTAATTACAAATGTGATCTGGCACTCAGTTCCAGCATTAACTATTGGGAGTTGGCTTTCAACGTGCAATCTGGTTTAATAAACTTGTTTTGAAAAGGGCTTGGCTGCCAGGAATGCACTTAAGATGTACTGGAGATGCTGTCAGTGTCACAGGGCACCAGGGGAAGTCCAGACGCTCATTTCAATTAGAAACAGAGCTCATCAAAGTAAAAGGAGGCATCTTAGCCATCCGAAACACATGGGTCTCCACTTCAGGGAACACATCTGTAAAAAAAAATTGAAGTTGACCGCCATACCATCGAATTTATCCTGCTAACCGCACGTTAGCTGTAAATTCATATGGAGGGATACTTTGCTCATATTAAACAAATCATGACTGTTGCAGGCCATATCACACACAATCAGCTCCAGTATAAATGATACACTCCATCTATACCACAGTTATTAAACTGCAAATTACATTAGGCCAAAAAAATTATCAATATTTAAGCAATTAAACTTGGGTGCCAAACTGCTCTTGAGGAGAAAGATGAGACTCGACATCCTTTGCTACAAAGTTTAAACCAATAATCCAAATAACCCTTAAACACAAAGGTGATGGGACTGGACTGGTTCAGATTAACAGACTTTTCCAGTTTCTGTCATTCTGTACAAGTTCTCCATTTTGTAGAGTAGTGCGGTGGAGGTGGTGGATGCAGTTTGAGAGTAGGGGCACCTCAGAGGGATTTCATTGTGGTTTTGCACTGCCCTGGGCCCTCATTTCCAATGTCTTATGTCTCTGATACTCCTCTTCCTCTCCCATTATTACACAGGTCAGGAGAATCCCCATTGGGAAGACATTTTGAGCTGCTTACTCCTACTGACCTGGAAAGGAAGGGGTGTAGGTGTCTGAAAATTTCAAATGCACAGAGGCAGACAGCACTACAGACGAGTATGGTGCAAGTTTCAGTGAGATACATTCAAAGAAGGAAAAATCACAAAGATGATAATTATCTCCAGAAATCTTAAGGTGATGTCACTTTGTATTGTGATTAAATGCCTGAATATAGATCTACCCCAGAGCATTATTTGCATAAATCTAAAGTGATTGTATCTGATCATGTTTTGCATGGGGCAGCTATGTAGGTGAGTGGTAAAGGGTTTTTAGAGGGCACATCCTGGAGATGGTTTAGATGATTCAACATTTCAGTGTACCGCCAGTGTGAATCAATTGGCACCTAAACGCCATGGGAAAAACACTGAGCATTGCTACTCAAACCGTAGGAACGCCAAAACACTTCAGGAAATTCAGGGTTCTAGTATAATCTGGTGGATTACGTGTGGCAAGGGAAGTTTGCAACCTTATACATACATCTGTCTGAGCCCTGATTCTTCAGGGGGGTAGCTAATCTTCTGATAGACGAACATTTCATTTCTTGCATTCCACCAAGAATGAGGTCTGTAATATATTGAAATCAGCAAGGCTTTGTTGTGTCTGCCCATCTAAAGCTTGAAACCCGTGAAACCAAATCGATTTATCTGCAACTCATTCCAGTCTACATCGTAGAAATAAATACAAGGACATTTTGATACTTTCTACACTAGAAGAAATTCTTTCCATCCATTGACACCTCAAATGCACTGTCAGTGATTAAGAATAATTTCCATTCAATGTTGCTGACATAAACTTTGTCAATTCGAATTAAAAACAATGGCGTGTTTGATGTTTTTAATCCATATTTTGCTAACATTAAAAAGGGCTATCAACATATTTTCAGAGAGGGAAGGGCTACTCATGTTTGAAAACAAAGCTTAATTTTGGGATGTGTTTGAGTTAAGATCAAGTTCATTTACTGGAGATGTCGACAGATGAAGCAAATTGTGAACACTTTCCCATCTCCATGTATTTAAGCGTTGTGTATGCACGAGGGATTCACTTCAACCGGCGAAATTATAAGAGGAGAGCTCTTCTGGCTGGGCAAATGCAATTAACCACAGCAGAATTAGAAATAATAATTGGTGCTTCAGTGTTTCTCTGCAGCGGGGAATTCAAATGCCAGGTTCAAGGACATGAGCTGCTGTTCCCTTTTCATAGCATCAGAGCTGAACACCACAATATAATCCTGCTAAAATATTTTTATTCTTCTTCCTTACCGGTGTTGTGTATGAGTGATCAGGAATAAGTGGCCCATTGGTTCTAGTGACAGATCAGTAATAGCCGAACCAGGATAGAGACATTTAAACTCACCCTTTGGTTAACAGTCATTTACTTATCCCCCTCGGTGAAGATATTTTTTTTGCCAGTTTTTGCTGATAGTGAACAAGGCCAGTAATAGAGAAGCTACTGTAGGGTCAGGGAGGGGCTATTAAAGGGATTTTGTCTGATACAGGTGCAGAGATAAAAAGAGAAACAAAAACAAGCTTGTATCGAAATAGTGTTTTATTATATCCTCAGGACGTACTGAGGTGTCTCAGACCTAATAATTCTTGTTGTGCAGGCAAACACAGCAGCAAATAAGACCATAAGATGTAGGAGCAGATATAGGCCATTCGGCTCATTGAGCCTGCCCTGCCATTCAATGAGATCATGGCTGATCTGATAATCCTCAACTCCACTTTCCTGCCTTTTCCCCATAACCTTTGATTCCCTTACTGATAAAAAAATCTGTCTATCTCAGCCTTGAATATACTTAATGACTCAGCCTCTGAAGGCCTCTGCGGTAAAGAATTCCACAGATTCACTGTACTAAGAGAAGAAATTCCTCCTCATCTGTTTTAAATGGGCGCCCTCTTACTCTGAGATTATGCCCTCTGATCCGATACTCTCCCACAAGGGGAAACAACCTCTCAGCATCAACCCTGTCAAGCCCCCTAAGAATCTTATGTGCTTCAATATGGTCGCCTTTCATTCTTCTAAACTCCAATGAGTACAGGCCCAACCTACCCAACCTCTTCTCATAAGAAAATCTGTCCATACCCGGGACCAACCTAGTGCACTAAGATAAAAGCAAAATACTGCGGATGCTGGAAATCTAGAACAAAAACAAAAATACCTGGAAAAACTCAGCAGGTCTGACAGCATCTGCGGAGCGGGATACAGTTGACGTTTCAAATTCGTATGACCCTTCATCAGAACCGATGAAGGGTCATATGAACTCAAAATGTCAACTGTATCCCTCTCTGCAGATGCTGTCAGACCTGCTGAGTTTTTCCAGGTATTTTTGTTTTTGTTCAACCTAGTGCAGCTTCTGTGGACTGCCTCCAATGCCCATATATGATTCCTTAGATAAGGAAAATTGTTCAAGGTGTTGTCTAACTAGTGCCTTGTATAGTTTTAGCAAGACTTCCCTGTTTTTATACTTAATTTCCTTTGTAATAAAGGTTAACATTCCATTTGTTTTCCCCATTATCTGTTGAATTTGGATGTTAGCTTTTTGGGATTCATATGCAAGGACTCCCAAATCCCTGTGTGCTTCAGCCTTCTGCAGTCTTTCTCCATTTAAATAATATTTAGCTCCTGTATTCTTCCTGCCAAAGTGCATAACCTCACATTTTCCCACACTATATTCCATCTGCCAAGTTTTATCCCACTCACTTAGCCTGCCTATATTTCCCCATAGACTCCTTGTGTTTTCCTCACCATAAGACCATAAGACATAGGAGTAGAAATTAGGCCATTCAGCCCATCGAGTCCACTCTGCCATTCAATCATGGCTGATAAGTTTCTCAACCCCATTCTCCTGCCTTCAGCCTGTAACTTTTGATCCCCTTACCAATCAAGAACCTATCTATCTCGATCTTAAATACACTCAATGACCTGGCTTCCACAGCCTACTGTGGCAATGAATTCCATAGATTCACCATTCTCTGGCTAAAGAAGTTTCTCCTCATCTCTGTTCTAAAAGGCCTTCCCTTTACACTGAGGCAGTGCCCTCGGGTCCTAGTCTCTCCTACTAATGGAAACATCTTCCCCATGTCCACTCTATCCAGGCCTTTCAGTACTCTGTAAATTCAATCAAATTCCCCCTCATCCTTCTAAACTCCATCGAGTATAGACCCAGACTCCTCAAACGTTCCTCATATGTTAAGCCTTTCATTCCTGGGATCATTCTCGTGAACCTCCTCTGGACCCTCTCCAGGGCCAGAACATCCTTCCTGAGGTATGGGGCCCAAAATTGCTCACAATATTCTAAATGTGGTCTGACCAGAGCCTTATAAAGCCTCAGCAGCACATCCCTGCTTTTATATTCTAGTCCTCTCAAAATAAATCCTAACATTGCATTTGCCTTCCTAACTACCGACTCAACCTGCAAATTAACCTTAAGAGAATCATGGACTAGGTCTCCCAAGTCCCTTTGCACTCCAGATTTCTGAAATCTCTCCCCATTTAGAAAATAGTCTATGCCTCTATTCTTCCTACCAAAGTGCATGACCTCACATTTCCCCACATTGTATTCCAACTGCCACTTCTTTGCCCATTCTCCTAACCTGTCCAAATCCTTCTGTAGCCTCCCCGCCTCCTCAATACTACCTGTCCCTCTACCTAACTTTGTATCATCTGCAAACTTAGCCAGAATGCCCTCAGTTCCTTCATTTAGATCATTATTATATAAAGTGAAAAGTTGTGGTCCCAACAATGACCCCTGCCGCCATCCTGAGAAGGACCCCTTATCCCCACTCTCTGCCTCCTCCAGACAGCCAATCTTCTATCCATGCTAGTACCTTACCTCTAACACCATGGGCTCTTATCTTACTGAGCAGCCTCCTGTGTGGCACCTTGTCAAAGGCCTTCTGGAAGTCCAAGTAGATAACATCCATTGGCTCTCCTTTGTCTAACCTACTCATTACCTCCTCAAAGAATTCTAACAGATTTGTCAGGCATGACTTCTCCTTGATGAAACCATGCTGACTTTGCCCTATTTTACCATGCACTTCCAAGTATTCTGAAATCTCATCCTTAATAATGGACTCTAAAATCTTACCAACGACTGAGGTCAGGCTAATCGGCCTGTAATTTCCCATCTTTTGCCTCACTCCCTTCTTAAACAGGGGGTTATATTAGCGATTTTTCAGTCCTCTGGGACCCTCTCTGACTCCAGTGATTCCTGAAAGATAACCACTAATGCCTCCACCATTTGCCTTTTTTTGTGTTATCTGCAAACTTGGCAATAGTACATTCATTTCCCTCACCTAAATCATTAATATATGTTGTAAATAATTGAGGCCCCAGCACTGATCCCTGTGGCACTCTACTAGTTATAGGTTGCCATCCTAAAAATGCCACCCTCACCCAACTTTCTGTCTTCTATTAGTTAGCCAATCCTCTACCTATGCTAATATACTACCCCCAACACCATGGGCTCTTTTCTTATTAAGTAGCCTTATGTGTGGTACCTTATCGAATGTCTTTTGGAAATCCAAATATATTACATCTACTGGTTCCCCTTTATCTATTCTGCTTGTTACCCACTCAAAGAATTCTAATAAATTTGTTCGGCATGATTTCCCCTTCATGAAGCCATGCTGACTCTGCTTGATTAGATTATATATTTCTAAATGCTCTGCTATTACATCCTCTATAATAGACTCCAACATTTTCCCAATGACAGATGTTAAGCTAACTGGCCTATAGTTACCTGTTTTTTGACTCTCTACCTTTTTGAATCAGGGGTTACATTGGCCGTTCTCCAATCCTCTGGGACTTTTCCAGATTCTAAGGCTTCTTGGAAGATTAATCCCAGTGCACTATCTCTGTAGCTAATTCCTTTAATATTCTAGGATGCAACCCATCAGAAATTATAACTCGGTAACAGGCCATGTTGGAGCTTATCCCCAACATGAGCATCCTAGTTCCATGTTCCTGAAGTATTGCCATAGACTCCTTTAAATAAATGTTAACATGATGTCTGCTTCAGTTATAAGCTCCAGTGGGTCAATCTATGGCCTCCCAACCCTGTGTGTTGAAGTTTTTCCTGCTCTCTGTCCTAAATCTTGTACATTTAATTGTATACCCATTCACCTTTATTGCAACTAGGGAAAACAAAGTTGCTTTTATCTCTCAACTTTCACAGCTTCAGAATGTCATACTTTTGAACTGTTGTCACTGTTATGAGATAGAAACTTAGCAGCTGATTGCTGATTTTGGGCCAATGAAATAAATGACCAGATCAGCTGATTTTAGGCGTTGGTTGAGGAATGAAGGTTGGCCCAGCATGCTTTCAGGATACCAGGAGAAATCCCCTGCTTTATTTTGGAATAGAGCTGTTAGATCTTTTATATCCACTGGAGAGGGCAGATTGGGCCTACAATTTAATGTCTCACCTGACAGCGCTCCCTCGGTACTGCACAGAAATGCCAGACTAGATTATAGAGTGGGATTTAAATCCATAACCTGGCTCAGAGGGCTACAACTAAGGCAAGGCTGACCTCTCAATCACTGGTTAGAAATCCTTCCTGAACACTTCACGATTTTTTAAACATCTCTATCAAATGACCCTTAGCCACCTTGAGGTATGTCTCTTGGATAGTTGTTTGTAATTAGATTACTTACATATTCTAATCGTCAACATAATAGATGATAATGAGATGCTGCTTCAACATTTTTTTGAAAAACTGAGTAGAGGTACTCTCGCTTTTGGCTTAATGGACTCTCTTAGGTTTATAGAGCACAAAACAAGATCTAAAACAGGTGCAATCAGTATGATAGCTCTTTCTTCTCCTAACAGTTTAAAATAATCCCTCTTAGCTATAGAGATCAAATTATTCATGAATATTGGAGCTGAATGATTTTTTTCTCCAGCTTTATTAATTCAGGGCTTACAATGGTCCTTTACAATTCTGTTCAACTTATCTAGTTTAATTTACCATGATTTGGTTTTTTTCTGTTTTATATTACTAGCGTTAAATACTTGGTGCAGAATCATGTTTCAAAAAGATTACATCTTTCCCAAAGGCAATTCTAACCTAATGACAGCAGCTGGAAAGTTCTAAATATTGACAGATTTTCATATTTAATATCTTTGAAAGTTCCTGTAATGTGGTAGCCAAATGATAACATTCAATATATTACTTTGTCATATTCTTATCACAACTGGTTCAAACGATAAAGGTGCAAATTTCCTAAATGGCTTCAGGTGCAGGACTCTGCACATGCTCAAAGGTTGATTTGAAGTACAGCTGAATTGTAAAAAAAAATGAAAAATGTGATTGAGTCCAAAATTGGGTAAAAATCTCAGCACAATGCCTTCAATCACTATTGCAATATTGTCTGTTTCTGTCCACGCAGCTGTTTGTTACTCAAACGTATTTGCCCGGGGTGGTGAAATCCGAGTCCAGAGCTGTCTTTACTGCTTTACCTGAATTGGGCAGGTTTGTATTATGGAATAAGCTTCATTTGGGCATCAAAGTGAGTTCTGGGACCATGTCTTAATATAGCTCTTACATCAGTAAGATGATTTTTGGCAAGTTTTTCAGTTAGTTAGGTATGTGATATTGAGCAATTCTATCTCTTAATAACAAACAAAGGTTAGCAACATCTTTTGATCATCTCCTTATGTCTAGAAGGTTGGTCCTCACTTGCAATCAGGTAAGTATCCATTCAGAGCATTTATCAACAATGCTGATCAAGTACTAGGGTTCAACTGGAAGATCTCTAATTTCAGGTCAGGTGATTTTAACCTATCAATAACATGAAATTTAAAGTACTATATCCCAAAAAGAACCTGGTAGAGGCTGAAGCAGTAGTACAGCTTGGCAAGTCCAATTTCAAGCTCTAGTATTTCACAATTATTATTGTTAATAGAACAAGGGAATTGCTTTCCAATGTGAGAAAAGGTCGGCTTGGTCCAGTCACGGTTCTGTTGAGCTCTGTTTACTTCAGATCTTTGTCATTTATTTGCTGCTGCATCACATGGATACAGGATAATGGTCACAAGACCCAACCAAAGAGCAAATCTTTTTCAGTAAAGGATGGCAGATCATCTGAAAGCAAAGCATCCAGAGAATGGGTGCTTATGTTGATGTGTTACTCCTGGAGATGCTCACCTTTAAGTCAAATTGTTTTTCATGATATTGATATTGATGACCATTTGCAGTTACATTGCATTCCAAATGTGCTGAAAACGTGCAATTTCATTTACAATGGTCTGCACTGCAACGCAGAAATATTTTTTAAATTTTATTTTTAAACACAAGATTCATTTACCAACACCTTTCCCCATATTCAACCGACATAATCTGTGCACCAGCCTGAAACAGCTCCAGGCTCCAGAGTGCAAGTAAACATTTTCATAAAGTGAAAATGCTGGAAATACTCAGCAGGCCAGTTAAGCATCTGTGGTGAGAGAGGAGTTAATGTTTCTGGTGAGGGTCCTTCTACAGCTGAGCCATTAATTCTTCTCTCCTCACAATGCTAACTGACCCGCCGGCTGTGTTCAGTATTTTTCATTTTTGTTTCAGATTTTTCCACATTTGCTGTTTTTTTTTGCTTTTTGCTTATATCCAAGTGATTATTGTCTGAATGTTCACAGTCTAACTGATAACGCTCACGGTTCTTCTCAAACTGAGAGATTTAGAAATGGTGTGTTGCTGTTTCTTGTAGTGGATGAGTTTGTATTTATAGATATTCTAACATGTGTCTGATGTCACTAATGTTTTGATATTCTAACAGTGCATCAGTATACTCTCTCCAGTGTGGTATTTCAAAATATGGCTGTTGCTACTCAAATGGTTTTTGGAGCCAGCCAGATCTTGACAATATCGGCAGTGAGAGAAACAAAGAGAGTGAAACTTAATCATTGAACAGGGTATCAAGTTATCATATTTTAGATACAAATGTGTAGCTCACATGTTCAATAAACCTTACTCTTTTAAAATTACAAAGAAATGACAGGGCAATGGTTACTAAAATGTGCCTTTTTTAAACCTGTACTGAACTGAAAGTGGGAGCACATATCTTTAGCTTATGGTGATGATATGCAATGCAAAAGGATCAGATACTTTAAATAACCAAATATTACAGAAGTTCACATTTTTGACATTATAAATCAACAGCACAGGACCAAGAGTGGCCAATTAAAAATTGTCTCATGATATGTGAGGCAGACATGCATATGAAATCACATGGATCTGGTTGGATGGTCTGCCTTTATTTGTCATTGATGAGGCAAAGATCTCCACTAGTTGAAATACAGAAATCTGGCATAAATATTCGGTTACTTTGATTCTCCTTCTTGTCTTTGAAACTCTGCAATACACTTTCAAGGGCAATTAGGAATGAACAACAAATGCCAGTCTTGTCAACTACACTCGCATCCCATGAAAGAACAAGAAAAATTCCAGGTCAAAGGTATCTCTCTCCTTCTCATCTGAATAATTCTATTGCATATTTTAAAACACTGATCCATTTAAAAATTGTATTAAAACATCCCTCTCTTTGGCAACTCAGGCTGAACCAGACTCTTTGCAATCTTGCTGTTATATTTTACCCTGATCACACATTAGTGCCATCACTAAAACTGCCTATTTATATCTCCTCATGATTGCCCACCTCCACTTTTGCCTCAGTGCATCTGCTGAAACGCTCATCCATGTCTTTGTTACCTCTAGACTTGACTATTCCAATGTGCTCCTGGCCGACCTTCCTAGTTTTACCCTCATTCAAAATTCTCCTGCCTGTGTCCTTGTCAGGAAGATATAATAATTCTCATAATATAATTGTAAAATAGAGTAATAGTGACATATGTCTATGTGTCTGTATCTGTCTGTGTATGAGAGACTTAACTGAATAAGAGCGCACTAGTCTGGGTGCTTTGATGTAAGGAGAGAAGTTAGGTTTGAAATGTTAATTAGGTAAACATGGGAAGTTTAAAAACATAGGTGTCAAGGGAACATTTGCATTTTTAAATAAGCCAGACTAGATTGTTTTCAAAGGAGGAGTGAAGTGTGTCACCTAGCCAGGTGAAGTTTAGAAACAGTGTTTTCCAAAAGATTACTGGTAAAATCTAGCGCTATGAGAGGTTTTTATTATCAGGAAGATAAAGTCCAAACACATAATGAAACAATGGGTATTTCCATTCAAAGGGGAAAATATGTATAAAGGGGTGAAGGCTGTGCGTAAAGGTAGGCATTTTAAGATCTTACAAGTGTGAAATGCCTTCAGCGACTATGCCTCAAGCTGCTGTGTAAGAAAACTCATTTTGAATTAGACTTGTTCAGGGTATCATGTTTCTTTGCCCGGGTCTTTTAAAATCTATGTGTCTTACTGTTGCCTTAATGAAAGTGTAACTGGGAGTTATATTGATTAGAGGATTTAGAAATTATCATAGTAGCAATTTGTAGATCTATGTATGTATTTAAAATCATTTCTCTTATTAATAAATATTCAATTTAGTTTTATAAAAACCTATAAGACTTGGTTGTCTTATTACGACTGAATTCAAGGCACATATCTCAAAATTTATGCAAACTGCAAAACAAGTTGTGGCAGCTGTTTTAAGTTTCCCTTTGGGAATTTGAACAACTCAGCATTTACCATTGGCTATGTCATAACAGTCCTAATCCATACCTGTCCTGCTCACCCAGCTCCACTGTGCTCATTGATCTACATTGATTCCCAATTAAGCAATGATTTTTAAATGATCATTCTTGTTTTCAAATCCTTCCTTGGCACCCTATCTATGTACCCTCCTCCAACCCTATCGCAACCAGATCTCGGTGCTTATGTGATTCTGCCTTCTTGAGCGTCCCCAATTTTAATTACTCACCATCAGCAGCTGGGCCTTCAGCTGCCTGGGCCCCAAGCTCTGGATTCCCTCCCTAAACACCTCTTCACCTCTCTTTTCTCTTCCAAGATGCTGCTTAAAACTTACCAGTTTAACGTAGCTTTTGATCATCATGTGATTACCTAGTGTCATGTTTGATAATATTTTTGAGAAGTATTTTGGGATGTTATATTACATTAAAGGTATTATATAAACACAAGTTGCTGCAGTTGTTCTGTTGTTGTAAACTTTAGCATATCAAAATAGAGACAGTATTATCCATTGTATGAATCACCAATGCATTTCCTCACTGTTAATTGGCAAACACAATGGGATTTGCAGTGGCTGCAGATTCTAAGACATGAAGTTAGTCATTGTTATGATGTTATGAATGTTCCAAATTCAATAATGCTTCAATGTCTCTTCTTAGGCTGCCCCTCAAGGTCAGGATGACCTGCTTCCACACTAAAAAGGAGCTATCAGGTGACTGAAGAGTCCACTGTGCGACCTACAGTCTCTGTCAAAGGTGGGGCAGACAGGTGGTAGGAGTACAGTACAGTACAGAAGGAAATCACAGAACATTACAAGTCCCAGGGTAATAGGATTGTGGAAGAGTTAGCAGGAATGTTAGGAACAGATGGCATAAATGGGTGCAAGTTAATCAGATAGATTTCTGGAGAGTAAGGAGAGTGAGGAGGTGGGACTGATCTACCAGAAAGGTTTATTGTACCTAAAAGGCAATTATTTATCAGTTTCATTGTACAGCCTACTCAATTTTTCAAATGAATTTCAATGGTTACTCAGCCACTCTTACTAAAATAACCGACAGAAGAGGGGACTGGCCAAATTAGTCTTCTTCAGTTATTATTTTGCTGATACAATCTTTTAATTTAATGTAAAATAGTGAAATGTTTCACTTAGTATGGAAATAAATACTGGTTGAATCAGACAGCACTTGTTCCCAGCAGCAAGGGAATCTGCATTATTTATCCCAACCTGGCTTTAGAAAGCCTGCAGGTGCAGGAAAACTGGTCTCATTCCATCCTTCCAGTGGGTGCCGAATTGTACTTCAGCTGGCCAAGAAAATGTGGAGCAAAATATAAAGGTTACAAATAAATTCTGAGCATATGCCACCCTCAAATTAATTTTGAAGTGTTTCTGCAAGTTTCTGGATGAGTTTCCTGTCTGGCTTGGAAATAGAAATGCTTTCTGCTAGCACACAAAGATTGCTTCTAATTTGTATATGGAAAAAAATACAATTATATTTTGATATGTAAAGTTCAAACTAATATAAATTCTTAACAAAAACAGAAATCCCTGGAAAAACTCAGCAGGTCTGGCAGCATCGGCGGAGAAGAACAAAGTTGACGTTTCGCGTCCTCATGACCCTTCAACAGAACTAAATAGAAATAGGAAAGGGGTGAAGTATAAGCTGGTTTAAGGGGGGAGGGGGTGGTTGTTGGGATAAGCAAGCAGTGATAGGAGGAGATAACCAAAAGATGTCACAAACAAAAGAACAGAGAGGTGTTGAAGGTGGTGATATTATCTAAAAGAATGTGCTAATTAAGATTGGAGAGCAGGACAAGCAAGGTAGCTCTAGTGGGGGTGGGGTGAAATAAACCATGGATGGAATACATTTAAAAATAATGGAAATAGGTGGGAAAAGAAAAATCTATATTAATTATTGGAAAAAACAAAAGGGAGGGGGAAGAAACAGAAAGGGGGTGGGGATGGAGGAGGGAGTTCAAGATCTAAAGTTGTTGAACTCAATATTCAGTCTGGAAGGCTGTAAAGTGCCTAGTCAGAAGATAAGATACTGTTCCTCCAGTTTGCATTGAGCTTCACTGGAACAATGCAGCAAGCCAAGGACAGACATGTGGGCAAGAGAGCAGGGTGGAGTGTTAAAATGGCAAGCGACAGGGAGGTCTGGGTCATTCTTGTGGACAGACCGAAGGTGTTCTACAAAGCAATCGCCCAGTCTGCGTTTGGTCTCTCCAGTGTAGAGGAAACCGCATTGGGAGCAACGAATGCAGTAGACTAAGTTGAGGGAAATGCAAGTGAAATGCTGCTTCACTTGAAAGGAGTGTTTGGACCCTTGGACGGTGAGGAGAGAGGAAGTGAAGGGGCAGGTGTTGTATATTTTGCATTTGCATGGGGAGGTGCCGTAGGTGGGGGTTGAGGAGTAGGGGTGAGGGAGAAGTGGACCAGGGTGCCACAGAGGGAACGATCCCTACAGAATGCCACCGGGGGGGTGAAGGGAAGATGTGTTTGGTGGTGGCATCATGCTGGAGTTGGCAGAAATGGCGGAGGATGATCCTTTGAATGCGGAGGCTGGTTGGGTGATAAGTGGGCACAAGCGGGACCCTATCATGTTTCTGGGAGGGAGAAGGCGTGAGAGCGGACGCGCGGGAGATGGGCCGGACACGGTTGAGGGCCCTGTCAACGACCGTGGGTGGAAAACCTCGGTTAAGGAAGAAGGAGGACATGTCAGAGGAACTGTTTCTGACATGTCCTCCTCATTCCTTAACCGAGGTTTTCCACCCACGGTAGTTGACAGGGCCCTCAACCATGTCCGGCCCATCTCCCGTGCATCTGCCCTCACACCTTCTCCTCCCTCCCAGAAACATGATAAGTGAGGACAAGGGGGAACCTATCACCCAACCAGCCTCCGCATTCAAATGATCATCCTCTGCCATTTCACCCCTTTCCTATTTCTACTTAGTTCTGTTGAAGGGTCATGAGGACGCGAAACATCAACTTTGTTCTTCTCCGCCGAGGCTGCCAGACCTGCTGAGTTTTTCTAGGTAGTTCTGTTTTTCATTTGGATTTCCAGCATCTGCAGTTTTTTGTTTTTATAAATATAAATTCTTGTTGATAGACAGATGAGTGATAGAAGCTAGCAAACATCTGCTTGAAAGTCAACTCCTGGGCAAGTGAGCACAATTACCTTTTAAACTTTAAATTTAAAAAGATGTAGAAAGATACAATTCATCATTGACAAATCAAAAATACAGCCCCAAGTTAAATACGCTCTATACTGCAGAACAGCGCTCAGTGAAGACAAGAGCTTAAAGTATTTTTCACCAAATCAATGCATCTCAGTCATTTCTCAATCCATTTTCCCAACAGCAGGAGGCAACTATAATCTTCAGTACAGTCACACTTCATAACTACTGATTCAAGAGTAAGCCTGAGCTCGATCCTTTTTAAACATCGAGGAGACAAAGTGTTCTTCCTTTAAATCAATGATGGCTTAATTCCAACAGTGAATTCTAAGTGGATTGGATCTAATGTCAAACTAATCAATAAAAACCTAAATAAAAAGATGGATTGATATCATCTAGGAATTTCATTGATGTGCCAATTAATACCAAATTCAAGAGTAACTTTGTTCTATGAAGCCCATCTATTAGTAACAGCCCTGCGATATCTAAACTCCTTCGATTTTCCATTGCTGACACCCACCAGTGAAAGGAGGCTGTCATTCAGTCTCTGCTTTGTGTCAATCCAGGTCAAGGAATTAACAATCCTCTGACACAGCACCACCCAATCTTATACCAGAGGATGAATGGCTTTATTCCTAGTTTAGATAGGCTGCACTGCAACTCAAGTGCCAGAATTGACACTTGATGCTCGTCTCAACAAACAAGTTCCATTTTAATTTCAGCTGAGCTACATTCTAACTCAGACCCTTTGCTTCTCCTGCCATTCACCTTCCATCTTGATCTAAATAGGTTGCATTCCTGCTCAACCAGCAGGGATAGAACGGATAACATTTTAACACACTACTGCATTACAGATTTTAACAAACAGCATTTTCTCTGACAGTCACAAATGATTAGGTTAAAAATAATCAGTGCCCTTCTGTCCTTATCAAAATTAAATAGCCTCATCATTTAGTTTTCCCTGGAGGTGGGACAGGTGATAAAGCAGCTTACCTGCCTCAGGGAAAATCTCATTCTTATCCTATACTATTGCTGTTTGTTCTCACAATTATGCACTTAAATAGTAACTGACCTCCAGTATCCTCGTTGTTCAAATGTTGGTATATGCAACTCTCAAGTAGCAGTTTGGATCCTTGGACTATTTGTTCGTCATTGAATGACACTCCCCAAGCTGTCACATCACAGGGTGTAACATCAAAAACATAGGAAAGGCAGGGTGTGGGTGTGGGGAGTTCCGCGGATTATGGTCAACAACCCTCAGTTCACTGGGGCAGAACTTGGTGCTGCAGTAGGATTGCGACCTCAAATACCGGCTCCCAGATTATCACAAGCCAGAAATTCTCAAGTATAAAAGTATTTTTCAACCAAGATTTGACACAGGTTTACCATAACTTCCTTACTTTTCAATTCTATCCCTCCAGAAATAAAGCTGGTTTGCTTTCTTTTCATATGGCTTTGTTTACATGTGACTCAACTTTTAGTGATTGGTATATTTTAGAAATATGCCTAAGTCCTGATCCGCGAGGAGCTGCTACCTTTGTGATATATGATTGTTGTCATCTTTCCAGTAATTTTGATTAACGTTTTAAACTATTTCAGCTCCAGTGACCTTAATAAGAGATTAGTTTAAAATTTGCGAGCTTTTTTTTTAGGCAATTCCTATATCTGACTTCTTAAGCCAAACTTTGGATTAAATGATGAAAGCTGGAACCCTTTGCTTCTCCCCAGTCTGTTTAAAAGATCTATTTCATGCTCAACAATAATTGAAGCTTTTCATACTATATTTCTGAAATTTCTGTTCTTTCCTTGAGGAATATCTTATTTTCCATTCAAATTTTGTCCAGGCTGGTTTCACAGAACTCAACTCAAGGTGAGGGTGGATTTGTAGCACTGATAAATGGTTTATCAAATCTTCATGTCTCTATCCAAACCAAGGAGACATTCCTCGAGGAAAAAAACAACAATTTCAGAAATATAATACATCTGACTATCCTTCATCTTCCACTGATATAGTAGTCAGTTACACCACTTATATGAAGTTCTGATCAGATTGTCTTGTTTTATGTTGCCATGATGCACCTGGGCAGGTGATCCATGCTTTCATTCTATTTCAAATTTCCAGCATTTGTCAGGAATTTTTGACAGTTCAGTAAACTTGTAGTCACTTGCTATTTTCCACAGAAGATGATGTACTTTCCCAGGAGATGTACTTTCACTCAGCCCAAATCCCAACTGGAGAGAAAAAAAATTGAAAATTTACAAGAATTCTTCTGGACTTTTTAAAGAGGAGCATCATTTTGTTTTGAGCTGACAGCAAAGTTTCCTGGGATCAGGTTAAGTAGCTCCTCTAGAGGTGAAAGTTTCCTGATATTTTTTCCAATGGTGCCATTCCAGAACATCCCTCCTTGCTAACAACACAAGAGCTAAGATTGATCTCAGGTACTCTCTTATGACTGAGATAATTATATTTTGCAACTTTTTCTGAGAGTAGGCTTTCTCTCCTGTTGAATTCATCTGCTTCATTGTTATTCAGCCTCCACCTCTACTGCGAACACAATATCTAAAAACATCTTGGACTGGTTTCTCCCCTCATCACCCAACACCCCCCTCCTCCAAAATGATGAGAAACCAATGGTGGGCATGGGGCAAACATTTTTGAAAGGAAATTAATCTTGGACATGGCAACATTACACTTGGTGATGATGGTCACACAGGAAAGAAAATCATCAAATTCCAATTGCGCCAGTCACATCTCAATCGACCAGTCCCTAGGAACACTTCAAAGGGCTGCCCCCACAACACTGGATGACATTGTAGGAGCTGAGTAGGCATGGTTTCCCCAATGTAGACAAGCAGACACAACTTTCCTTCCTTGACCAGAAATTGACAATTGCTAACAGCAACAAATGGTTAGGCATTGGTGTTGCCTTCAGTTGCAAGCCAGACTCACGAGCTGTTGTTGCAGTTGTTCAATCATCCGATCCTTTCTCTTCAGTTCTTCTTGCAGCCCTTGGATCTCCCCAAGTAGCTCGTCAGTCTGGTGATGAAGAAAAGCAACAGGCCATTAGGATATGTGTAGTGAACAAAAGTGCAGATTGATTAAGGTAACTGACAAAAGTTCAGCATGACAGCAAATATACCTAAATAGGAAAGGATAATTGTAATACTTTGATTTCCAATTGAGTGCTGGGGTGCTGGTTCTAGCATGGAACACAGAAGGCCCAGTTGGTGCATCAGCAAAAATGCTGTGAACTGACTCCCAATGTTTTTAGTGACACCCTGAATTTAACAACCCAATCAGACTTGGGCTTAAGTGGTGCTGTCATCTCCTTGGTATGCAGGATGGAGACTTGTGCTCATCGCCAGACCCCTATAATATAAATATACCCAACATTCTGCAGGTCCCTTCTGTAGGAAAAAGACTGAAGGGTAACCCGGTAAAGATTTATAAAATTATGAGGGAATTCAATGGGATAAATTTAGAGTTGATGTTTCCGCTATTTGGGATCCACAAATATGAGTCTTAACTCTAAGGTAGTCACTAATAAATCCAATAGGGAATTCAAGAAAATTTCTTTACTCAAAAGGGTGGTTAAAAGTGGAGTTGCCACAACATGAAATGGTTGATGTGAATAGCATCCAAGCATTTTAGGGAAAGCTGGGTATGTAGAAAGGAATAGAAGATTATGCTGATAGTGTGAGATGAAGTCAGGCTGGAGAAGACTTGTGTGGAACATAAACACCAATATGGACCAGTCGAGCCGAATGGCCTGCTTCTGTGCTGTAAATGCTCTGTAGCAGATGACCAAAAAATAGTTATGTTTAAATAACCATCCATCATAATAATGAACTGTCTGTAACAAATATGTCACAGAAAAGCTGGACTTAAATCTATTTCTCTGGATGTAATACAGTTAAACCCCATGGAACTGAATAGTGTGAAATACTGTGGGAATAAAAAGGTCAATGGAAGACGGCACTGGGGATTGGGGAGGGGGGGTGGGGGGGTGGGGGGGCGGTGGGGGAGAGAAAGAACAAAGAGAGGGAAAGAGAGATCTAGAATAAATGTAATTGAATGGGAAAATAAACTAACCATGTTAACCAAACACAGGCACCAATATAAAAGAAATAACTGACTGAAACGAAATATCCATTGCATTTCAATGTGTTGCCAAGCTCATAAATTCATTCAATTCATAGTCACCAATTGCACAAAACATGATTTATATTTCAGTTACTTGCTTCTCTCCCACATTCAATCACTTTAGCTGTTATCTTCCCTCACCAGGGTCTAATTCCTAACCAGGACATTTACATTTTCAACACCCATGTCATCTGTGGTACTGTATTTTTAACTGAGTCTATTTTTGATTGTGGAAAGGATTGATTCTTTATTCTGTGTTATTTGCTTCTCTAGTGAACCGACTGGCACCATTAGATGTGGGCTTCTTCTCTGTAGTTGCATAAAATTGCATACAATTTATCCCATTCCTATGCTTTTACATTACTGTGATGAAACACTTCAGTGTAGAATGCATGCTTCAGAGGTTTAGTTTCATATTGCATGCAAAATATGACTGCCATTTACTTCCACAACATGTATAATATTCCAAATATGAATGCCTTCGTCATCAGGTCAGCCAAGAGAAGGATTGTCTGACTCGATACAGATGGGAGGTCAATTGTTAATATGTTTCCCCGATGTTTATATATTTGAAAGTATTCTACGCTCCATTTTCTCTGAACTTCACTATTCCAACAGGCTGTATAGTTGTTCTCCCACATCCTAGCATCCATAAATTTAATCAGCCAAAACTTTGCTGCCTGTGTCTTAACTCGCTGAAAGTCTTGGTCCCCTATCACCCTGTGCTTGCTACTTACATTGGCTCCCAGTTAAGCAGCATCTCGATTTTAAAATTCTCATCCTTGTCTTCAAATCCCTCCATGGCTTTGCCCCTCCCTATCTCTGTAATCTCTTTCAACCTCACAAGGCTGTGAGATCCTCCTCTAATTCTGGCCTCTTGTGCATTCCAATTCATACCTGCTCCACCACTGGTAGCCGTGCCTTCAGTTGCCTAGGCCTCAAACTCTAGAATTCCCTCCCTCCCTCCCTCAATTTTCTCTTTGAAGCCACCTTCTTAGAACATACCACTTTGACCAAGCTTTCAGGCATCTGACCCAATATCTGCTTATGTGACTCGATGTCATACTTTGTTTTATAATGGTCTTCTTAAACACCTTGGGATGTTTCATTACATCAAATGTGCTATATAATAAGTTGTCATTGTTTAAACAGTATAGTCCTCAGTAAACGTACATAAGTGCACATGAGTGCTCTCACACCCACACACACGGATCCATGATCAGAGAGTGGTATCTATTTCTTCACTTGTAAGAACATATATAAAATCTGTGCTTGTGCTATGGGCACAGAGTATTGCAAGCTACAGCCAGAGGGGCAGAAGGACCCCTCCTTCTCTTGCCACCACCACCCCCCCCCCCCCCACCCCCCCCCCCCCCAACCAAGTAAACCTGATGGCAAACTCTTGTTATATCCAATAGTCTGTATAATTGATGGATAGTTCTACAACTGTTCAGAATGCCTCAGGGTTATGGGCAAGTCTGTTTAATGGCCAGACCTGCAGTCGAGTTACATACAGAATCTTAACTGACTAATTAAATACAGTTTACAGGATGTTACTGCCTGTTAAGTTAATATTAACCAATGGCCTAAGTAATTATGTCAAAAGGGATCACAAATGTACTGCAGACCAATCTGACCAGAGGTACAACCAACGCAACCGAGCTCTACAGTCTCAAGCTGATCTCTTCAACACCTCTTAATGATAGTGAAAATATAATAAGTGCAGTAAGGGGTCCTTGTGATTGACAGTATAGATAAACAATTCAATGCAGGATTGTAACATTAAATTAAGGCCAGCTGCTTGCAAACAAATAATTTTACAAGAACTATAGAACAGTTTGGAGCTTCTAGAGCTGGGTAGCAGAAATAGTGTTGTTTCCTGGCAAGCCAGGAACCTGCCTGCCACCCTAGTTTCCCATTCATGAAAGCAAAATACTGCAGATGCTGGAAATCTGAAATAAAAACAAAAAATGCTGGAAAAACTCAGCAGGTCTGGCAGCATCTGTGGGGAGAGAAACCGAGACAATGTTTTGAGTCCGTATGACTCTTCTGCAGAGCTAAAGAGAAGTAGAAATGTGATAGATTTTATACTGTTCAAGAGCGGGTTCAGCAGGTGGAGCAAAATGGATGGTCAGGAATGATGTCATGGACACAAAACACAGCGAGTGTTAACGGTAGTGGTAAAGGCCAAAGAAAGTGCTGATAGTGGCATGAAGGTAAGAGCATAATGTGTTAATAGCAGAACAAGGGTCAGTACTCTGTGAAAACGCAGCATGGGTTGCCTTTTTGGGGGGTTGGGGAAACAGGATTTAAAAAATGAATAAATAAATAAAAATAAAGAAGTAAAAAATTAAAATTAAAAAAAAAAGTTGGATTAAAAAATGGGTCAAGATAGGAGGTAAGACTTCAAGGTCTGAAGTTGTTCAACTCAATGATGAGTCCGGAAGGCTGTAAAATCCCAAATCAGAAGATGAGGCGCTGTTCCTCCAGTTTGTGTTCAGCTTCACTAGAACGTTGCAGAAGGCCAAGGATGGACATGTGGGCATGAGAGCAGGATGGTGTGTTGAAATGGCAAGCGACAGGATGGTCTGGACCATGCTTGCAGATTGAGTGAAGGTGTTCCACGATGTAGAGGAGACTGCATTGGGAGCAGCGAATGCAGTAGCCCAAACTGAAGGAGGTACAAGTGAAGCACTGCTTTACCTGAAAGGAATGTTTGGGGCCTTGGATGGTGAGGAAGGAGGTGGTGAAGGGGCAGGTGTTGCATCTTTTGCAACTGTATGGGAAGGTGCCGTGTGAAGGGGAATGAGGAGTTAGGGGTGATGGAGGAGTGGACCAGGGTGTAATGGAGGGTCCTTACAGAATTCTGACTGGGGTGGGTGAGGGGAAAATGTGTTTGGTGGTGGCAACATGCTAGAATTTTCAGAAATGGCTTCCCATTCATGTTTAATTTCTTCTTGGAGGCCTGATGTCACTTGTATTTTAAGAACTACTGCTCCATGCCATGGACCACTCAGTGTGTTTTTTCCCCCCAAAAGCGATGGAACTGCATTGTGATGATAAAACAACAAGCTGCATCATGTGGCCATGTTTAACAAACTCTCAGGGGTCAAGACAAAGGTTGGAAAGAAACTTTTAAAATTAACAAATTAAAAATAATTGATGAATTTCAACTTTTGAGTGCTTTTAGATAACTGCAAAAGCATCACACCTACTGTGGTAGAACAAAGTAGCGAAGCAACAATGGAATGCCTTCAAACCTGTAATCACCATCATTGGGTCAACACTGGTAACAATATAGTCACCGTAATTGATGAAAAGAATTATTACCCATTAGAAAATGGGTTCAGATTGTATTGTTGTCAGAGAGAAAAATGTTATCTGAACAGTTTGAGTTGGTTTAAAATTCTAATACCACAGTTGGAATGGGAGTATTGTCCTCCCATTAGCCATTCCCTAATTATTGTATCAGTATATTCACTAACAGTAGAAACATAACTTTAATTGAGCCCTTTGCAATAGAAAAAAAAAACACTGGTTCTCATTAACATTTCAAAATGTATTTTTTTTTAAAGACAACTTTATTCTTCATCCCCAATCCTGCCTAATTCTTCACTCCCTGGGTTTACACTCAGCAATCATTTAGGTGATAAATTATATTGTGCTGCTTTTCATCAACCATTTTATTATAAATTAAAATGCAATTTAAGAAAAAACTTAATATGGTGACATGATCATTTATTTCTTTTATTTAAAGTTTAACTTCTGTACTGAAATCAGAGAGCAACATACACTTCCATGACACTTTCAAGTTTATTCTTCCTTACAAAGGTCAATAATTTCCTATGTGATCATAAATGCAACCATATGAATTAAGGCAAAGAATGGTATGTTATGCAAGAAATTGGCAATCAAGATTCTTTATTACAACACTAAGCTTTAAATTATTTAGTATTTAAATCTTAACATTTAAATAAATACTCAGCTATATTCACATGTACAATTATATTTGAAGTAGGCTAATCAACGTTTAATAGTTTCTTATCCTGTTATCAGAAATGTATTCAACTATTTTACCACCTTTGTGCATTGCTTAGCACAAACAAAATACTAATTTTCTAGCAAACATAAAACATTTTGATATCGAGTGGGTTTATCCCTCAAATTACAAATTTCATGCCACCTCTGGGACCACTTCTGCAAGAAATGTAGTACTTGGCTGATATAGCAGCAAGATGCTCAGCCGTGCTCAATGTGTGGGGGTGTGCCTCACAATTTAGACTGTCCTAACATGTTTAATACTCAAAGCAAAAGGTGTCACCATACACAGGACAGCAGTGCTCATGATTTGAAACTTACAACATTGCATGTTGTGGTGAATGGGAATGATGCACAAACAATAACCAGCTGGTCTTCGCACCTGTCGCACTGTCATCTACCATGCTCTCTTGTTCATTTTGATCAGTGGAAAACACCAAAGGATAATTGCATAAAAGCAATAAAACCCTTTAAACAGTATAAATTTCATCACATCTTTATTTCCCTTTAGCTCTGAACAGCCATATGGGCTCGAAACATTAACTGTTTTTTTGCTCTCCATGTTAGACCTGCTGAGTTTTTCCAGCATATTCTATGTTTGTGTTGAAAAGATAACTGCAATTCTATTAAAATAAATATAATTGCACAGGAGCAAAACAAACCATGTTACCAGCAGTATAAATCTTGATTTTTAAAATATTTGCAAAATACTTGCAATACCTGTTACAAAATTTCAAGCTCTTAGGCTGTTATTCCAAGAGTTTAACTGCAATCTGCGGCCAATATGTCTGAGATTTAAGCTATTTGTCTTGTAATTATATCATCAACATACAAGGTAAAAAATAGACAGAATTTCTTTTTTTTTAAATATTATTTCATGTTTTTCAAGATCAGGAATAACAATCCTTGTAAATGGAGTATTTGCCCCTTTGGATCCCAGTATCAACTTCAAGCATTCCTGACAAGGTGTAGTGTGAAATAATTGACTTTTATTTTACTCCAAAATATGCCTTAATACAAACCACAGACAAGCATACTGTGACATTTACATTTCCTGTACCATCCTCACTGCATGAGATTGTCAACTGAGTGCCAATATGTGCTGATTTGTGCTGTGAACTCAAGTTGGTAGAGAAATAGACTGAGGCTGCTGAGAATTGTTGCACCTAAAGCTAACCGAAAAGGCCAATTTTCACCTGGAGTTTGTGAAATTAACTGAATGAAGAGATGAAGAGGTATTTAGCATGCACGCGTGGTCCACTTCCAATTCCCTGAAGTCAGAATGACATGAAAAATCGATCCCAATTTGACCAGCAACATTTAAATCAACATTAAAAAAAACTTAATTCTGAACCATGTCGGAATGAGCCACAGCACATTGATACATGTGAAAGGTACTGCACCATCAAGTAATAGGATGCTGGTTCTCCCAGGAGCTTCCCCTAACATGGGAAGTTCTTGATCTCATCTGGGCAGTTCAGGCAGGGGCACTAGTAGAGGTCAGGTACTTTGCCCAAATGCATTGTGGGAAGGTGATTCGGGGGTCCAAACCACATTCAGTGCCAAGAACCTTCAAACAGTTGGTTCAAGAGAATCACTTGTGGGTTGTTGCAAATCGTCTGCTGAGAGCCAGAGCATCATATAATGTGATATGATGCAGATGAAGTAAGAAATTATACACAGAATGATGGTTGGGGATGATACAATTTAGATTATCTGTCTATTTCTGCCACACTGGATTATGCATACAAGGCAGCCTACATGCATGCTATTGTGTTTGGTTAATAATAGCTTTTCAAAGTGTTTTTGATAAAATCCCACATAAAAGGTTAGTGTGCAAAATTAAAGCACATGGGATTGGGGGTAATATATTGGCATGGATTGAGAATTGGTTAGCAGACAGAAAACAGAGGGTGGGAATAAATGGGTTGTCTTTTTTGGAGTGGCAGGCAGTGACTAGTGGGGTACCACAGGGATCAGTGCTTGGGCCCCAGGTTTTCACAATATATATCAATGATTGGATGAGGGAACCAAATGTAATATTTCCAAGTTTGCTGACGACACGAAACTTGATGGGAATGTGAGTGGTGAGGAGGATGTTAAAAGGCTTCAAGATGATTTAGACAAGTTGAGTGAGTGGGAAAATACATTGCAGATGCAGTATAACGTGGATAAGTGTGAAGTTATCCACATCTGTAGGAAAAGTAGAATGGCAGAGTATTATTTAAATAGTGATAGATTGGGAAATATTGGTGTACAAAGGGACCTGGGTGTCCTTGTCCATCAATCACTGAAAGCAAGCATACAGGTACAGCAAGCAGCTAAGAAGGCAATAGCTATGTTGGCCTTTGTTGCGAGAGGACCTGAGTACAGGAGCAAATATGTCTTACTATAGCTGTACAGGGCCTTGGTGAGACCACACCTGGAATATTGTGTGCAGTTTTGGTCTCCTTACCTAAGAAAAGATATACTTGCCATAAAGGGAGTGCAGCAAAGGTTCACCAGGCTGATTCCTGAGATAGCAGGATTGTCATCTGAGGAGACATTGGGTCGACTAGGTCAGTATTCACTGGAGTTTAGACAAATGAGAGGGGATCTCTTTGAAATGTATAAAATTCTGACAAGGATGGACAGACTGGATGCAGGGGTGATGTTTCCTCTGGCTGCAGGGGTCTAGAACACAGGGTCACAGTCTCAGGATACGGGGTAGGCCATTTAGGACTGAGATGAAGAGGAATTTCTTCACTCAGAAGGTGGTGAACCTGTGGAATCCTCTACCTCAAAAGGCTGTGGAGGTCGTCACTGAATATATTTAAGAAGAAATAGGTAGATTTCTAGACTCAAGGTATCAAGGGGTATGGGGAGAGAGCAGGAGTATGGCGTTGAGATAGAGGATAAGCCACGATCATATTGAATGGCAGAGCAGACTCAAAAGGCCAAATGACCTACTCCTGCTCCTGTTTTCTATGTTCCTTTGTCCATTATATTTGCTTGAGATGGGGGTGGGTGTTCAGATGCTAGTTCATGTAGAGCTCAATATAAGGAGTAATATATAGCAATTTGGTGAAACATTAATGGGAGGAAGTGAAACTGGCATAATAAATTACTTGTTCTATTCCTGCACTGTTCAATGCCATTGTGGGGAACAGCACTTAAGATCAGATATGTACTCAAAAGGTTTTCTTGATTGAGAGATAAAGTTTCATAAATCACTTTCCCCTCCAGAACAAAATAGAACAAGTAATGTGTGAAATAACCATTTACGTTTCCTTAGTGAGAATCCTCATGGAACTCAATCATGACTCTGTAATTAGGAGATTATCTTCACTAATAACACCTAAATATGCCCCACTTAATTATTAAATATTCTCTGTAATTTTGGGCCAATAGTGGCTGAGTTTTACCTATGGTTTTCCTAAACTTCTCACAGCTTTTAAAAGGTCAATGACGAGGCAGCACGGTGTCATCAGATCAATACAGATAATTTCACCAACCCTTTGTATCAGCAATAAGGCTTCTTCTATATTACTTCTTCAAAACTAATATTGGCCCAATTTTATCCTTCATACAGTCTAACCAGTGTTTCTGAAACAGCTGAAGAGTATATGTATGAATAAACAAACAGACTGCATCTTCCTGAACTCAGCAGGTTCAAACAATGACAACACAATTGCCATTTAGTAGATCTTTGAAGGGCTGTTACACACTCCGGTTGAACACACAAGACTGAGAGGGAGAAATTTCAAGATTTGCTTTTCTTCTTTTGCTCGCTATTTCATGGCTTTTGTTTGGCACTACTTCTTCTCCATAACATTCGCAAACGCATCAACCTTCCTTGTGGTCATATGTCATGTTAGCTATAATTCAAGGAGCTTTAGAATCACATTACAAATACCTGGATCTGCACTCCTGATGCAGTGGATGTCATATTTTTGCCTGCAGAATATTAGCAAATTCCTAAGAGCATAAGCTGAAAGATTTATTTTAGGTTAATGGATGTCTCACACTTTATTTTGATTCCTGTTTTCCCATTACTGTAGAAAGCACTGCAGCTGCAGGATAATATGTTACCATGCTTTCACAAATTTAAAACCCTGCATTAAATCCTCACACTGCAGAATAGGCAGAAATCCATATGGTTGCTGAACAAATGGTCCAACTTGTTTAATTTAAATTGTAATTTCTGTATCCTGAATGAAAATGACCATCTGAAACATGCAAATGTGGAACCAGAAAAGCAGAGATTTTACATGGTGACTAGCTCCAACCCTCCATAAATTCGAGCTTATCCAAAACTCTCCTGCCTGTATTCTAATAAGTCCCATTCACTACCCTTGGGCTTGTTGATCTATATTTGCTCCTGCTCCGGTAATGCCTTGATTTTAAAATTCACATCCTTGTGTCCAAATTGCTTCATGGCCTCACCCCTCCCCATTTCTGGAACCTTCTACAGCTCTACGAACATCATATCTGCACTCCTTGATTTCTGGCCTCTTGTGCATCTCTGAATTTAACCACTCTACGACTGAGATTCGTGTCTTTAGCTATCTACGCTTTAAAGGCTGGAATTCCCTCACTAAATCTCTCCATGTCCCTCCATCTCTTTTTTCCTTAAAGATGCTCCTCAAAATCTATCCCTTTGGCCAAACTTTTGATCATCTGTCCCAAATGTTTCTGTCATTTGTCCAAGTATCTCCTTACTTGGCTCAGTGCCAAATTTTGTTTGGTAATGCTCCTGTGAAATGTCCCAAGACTGCATTAAAAGTGTTATAAAAATACGAGTTGTTGTTGTGACTTGGTACTTGCTTATAGTGGTATGGGATTAGCAACTCCACACAGCAAGTTGCTCAACTGAATTCAATATCTTCAGTCATTTGCAACAATCCGATCTGGCAGACATGTTGACTCAAGTTCTACATTACATTAATATCCTGCAAAGTGGTCTAGTGATTAAAGATAAGTGTTGCAAAACAAGATGATGCTCCATTACTAATATCTTAGGGCAATAAAGAAAAACTTGTATTTATACAGTCTTTCATGACATATCAAATCTCAAAGTGCTTCAGAAACAATGAAGTATTTCTGAAGTGTACTCACTCTTATATTAAACACAACCTTGCTAGTTTTACCTGTGTTTGGGTTGCTGTGCTATGGCACACATGAGAATAGGGGGATAATTTTTTTGCCTTGACTATATGGTGGAGTAAATCTCCTGCACACATTCGAAACTGTTCAGGCTCCATTCCAATAAAGAGAAGTTGGATAATGGAGACTGCTTTCTGGCTGGAGAAGCGGGATAATGGAGACCGCGTTCTGGCTGGAGAAACTGGATAATGGAGACCACGTTCTGGCTGGAGAAACTGGATAATGGAGACCGCGTTCTGGCTGGAGAAGCTGGATAATGGAGACCGCGTTCTGGCTGGAGAAGCTGGATAATGGAGACCGCGTTCTGGCTGGAGAAGCTGGATAATGGAGACCGTGTTCTGGCTGGAGAAGCTGGATAATGGAGACCGCGTTCTGGCTGGAGAAGCTGGATAATGGAGACCGCGTTCTGGCTGGAGAAGCTGAATAATGGAGACCGTGTACTGGCCGGAGAAGCTGGATAATGGAGACCGTGTACTGGCTGGAGAAGCTGGATAATGGAGACCGGGTACTGGCTGGAGAAGCTGGATAATGGAGACCGAGTGCTGGCTGGAGAAGCTGGATAATGGAAACCGTGTACTGGCTGGAAAAGCTGGATAATGGAGACCGCGTACTGGCTGGAGAAACTGGATAATGGAGACCGTGTCCTGGCTGGAGAAGCTGGATAATGGAGACTGCTTTCTGGCTGGAGAAGCTGGATAATAGGCTGTGGACTGGCATAGGATCAACTATCCATTACACATATCTCGGACTTTCATTCCTACTGGCTTTAAAAGTCAGCAGGTACTGATCTGATCCTGCCCAATTTTCTAGCTCCTGGTGTGTGCATGGACAATAGTGCAGTGACCTCAGCTTTCTGCTTCAATGCCTTTTATAAATTACACATACAATTTCCATTTTACTACAGAAATCCATAGCTACCTGTCTCCTGATAGACCAGCATCAACCAGTGATGAGAATTTGCAACACAAACAGGCGCAGAAGTCAAATGCATGACTCTTTGAAGTTAGACAATGAGAGAACAGGTTGCTCACTGCCCTCTGTCCAAATGCGATTCATTTTCAGTCTTACTAGATTATGTATTTTCTTACAAACTTGATATATTTTTGTTCTGGATCCTTTAAATTCCAGTGAGACTTAGCAAGTTGTAATATGCATGTCTTAATAAGCTAATTATAAAAGATCTGTCTTACTACCCTTCTCACCTGCACAGCTTTCCCCCAAGGTCTTTTTGTGAGGGGCATTAAAAATTTAAAGCTGCAGTTTCTATTTAAGTTTTATTTTCAGTCTGCAGTATCAATAGCATGTGAAATATTTATCATGGCTGCACTGTAGTGATTCCTGTGTGCATTCCCCTCACTGCCTACATGGAATTAACAGCAGCTTGTTATCTGCTTTGTGAACAGCTGCTGATTATGTCAGTACAGAAGAGCTCCCGGTGAAGATATATATATGTTTTTTTTTCTGTTTCCCACATGCATTCACACCACAGTGCTCCCACAAAACATAGTTTGCTGGTAACTAGGAGAGATCATCATAGTTATTCTTGGCATGTACTGCTACACAACCTATAATAGTCCCAGCTCTGAGGCCACACTGGTGAAGAAGTTAGCAGGAATTCTGTGAGCTTATACATGCCAGTTGCATATTCTAGAATTCTGCACAAAAACATTGGCTGTTCCAGACACATTCGGATGGAGAGAGTTGGAGAAACAGACTCTGCAGGTTAAAATCAATTATAAAATGTTACATTCATACGATTTCTAGATATAAGTGTTTTTAAATAATGGCATTGATCATTTTCCACACTGATGTAGAATTACATTTTGCAGAAATCCAATGAATTAAACCAGCAGGACACGGGACAGACAATGGCCTATCTTGGGAGTGTCCTGAACATCTGTTCTACAGGCACAGTTGTGCTGTAGTCATATGATGAGAACAGATCCTATACTAGTTTGCAAGATCTTTTGAGATTATGAACCTCTCTTTGGGCCCAGGATATGTGTATGCTGGTGATATGGACAGAAAATAGATAACTGTATTGTGTTGAGCAGTCCTACACTCTCTTATTGCATATTCAATGTTCAACGGATGGCTTCCTATACAATGTAATTCCTGAATCTGTGGTTATACTGCAATGAGCAATGTGAACCTCAGCTTTGCTTCTCTTACTTAGATGTGTCATGAGTCTGATTTCCAACCTTATACTTAAGCAATACTGCCAATAGGATTGGGGAACAAAATGGAAAATAATCAAATAGAAAAGAGAAAAGCAGAGATATAAATTGCTAATCAATGAGGAAGAAACAAAGTAACTGTTTGCTCCGTACAGCTGACTGACAAGAAACTCTCTTATAAATATATACTTACCCATTCAAAAAGCGGAGCTGAAAATAATTTTCCATAAAAAGAAATCGAGAAATGACTATTTGCGCCTCCTCAATATGAACTGCTTGCTGTAGGAACAGCCTTGTTCTGAAACCAGTGTACACTCAAAGTGTGATTTATAATGAACAAATACCTTCTTGATGGAAATGTCAAGGAAAGTTTATGGCACTTCATAGGAACTGAGTTACATTTAGGCAATAAAGTTTTCAGTGATGGAGAGAGAAATAAGTAGATTATAAAGTAGGATTGCTGGTAATATTTAGGACTTTTTGCAGGTTTGGTATTTAATCAATATAGGTAGATTCTACACTGGCAGATGCAGGGATAAATATGAAAGTATTTGAGCCAGCCACTTGAAAATTTGTACATTACTTGCTAATGGCTGAATAAGCTTTATTATGGAAAGAAATGTCAGTTCTTAAGTGTGGTCTGTTTCTGTAGGTCTGTATCCTCTCACCATAGCTAGGGAATACGCTATAAGGTTGCACAAGCTCTTTATGAGGCCTGCCAATAGCAATTATGTCTTTGAATCAATACAACCTATAACTAGTACAACACTTAATTAATAAGTTAGTCAGGCTGTAATGACATCTATTTTTTGTACTGTTTTTTTAATCTCAGGACCCTGAAGTCACAGGCTTCACAGCCCCGACAGATAGATTAAAGCCTGAGGTGCATTAGCAAAGAAATCTATTAGTAAACCACTGTGTATGACTTAGGATAGACATACTGAATGCAAATTAAACTAATACATTTAATACAATCAATGCCACAACACCTTCCAGAATACTGGATTTGTCAATTCACTGGCTTCAGTTCATTGAATTGGATTTGTCCTGTATCTGGCATCCTAGATGGAGTACAGATGTTTATTGTTTAAAACAGAACTGGCGCTAAACAGCTTCATGCAGAACTCAAGTAAAACTCCATACAACAAAAGAAAGAGGTACTGGAGAAGGTGCAAAAAATATTTACAAGGGTGATATCAGAACAAAGAGGTCCTTCCTACATGCTGGGAGTCTCACCCCCTCCGCACTCTGCCCTCGAGATGGCTGAGGTGGGGAAGAGACCATTGTTCACCTCCTTGTGGATTGTGCCTTTGTGAAGAAGGTCTGGAGAGAGATGCAGTGGATTTTGTCAAGATTCATCCCGAGCAGTTCCATGACACAGGACTCTGTGCTCTACGGGCTGTTCCTAGGGAAACACACTGAGACAAACATCAACTGCGGCTGGAGGATCATCAACTCGGTGAAAGACGCTCTTTGGTCTCCCGAAACTTGTTGGTCTTCCAGTGCAAAGATTTGCCCCCCACCGAGTGTTGCAAACTGGCACATTCCAAGGTCCAGGACTACATGCTGAGGAAAGCTTGGGGCAGCTGCCGCAAAGGCGTAATGGGGAAAGATCACTGTCTAAGACCTTTCTGCCATAGTGCACTGAGGGGCTGAGAATTGTATAGACCCCTCAGGCTGTATGACTCACACTGAACGTATGCAGTGAAAACTACTTGTGTCACAATTGTATTGAAGCACCTCAGGGAGCAACATGATCTACGTGGATAACTTGAATATCACTGCACTGTCAGACTGTCTGTTATGACCATGTTGAGATGTCTGTGATGTTCACTGATTGTATTGAAGCACCTCATGATCTATTTGGAAAACTTGTATATGATTGCACTTTTTGTGATGACCATTTTGAAATGTTTTGTAATGTTCTTTCAGATATTTTATAAATAAAGTATATTTTTACAAAAAAATTCAAAACCAAGAGGTTACATTTAGTAGGAAAGATGGGAAAAATTGGGGGTCTCTTCTCTCAAAAGGAGGCAGCTGAAGGGTGACCTGATAGAGATCTTTAAGACAATAAAAGGATTTGATAGGGTAGATGTAGCAAAGATGTTCCTACTTGTGGGTGAGACCAGAACTAGGGGCCATAAACTAAGAATCACTAATACATCCAATAGGGAATTCAGAAGAAAGTTCTTCATCCAGAGAGTGGTTAAATTGTGGAATTCATCAGCACAATAAGTTGTTGTAAACAACATCGATGTATTTGAGGGGAAACTTAACAAACACATGAGGAAGAACAGAAGGGTATCTGATATGTTAACATGAAAATGGGTCAGAGGAAGCCCATGTGGAGCACAAACAACAGCAGGGATTAGTTGGGTCAAATAGCTCGTTTCTATGCTGTACATTAGATGTGACTGCATGCAAGATAGGGGCTGGTTTTTCAAAATTTATTATTCACAGGCATGTTATCATTTCCATTCATAGTGTAAACATTAATATTAAAAGGGTACAAAAAATAAGATTCACTCACAAACAGCAGCAGAGAATCCCAGTGCAGTGCTTCTCCTGCTTCAATATCTCAAGTATAATGCCATTTAACACATAATCTATATCAAACTGCTGCCAAATCTCATCTCACATTTCCCTGTATTAAAATACATCTGCTATTTCTCCACTCAGCCATTGAACTTATCAAGACCCTTTTAAATTTCAGCTCACTGATAATCATTTGGCCTTGCTCCCAATCTGGTGTCATCTGTAAATCCAGACTCTCTGGACACAATTCTCTCCTCAAAATCATCTATAAATATCAAACAAAGTGGCTCCAATACCAAAATGCATTACATGCCACAGAGGGCTGACCTGGCACATTAACTACTTTTCTGTCTCCGTGGATTTTGCCAGACCTGCTGAGTATTTCCAGCATTTACTGCTTTTATTTCAGATTCCCAGCATCTGAAATGTTTTGCTTTTGTCATTCCACAGGTAACTGGATGCCAACCAGCTATCTGCTCACACACGTTCTAGTCCATTAATCAACCATTTGCTAATCCATTCTTATCTTTCTCCTGTGCTTGGACCTTATGCACAAGACTATTATGTAGGAGAGTGTCAAATGCCATCTGAAATCTGGGTGGATAACATCCACTGTCTCATCCTAAGTCTATCACCTACTTACGATAAATTCAATAGGTTAGTCAAACATGACCTTCCACTCCCAAAACGTAGGACTGTTTCACATTGGCTTATGCCTCTCAAGGTGCTCTCTTATTTTATCTCACATAATGCTTCTAAACACTTTCACCTCTTCTCCTCTTTCCCCCTTTTTTTAAAAGATGGGAATCATATTTTTATTCTCTAATCTTTTGGGATTGGCCTGAGAGCTGTGTCCACCAGAACTTGCAATTGTTTAAGTCAATTTCGACAGAAACCTGCTAGTATTAATGCTAGACTAGCGCATATTTTCATCCTCTCACATTAGCATTGAATATGCTGCAACAAAATCATTTTAAATGCTTTCTCCATTTAAAAGCAAATATATTCTTCCTCCCCTTCAGATAAATTCTGCTCCTATGTTGTTCCTTGAGTTTGAGGACAGATTGGTGACTGTCCCCTCAGGCCCCTTCCTGTGCTAAGGTTTCCCATCTTGCTGTGAAGCTTCCCATTCTCTCTTATTCTAAGAGCGATTGAAATCAAGAACTCTGCACGTGGATACAGACCTACTAGGCTAGCACTATCGTACCCATGGAGCCACCAGTAAATCCCAGGGTTTCTTCAGAGATAATGGGATAACTTTACTGGCGGGGCACTAAGCTTCCCTTATGTGGAGCTCAGAAAAATAAACTAGGCAAGTAGTATTGCAGGCTGGTTGTAAAGCACACATCATTTCCCTTCTATTAATTTAAATCGACAACCAAAACATCAGAAATGCCCCTTCTCTTCAAATAATGCAATAGTGCAGACAGGTACACAAGCAATACAATTGTAGGGCCTTTTAAAGCAAAGTCTTCTAGCTGCAGTGTTATCAATGTCAATTTTCAGTTATGGGACAGTTTACCTCCTCTAACAAAAGCATTGCATTGAGTTAAAAAAGTTAAATATGTTAACAAGATAAACACTCAGTGAATGGCCTGATGGGATACAGTGGTAGCACAATACACTGAAAGATTAATGGCACAATGGTGGTGACGGATTGCAGGTTCAATCCCGGACTGTTTAGCATCAGAAAAATCATGGCAGCCTCGCAAGGTTGTAAACTGGCGTACCCCTAGCTGATCTGGTCTCCATGAGACCCCAGTCATGCATGATTTGGTTGACTCTTATTCCTGTAGGCAACTAGGGATGATCAATAAATATTGCTTTCTCGATATTCCCCATATGCCAAGAAATGGCAAGTCTTGCAATATGTGCAAAGTCATGGACACTACCGGTGTCCTAGCTGACCACATGTGCAGGAAAAGCTGTCAGCTGCAGAAACTTCAGCTCCGGGTTTCAGAGCTCGAGCAGCGGCTGGAGTCACTGTGGCACATCCACGAGGCTGAGAGCTACGTGGATAGCACGTTCAGAGAATTGATCACACCACAGTTTAAGGGCCTGGGGACAGAGAGGGAATGGGTGGCCACTAGGCAGTCCAAGAGAAGTAGGCAGGTAGTTCAGGGGTCCTGGGTCCTGTTCACAAATCAATTTTCTATTTTGGAAGCCGGTGAGGGCGCCAGTTCCACAGAGGAGTGCAGTCAGAGCCATGTTTGCGGCACCACGACTAACTTGGTTGTACAGGAGGGGAGGAAGAAGAAAGGAAGAGCTATACTGGTAGGGGATTCATTGGTTAGGGGAGCAGACAGGCGTTTCTGTGGCCATAGACATGACTCCAGGATGGTATGTTGCCTCTCTGGTGCCAGGGTCAAGGATGTCACAAATTGGCTGCAGGGCATTCTTCTGAGAGGAGGTGATCAGCCAGAGATCGTGGTTGACATTGGTACCAATGACTTAGGTAGGAAGGGGGATGTGGTCCTGAAATCAGAATTTAGGGAGCTAGGTAGAAACTTAGCAAGCAGGACCTCTAATGTAGTATCTCTGGATTGCTCCCAGTGCCAGGTGCCAGTGAGTACAGAAATAGGAAGATAAAGCAGATGAATGTGTGGCTGGAAAGATGGTGCAGGAGGGAGAGCTTTAGAGTCCTGGGAAACTGGGGCTGGCTGTGGGAAAGATGGTACCTGCGCAAGCCGATAATACCTGAACAGGGCTGGGACTGAGTTCCTTGCAGGGCATTTTGCTAGTGCTGTTGGGAGGGCTTTAAACTAACTCGGCAGGGGTGTGGGAACCAAGAAAAAAGTTTAGAGAGGAATACCAAGATGTACAAAATGCTGGGAGGGACAGATAGCACTAGTATAGAGAATAGTAAGTTAACAGGTAAAGTCGGGGTAAGGGAGAAATCTAAATCAGGATTACTATGCATGTACGTGAATGCACGGAGTATAGTAAATAAGATTGGGGAGTTACAGGTGAAGATGGCCAATTGGAAATATGATGTTGTGGCAATAACAGAGAACTGGCTCAAGGAAGGGCAGAACTGGGTGTTAAATAATCCCGGGTACAAGGTGTTCAGAAAAGGTAGGAAAGGAAGGAAAGGAGGAGGGGTGGTGGTGTTGGTTAAGGAGAGCATTGCAGACCTGGAGAAGGAAGATGTCCCAGAAGGTTCAAATCAATTTGGCTAGAGCCAAGGAACAAAACAGTGTAATTACATTGCTTGGTGTAGTCTATAGACCGCTAAGTAGTAAGGAGGGCGTAGAAGAACAAATCTGCAGCAAAATTATGGAGAGTTGCAGGCATTATAGAGTAGTTATAATGGGGGACTTTAATTACCCGGATGTAGACTGGGACAGTGGTAGTGTAAAGGGCTGAGAGGGGCAAAAGTTCCTAGATTGTGTTCAGGAGAATTTTCTACAGCAGTGTTTGTGTCCAATCCAACAAGAAAATATGCACTGTTGGACCTGGTTCTTGGAAATGAGACTGATCAAGTAGATCAAGTGTCAGTGGGGGAACATTTAGGAGACAGTGGTCATTATATTGTACATTTTAGGATGATGATAGAAAAGAACGCTAGGCAATCCAGAGTAAAAATAATTAATTGGACAAGCGCTGACATTAATGGGGCAAGAACGGAGCTGGGACAGATAGACTGGAATGAAAGATTGGTAGGAGAAACTGTGGCTGAACAATGGGCTACCTTCAAAAAAAGAATTGGTTCAGGCACAGTCAAGGTATATTCCATCGAAAGGGAAAGGTAGGACAAATAAATTCAGAGCTCCCTGGATGAAAAAGGAGATTGAAATTAAGATAAAGAAGAAAACAGATGTCAGGTGGAAAATACAATTGAGAGTCTAGAGGGATACAGAAGGTTGAAAAGGGATGTGAAAAAACAGATTAGAGAAGCAAAGAGGGATTATGAGAAAAGACTGGCAGCCAACATAAAGGGGAATCCCAAAGTCTTCTATAGGCATATAAATAGTAAAAAGGTGGTAAAAGGAGGAGTACAGCCGATTAGGGACCTAAAAGGGAATTTACACGAAGGGGCCATGGCTGAGGTATTAAATGAATACCTTGTATCCGTCTTTACCAAGGAGGTAGACGCTACCCAGCAATGGCGACAGACGAGGGAACTCTGTCACTAGAAGGGTTCAAAATTGAAAAGGAGGAAGTGTTGAATAGACTGTCGGTACTGAAAGTTGACAAGGCACTGGGGCCAGATGAGATGCATCCAAGGATATTGAAGGAAGTGAAAGTAGGAATTGCAGGGGCACTGGCCATAATCTTTCAGACTTCCCCAGGCACAGGGGTGGTGCCAGAGGACTGGAGAATTGCAAACATTATGCCCTTGTTCAAAAAAGGTTGTAAGGATAAGCCCAGCAATTACAGGCCAGCCAGTTTAAGTTCAGTAGTGGGCAAGATTCCAGAAACAATTATTTGGGATAGAATTAGTAGTCACATGGAAAAATATGGGTTGATAAAGAAGAGCCTGCATGGATTTGTCAAGGGGAAATCGTGTTTAACTAACTTGCTGGAGCATTTAGAAGAGGTAGCAGAAAAGGTTGATGAAGGTAATGCTGTTGATGTGGTGTACATGGACTTTCAAAAGGCATTTGACACAGTGCCACACAACAGACTTGTGAGAAAAGTTATTGCTCACGGAATAAAAGGGACAGTAGCAATGTGGGTACAAAATTGGCTGAAAAAAAGGAAGCAGAAAGTAATGGTCAATGGATATTTTTCGGGCTGGAGGGAGGTTTGTGGTGGAATTCCCCAGGGTCTATATTGGGACCTTTGCTTTTCTTGTTATATTAATGATCTAGATCTTGGTGTGCAGAGGACAATTTCAATGTTTGCAGATGATACGAAGTTTGGGAGTGTTGTGAACTGCGAGGGCAGTTTGGAACTTCAAGAGGACATAGGCAAGTTGGTGGAGTGGCCAGATAGTTGAAAGATGAAGTTCAATGCGGAGAAGTGTGAGGTGATGCATTTTGGTAGGAAGAACATGGACAGAAAATAAAAAAAAGGGTGAAATTTTGAAGGGGGTGCAGGAGCAGAAAGACCTGGGTGTATATGTGCATAGATCATTGAAGGTGGCAGGACAGATGGAGAGAGCAGTTAATAAAGCATATGGTGTTCTGGGCTTTATTAATAGGGGCATAGAGTACAAGAGCAGGGAGGTTATGCTGAATTTATATAAGACACTTGTTAGACCTCAGCTGGAATATTTTGTACTGTTCTGGGCATCATATTATAGGAAGGATGAGAGGGCAGAAGAGATTTACAAAATGGTTCCAGGAATGAGAAACTTCAGTTATGAGGATAGATTGGAGAGGTTGGAACTGTTCTCCTAGAAGAGAAGAAAGCTGAGAGGAGATTCGATAGAGATGTTCAAAATCAGGTGGTGGCTGGACAGAGCAGATAGGGAGAAGCTGTTCCCACTTGCAAAAGGACCAAGAACGAGAAGGCACAGATTTAAAGCGATTTGAAAAGAAGAGGTGTGATGTGAGAAAAAACTTTTTCACACAACGAGTGATTCGGGTCTTGAATGCACTGCCTGGAAGTGTGGTGGAGGCAGGTTCAATTGAGGCATTCAAGAGGACATTAGATGATTATTTGAAAAGAAACAATGGACAGGGATACAGGGAAAAGGCAGGGCAATGACACTAGCTTCATAATGCTCATTTAGAGATTCAGTGCAGACATGATGGGCCAAATGGCCTCCTCCTGTGCCATTAAAATTCTGTGATTCTAGAACGACATCGCTACTACTCTCCCACCATCAGAAGGTACAGGTGGAATCCTGATTTACTGTCTTATCTCAAGAACAGCAACATGCTGATCTCTTCACATGTGCTAGTTACTCCCATAGTCCTTCATAAAACATGCTCGCTAATTCACTTTCTAAGTATTATCTCTATCCAATGGGTATTATATACCTAGAGTGACATTGTGCCACACCCGCTACTGGTGTCAAATCGTGCAGAAAACATCTCTATTATGTTATCATATACTAACCAAAAAATACATCAAGTTAGTTATTTCAATGGCATTGATAATAAGTATGCCTGTGCATGTCCTTGTGGGGTTTGGATGATGTCTGCTTGCCACTGACCATAGAATATTTAATACTTAATTTATTTTGACAATTTAGTATTTCTAAATTGCTCAATTTACTCTAATTAGAGAGAAACCCTGTAACGAATCCTAATCGAATATTTAGTCCCAGAGGTCAGTAATAACTGAACTGTGTTAAAAATACAGCATCAATAGTCTCAGTCAGAAAGTCAGCAGTAAAACAAGATTGCCATTACTATGATTAATTTCTCTATTAGAACTCAAGTCCTGTAGATAGCTTGGTGCACAAGGGTTTTATTAGGTTTTGAAATGGGAAACTTGAAAAAAGTAACAGGAGACACAACATTCAAACTAGAGATTTTTTCCCTTGAACTTAAGTTTGAGAGTGTTTGAAAGTAACTACCACATAAATGACTGGTCTCAGATCTCAGCATCTGGTCCTGAAATTTTAATAACATCTCCAGGCTCTCAGAACACTGTTTCCTCTCCTTTCCATTGGTCTCCCACATCACCTCACACTGAGTTTCCTGTACCTCCCTTTCCACCATTTTCATCTAACAAATATTCCTGAGCAAGAACAGCTACACTTTCATTTTTATATGGCCTTCTTCAACCTCCTAAAGGGAGTAGGAGCAAGAATAGCACAACCCTTAAAACATCCCTTAAACTGGCAAGACATTCATTTAACTCATCCTTAGGTCACAAAATGGAACTCTACCTTATTCCAATCATCTGACACATTTTATTTAAAAATTCAGATTCTTAACAAGAAACACAATGGCACAACAAATAAATAAAACCCTTAACCTCCGGAAATCACAGATCTTAGGTGTGAGCGATCTTTGAATGTACAGTCTATTTTGTTTCAAAGAAAGCGGGTGTCCCTACAAACTAAGTAACCTCATTTTCTTTGTCACTGCATCTACAGCCTACCACAGGTGTCTGTCTTGTGGCACATAACAGAACCAAGAAGTCACAACAGTGGATAACAAGAAGGTTTCTTGAGTTGGCAGCCCTAACAATTTACTCTTAAGATTAGTTCAAGTAGTTAGATCCAGTGGAATAACTTCACCTGAGCAGAAGGCTTTCTACCTGAAGGGTTTTAACAAATGTAGAATGTATTCAGCAACTTCTCTTTCCAACCTCTGTTTGGAAACAGCACAATGAAAAATGTGCGAATCATTAGCTTCAAAAATAGTTTTGTGAATGGAGGTAATTCTGTTCATGTAACCAGGTAGAACAGAATTCTTGATCCAGCTCAGGTTTACTGGCAAGTGGCGAGAATGAGGGGATTGACTAAGTTGGTTTAACTGACCTCACTTTTAGACAAAATTTCTCTCCCCTTGCTTTCATGCTCCATGCATTTATGCTGTCTTAGCCTGCTCTACTCTCCCATTTCAAGAATACTCGTTATTCTAATGCTGCTTCTCTCTCCCAGGTCTCAATACAACAGTGTTTCATCTGAAAGGGGACACTTGTGACAGTACAGCATTCCTTCAGTACTGCATTCAAGTGCCAGTGTAGATTGTGCTCAAGTTTTTGTAGTGGAATGTGAACCCATAGGTAAGAGTGTTCAAGTGACTCAAGGTGAAGACTTGTTCCCACTTCATATGCTTCCATTTCCATGAAATTTTGAGGCCCATAATCAAGTGAACTCAGAGCATATTGCCCCAAGCCTCCATAATCCCCATTATTCTATAACATTGTTATCATTAACTGCCACAAAGGTAGGTAGATAACATGTCAACTCTCCTGCAGAGGCAGCTTTGTGAATTGGTGGAAAATGCCTCAGGTTGACTGGTTCCAATTTCCCTTCCTCCTTCAAAGGAAGCAGTCCACCTCCATTCGGCATCGATCCACTCCTGAAGAGACAGAAACTTTGCCTACAGCACACTTGCAAGCATCTATTATATCATCCTATTGTGCAATGGTCATGTTACTTCCACACAAATCATATTCTTCTGCTGCAAATCACAACAGAGCAGCAGGAATGTAGCACGCAGCAAAAAAATAGTCTGTTAAAAGCAAACTGGCACAAGGACATCACTGTACAATATATCTCCAAAAGGGGAAATAATTCCATGCAGAAGTCTGCGCTTTCCTTCTAAAACAGCTGTTACAAAAAATTCCTCCCACTTTGCAGTGTTTTTTTCATATGTGTTAAAGGGAACTCTAGACCCAATTAGAATATGCAAAGAGGGCCTAATTGGCATAATTCATTAATGTTTATCCTAGCAGCATAATTATCCATTTCAGTTAAATCAGATAATATTTGAGATTCTTAAACTAAAAGGTAAAGTGAATTTTCTAATGAACTCAATTATAACGTGCAAGTTAGATCTAATTGGCATAACTCATGAATATGCACTCCACCATAATGCAACAATTACACTCTCCAATTTTCAAAGACAGTTCTTTTGAGCTATAGAGCAAAAGTCTCATTTCAAATAAACTAAATTTTAAAAAGTAAATTAGGCCTAATTCATATCATTTAACCACATTTACTCTGACATGGCATAATAATTATACCACCAGCTTTGGGACAACAGAGATTGTGTATTTTGAGTTCCAAACTGGATCTCCTAAATAACTTAATTTGCATTGGAAAGTTAGGCCCAGGAATCATAATTCAGTAACGATCTAAAGATTGCATTTGGACATGTTGTTCTTTTAAATCAATTCTGCTTACCATTTTAAATCACTGCATTTTGAAACCAGAAGCCCCAGAATCAGACTGTAAATCCCAGCAAGCGCACCCATGCCTCCATAATCCCCACTGTTCAGGAAACATAAGTCCTCTTCATGATTCATGGAATTATACAGCTTTGGTTCTTCACTTCAGCATCAGTTTCCCAAAGAGCCAGCTAACCTATTCCCCTTTCCCATGGCCCAGCCCCTGCACCCACAGCTCCACAAATTGTTCCCCACCAAGTCACCATCTAATTCCCTCCCAAAATCGCCAGTGAATCTCCTCCTTGACACTGCTGCAGGCTGTGTACTCCAGACCATAACAATGCACTGTGAAAACACATTTCTCCTGATCTCCCCTCTGGTAATGAAAGTGGAGCTAGAGTTTGCAACCATTTCTGCTCATTATGAACAGCCTTGCAGCTGTTTAGATTTGTATACAAGAAACACAATCACTCCGAGTATGGAAAATGAAACCAGCTAATGAGCGAATAATCTTGTGAATGGATTTTGCAGGGCACTTATGCACAAAATACCTTTCAGATTCTACTCTGAAATTTTGATGTTTTCCCATTCAGCTGTCAGTTTTAATCAGTTTTGGGTGGCTTATATCTCGTTTCCATTTCCAATATGGAAATAAATTTTAATTGGTACTTACTACTGTGGAGAAGAGAAGAATGCAGGTCAACATTAAGGAATGCAATCAAGCTGCACATTGACATTTGTTTTGGAATATATTGCATTTGGCTGAACTGAAAAAATTCTTAGATTTTATCCATGACACTATTTTCTCTCCTGAAAAAAGAATTTGTATCAATTGCTTCTCATTTGGATGAAGGTGTGTGTGCGTGTCTGGCTCTGTGTATGCGTGCGTGTGTGCCCGTGCGCATGTCCGCATCCCTGCACGTTTCCGTGCGTGTGCGCGTGGAGGGGGGGGCGTGATTGGGGAATTGTATGAAATAACTACACGGCTGAATCGGATCAACTTGTTGGAGCATTTGGTCTTTATCTTTTTTGCACATTTGTATGTTGGACTTCTGTTGTGTTGCGGGTTTGTACTGGTTGATGATGAATTGGCTGTCCTTTGTTGGTACTGTGATCAGGTAGATATTGTACAAAGTAGGAGGAAGAAGCATGGAAACAGTTCCAGCAGAAAGGTCACAGTGGAGCTGTTCATGATAGTGGATTCATTTCTAAAACCAGTCGTTTGTGAAGTTCTCACCATCATTAAACTACTTTTAAAACACCTGAGTTCAACTGTTATTATAATGTTGTTGCAAAATTGATTGCAAATGTGTTTTGGGATATATGATTGAGATAAAAATGGAGCCAACATGGTGAACACTTGGCAAGATTAGAGAGTAGCCATAGTCGAAGAAGGTTTGTAAATTTACACCAGTTAAGTCCCACGGTGGACAACCATTTTATGGGATTGTCCCATAATTTCAGCTTTCACCCTGTGTTGGCATCAGGACATCATGTGTCCAGTATTCCTCAGGCAGTGATTGGGAGACTGCTGGGGAGTCTCCTCTGAACACTGCCCTTGTATCTTTGGTTTTGTTCAGGTGTCATGAAGCTATTAATGTATACAATATTATTGGAATTTTTTTAAAGAGAGGTTTAGTCTGTGGTTGTGTCTTAATTGGGTTAAAGCCAGCTAGCTTTGATGTATACTGGTTTTGAGATTTAAGAGAGGTACAGTGCATTTGGATTTTGTTGAATCGGGTATTCAAGAGGGGGAATGAAATCTGGCACCTAGCTACAGAGACCAAGCAATGTTTATATTACTAATAAAATTGGTGCTATGAAAGGGATTTTATTGTTAGAAGAGGTGGAGTTCAAAAGAGCTGGTGAGACCACGAGAATTTACATTCAATGAGATGTACTGGGTATAACCGATAACAACAGAGATGCTCTGACACCTAAGGTCACATCAACAATTTCCAGTTCCCTGGCCCCAACCGCCTCCTCTTCACCATGGACGTCCAATCCCTCTACACCTCCATCCCCCACCAGGATGGTCTGAGGGCCCTTAGCTTCTTCCTCGAACAGAGGCCCAAACAATCCCCATCCACCATCACTCTCCTCTGTCTGGCTGAACTTGTTCTCACACTGAACAATTTCTCCTTTAACTCCTCTTACTTCCTCCAAATAAAAGGTGTGGCTATGGGTACCCGCATGGGCCCCAGCTATGCCTGTCTCTTTACGGGGTATGTGGTACATTCATTGTTCCAGTCCTACTCCGGCCCCCTCCCACAACTCTTTCTCCGGTACATCGATGATTACTTTGGTGCTGCTTCATGCTCCCGTCAGGACCTGGAAAAATTTATTAATTTTGTTTCCAATCTCCACCCCTCCATCATTTTCACATGGTCCATCTCTGACACTTCTCTTCCCTTTCTTGACCTCTCTGTCTCAATTTCTGGTGATAGACTGTCCACCAATAAACATTACGAGCCTACCGACTCCCACAGCTACCTCGACTACAGCTCCTCACACCCCGCTTCCTGTAAGGACTCCATCCAATTCTCTCAGTTCCTTCGCCTCCGTTGCATCTGTTCTGATGACGCTACCTTCAAAAACAGTTCCTCTGACATGTCCTCCTTCTTCCTTAACCAAGGTTTTCCACCCATGGTCGTTGACAGGGCCCTCAACCGTGTCCGGCCCATCTCCCGCGCATCCGCCCTCATGCCTTCTCCTCCCCCCCAGAAACATGATAGGGTCCCCCTTGTCCTCACTTATCACTCCACCAGCCTCCGCATTCAAAGAATCATCCTCCGCCATTTCCGCCAACTCCAACATGATGCCACCACCAAACACATCTTCCCTTCACCCCCCACCCCCCCCCCCCCCGGCAGCATTCCATAGGGATCGTTCCCTCCAGGACACCCTGGTCCACTGCTCCATCACCTTCTACTCCTCAACCCCCACCTACGGCACCTCCCCATGCATAAGCAAAAGATGCAACACCTGCCCCTTCACTTCCTCTCTCCTCACCGTCCAATGGCCCAAACATTCCTTTCAAGTGAAGTAGCATTTCACTTGCATTTCCCCCAACTTAGTCTACTGTATTCGTTGCTCCCAATGTGGTCTCCTCTACATTGGTGAGACCAAACTCAAACTGGGCGACCGCTTTGCAGAACACCTGCGGTCTGTCCGCAAGAATGACCCAAACCTCTCTGTCGCTTGCCATTTTAACACTCCACCCTGCTCTCTTGCCCACATGTCTGTCCTTGGCTTGCTGCATTGTTCCAGTGAAGCTCAATGCAAACTGGAGGAACAGCACCTCATCTTCCGACTAGGTACTTTACAGCCTTCCGGACTGAATACTGAATTCAACAACTTTAGATCTTGAACTCCCTCCTCCATCCCCACCCCTTTCCGTTTCTTCTCCCTCCCCTTTGTTTTTTTCAATAATTTACATAGATTTTTCTTTTCTCACCTATTTCCATTATTTTTAAATCTGTACCTTTTATGCCCTGTTAGTCTTATTTCACCCCACCCCCACTAGAGCTGTACCTTGTGTGTCCTGCCATGCATTCTTAATTAGCACATTTGTTTAGATAATATCACCATTTCAACACCTCTTTGTTCTCTTGTCTGTGACATCTTTTGATTATCTGCTCCTATCACTGCTTGTTTGTCCCTACAACCACACCCCCCACCACTTCTCTCCCTCCAAACCCCCCCACCTTAAACCAACTTATATTTCACCCCTCTCCTAATTTTACTCAGTTCTGTTGAAGGGTCATGAGGACTCAAAACGTCAACTTTTTTCTTCTCCGCCGATGTTGCCAGACCTGCTGAGTTTTTCCAGGTAATTCTGTTTTTGTTATAACCAATGACAGTTTTGTGTGCAGGGCAGAAACAATGTAAGATCAAAGCCTGTAAGCATACCACTGTGTCTGCAAAAGAACCAAAGTGAAAGGACCTCATTTGTAATTTGTATGGTGAAAATGCTTTGCCTGGTGTCTGCTTAAAGTCTATTGGTTGCTGTTGCCTTAGTGGAGATTAGTTTGGGAATTTGTTAAAAGCTATGATAGTAGCAATTTGTAGCCATGTTTAACTTCTGTAAATTAATAAATATCTCATGTAGTTTGATATAAATGCCTCTCGAGAACTGGTGATATAATTCCTGAATTTAGAGCTGCATCTCAAATATACCACGTAAAATATAGGTTATGACAGTTAATTAAATTTCCCCTCTGGAATTTATAAACTCAGCTTTACCAGCTGCTGGGTCATAACATCAGGTGCACTGTGCACCTGCGTATGCATTGCGCACCTGTGTATGCACTGCTGTCATCTCACTCGGCCAAGAGGTAACTGGAAGAAGAAGGGAAGGCGGAGAGATTGAATTGTCGGACATCGGCAGACAGCCAAAAGCAGGAAAGAAAAGCCTGTCCGAGACAGAGCAGAGCAACAAGCACAGTCGAGAAAGAGAGAGACAGGGGGGAGAACATTACAACAACAGACAAGAGCACACGGGAGCAGGGCAGGCAGTGGAGAGCAATACCTCCAGCTCCTATACTCAGCCTAGGCCTAGGGTTAGAGAGAAGGGCTGGAGCTGGTTTCCCCTTCCCAGGAGAGAGCCTGTGCCATGGGTAAGGCAGCAAGAGAATGAGTGGACCAAAGCTCAGTCCCGGTGCTCAGCAGCAGAGCCATCACTGCCAAGGTGATCAGCTCCAACTTGGGATGTTGCTGCTTTGCTGATGACTTGGTGCTGGTCGGCATTGACATGGACAGCAGACTGAAGCTGCTGAGCTCTCAGGTAGATGGAATGGGATTTGGAAATGAGTGATAAACCTTATCCAAAGCTGTGCAAATAGGGCTGTGGCTCAGGTTGGCTGTAGTGTGCCCACTGCGGGGTATTTGAGTGATTATGACTGCGAATTGAGAGAGAGTTGGGGTTAAATATAGAGTTGCTTGTTTGTGTCAGTGTTTTTTTCTATTCATTCATGGGATGTGGGCGTTGCCAGCATTTATTGCCCATCCTAACCACACTGCTGTGGGAGGGAGTCATATGTAGGCCAGACCATATAAGGACGACAGATTTCCTTCCCTAAAGGACATTAATGAACCAGATGGGTTTTACAACAATCGAAGATGGTTTTATGGTCATCATCAGACTTTTAATTCCAGATTTTTATTGAATTTAAATTTCACCATCTGCCGTGGTGGGATTCGAATCCAGTTCCCAGAGAATTGCCCTGGATCTCTGGAATACTAGTCCAGTGACACTGCCACTATGCCAGTGTCCCCCCCTTCTGGTTGTAGAATACAGATGGAATGATTCACCCTTGATTAAATATGGATCACTGGTGTGTTGAGTTTCTTCTGTATAATTTGAGTTACTGCAATTGGTCCAATTCATTTAACCTCTTCTATCCTGCTCTACCATCTTCTCCGATATTCCCCTTCTTTCCCCGTTTCCAGTTTTCTTTCACTGGGGTACAGCTTCACATATATTACCAACCTTCCTTTTGGGCACCCTTGTCCAAGTGCTGTTCTTAATGCATGAGCTGAGTTAGTGCTGGTGGTTGGGCTGTTTAACCAAGGGGGGCATCACGATGAAGCCCTAATCATGTCTGCCTCACTGAGGAGGGAATCATTTACAATCAGGAACTAAAAATATTCTTGTCTCTGATTTCCAGTTTTTCCCCCGTTCCCTAAACCAGGGCACAGTGTGTCTGCACCACAGGCTGTATGAACCACTGCAACAGCACCTAAAAGAGCAGGTGAGAGGAGGACCCAGAGACAGACAGCAGCATCTAAAGGAGCGAGAGAGAGGAGGACCCAGAGTCAGACAGCAGGATCTAAAGGAGCAGGAGAGAGGAAGACCCAGAGACAGATAGCAGTATCTAACGGAGCGGGAGAGAGGAGGATCCGGAAACAGACAGCAGCACCACAAGGAGTGAGATAGAGCAGGACTCAGAGACAGACAGCAATACCTAAAGGGGTGGGAGAGAGGAGGACCCGAAGACAGACAGTAACAGCTAAAGGAGCGGGAGAGAGGAGGACCCAGAGGCAAACAAGCACAGTTTGGAACTGTGTACTACTGAGAGTGTGGTGAGTGGGGGAATTCAGTGAGGAGAGGAAGGAGGCATTCCTTTCCTTTTGCTTTTGTTTTCTTCTAACTTTTTCACCTTGTAGGAATTGGTTCTTACTTTACTACAGGGAAAGAAGCTAACTGTTTGGTGAGTATCTGATAAGTGGTTAAGGTCTATTCCATTCAAAAGGTTTAAAATAGTAAGTTTGTGGTTAAGTTTAATTAAATATATAAAAAAGAGGAAATAAATAATTGAATAATATAAGTAAGTAGTTAATTAAAACACATTAAGGATGGCAGGACAGATGATGTGTCACGGCTGCAGCATGTGGAAATTCCTGGATGCCAGTATGATCCAGGGCAAACATGTCTACAGTAAGCTTCGGCTCAGAGTTATTGAGCTGGAGGCTAAGACAGACACTGCGACACATCAGGAAGCGGTATAGTTAGCTAGATGTCACACCCCTCAGGGTAGGGTCTTCCGATTTGTTCAGTGCAGGGACAGCAGGGTGTGACTGCAAGTGTGGCAGGTAAGAGGACCCAGATTAGCAGGAGTGCAAGAGCCTCAACCTTTGCAATTGTCCAATAGGTTTGAAGTTCTCTCAGCTTGTTTGGATGAGAGTGAGGGCTGCTGGGTGTGTCAGCTGACTCTCCATGGCACTATGGTACAGGAAGCCATTCAAGTGGGGGGAGCAAAAAGAAATGTAGTGGTAGTAGGGGACAGTATGGTGAGGGTGATTGACACTGTTCTCTGCAGCAAAGAGCAAGAGTCCAAATGGTGCCTGCCTGGTGTCAGTGTTCAGGACATCGGCTCAGGGCTTGAGAGGAACTTGCAGTGGGAATGGGAGGATCCAGTCATCGTGGTTCATGTACGTACCAACGACATAGGCAGGACAAGGAAAGAGGTTCTGCATAGACTGTGAGGAGTTAGGCACTAAATTAAAAAACAGAACGTGAAAGGTCATAATCTCTGGATTATTTCCTGAGCCACGTGCATATTGGCATAGCACATATAAAATTAGAAAGATGAATGCATGCCTCAAAGGCTGGTCTGGGAGAACTGGTTCTGGTTCGTGGGACACTGGCACTAGCACTGCGGAAAGTGGGGGGTGTAACGGTTGGGACGGTCTACACCCAAACTGTGCTGGTATGGCTATAATCATGGGGGATTTTAATCTACATATAGATTAGAAAAATCAGATGAGCAAAGATAGCCTAGGTGAGGAATTCATAGAATAATTTTGGGATAGTTTCTTAGAACAACAAGTTCTGATGCCAACCAGAAGGCAGGCTATACTAGAACTGGTGTTGTACAACAAAATATGATTAATTAATGACCTCGTAGTGAAGGCCCCCTAGGTGGTATCGTAATATGATTGAGTTTTACATTCAGTTTGAGGGAGAGAAGAGTAGGGCTAAGACTCGGATTTTAAAATTAACTAAGGGCAATTATAAGGACGTGAAAGCAGACCCACGAGGTTTCTCTGATACTCCCTGAGTGGTCACAGAATATAAAAGCTAATACCCGAAAAGTGAACTGACAAATTAGGTTAAAGGGTAGGTTATTAGAGGTGCAGTGACAGGCACTTAAGACTATATTTCAGAATACACAGGATAGATACATTCCAATGAGAACGAGAGAGAGAAATTCCAAGGGAGGACCCACCATCTCTGGTTAACTAAAAAAGTTAAAGATAGTATCAAACTTAAAGGAAAAACAAATAATTGCGAAGGGTTGGTGGCAGTTCAGAAGACTGGACAGAATATAAAGGATAGCAAAGAATGACAAAAAGATTAATAAGGAAGGAAAAAGTAGAGTATGAAAGAAGGCTAGCTAGAAATATAAAGGTACACAGTAAGAGCTCCTATAGATATTTAAAAAGAGTTAATAAAGTGAGCATTGATCCTACAGGAAGTGAGTCTGGGGAATTAATAATGGAAAATAAAGAGATGGTAGATGAATTGAAAGGCATTTTGCATCAGTCTTCACAATAGAGGATAAAAGTAATATTCCAGAAATAGTTGTAAATCATGAAATGGAAGGAAGGGAGGAACTCAAGAAAATTATAATCACCAGGGAAGTGAGCAAATTGCTCAGTTGAAAAAAGCAGAATGCATGGACATGTTTTTCTGTTTGCAAAGGACAGGGCCCTATGTAGCGTTGTATCTTCTACATAGGAATACAGGATTTAGGAGCAGGAGTAGGCTATTCGGCCCTTCAAGCCTGCTCCACCATTCAATAAGATGATGGTTGATCTAGTTGTGGTCTCAGCTCCATTTTCCTGTCTGCACCCCATAACCTTTGACTCCCTTGACTAATAAAAATCTATCTAACTCAGCCTTGAATAAATTTAAAGACCTGGTCTCCACTACATTCTGGGGAAGAGAATTCCGCACTCTTAAAAACCTTCAGAGAAAGAATTTTTTCTCATCTCTATCTTAAAAGGGAGACCTCTTATTCTTAAACTTTTTCCCTGAGTTCTAGTCTCCCCACAAGAGGAAACATCCCTCCAATACCCACCCTAATCAGTCCCCTCAAGATCTCACGTTTCAATAAGCTCATCCCTCATTCTTCTAAACACCAGTGGGTACAGGCACAACTTATTCAACCTTTCTTCATAAGATAAGCCCTTCATCCCAGGAATGAGTTGAGTGAATCTTCTCTGAACTGCTTCTAAACCAACTATATCTTTTTCCAAAATAAGGAAACCAAAACTGTACACACTTCTCCAGATGTGGCCCTGTACAGCTGCAATAAAACTTCCCCACTTCTATAATGCATTCCTCTTGCAATAAATGCCAATATTCCATTTGCATTCCAAATCACTTGTTGTACCTCCATACTAACTTTGTGATTCATGTACCAGGACACCCAGATCCCTCTGCACCACCAAGTTCTGCGATCACTCTCCATTTAAACAGTAATTCCAGCACATGTAAGTGAGCCACGCTGTGATCCCAACTGGTAATCTTAAATTGGTTGTTAGCATAATTCTTAGCACAATCAAGATTGTTTAATAGGTTTTGTACAATCACAGAAATACATGTAATGCTGGACACTATGTTCTCAGTTTTACAAGCAAGGACTGGTTGAGTATAGTCAATGCTTTGCCTGTTGCGAATAGCTGAAGGGACATGCTATTTGATACGATCCACCAGGCACTGGGGCATACAGCCTAAATACCTAGCATCACACCGGCACTGAAATCCATATTTCACATTACTCATTTGTGCTGTAGGCAGAGTGTCTTTTTGGCTTGACGGCAGCATCCTGTTGTTGGAGAATAGCATTTGTATTGCTACTGCATAGTAGCAGGGTCAAATAGCTAGCTTCACTTGATGCTCAAATTTTTGAGACACCTTACCCTTCCAGGGTAATCTGAAGTAGACTGGGCACTTTTCAGGACTGAAAGTGGCAGCCTTACGCCCACTCATGAGTTTGTGCGATATACAGCATGAAATGATCTGATCGCGGTAGCCATTATTCTGGAGGATGGCTTTGATGCACCCTATTTCAGCATCAAGCTTTCACAGTGAGCAAATGGCTCAGGCCCTATTTATGAGACTGCCGAAAAGGCCCAACACCTTCAAGAGTAAGAACGTTGCATCATTAAGGCCGCAATGTGTATAGTTCATTGTGGTTTTCAAGACCAGTTCAGTCAAGTACAGTCAGGAAGAGGGATTGCCCTGATCCATGTCGAAACAGCCAATTCCTGCTGTAGCCTTGGTAATGCAACAACAAAGCTCACTCTTCTATCTTGCTGAGCTTGGGACCAGCTGTGATGGAGTCACCAAATAGGCTTCTAGATTACTGAACTGAAAAATTGAGCTGTCATCAGAGGAAATACATCAGGTTACCCAGAACAGATAACAGGAGCACTCTGACTAGTCCAGTAAGAGTAACAAAGTTAAAACTAAATATATAGTTCAGAGTAAAGAAATGTTTGACATAAAACAGAGATAAAAATGGCTTTCCAATAAAACAACAAATCCATATGCCTTAAATAACTTCTCCCTCCTCTAATTTGGTACCATTTTGTAAACTTGGTTCAATCCCAAATGTTTATTGGGGAGGGGAAGAGAGAAAAGAACAATTTGCAATTGTCTCTTTGGATTCTTGTTAAAGACAAGATGGGTTATTTTAAAATCATAGAAAGGACTATCTAACCATGAAAACTGTTCCCTGCATCCGAGTTAATTATTTCTTATTTATTCTTTCATAGGATATGGCATCACTGGCTAGGCCAGCATTTACTGCCCATCCCTAATTGCCCTTGAGAAGGTGGTGGTGAGCCGCCTTCTTGAACTGCTGAAGTCCCTGTGTTGTAGGTACACCCACAGTACTATTAGGGAGGGAGCTCCAGGATTTTGACACAGAGGCAGTGAAGGAACAGCAATATATTTCCAAGTCAGGATGGTGCATGGCTTGGAGGGGAACTTCCAGGTGGTGGTGCTCCCAAGCATCTATTATCCTCGTTCTTCTAGGTGGTGGAGCCATGGATTTGGAAGGTGCTGTCGAAGGAACCTGGTGAGTTGCTGCAGTGCATCTTGTATCGGGTGCACATTGCTGCCACTGTGCATCGGCGGTGGACGAGAGAATGTTGAAGGTTGTAGATGGGGTGTCAATCAAGCGGGCTGCTTTGTCCTTGATGGTGTTGAGCTTCTTGGGTGTTGTTGAAGCTGCACTCACCCAGGCTAGTAGAGTATTCCACTATACTCCTGACTTGTGCCTTGCAGATGGTAGACTGGGTTTAGGAGTCAGGAGGTGAGTTGCCCACCACTGAATTCAAAGCCTCTGACTGTTGTTAGTTATTCGTAACTCATTGCATCTTGGTGATGGTCTCTGTATGCTACATATGATTTTTGCTTGGTAGATCAAAGTTTAATTAGTCATTAAAAAGGAAAAGCTTTTCTTAATTTCAAGAATTCCTGTTGTAGAATCAGAGAGGAGCACGAACATCGGTGACAACGTAAAAACAAACAACGCTCTGCTCAACAGCAACTTCCTGCAACTTCTGTAGCTTTGATGACAGGGAAAAACATCCTAAAATGCTTGTCAAAAGGAGTAAAGCCAAAGCTGGAGTGCGAGAAGAGTTAGAGGTAGTGACCAAAGTAAGTTCAAAGAGGCGGAGTTTGAGTGGGCTTTTCATGTAGGAAGGGGGAAAGATTCCAGAAGAAGGTTCCAGAATGCTGTGGCAACCGAAGGTTCTGTCATCATTAGTGCCACGGAGGTAAGCGTGATCTGCTATCAGTGGGACTGGAAAAATAATTTGTAGCAGCTGGGACACAAGAAGGGGATTGCAGAGGCCAGGTGCAGTGAAGACATGGAGACTGTAAGTGAGAACTCTGAGGTCAAGATTTTGGAGGGGAAGTTGGTTCAATGTGGGTAGGGAATATACGGTGGGCTGTATGGATACCACCTATTATTAATTTTATCTCCACAGTTGAGGAAAGTGGATGTGATCTTTAGAATGACACCACCTGTGTGGATAGAGACTGCAATGAGACCAGCAAAGGGAAAGAAATGTGAATGAATTAGCATTAAAATGGCAGGTAGTACAGACTGGAGCATTGCTGAAAAAGAGAAAGATGGCGAAGCTTCGAATTGAGAGAGCATGAGCAAGAAATAGAAATGTACATCAATTTTTTAAAAATTATTCTTTCTTGGGATGTTGGTGTTGCTGGTAAAGCCAGCATTTGTTACCCATTACCAATTTCCCTTTGAGCTAAGTGTCTTACGAGGCCATTTCAGAGGGTATTTAAGAGTCAACCACATTGCTATGGGCCTGGAGTCACATGTAGGCCAGACCAGGTAAGGGGGGTAGATTTCCTTCTTTAAAGAGCATTAGTGAACTAGACGGGTTTTTGCAGCAATTGATGATAGCTTCATGGTCGCCATTATTGAGATGAGCTTTCAATTCCAGATTGATTAATTGAATTTAAATTCCACTAGTTGTTGTGGTGGGATTTGAACCCATGTCCCCAGAACATTAGCCTGGGCCTCTGGATTATTAGTCCAGTGACAGCACCACTACCCCACCATCTCCCCCCATATTCAAGAGCAGAGAGAGAGAGATGAAGCAATGCTGCTTGAGAATTGATAAATGTATCTTTGCAGTGCAGGAGAAGGAAGCTGCTGTGGCACAAGATTTCAACAATCTCAATGCAAAAATAAATCTTCAGAAATTAATTGCGCTCAGATAGCTTGTGAGATTCAAAAAGCACAGGCAGTTTAGAAACTGGAATATAACATCTGGGAATAAAGGCTAATACCTTTAAACCACATTACTGAACAATGGCATAGTACGAAGAACACAGAGTTTGCAGTTTTGAACTGTTTTACAGCTGCTGCGGAATTACAATGCAACAGTGACGCACAGCCCAGTGGCCTACTTTCAGGAAAATGCGGCTGCAAACTCAACATGCTATGATTACATTTCTTACAAGTGTTTTGCTGGCTGTTTCAGAGGTCTAAGTGCTGACCCATCGGGGAACACATTTTGACCTAATAATAGATTTTGGTAAGGAAGAGCTCATTTAGTTGAGCACTATCCATCACAGAGAAGTTCTGAAACTAAGTCGTAAACAATAAATGGTCAATTTAGAATGTTAAGTGCAACTGGGGCAAGTAAAGTTTATTTGTGCAATTGAAATGGAGATTCAAGCTATAGTTAAAGCTTAATTATTTGCATTGAGGGGTTATAATGTTCTTCAACTTTGTAAGTGGAAGGAACATAAACTTCTTGAGGCCAATGAGGGTAGAAGGTCAGAATTCCACCCAGGAAATGGGCCATAAATTGGGACTTGACAGCGTGGATGCTGGAAGGATGTTCCCCCTTGTGGGAGAGACTAGAACTAGATGACACAGTTCAAAGATAAGGGGTCACCCATTTAAGGCAGAGATGAGGAGAATTTTTTTTCTCTCAGAGGGTCGTGAGTCTTTGGAACTCTCTTTCTCAGAGGGTGGTGGAGGCAGGGTCATTGAATATTTTTAAGGCAAGATAGATAGATTCTCGGCTAACAAAGGAGTCAAAGGTTATTGGGGGTAGGCAGAATGTAGAGTTGAAGCCACAATTAGATCTGCCATGATCTTATTGAACGGTGGAGCAGGCTTGAGGGACCAAATGGCTTACTCCTGCTCCTAATTTGTATGTTCTCTTGGGATTTCACTCCACTTGCTGTAGCTTTTTAAATTCTCATGTGGGGAGGGAATGAGTGCATTTTCTGCCCATTCCCCCTGACGTGGCATTGTGTATAGGGATTGCCCTGAGAATTCAGTCATTTATGTCCTCCATAGGCCTCAGAGCTCACGACAAGATGTTGTTCAGTACTTGATGGTTTACATAACCACTGCCTTATTCTTTTGCATTACTTTTATGTAAATATAAAGTGGTTGTAAACTTACACTGAACTGTGTTGCTTAGTGGTCTGTCCTTGATAGCTTTGAAAAAGCTGCTATTTCTTGTTATGGAGTATATAGGAGAAATTGAGTGTGAACCAAAAATCTTCACAAGACAAATTTGGTTATAAATGCAATTCTTGTTTTATTATTCCTACATACTTGTATAGAGCTATTCTCAGTTTAAGATTATTTTAAACATATAACTCTTGGAGAGAGTGCCAACTTTAAGAAAAAAAGTTGTAAACACTTATAGAGTTGGAAGATCCAAGTAATTACAACAAAGTTGTGTGCACAATGCAATAATGAATTGCACTACAACAATTTCTGTTAAATAATATGTCTTATATTAAATTTCAATACCTAAGAGAATATTCCACATCTATTTTAAATATGGCTTCAGTAATAGGACATCGATAGAAGCTGTGCTTAAATATCTTTCTATATTCAATACCCTGCATGTGGAGCAAAGAGGAATAATTTACCTTATCTGTAGACTTTATGGCCTCAGCTTGTTCTTGCGTTGGTGATATTACTGGAGAAGCATCATCATTCTGAAAAACAAGGAAAGATACAAGAATCTGAGCTAAGTGATTTCCAAAGAGAAAGATAAGAGGGAGATCAGCCAGTGCAAACTCTGCAAAGTTTGTCCTGTTTGGTTTAGCTTTTTCTTGAGCAGGGAAATCCTGATTTCAATTCCCACTCCATGCTCACTCTGCCAGGGCAGAAATAGGCAGGAAAGGCACCCTGTCATTAAAGGTAGAAAAATCATGAGGGTCCAGAGTCCTGATGGAAGTGTGTATGCAGACTGCACTTGGCAGTGCTGCCCGCACTGTACAACAGATTGCTAATCCTTGCTAGGGAACAGCACACACCACTTCAGTGAAGTAATGGGGTGGACTGCAGCAGATAATGAAACCTTCATAAGAAAAGGGGAGTGAATTCTCCAGAGTTCATCTTCAGCATGGTTTTTTGGGGGAAAAAGAACTAAAATACTCTTAGCTGCTTTTGAACTGGGAAATATTTTAAAATGGTCGAGAGAATAACATTTCTCTCACACTTATCTCGATGGTAATAATCAATACATATTGATCATTGAATTGTCTAAAATACCTCAGTGAATAAATAACAACATCATCAATTAAATAACAAATTCACAGGCCAAGTTTTTAAAGTTAACATATGCAGCATTTTGTTGCCGGTTATGTTTGATGAGTTTACCCTCTTAATATTTAAGTTGCCTTTTCTTTTTCTGCCACCACATTCCCTTCTAGGAACCTTGGGCTTAGGAGCAGTCGGCTTTCAGCCCTTTGAGCCTGCTCTGCCATTCAATAAGATCATGGCTGATCTGGCTGTGGCTTCAGCTCCACCTTCCTGTCCGTATGCCATAACCCTTGATTCACTTGTAGATCAAAAATCTAACTCAGCCTTGAATAAATTCAATTACTCACCCTCCAGTGCTCTCTGGGGAAGAGAATTCCATAGACTAATGGCTAGTGAGAGAAAAAAAATTCTCCTCATCTCCATCTGTCATGAAGAGATTAGTATCTATAATGTTATTGGAAATTATTTTCTTAAAATAGAGTTTAGTTGTATCTGTGTGCATGTATGTGTGTCTTAATTGGATTAAAGACAGCTAGTCTGGGTGCTTTGATGTACAGAAAGAAGTAGGTTTGAAACGGTAATTAGATAACCATGGGGAAGTTTAGAAACATAAATGTTAAGTGGGTACATTTGCATTTGTTGAATAAAGCATTCAAAAGTGGGAGTAAAAGCTTACACCAAGCAATATGTTTATATAACTAATAAAATTAGCTGGATGAAAATATTATTATTAGAAGATGAGATGTTAAAAGTCTGGGATACAATGGAAAATTTGCATTCAAAGGAAAAGCTAGATATAAGCAAAAAGGAGTTTGTGTGTGCAGAGGAATTTAAGATCTAACCAGCCAGTGTCTGCAAGGAACCCTGTTTTGAATTTGTAAGGTCAAATGCGCTTTGCCTGGGGTCTTTTTAAAATCTGAGTTTTACTGAGTTGCCTTAACAGGAGTGTAACATTGTCGGATTAATTAGGGGATGTTTGTATTTATTATAGTAGTAATTTTGTAGACATATGTAGGTGCGTACAATTTTTGTATTAATAAATGTTTAATTTAGCTTTATAAAAAATCTGTTGAGACTTGGTGGTCTTATTACTACTGAATTCAGTGCTGCATCTCAAACATACCAATTGAAACTATAGGCTATGACAGTTGTTCAAGTTTCCCTCTGGGATTTAAACAACTCAGCCCTCACATCGGCTGTGTCTTAATGCCATCTTAAAAGGAGACCTCTTATTCTTAAACTGTGCCCCCTAGTCCTAGTCTCTCCAACTGGAAACATCCTCCCAGTATCCACCCTGTCAAGTCCTCTCAGGATTTTATATGTTTCAACAAGATCACCTCTCAATCTTCTGAACTCCAATGGGTATAAGCCCAACCTGTTCAACCTTTCTTCATAAATTTTCAAGCATGAGCCCAGATAGTAAGTAACTATGCAGTATGTCTGTTGTGATACCAATGTGGCTGGATCCTTTAGATTGATAAACAACTTTTCACAAAGGTGAAGTTGTCCATGCATATCAGTTAGTTTACATCGTCAATATGATCATAATTCCAATATCAGGCCACAATTATAAGAATAATTAGATTTTTTTGCATCAGTTCCAGGACATCTTCATGCAAAACAGAAAGATAATGTACCTGTACCACAGGTTCATATGAAATAACTTTTTTTTAAAAGAATTACTGACTTGTTCTTCTTTCTCCATCTCATTTCGCTATGCTATATTTTCACCAAAATACTGCAGATGCTGGAAATCTGAAACAAAAACAAAAATTGCTGGAAAAACTCAGCAGATCTGACAGCATCTGTGGAGGGAAAGACAGAGTTAACACTGCGAGTCCAGGTGACTCTTCTTCAGAACTAAAGAGAAATAGAAATGTGGTGAAATATATACTGTTTAAGGGGGATGGGACAGATGAAGCTGGATAGAAGGCCAGTGATAGGTGGAGGCAAAGGAGAGATTGCAAAAGGTGTCTTAAACAAAGGGGTGTTGATGGTGGTGATACTGGCTAAAGGAGGTGCTAATGGTGACCTTAAGAGTAGAAAGCAGGATGAGCAAGTGACAGACGGCCCTAGTGGGGGTGGGGTGGAGGGAGGGGAGGGTGTGGGAGAAAAGATCAAAATAGGCTAACAGGTGGGGATAAAACAATGAATGGAAATAAATTTAAAAAGCAATAATAGAAATAGGTGGGGAAAAAATGTATATATAAAAATTTAAAAATAAATATTTGAAAAAAGGGGATCAGAAAGGGGTGAGGATGGAGGAGCGATTTAATGGTCTGAAGTTGTTGAACTCAAAGTTAAGTCCAGAAGGCTGTGAAGTGCCTAATCGGAAGATGAGGTGTTGTTCCTCCAGTTTGCATTGAACTTCACTGGAACATTGCAGCAGGCCAAGGATGGACATGTGGGCATGAGAGCAGGGTGGTGTGTTGAAATGGCAAGTGACAGGAAGGTCTGGGTCACGCTTGCAGACAGACTGAAGATGTTCTGCAAAGCAGTCACCCAGTCTGTGTTTGGTCTCTCCAATGCTATATTCTCAACCTGCCCTTTCATGAGCACTGTATCTACCTCCAGCTCTGGGATTGGTAAACCGCAAAATTCCTTCTGTTCATGAAGTTGGAACATACCATTATGCTGCAAAGTGAAGAGTAAATCTCCATCTCAAAGTTGAGGTCAATATGCCCTCACGTGTTTTTATACATCTGGGAATTACTTTAAAAATAGTGTCCAATTCAGAACCTAATGTCAAAACATTTTAGAGCAACAATAAGCTGTAATCATTCGTGCCAAGCTGAAAATACCCCAGTCACTCTTATTCTAATTGCACCAAATACACAACGTTACCTTACTGGCTGTAAAACTGTGCTATAGAAGGAGACTTTAGCTTAATACTTGAATTTGATGTCCTCTTGCAATTATTGTCTGTAATTCTGCTATGTTCACATTCAGCACCCAATAAAAATAGGACAAAGAAGCTTGAATGAGCTTGTTAGAACCCTTGCACAAAAAACTTTTCCAGAGAATGCAATTCTACTGCTAGCAGGAAAATGAACTTAAAATATCGAGAGAGTTTCCTTTGTATGGTTCAGAAAAGCCTGAAATTACACATGATGATTGACCTTGATGCAGCTTTTTAAACAATGCACACAAGTTTGAATTTGAAGTAAATTATTCATTGCTTTCCCCAATTTTAACAGGCAATGGATCCCTGATTGATGTAACAATCCCCAATTGATGGGGACAGAACTGAACTACCACCATCAAGGAGAAAAGAAATAGATTCAACACCAAGTCCGGTGCTTTGGGAAGCAACAGGCTGAAATCAGGCATCTCTGTTCATGGAAAATCAGAGTGGGCATCCTCAACCAAACTTATTATCGTGCACAACTGGCAGGCACTAGAAGAAAACAGGCAGCATGCCAGGTTAAGCCTGTTGAAAACAATAGTTCGGCCTTAGCTGGAGTATTGTGTCCAGTTCTGAGCACCATACTTTAGGAAGAACGTGAAGGCATTAGAGTGCAGGACAGATTCATGAGAATGGTCCCAGGGATGAGGAACTTCAGTTGTGCAGATAGATTGGAGAAATTGGGACTATTCTCCTTGGAAGATAGAAGGTTGAGAGGAGATTTGATAGCGATATTCAAAATCACGAGAGGTCTGGACAGTGTGGATAGGGAAAAGCTTTCTCACTGGTGGAAAGATCAAGCACCAGAAGGCATAGATTTAAAGCAAATGGCAAAATAAGTAGAGGCAACAAGAGAGAAAACTTTTTCATGCTGTGAGTGATTAGGGTCTGGAGCACATTGCCTAAGAATGTGGTGGAGGTAGGTTCAATTGAGACGTTCAAAATTGGAATTCGATCATTATCTGAAAAGGAAAAGTGTGCAAGGGAAAAGACAGGGAAGCAGCAGGGAAGTGGTGAATTGCTCTTACAGAGAGCTGGCATAGACAAAGCAGACTGAATGGCCTCTTTCTGTGCTGTAAACATTCTACGATTCCATTTTATGGTTCTACTGATTTGTGTGGCTTTATTCTGGAGGTAGAGGAGTGCATGAAGAAACCCATAGAGGGAAAAACAAGAGAGCATCAGAATCTAAACAAAACATGGAACAATAAAGTCTTGAATCTTATCTCTGACTTCATTCTTGAGTTTTTGCAAACCGTTTCCACCCACTTTATAAATCAGCTTCAAATGTAGATGTAAGATCACACGGAGTTAGGGGTAATATATTAGCTTGGATAGAAGATTGGCTAACCAATAGAAAGCAGAGAGTTGGGATAAATGGGTCTTTTTCTGGATGGCAAGTTGTAACTAGTGGGGTGCCACAGGGTTCGGCCCTTGGGCCCCAACTATTTACAATCTATATTAATTACTTGGATTCAGGGATAGAAGGTACTATAGCTAAATTTGCAGATGACACCAAAATAGTTGGGAAAGTAAGTTGCAATGAAGAAATAAGAAATTTACAAATAGATATGGACAGGTTAGGTGAATGGGCCAAAATTTGGCAGATGGAGTTTAACGTGGATAAGTGCGAGGTTATCCATTTTGGTCGGAAGAATAAAAATGTGACTTATTATTTAAATGGAGAGAAACTTCAGAATACTTCAGTGCAGAGGGGTCTGGGTGTCCTCGTGCATGAATCGCTGAAAGCTAGTCTGCAGGTACAGCAGGTAATAAGGAAGGCAAATGGAATTTTGGTATTTATTGCTAAAGCAATAGAGTATAAAAATATGGAAGTGTTGTTGCAACTGTACAAGGCATTGGTGAGGCCGCATCTGGAGTACAGTGCACAGTTTTGGTCCCCTTACTTGAGAAAGGATGTAGTTGTACTGGAGGCGGTTCAGAGGAGGTTCACTAGGTTGATTCCAGAGATGCGGGGCTTGTCTTATGAGGAGAGATTGGGCAGTTTAGGCCTATACTCACTAGAGTTTCGAAGGATGATAGGAGATCTAATTGAGATGTTAAAGGGGATAGACAAAGTAGATGTGGAGTGGATGTTTCCCCTTGTGGGGCATTCTAGATTGAGAGGCCATAGTTTTAGGCTAAGGAGTGGTAGATTTAAATCAGAGATGAGAAGGAATTACTTTTCTCAAAGGGTCGTGAATCTGTGGAATTCACTACCTCAGAGTGCAGTGGATGCCAGAACGCTGAATAAGTTTAAGGACGAGATAGACAGATTTTTAATTAGTAATGGGTTGAAAGGTTATGGGGAGAGGGCGGGAAATTGGAGTTGAGGCCGAAATGAGATCAGCCATGATCGTAATGAATGGCGGGGCAGGGTTGGGGGGCTGAATTGCCTACCCCTGCTCCTCGTTCTTATGTTCTTATGTAGTATGGTATTGCTGTCAGATTTCAGAGGGCCACTACAAGTACAGGGAGTTTTCCACAATTTCTCCAGATGTAGCTCACACATTGTGGTTGAACAGATAAATGTCCTTAATGAGCAAATTTCCATAGTTTTTGTCTCAAATTCCAAGTGGAGCACAGTTCGCCAGTACAGTTCCTTCAGCTATATATGCAGTGAAAAAAATGTGCTTTTTTTTAAAAAAGAGAGAAATAAGTTGCTTATTTTACATTATGCTTTTATTTAAAAACACTATGTTACACACTAAATGGAATACTGGGAGAATTAACACTATTGCTGAAGGATTGAAACTGAAATCTAAACATCTTAGAGCAACAATAAGCTGTAACTATTAGTAGTGAGTAACAAATACCCTCCCTAACATTGTGATGGGAATGCCATCACCACAAGGACTGCAGCATTTCTACAAGGCAGCTTCAAGACAACTAGAGATGGGTAGCAAACATTCATCATTCTTGTTCCATCACACTACGTGGAAGTCATTATTCAGTTAATTTGAGACCGTCCTGAAGGAAGATTTTAGTCTCATTTCATAGGGGTGGTCTGCAATCTGCTTAGCTGAGCATTTGCAAAGGTTTTAACCTAGACTCAAACAGCTGAGAATATGCACACGCATTTTCACTTTGAAATACTGAGTCTCACTGTACGATTCAGAGTGGCTATGTGGCAGGTCCAGTCTAACAATTTGGACTGCTAACTCCCAACTAGATCAAAGGCTTGAATTTCAATAAGAAAACTGGCTAGACTTGGCACTTGATTCTAACCACTTCCACCACGCCTCTCAGTATTGTGAAGAGCTAGATCACATGGCCTCTCAATCTTCCTTTCTCCAAGAAAAGCAAATACCAATTATTGCTGAAAAAGAGAGACATGCCGTCAAAGCTTTTCATCTTGCACTCATCAGGGCCGATTCACAGAATCACTAATACCAATTAGTTTAACTCCTGATCGAAGTTAGAGCTAAAAAGTGAAACAAAGATCCTTTCCAACCATTTATTGTGCACACATATTTCATGGCCTTGTGTACCTACAATGGCTCCTGGTGTCTCAATACATCCAGTTCAAAATTTTCATCCTCATGGCCTTGACCTGTCCTGTATCCCATAACATCCTGCAATCCTGCTCAGCTGACTTGGAGCTTTTGTGCGTCATCCCTCCTTCACCTCACAGCTGCGCCTTTAGCTGTTTCCACTCCATTCTCTGGAATTTCCTCCTTAATCCCCACCACCTCTCCCATTTAAAAATCCTAATTAACATCCAATTCTCCTCTTAATATCTCTTTCTTTAGCTCCACATCCATTTTTGTCTGATTACTTCTCTGTTAAGCACCTTTTTTATATTTAAGAGGCTATACTGTTGTAATCTAATGACAGAAATAACACAGCCATAAATGCTAATAAAACTATCAAGTGAGTTCAGCTTCTTTGTACATAGCTTGACATGAGCAATAAATTTAAAACTAGCAACAACAAACTTGAATGATCTTCATAGGATCATCAAACTGAAGTATCTAGTGAATTGTACTTTTACATTTACAGAAATCTTCACAACATTTAGGTTTGGTGAGTCATCTATTTTCTTTCCCACTTGTCTGAATGTATTGCGTCAAACCTCCCACTATCCGTATATTAACTTTCAAGTGTTCAATATTTTTTCATTTCTGAAATAAGATTATGGCCCATTAATTCATAAGTGGTCTGTTATGATTTCATTAACTGCAGTGGAAGATCTGAAGTAAAGCTTCTTAATGACGCTGAAATATGTCTAAACACAATTTCCGTGGTGCATTTGTTCAATCTGTTTCCTTCTTTCCTTCCTACATTAAAGGTGAGGAGTTGTCAGTCAGAACCAAAGTCTCAGCATTCTGTCACTCAAAAGCATGGATTTAGAACATAAGAAAAAAGAACAGGAGTAGAACATTTGGCCCCTTGAGCCTGCTCCGCCATTCAATAAGATCATGGCTGATGATCTTATGTTTCGATTTCCACATTCCCATCTACTCCTGATAACCTTTGATTCCCTTGCCTAACAAGAGTCCATCCACCTCTGCCGTAAAAATATTTGATGACCCTGCTTCCACCACATTCTGAGGCAGAGAGTTCCAAAGTAGCACAACCCTGAGAAAAAATTTATCCTCATCTCTGTACTAATTTTAAAACAGTGTCCCCTAGTTCTGGACTCACTCACAAGAGGAAACATCCTTTCCACATCTACCTTGTCAATACTATTCAGGATTGTGTATACTTCAATTAAATCACTCCTCATTCTTCTAAACTTAAGTGGAAACAAACCCAGTCTGCCTAACCTATCCTCATAAGGCAACCCACTCATTCCAGGTATCAATCTGTAAACCTCCTCTGAACTGCCTCCAATGCATTTATATCCTTCCTTAAATAAGGAGACCAAAACTGCACAGAGTATTCGAGGTACGGTCTCACCAATGCTTTCCATAACTGAAGCATAACATCCTTACTTTTATGTTCAATCCCTCTCGCAATAAAGGATAGCATTCTATTTGCCTTAATTACTTGCTGTACCTGCATACTAACTTTTTGTGACTCATGTACTAGAACACCCAGATCTTTCTGCACCGCAGAATTATGCAGACTTTCTCCATTTAAGTAATACTGTGCTTTTTTGTTCTTCCTGCCAAAGTGAACAACTTCACATTTTCCCACATTAAACTCCATTTGCCAGATCTTTGCCCACTCACTCAACTTATCTATATCCATCTGCAACCTATAGATATAAAAACAAAAAACTGCGGATGCTGGAAATCCAAATCAAAAAGAGAATTACCTGGAAAAACTCAGTAGGTCTGGCAGCATGGCGGAGAAGAAAAGAGTTGACGTTTCGAGTCCTCATGACTCTTCAACAGAACTGAGTGAATATTAGGAGAGGGGTGAAATATAAACTGGTTTAAGGTGGGGGGAGAGAAGTTGGGGAGGGGTGTGGTTGTAGGGACAAGCAAGCAGTGATAGGAGCAGATAATCAAAATATGTCACAGACAAAGGAACAAAGAGGTGTTGAAGGTGGTGATATTATCTAAACGAATGTGACAATTAAGAATGGACGGCAGGGCACTCAAGGTACAGCTCTAGTGGGGGTGGGGTGGAAAGACTACCAGGGCATAAAAGATTTAAAAATAATGGAAATAGGTGGGAAAAGAAAAATCTATATAAATTACTGGAAAAAACAAAAGGAAGGGGGAAGAAACGGAAAGGGGGCGGGGATGGAGGACAGAGTTCAAAATCTAAAGTTGTTGAATTCAATATTCAGTCCGGAAGGCTGTAAAGTGCCTAGTTGGAAGATGAGGTGCTGTTCCTCCAGTTTGCATTGGGCTTTACTGGAACAATGCAGCAAGCCAAGGACAGACATGTGGGCAAGAGAACAGGGTGGAGTTTTAAAATGGCAAGCGACAGAGAGGTTTGGGTCTTCCATCTGCAACCTCATGTCCTCTTCACAACATACTTTCCTACCTATCTTTGTGTCACCTCTAAATTTAGCTACCACTTCTTCACTTCCCTCATCTAAGTCATTGATGTAAATTGTAAAAAGTTGAGGCCCCAGCACAGGCCCATGGGGCTCTACTTGTCACATCCTGCCAATCAATTAAAGACCCATTTATGCATACTCTCTGCTTTCTGCCAGCCAGCCAATCTTTTTCCCAAATATGTTACCCCCGACACAATGTGCTTTTATTTCCCGTAATAACCTTTGATGTAGCACCTTATCAAATGCCTTCTGGAAATGCAAGTACAGTATGTCTACAGGCTCCTCTTTATCTATGCAGCAAAGTTGTTTCTGAGGAGTTACAGGAATTTCTGAGTGTGATAAGTTATGTCCCTTTTGATTGGATGCCAAGGAGAAACAAACTACAATGCATTGTGCTATACAATGTACTGTATACTAAATTGAGTGACAGCTGATGAGGGACTGCAGTGATAGTTCATTTTCTGTAAATTGGCTCTTGTTCTGTATTTTCTTTACACTGACCGTATAATTTCTTTCCGTCAATACTGAGAGCATGTGATGACTTCATTCTATTGGTAATTTATCTTTGAAAAGAAACAACAACTTGCATTTATATAGCACATTTAAAGTAATGAAACATCTTAAAGGTGCATCACAGGAGCATTATGAGGCCAAAATTTGACACTGAGCCACATAAGGAGGTATTAGGACAGATGATCAAAAGCTTGGTCAAAGAGCTAGATTTTTAGAAGTGTCTTAAAGGAGAATATACCTTAAAATTAACTTTATTTAATAATCTGATAAAGTATTGTTACGTAGACCATTAATCTCGTGTTTCTCCCTTAGGTGCTGACTGACCTGCTGTAACTTCCAGTCTGTGTTTATTCCCTGACTTTTTTCCAGTGTCATTACTTATGGACCTAAAATGATTCCATCTTTCTACAACTACCCTTCTGCACTTCTGCCACTAATTATTTGTCTTTTATTCCTTCTTAACCACACTCCTTTTCTCTTTCTCTCTGTCTCTCACCCTTATTGCTGCTGTCACCCTTGTGTTTGTCACTTCTTTTCCACATTCTCTCATGGATCTGCTTTGTTGTCTTGGTGTCTCTGACACATTTGGTCTTTCTCCCCATTGTAGTCAACGGGCATTGGAATCCATACAATATCAGAATAACTGTAAAGATGTCAGAATATCACCCAGATAAAAGGGATGTGAAAAAGACAGCAGACCCTGGGCCATCTTTAACAAGTTTCCAACATTCCTAACTGTTCCATATTAATGCATATTATAAATTACTACAAAAATACCCAGTAAGTGAATACTTAATGTTAGAGGAACAGCCAAAAAGGTTTAACATAATATATTATGTTACAGAAAAATACCCAACAGATGAATGATTCCAGTATTAAAATGATTAACCACATGGAAGAAATCATCACCTATGTCTTTCAGAAATGTCCAAATATTTCACAAGCAATGAATTATTTTGAAGTTCAGTCACTGTTGTTTCGCAGGCAATAGAAGAACCATACTGCACACAGCCAGGAGTTGCAAAAAGTAATGAGATGAATGCTCAGGTTTTCTTTAACTAATCTTAGCATGGGAAGGGATGTTGATTAGAACATAAGGAGAATCTCCTGTCCTTCTTTAGTCGCACATGGTATCTTTAAAGTTTACTTGAGCTGGCAGATGGTGCCTCAACTTAATCTTTCAAACATAGGTTGGAGCTCTCACAATACTGCATCTAAGGTCAAATTCCAGAGCATGGGACTTAACACAACCTCCTGATTCAAAGCAAAAGGGCCAAACTGACAACTGAGAATATGGACCATGACACAGTGGGGTTGGGTATGGACCGTGACACGGGGGGTCAGAAGGGGTGAATATGGACCATGACATGGGAGTGGATATGAGCTGTGACACAGAGGGGTGGATATGGACCGTGACACAGGGGGGTGGATATGGACCGTGACACAGGGGGGTGGATATGGACCATGACACAGGGGGGGTGGATATGGACCATGACACAGGGGGGTGGATATGGACCATGACACAGGGGGGTGGATATGGACCATGACACAGGGGGGTGGATATGGACCATGACACAGGGGGGTGGATATGGACCATGACACAGGGGGGTGGATATGGACCATGACACAGGGGGGTGGATATGGACCATGACACAGGGGGGTGGATATGGACCATGACACAGGGGGGTGGATATGGACCATGACACAGGGGGGTGGATATGGACCATGACACAGGGGGGTGGATATGGACCATGACACAGGGGGGTGGATATGGACCATGACACAGGGGGGTGGATATGGACCATGACACAGGGGGGTGGATATGGACCATTACACAGGGGGGTGGATATGAACTGTGACATGGTGGGGGGATATGGACTGTGACGCAGGGGGGTGGATATGGACCATGACACAGGGGGGTGGATATGGACCATGACACAGGGGGGTGGATATGAACTGTGACGTGGTGGGGGGATATGGACTGTGACACGGTGGGTGGTGGAGGGATGTTTCAATACCATCTAGGTAACTCTGGTTATGGTTTTGATTATACATATAATAGCATTTTGACTGTTGACTAAAAAGAATGTGTCACAGAAACACTCATTCTGTAAAAGCAGGACAAATGAAGATCACCAGCTGAGCCTGGGCTAGGCACTATTGCACTGCTGGTGGCAATTTGCTTGGAAGGAAAACAAAAAAAGATTGAACAGTGCATTTATTTCATGTGCTGCCAAGCAGGAGGTCACATGCAGCAGTGGTGTCTGTCTGAGACCAGGCCATCTACATTACCAATGCAATGCAAGAAGTCTGCGCTAATAGGAGCTATAAGAGGAAAAAGAAACTGATGGCAGGAGAGGCAAGGAAAGAAACTTCATGCACAGAGGTAATTGTATAATTCAGTTCAAGTTACAGTTTATACACATTACATATCAAAATTTATATGTCTCTAAATACATTCTAGCCAGAAGCATGATTGAATAAATATCCACTCTTGTTGACTGCAACTCTTCATGATTTAATCATAAATTAGCTCAATAACCTCGTGAAAATAATCATACCTCACGATTAGCCATTGCTAGACCCTCTACTAGAAGCTACTGCTGCTTCATCAGGTCACCCTCATTTGCAGAACAAACTCTTATCCCACTATAAGAATGCTTGTGTGCTGTGTGTCCTTTACATAATCTCAAATCTCCTGAAGAACATTCAGGCTTGGGAATAGATAGCAAGTAATATTTGCGCCACACAAGTGCTAGGCAATGACCATATCCAACAAGAGAGAATCTAACCATCTCCCCATGACAGCCAATGGCATTACCATCACTGAATCCCTTAATATCAACATCCTTCAGGTTACCAGTGATCTGAAACTGAACTGGACCAGCCATATTAAATGGCGGAGCAAGCTCGAGGGGTTGGGTCGCCTACTCCCGCTCCACATTCATATGTTCATAAGTTCGTATATAAATACTGTGGTTATAAGAGCAGGTCAGAGGCTGAGAATCCTGTGGCGAGTAGCTCACTTCCTGGCTCCCCAAAGTCTGTTCACCATCTACATGGTGCCAATCAGGGGTGTGATGGAATACTCTCCACTTGCCTGGATGAGTGCAGCTCCAACAACACTCAAGGAGCTTGACACCATCCAGGACAAATCAGCCTGCTTGATTGGCACCCCATCCACCACCTGCAACATCCACTCTCTCCACCAACAACACAGAGAGACAGCAGTGTGTACCATCTACAAAATACACTGCAGCAACTCACCAAGGTTCCATCAACTGCACCTTCCAAACCTGGAACCTCTACCACCATAAAGGACAAGGGCAGCAGGCACATGGGAACACCAATACCTGGAAGTTCCCCTCCAAGCCACTCACCATCCTGATTTGAAACTATATCACTGTTCCTTCACTGTCATTGGGTCAAAATCCTGGAACTCCCTCCCTAACAGCACTGTGGGTGTACCGACACCACATGGACTGCAGTGGTTCAAGAAGGCAGCTCACCACCACCTTCTCAAGGGCAATTAGGGATAGGCAATAAATGCTGGCCCAGCCAGCAATGCCCTCCTCCTGTGAACGAACATGAAAAAAGCAAGACAGAAAATAAAAGTGCTCGAGGAAAAAATAAAAGGATGGCAGAATCAAGTTAAAAAAAATCTTGAATTCTGCACATCTTTCGATTGTGAGAATGGAAAAATTCCCAAACCTTAGGCATTGTTCATATCAGTTGTTCATCAAATTTGAATAAGGAAAAATGCAGATGCTAGAATCTGAAAGCAAACAGAATATGTTTGAGTCACGCGATTGGTGTCAGCATTGGGAGAGAGAATGGCTAGGTGAATGTTTTGGATTTTGATCCTTCATTAGATTTAGAAATGAAGGCTCATGTTCCAAATGTAAACCTTTTCTTATCCTCTTTTGAAAGATCAAAATCTGAAACATTAAAAAGATGCTGAAGGACCAGTTTCACATTTTCATCCTTGTTTGGGTAAATAAAATAACTGACAGGTATTGCATACAGCCTCGTGTTGACCTCTTGGAACAGATGCACTGATGTGAAAATATCCAAATATGAACCCTTATTAAACAGGAATAAAATGGAGGAAAACAAACAAGTGGGTTTCATTATCAGATTCTATCAGATTATCTTTCACAGCACAGGTCCTCGTGTCAAAGTCATCCGATTACAATGTAAATATTTGGTTATTGCATTGAACAAGATAAAAATAAGTGACAACGATCTCCAGTGGAATTTTCATTTTGTTTCATTGAATGTGACAGTTCAATGTTGTGGAAAATGCAATAGAACTGGTCTCGTAGGGGCTGAATGTTCATGATATGCGACTGGTCATGAGGGAAGATGAGAATGTGGAGCAATAGTCTGTGTGTTGTCACCATTCACAAGAGAGGGGATTAGGTGTGACAGCATGATTACCTCAAGGTTTGTTTGCTGTTAGATGCCAACATGGCTCCCAGTTTATTACATTTTGTTTATTTCTAATACACTAAAACTAGCTTTTAACCTCTTCACTGCACCCAATCTTGGAAATCTTTGAAATATCATCTAGGCAGCAGATACATGGGAAAACCATCTCCTGGAAGATCCCCTCCAAGCCACTTACCATCTTGACTTTTTTTTTATTTATTCATTCACAGGATGTGAGCTTCACTCGCTGGGCCAGCATTTATTGCCCACCCCAGTTGCCCTTGAGAAGGTGGTTGTGAACTGCCTTCCTGAACCACTGCAGTCCATCTGGTGTAGGTACACACACACTGCTGTTAGGGAGGGAGTTCCAGGATTTTGACCCAGTGACAGTGAAGGAACGGCAATATATTTCCAAGTCAGGGTGGTGAGTGACTCAGAGTGACCACTCTAGGTGGTGGTGTTCCCATTTATCTGCTGCCCTTGTCCTTCTACGTGGTAGGTCGTGGGTTTGGAAGGTGCTGTCTGAGGAGCCTTGGTGAATTCCTGCAGTGCATCTTGGTGCCAATCTAGCGGGCTGCTTTGTCCTAGACGGTGTCCAGCTTCTCCAGTGTTGTGGGAGCTTCACTCATTCAGGCAAGTGGGGAGTATTCCATCACATTCCTGACTTGTGCCTTGTAGATGGTGGACAGGCTTTGGGGAGTCGGGAGGTGAGTTACTCATCGCAGGATGCCTAACCTCTGACTTGCTCTTGTAGCCACAGTATTTATATGGCCAGTCCAGTTCAGTTTCTGGTCAATGGTAACACCCAGGATGTTGATATTGGGGGATTCAGTGATGGTATTGCCATTGAACATCAAGGGGCGATGGTTGGATTCCTTTTGTTGGAGATGGTCATTGCCTAACATTTGTATGGCACAAATGGTACTTGCCAATTGTCTTGACTAAACTTGGAAATACATCACCATTCCTTCACTGTCACTTGGTCAAAATCCTGGAACACCCTTCCTAACAGCACTGTGGGTGTACCTACAACACACGGGCTGCAGCAGTTCAAGGAGGCAGCTCACCACCAGCTTCTCAAGGGCAGTAAAAATGCTGGCCCATATCCCATGAAAGAGATAATATATAATTGGCATCACCACTAGCTTTTGAGCAGGGCACAGCCATTCTGTTTCTGTTATGTCAGCATATTCTGTCGTATTCCGCTAACATTTTGTTTTTATGAATGAAACAACAATCTGATAATGACCAGATAATCTGATGTTTTTAATGATAATTGAGGAAAATGCATTGGCCAGGACACCAGGGACAACTCTCCTGCTCTTCTCCCGCATGGGAGACTGATAGCGAAGGTAAGAGCCCATGGGACCCAAGACAATTTGGCAAATTGGATCTAGAATCGGCTGAGTGGCAGGAAGCAGAGGGTGATGGTCGAGGGATGTTTTTGTGACTGGATGCCTGTATCCAGTGGGGTTCCACAGGGATCAGTGTTGGGTCCCTTGCTGTTTGCAGTATATATAAACGACTTAGAATCGAATGTAGGAAGGTTGATCATTAAGTTCGCAGATGACACGAAAATTGGTGGGGTGGTACATGGTGAGGAGGGTAGCCTTAGATTACAGAAGGATTATAGACAGGCTGGTCAGATGGGCTGCTCAGTGGCAAATGGAATTTAATCTGGATAGGTGTAAGGTGATGCACTTGGGCAGGAAAAACAAGGCATGGGAATACACGATGAATGGTAGGACCCTGGGAAATACCGAGGATCAGAGGGACCTTGGTGTGCTTGTCCACCAGTCCCTTAAGGTAGCGTAGATAAGGTGGTTAAGAAGGCATATGGGATTCTTGCCTTTATTAGCCAAGGCATAGAATATAAGACCAGGGAGGTTATTTTGGAACTGTATAAAACGCTGGTTAGGCCACAGTTCTGAAATGCATGCAGTTCTGGAATCCGCATTAAAGGAAGGATGTGATTGCACTCGAGAGAGTGCAGAGGAGAATTACCAGGATGTGGCCTGGGCTGGGGAGTTTTAGTTATGAGGAGAGATTGGATAAACTGGTGCGATTTTCCCTGGAGCAGAGGAGATTGAGGGGGGACATGATTGAGGTGTATAAAATTGAGGGGCATAGATAGGGTAGGCAGGAAGGAACTTTTGGTGGAGGGATCAGTAACCGGGGGGCATAGATTTAAGATAAAGGGCAGGAGGTTTAGAGGGGATGTGAGGAAGAATTTTTTCACCCAGAGGATGGTGGGAATCTGGAACTCACTGCCTGGAAGGGTGGTAGAGGCAGAAATCCTCATAACATTTAAGTAGTATTTGGAGGTGCACTCATGCATGCTATTGCATTAAAAGAATGTAAAAGACGACTTATAGATGCTTAAAGTGTGTCTTGATGTTAAACTTACTCAACCTGCATAACAGTAGGCTGAAGTGGTTTAAGGATAGGTTTCAGAACTTGGGCAGGTGATTTGCTAGAGGAAATGATGTCATTATTCAGGTACTTGCCTTTGGTAGGGGCCAGGTGTAATAATTGTACAAATTTGTGGGTTTTGTGGGCATATTAATTAATGATAAAATCCTTGCTAGTTTCTTAAAAATATGTTAAAAAGAAAAAAATGAAAACTTGCATTATTCCAGCATCCTTCCGTTCTCTGGGTATTCCAAAGTGATTCAAAACAACTGAATCGTTTGCAGAGCACAGTCAGTATTGGAGGCAAATATGACAGCCATTGTATACACATCAAAAGCCCACAAACAGTATCAAGATGAATGACCAGTGAATGTGACTCAGTGATGTTGGTTGAGGGATGAATATTGGTCAGGATGCTGCGAGAGCTCCCTATTCTTACACTGTTAAAAAAGGCTGCACCTCCTGACTTCTGTTGTGAACTGTCAAGACAAGACTGCGTGCTTTGAGTACTGGAGTGGGCTTGAACCCATTACCTTCTTAATCCAACATGACTTGAGCCAGGCTCTTATTGCTATTTCAGTTTTAATATGATGGCCAGATCAAAGGGCACACCATGGGGATTTTAAAAGACAAACATTGCTGGCAATTGCTTCACCTGAAAAGAGTCATTGCCTTCTCAACAGTGCTTATTTCACTTCAACACAAAAAAATTGCAGTAATTATTGTGACCCTTTCTGCGAAGTTGGTGCTTGTTGAAATGAGGGCTGCTCCAAGGGAATTGACACTGAGGCGAAGGGGGAGGTAACAGGATGGGTGATTGAAAACATTGGAGTTTTGGATGAGCTGAAGTTTACGGAGGGCGGAAAGTGGGAGGCTTGGTTTGGAACAGTGGTGTCTAATGGTAACAAATATGTTTGAGGGTTTCAGTGGCAGATAACCTGAGGCAGAGGCCAAGACATATCATGTTATGGTAGTGAAAGTAAGCTGCCTTTGTGACAGAGAGGAAAAGGGGTAGGAAGCTTTGCCCAGGGACAACATGTATACTGAGGTTGCAAACAGTCTGATTCAGCTTGAGACAGCGGACGGGCTGGGGGATGGATCTGTTGCTAAAACACAGCTTCTGTGGTAGGGGTTGAAGACAATTGCTTCAGTCTTCCCAATGAATAACTGGAGGAAACTGAGTCTCCTTTAAGACTGGATCCCAGACAAACAGAGAAAGGGAAAAGGATGGCACTCTTTGGCCAAGGATACAGTTGCAGGTGAGGAGCTCTGTAAGGGATTGTCAGTTCAGGAACCAACTTGATAATCTGAAGTTATAGCCATGACAGCACCAGTGAGAGAAATATCTGTTTCACACACTAAACATCTTTGCTGTCTCTGTGATACTATTTTTTTTTAAATATGGAAACAGATGCCACATTTAACCCATGAAGCCACTGCTCTGATATCCTGATCAATAGCAGAAATAAACTCTGAAATCTGTGCATCAGATGGAAAAAAATATAAAAAAAGAGATCATTGAGTTCTCTGCTGAGTGCAAACAAAGGTTTGGCTGAAGAAGCCCCTTTAACCCATTGACCTCATCATACAGATTACGAACCCTCCGGTCTTCCCATTACAACTTAAATGAATCTTTTGTCCTGGCTTTCCAAAAGGTTAGCATGTCTACATTACGGATCCAGAGCAAAAGGGACAGTTTAGTTAGTGCCAGTGTCCTCTAGTCCTACAGCCATGAGTGATATAACATGCAACATATACAGAATATAAAATTTGAAGTGAACACCTATGTATTGAACTTAGCTGGTAGTGGGCTTGTGACGGGCTGTACCATTGCCTGCACATGAATTGCTTTTTAATCTAAGACTGTTGCTCACTCCCACTTTTCTTCTCTTTCAGTGCTGTCAAGATTGGGAGATATAATTTGTGAATGTTATGCTCAGGAAGAGTAAATCAAATTGCAGATGTATGGGGTGTGCCATCATTTAAGGATGGTAACACATCAATTTAGAATTTAAGTCAAAATCATTGATTGTCATTCATATTAGGAAGGTTTCATTTTTTTTCACTCTTTTTGAGTGTCTATTTTCTTTCACTGCAACTCATTTCTTTCTCGTGATTCCGTTTCCTTTATTTGATTCTCTTTCCTTCCATGTTTTACTTTCTTATTCACCAAATTCCCTGTCACAGACTCTACAATAAGGAGCAACATTATGTCTGAGGGACACACATCAGCAATCTGGCTCACTCTTGTTGAGCATAACATTCACACTGGCCATTATCATAGTTCTGACAGGAATTGGGAATTCCATTAGTTGTGCATTCTCAAGAGTTCCTTGCCATTTTTCAAACTCCTACCAGGAAACCCGTGCACATGGAAGCACTATGAAGTCAGCTTTCATTTAATTGTTGCCTCCTCAAACCATGCACCACACAATCAGTAAAAGTTAGAAGAAACTGCACTCCTAGAATCCTGAAAGTGTTCAAAAGGCACAGCTGATCAAACAGCAACTACATAGACTGGGTCGACAGTTGTGATGCAGGGTCCATATCTAAAATATTAACTCGTCTTTTCTCTTTTACAGCTGCTGTGTTTTGCCAGCAATTTCTGTACTTATCTCTGTATAAACAGAAAAGGGAATTGTGTAGAACAATACCATTACACCCTAACCTTCCCTCTTTTCCCTTCCCAGGTGCAACAGTCAGATGAAAAAGTAGTGGAAGAATAATAAAGGGCCTACCTAGAAATGAAGGAAAACTGTTGACAGCACTGAACTAAGCAATCAAGTAAACAGCTGGGTTGGGCCAGCTGCATACAGTGACCAGCCTGATATTGCCTATGGCTAGTGAATAATGGGGGTCTCAGTCACGTGCAGTTAACTGAACAACAAATTGATTAGTCAGTCATTTGTAAAGCTGAGAAATGAGGCAAGTAACCCCCATAGGCATGCGCTTTGCGTGAACAGATTGCAAACTGATATTTTCACCGTGACTCCACTCACTTAACTTTCTGTCATGTATACATCGTATTCGCAGGGCAGCATTCCTCATTTACTAGCAAATAGGAAAACTGTGGATTATCTGCTGACAAATTAATCTCATCAAAATTAGCCCACAAGTGAATTTCATAGACAGGTAATGTGAAAGTATAGTATGTGTTAGTAACGACCAGATCCTGCAATCACAAATATTGTAGAAATAACTTATAAATTGGCCTGATTAAAGAGGCAAAGCTCATGTTCTGCTGGGTGGACCCATTTCATCACAAAGAAACAATTATATGACAATTAAGGAAACTGATTAAAGACTGTGATGGAATACTCCCCACTTGCCTGGATGAGTGAAGCTCCCACAACACTCGAGAAGCTTGACACCATCCAGGACAAAGCAGTCCACTTGATTGGCACCACATCCACAAATGTTCACTCCCTCCACCATCAACGCACAGTAGCAGCTGTGCGTAGCATCTACAAGATGCACTGCAGAAATTCACCAAGGCTCCTTAGACAGCATCTTCCAAACCGTCGACCACTCGATCCAGAGGACAAGGGCAGCAGACAGATGGGAACACCAACACCTAAAAGTTCCCCTCCAAGTCTCTCGCCATCCTGACTGGGAAATATATTGCCATTCCTTCACTGTCGCTGGGTCAAAATCCTGGAACTCCCTTCCTAACAGCACTGTGGATGTACCTACACCACATGGACTGCAGAGGCTCAAGAAGGCAGCTCACCACTACTTTCTCAAGGGCAACTAGGGATGAACAATAAATGCTGGCCCAGCCAGTGAAGCCCACATCCCGGGGATGAATTTTTTAAAAAGCGGGCTGATAGATTATTGGTGGTAGGCAAGCTGCAGATTTCAGGTTACAATCTTTTCAGTCATGATCTTATTAAATGGCAGAGCAGGCTTGAGGGGCTGAATGGCCTACTCCTGCTCCTTATTCACATGTTCTCTGTTCTTATGTAACCATTCACTGTGTAAAAAAGTTTTTGCTCATAATTTTTTGCTTCCTTTGCCAATTACTTTAAATTTGTGTCATCTCACTTTCAATCCTTTCATGAGTAGGAATAGTTTCTCCCTATCAACATCGTCCAGACCCTTTATGATTTTGTATTTCTCTATCAGATCTCCTCTCAGCCTTCTTTTCTCCAAGGAAAACAGTTCTAACTTCTCCAATCTACCTTCATAATTAAAGTTTCTCTGGGACCATTCTTGAGAATATTTTCTGTACTTATTCCAATCCCTTCACATTTTCCTAAAGTGTGGCACACATAATTGGGTGCAATATACCAGTTTAGGCTGAACTAGTGTCTTATACCAGTTCAACACAACATCTTAGTTCTTGTAATCTATACCCCTATTAATAAAGCCTAAGATATTGTGTGCTTTATTAATTGCTCTCTGAACCTGTCTTGCCACCTGCAATGACTTATGAACATATACATTCAGGACCTCTGTTCCCACACCCCCTTTAGAGTAGTGCCCTTTGTTTTATATTGTCTCTCCATGTTCTTCTACCAAAATGAATAATTTCACTTTTCTCTGTGTTAAACTTCACCTGTCACCTGTCCAGCCATTCCTCCAACTTGTCTATGTCCCTATGGAAGTTCAACACTATCCTCCTCTCAATTCACAATGCTTCCAAGTTTCAATTCATCCACAAATTTTGAAAATGTGTCCTGTATACCAAGGTCATGGCAATTAATATACATCAGGAAAAGCAAGGGTCCCAACACTATAAACCTTCTTCCAGTTCAAAAAACATCCATTCACCACTACTCTCTGTTTCCTGTCACTCAGCCAATTTCATATCCATGTTGCTACTGTCCCTTTTATTCTATGATCTATAACTTTGCTCAGAAGTTTGTGTGGCACTGTATCAAATGCCTTTTGAAAGTTCATGTACACATCAACAGCATTACTCTCATCAACCCTCTGTCACCTCTTCAAAAGACTCCAGCAAGTAGTTAAATATGATTTTGCCTTAAGAAATCTATGCTGGTTTTCCTTACTTAACTTGCATTTGTCCATGTGACTATTAACTTTGTATTGTTTCTTGAGGTTTCTCCACCACCAAAGTTAAACTGACTGGCCTGTAGATGCTGGGCTTATTTTCTGCACAATTTTTTGATCAAGGGTCTGATGTTTGCAATTCTTCAGTTTTCTGACACCATCCAAGTCCAAGGAAGACTGAAAAATTATAGTCAGTGCCTCTGCAATTTCCACTCTCACTTCCTTCAGTATCCTTGGATGCATCACATCTGGTGCCTCAACAACTTTAAGTGTAGACAGCTTATTCAATACTTGTTCCTTATCACTTTTGAAGACCTCTAGTGTCTGAATTGCCTCCTCTTTCACCATGGCCTGGGTAGTATCTTCTTCCTTGGTAAAGACAGATGCAAGGTATTTATTTAATACCTCAGCCGTGTCCTCTGCCTCCATGCTCAAGTCCCCTTTTTGGTCCTTAATCAGCCCTACTCCTCCTTTTACCACTCTTTTACTATGTATATGCCTACAGAAGACTTTGGGATTCCCTTTTATGTTAGCTGCCAGTCTATTTTCATAATCCCTCTTTGCTTCTCTTATTTGCTTTTTCACCTCCCCTCTGAACCTTCCATATTCAGCTGGGTTCTCAATTTTATTTTCTACCTGACATCCGTCATAAGTACAGGGGTATATGAGTACTGCCCCAGGGATCAGTGTTGGGACCCTTGCTTTTCTCCTTTATCTTGTCTTTATCTTAATTTCTATTCTCTTATGTCATCCAGCTCGGAAATTACATGCCTTTCCCTTTCGAGGGAATATACCTGGGCTGTGCCTGAACTCTCTCATTTCAAGGTAGCCCATTGTTTTGCTATCATTTTTCCTACCAGCTTTTGACTCCAATTTGTTTGGCCCAGATCTGGTCTTTTACTTCATTGAAATTGGCTTTCTCCCAATTAACTATATTTACTCTGCATTGTTCTTTGTCTTTATCCATAGCCAGCCTAAACCTTACAATACAATGATCACAACCCCCTAAACGTTCTCTTCCTGATGCTTGATTCACTTGGCCAACCTCATTCCCAAGAAGCAGGTCTTTGTTTCTCATTGGACTGGAAACATACTGCTTCAGAAAATTTTCCTGAACACATTTTTGGAACTCCTGCCCCTCTCTGCCCTTCACAGTGGCATGTAATTTCCGAGCTCCAGGGCAGTGCACAGCTGGCTTAAAGTTACCCAGAAAAAGCCAGAAGTATTGAAAACACTTCTAGCTTCTGGGTAACTTTCTACTAACCTCCTGTAAGCTCTCATTGAAACCCCCTCGGGTCTTCCGAATAGCCCCCACCACACCCCCTCTGACCCCCCCCCCCCCCCCCCCCCCCCCCCACAGGACCACCCCCCACACCCGCCCAACTAACCCCCACTAAAGCTCCCCGAGTCCCAGTGGGGCCCCTACCCACATCCATCCTCCCTAACATCCCCCCATGGGACACCCCCCTCACCCCTCCAACCTAAGAACAATCCCCAACCCCACACCCCTCACTGGACTCCTCCTCCCACCACCACACCTCCCGGCCCCTACTCAAGAGGGCAGCTCACCACCACCTTTTCAAGAGCAACTAGGGATGGGCAATAAATGGTGGCCCAGCCTGCAAAACCCACATCCCATGAATAAATAAAGAAAAGTAGGAGTGGAGTGGCAATCCAACTCTGATTGTCATTTGTGGACATTCAGGCCCATTACCACTATCCCAGACTATATTCAGGTAATTAAAGACCCGCGTTATTACTACCTCATAGTGTTTGCGCCTCTCTGCAATCCCCTTATAAATTTGATCTACGGCCTTCCCATTAGTTGGCTGTCTATAGACTACACCGAGCAATGTAATTGCACCTTTTTTGCTCCTTAGCTCTAGCCAAATAGATTCCCTCCCCACCAGGACATCCCCTTTCTCCAGCACTACAAAACTCTATTTAATCAACACGACCACCTCTCCCCCTTTACTTCCTTTCCTACCATTCCTGAACCCCTAGTCCTGTCCTTCTTTGAGCCAGGTCTTGAGCCATGGTATCTGCACCTGTAACTCATCAATCTTATTTGCCACACTATCTCATTAATTTCAGAGATGATTATTTTAAGGGTGTGACCAAGTTTTTCTGTCTAAAGGATCCTTGTTAATTTTAAACATACAATAAGGAAACCCCATCCTAATGTTTGAAAGAGACAGCATGCTGACCACAGTGAAACATTGCAGAAAACCTTTTTCTTAATGAGTATAGTGTTATATTAGTAACAGAGCAATGTGCTACACATCACAAATATACAAAAATTCAAAAAAGTAGTGAGTCTTGAAAGCTGCTAACTTCATGGACCCCCAGAGACCAAGTTTGAAAACACATTGATAATGAATTAAGAATTAGACATTTGTATGCTCTTCTTGTCAACAAGGCTTTACTTCTTGTTATCACACTTCAGCGTTCAATTAGCCATTATCAATTTCAATATTTATTTTGTAAACTTGTCAGGCTGCGATTCCAACCTCCTGTAGTTCCTCAATGTCTCAGCATTACAGATTGAACAGCATCAAATTTCCACTATTCCAACTAGCAAACTCTGCCTGTTCCTTTCCGAATGCTGCAAGGTTTGCTCATTTACTCTAAGTAACAGTATCAAAACCAAATATCAGATTTTAAAGTGGGGACTGAATTACACTTGGGTGCACCGACCCAGTGATCAGTGCCCTCCACACACAATCCATCTGAACACTATATCTGAATTAGACTCCCCATGTAGCAGCACCATAGAAGATGGAAGTATGTATATATTTCTTTACAATGCCAGTTCAACATGGGCAGAACATGTGTTGTGTCTGAATCAAAAGGTGCAGACTTCAAGCCCCATACCGTATTTGAGCATGTAATCTGGCCTGGCACTCCAGTACAGTGCTCAGAGTGCTACACCATTAGGGGTGCTGTCTCCTGGAGGAGAAGCCAAGTCAAAGTTTGCCTGCCTGTTCCGGAGGATGTTATTCTGAACAGCAGGGAGATGTCCAAGTGCCCTGGCTAACATTCCGACTTGAACAAAAAAAACCTGATGAACAGGAAATTAACCTCAACTGCTGATTGTGGAATTTTGCTGCCTTTAAGCAGTTGTACATTGTGGTTCTATCTGGAATTAAATGTTCTAAGTTGAATTAGGAAAAGTAGTAAAATATTCTGGGAGCACTGTGTCTAAGTTTAAGTAAAAATTTGGTTGTGATTTGATGCTTTTGTAATTTTATATATCCATACGTTGGAAATAAATATGATACGTGTGTTGTGGCCAAAAATAAACAGCGGCTTAGAGTTTCCGCTGGTGGTGTGGTTTTATTTTCAGTGTGGCTCACACAAAGTTAGTCAAACCCCATGAAAAATCGAGAAATGTCAGGTGCAATTACATACAGCACAAATCGAGTTTCTGTGATCTTCTCACTGGTTTAAAAATTATCTTGCATGAAGCTGGCACCGTTCACAAAAGTGGCCACGTTTCCAGATCTAATTAACAAACCTGGTACGCTTCCACTAATTGTGCTCATTTGCAGCTCTTCGAGGCATCTCTTAAAATTAAGCATTTTTGGTACTAGAGAAATTGGCAGTTAGTAAATTTTTTTAAAAGTTTGAAAATTTTTAAACAAGAAATTGACTGCAGTATGCCATATGACGAGCAACTGGTCGTGTATAATTGCTTTAGTGATTTTCATTTATTTCAACTTGGATTACTCACAGGCGGTGAACTAATTAATGGGTTTTTTTAATACGATAAACCCATTTTCATATGTATTAACAAAACTGCACCAGGTTACCACTCTTAAATATCAAGGAATATTTATCGCTGCTATGTTTAAAAATATGATTGCAATCTAAAATGCTGTCTGACCATTCTGGTTCATGGCAGATTTTACATTCGCTGATATACATGTGAGTTTGAGCAGAAACTTAAACACAAAAATATTTATTAAAGTTGGAACAATTTGTTTCCAGATCATCAGCTGAGGCTAAAACAGAAACTCTTGGCTAACAAGCTGCCTTAAACAGCATTTACAGCACAGGAAAACGCCATTTGGCTAAACAGGTCTTCACACAAGCCTCCTCTCAACCCGTCAACATCTCCTTCAATTCCTTTCTCCTTCATGTCTTTATCTTGCTTCACCTTAAATGTACCTGAGCTATTCACCTCAACCACTCCTTGTGGTAGTGAGTTCCACATCCTGACCATTCTCTGGATAAAGAAGTTCTTTCTGAATTCCAAATTGGATTTATTAGCAACGATCACATATTGTATCGCACCTACACCATAAACGTGGGTTTTGAGAGTCTGGGTCTGCTTGGGATAATGAGACACCACCAAAATTAAATGAGTGCTCCTAGTCATTTTACTGTATTGTAAACCAGTCATTGGTAGATAAACTGAAATGGAAGTGTCCTCACTGTTATGGAGATGTGTTGATGTCAAATATTAAATTTCAGTTTCATCTGCTAGACTCATATGGAACTTTTTTAAATAGGCAACATCAAATGTTAAATACAAAGACACTGACTTAAGATGGCTACCAGAGGTCACCTGACATTTGTAACTGCAAGCTGGACAAGTTTCTGGAAGCTTCTCAAAGATGCAGGAAGTGGAGACAGGTTCATTGAATATTTTTAAGGCTGAATTAGATAGATTCTTATTCAACAAGGGAGTCAAATGGTCTCAGGGGTAGGCTGGAATGTGGAGTTGAGTTCCAATCAGATCAGCCCTGATCTTACTGAATGATAGAACAGGCTCAAGGAGCCACATGCCTACTCCTGTGCCTAATTCCTATGCTTGTATGTGGATTACAATGAATGTGCCTAGAGCACACCCTTGTGGAATGTTGCAGTTAAATTTGTCAGGGCTTACCCCAAAACAGCAAGGAGGTTAAGGCCTCGGACGTTCTGTCTCCAGGGCTACCAGGTAAAAAAGGAGAACTAACAGAACTGATTATGCACAAGGGAAATGCTAAGGGCTCCTATCTGCCTCTATTTTATGTCAATGGCTTTGACCATGTGAGGTAGAAACTCCTTCGTTAACACGAAGAGACTATTGATTGTTTTCCATCACATAACAATGGCCAGTCATCACATGACCATAATTCTTGGATTATTGAAAGTCTTTTATTACAAAAGCCCTGCTGGAATTGGGGTAGTCTGGAGAAGGAACATCTGAGGGCAGCAATAAAGCTGCTTGCCTCTCTCTCTCAACTAAAATGAACTCTGCTTGCTTATATCGTACTGTGGACAGCAGACAGAGAAGTTCTATACAAGATTTCAAATTCCAAAGGAGCATTTCCAGGAAAAAAAGAACAAGGACTAAAGCTTTAAGAACTGCCTCAGCCACAAACAACAACTGAGGACTCAATCAGTGAACTCTATGGGCAGAATTTTGCCCTTGGCGTGCAGGATCAGTGGGGGCGGTCGGGAAGCTGACCGCCGCCCACAATTGGTAGGGCATCGCAATTTTATGCGGGGGGGGGTGGGGGGCCACGTAAGGCACGGCTGCGGAATGAGCGGGGGCAGGTGCTCAATGTCTGCCAGGTCCAATGGTGACTCGGTGGCCGATTCAAATGTGGCCTCTGCAGCCCTTGGAAGGCTGCCACCGAAGGACGTGGAAGTTGTGATGGATAGCGTTGGGGGTGGACACAGCAGGCAGGAGGGTGGGTCGGCAGGGCATTCGGCCCCACGTTTCTCCGATGAGTGCCTCTCTGCCCCCTTGGAGGAGGTGGGAGTGAGGAGAGAAACCCTTGTCTCCAGGGACGGGAGGAGATAGCCTCCCCACTTCACTAAAAAGGCCTAGGAGGAGGTGGCATCCAGGGTCAGCAGCCACGATGTGGTGAAGCGCACTTGGGTGCAGTGCCAGAGGCAATTCAACAATCTCCTGCGATCGGGAAGGGTGAGTACCATGTTGGTGTGAGTCATTTTTCAGGGCAGTTAAGAGCTCCCTATCCCTCGGTGGACCTCAGACATGTTAGAGTGTGAGTGGTAAATGTCAATGAGGCAGCATCTGGGCAAGGGGGTGAGCCCTGGCTGCTTGGATGAGTGCCATGTGGCTCCAGAGTCAAGAATCAGCTGAGCCTTTCGAGGTCTTCCTCAGGTGGGGTTGGCCAGGTTGCAATGGCGAAGCCAATGCAGACAGATCGCATACTGGTGGGGGACCGCCATACCTACTAATCCTCACTCGTTATGAGCAGGAGGCCCTGGAGCAGGAGAGGTACCAGGCGCCTAGGCCAAGCGGGCACTGTGAGGTTGGGGTGCCATAGGGAGGTAAAACTGCAGCACACTGAGGTGAGAATGTCGATAATTACAACCATTCCACTGTAGTCTCTGATGTGAGCCTTGAACCTGAAATCCCCATTGATAATGGGAAGAGGAGGGCACCCTGATGCATATCTCTGTCTCGTGAGGCTGCCAGGCATGCACAGTAACAGTGTGACAACTTCAACTAGTGACATGTCCTTGTTCTTCCTTTTAGGCTCACCAGCAGCCCTTCGGGATAAGGAGCCTGAAGGCCCACCCCTGACCCCTGAGGACCACACTGATCAGAACACACCTGTGTCACACCTGCTCTCTCAAGCAGGCACCAGAGCAGATACCAGCACCTCAGTGGGCATTAGATTGCTGGCTCTATCTCAGTGCACGTTGGTGAGGGCACTTTGCACTTGCTTGAGGTGCAGGAGGAGACAGAGTGCCCAGGGCGCCGGCAGTCAGAGGATGGCCGGTGACCAGGGCAATGCTCAGTCGATGGCTGATGATGAGACTCTGGAGTCGTCCATGAAGCAGCAGATGCTGGACGTCCAGCAGGGTGTGGATGACGTGGCGGAGATACACGAGGGAATGTGTGCCATCGTCTCCGTTGCGGAAGGGTCCTTGCAGAGCATGAGCAATGTGTTGACTCTCGTAGCTGAGGGCAATGCCTCCTCCATGGAGATATTGTCGGCTTTCATGGAGAGGCTCCTCCAAGAACTGAATCAAGGGTTCCTGGAAATTGCTTGGACCTGCAAACCCTCACATGGCAATGACCTCAGGTGGTCAGTGTCAATGTGGCAGATGGATTGGGCACCCAATATCCCAGGTAGGTGCCCATCCATCAATGGTACGCAGGGAGGTCCAGAGCAACCTCACTTTGGCACACAAGCTGCCTGTCATCTCTGTGGGCTCCTCTCAGGGTGCTCCGGATGAGGGCAGAAGCTCCTCCAACCCTCTGCCAGTGACCATGGCATCCGATGAGGCTGCGGCGACTGGAGATGCCAGCCGAGGCACTGGTCGCTCCCTCCCAGGTGGGGCCAGCACTGGCTCCATGGGCCAGAGGACGCACACAAAAGTCATCAAGATCAACAGGACAGCAGAGTGAGCAGGCTGTAGCCAATGCTGGTGCCAGCGATGGGGGAGCGCCTAGGCATAGCACCTGCAAGCAAAAACTTAAAGCAACTTAATTACAACATGGCCTGATCACGAATGATATTTGTTTCCCCCATTTTTCCGTTCAGTGTTTATTGGTGTGATGGAAAACACCTGTCAATGTTAATTTGGAGAACGTTTGCCAGGCACCAGTTAATTAAATGTGTTTTTGTGCAACTGACCTCTGGATGTTTCATTTGTTCTGTACGTGCAGGGTAAACCATGATGTTATGATGGATGTGTTTCTTCTTAAACTTTATTGCAATGGCACACAGTGTATGTCGTTGACCAAGAAACTGGTCCTGTCAGGGATCGAGCATGGAGCCTGCAGCCCTGGTATGTAGTGGTGGCTCTTACTTGGTAGGCTAGCTGAAGGAGCGTTGGATCAAAGCGTCCTGGGTGTCCCTGCCTCCCTGGAAGTTGCCCAGGTCAGTACCTATGCCCTCAGCATTCTCTTGACTGTGCTCGTCCTCGGCTTCACTACTGAACTCATCGTCTGTTGCCTGTGCGGCTGCGCCAAGGACTTCTTCCTCCACTGCATCCCCCCTTTCTAGTGCCAGATTATGCAGACAGCAGCATGCAACCACTATCAGTGACACACAATCTGGGAAGTGCTGGAGTGCAACCCCCTGAATATTGGAAGCGTATCTTGAGAAGACCTACAGTTCTCTCCACTACAGCCCTTGTGCAGCTCCTATTGTACTGCAACTTGGCCTCTGCTCTTGGATGGCAGAGAGGTGTCATGAGCCACCTTTTGAGGGGATAGCCCTTGTCACCCAGCAGCCATCCATCCGGCAGGGCTGGAGCACTGAAGAGTCTCAGCACCTGGGAGTGTCTCAGGATTAAGCATCATGGGAGCTGTCAGGGTACCTTAGACAGACTTGCAGAATCTGCATCTTGTGGTTACACACTATCTGCACGTTCACGGAGAGGAATCCCTTCCTACTGACGAAGACACCCAGCTCACCTGCTGGTGCCTTGAAGGCCACATGTGCAGTCAATGGCACCCTGGAAACAGAGGAACCCAGCAATTGTTGTGAAGCCTCTGGCTCGCTCTGCCTGGTTGGCTAGCCACATCCATATGGTAGTGAATGAAAGTCACTGCACGCCTGAACAGAGCGTCTGTTACCAACTTGACACAACTGTGGACAGCTGATTGGGAGACTCCACACAGATCCCCCACTGAGCCCTGGAAAGAGCCGGAGGCAAAGAAGTTGAGGGCCACTGTGACCTTCAGAGCCATTGGCATGGGGTGTCCACCCATACAGTTGGAACTGATCTCAGGGCTGATCCTCTGACAAATGGAGGTCACTGTCTTGAGAGGCAGAGCCTCCTTCAGCATTGCACCTCAGATGTATTGAGGTAGCTGCAATGCCGCCTGTAAACCCTGGATGAAGAGTGGCATCTTCTGCGGCCCATTCCGCCATGGAATTCCAGGTGGCCCTGTGCCCCTTGTGCCTCTTCTCCCACAAGTCACTCACCTGGAGGCTGAATAGGGACACCTGGCCTGCCTCCTCCCCTTCTGGCCCTCTCTTCCTCCTTAGAGGAGGTGACTCCAATGGAGACAACAATCCCCATTACCCGGGTAAGGGAAGGCTGTCAGATACCTGGAAGGCCCCAAGTGGTATGAATCCTCAGGACCTACCTGGGAAACAACACCGAGCCCTGAAATGAAGCTTCTTATTTCTGTCAGTGCAGCTCTGAAGCAAAATGAAGATGTCTTGTTCACACAAGGAACCAGCAGCAAGTTAGATCCTAAATTACAAACAACTCACATTTATAAGCTCCCTCTTATCCCGCCCATGCATGAGGTTTTCAAAATTGTGGCCTGCCCACCTGCCTATTTAGCCCACGCAATGGCCTGAAAATTGCACGGGCTACGTAAAGACCAAGACAATTGGTGTCTCAAGGACCTTAATGGCCACTTAATTACTGACACGTGCGCCTCAGTCTTCATCACTCGCCCGCCTCCCAAAATATCGCAATATTGCGAGTGTGCGCATTGACATCGGCATATTTGGCCAAAGTCAACACACTTTATTTCATGCTCGGGCGTGAGCCCACATGCCAAGCTAAAAATTCTGGCCTATATCTTTGTCTTTGAATCTTAATTTGGCCAAATGTTAGCCTCCTCTACTTTGCAACTTGTACTTTTGCAAGAGCGGTATGTGTGGTATGCATGTGTTGTGATGGTCAGGAAGTGTGTTTACCTTTTTAAATATTTTAATACCTTTACCTGATGGGCTCTTAGCACAATAAAAACTAACCTTCACTCATTTAAACTCAAGACAGTCTGTCAGCATGTCAACACACTTTGGTCATGCAATGACTGGCCATTGATACGCGATGTACATGCACCAAATTGGCGCACATAAATTTCAAACAATGCTGTTATAATCAAAGGGGGAGTTTTTTTAAATTCATTCCTGGGATGTGGATGTCGCTAGTTAGGCCAGCATTTACTGCCCATCCCTAATTGCCCTTGTTCATAGGACATTTAAGAGTCAACCACATTGTTGTGGGTCAGGAGTCACGTGTAGGTCAGACCAGGTAAGGATGGCAAATTTCCTTCCCTAAAGGGAATTAGTGAACCAGATGGGTTTTTACAACAATCGGCAATGGTTTCGTGGTCTCATCAGACTTTTAATTCCAGATTTTTATTGGATTCAAATTTCACCATGTGCCATAGTGGGGATTGAACCTGGGTCCCCAGGGCATTACCCTGGGTCTCTGGAATACCATTCCAGTGACAATATCACTATGCCACTGTCTCCCCTTGTATCCATCTTGCAGCCATCCTCACCTGGTTGTAACACCCTCCATGCTGCAAGTGTTTGGCTGATTATTTGAATGCCTAACAGTTTATTTTATATCTAATAACGCTTGCAGCCAATGTTCACTTCACAAGGTGATGGTCATTACGCATTCTTCAATAATACAACAACGTATATTTATATTATGCCTTTAACATACGCACCTCATAGAGGTCTCATCAAATTTTCCAGGACTTCATTGCAGGAGTTCCTCAGCTATGTTCCAGGCCAGACAATCTTCAGCCAGAAACGCCAGGCGGATAATCCATCTCGGCCTCCTCCTGAGGTTCCCAGCATCGCAGATGCCAGTCTTTAGCCAATTTGATCCACTCCACAGCTGAAGGCACTGGACACTGCAAAGGCCCTGGGCTCTGGCAATATTCCAGCACTAGTACTTAGACTTGTGCTCCAGAACTTGCCGCACCCCTAGTCAAGCTGTTTCAGCAGACCTACAACACTGGCATCTAACCAGCAATGTGGAAAATTGCACAAACATGTCCTGATCCAACAGGGCAAATTAACACCCCGTCAGTTCTACCCTTGATCATCAGTGCATTGATGGAAGAGATCATGAACACTGTTATCAAGTGGCACTTGCTTAGCAATGACCTGCTGACTGACGCTCAATTTGTGTTCAGCCAGAGTCACTCAGCTCTTGGTCCAAACATGGACAAAAGTGTTGAACCCCCAGAGGAGAGGTGAGAGTGACTGCCCTTGACATCAAAGCAGCATTTGACTGAGTGTGGCATCAAGGAGCCCTCGAAAAACTGCAGTCAATGGGAAGCAGGGGGAAAACTCTCGGCTGGTTGGAGTCATACCTGGCACAAAGGAAGTTGGTTGTGGTCATGGAGGTCAATCATCTCAGTTCCAGAACATCACGGTAGGAGTTCCCCAGGGCCCAACCATCTTCAGCTGCTTCATCAATGACCTTCCTTCCATCATAAGGTCAGAAGTGGGGATGTTCGCTGATGATTGCACAATGATCAGCACCATTCGGACTCCTCAGATACTGAAGCAGTCCATGCCCAAACGCAGTAAGACCTGGACAATATCCAGGCTTGGGCTGACAAGTGGCAAGTAACATTTGTGCCACATAAGTAGTGGGGAATGACCATCTCCAACAAGAGAGAATCTAACCATTGGCCTTTGACATTCAATAGCATTACTATCGCTGAATACCCCACTATCAACATCCTGGGGGTTACTATTGACCAGAAACTGAACAGGACGAGCCATATAAAAACTGTGGCTACAAGAGTAGGTCAGGGGCTAGGAACCCTGTGGCACGTAACTCACTTCCTGACTCCCCAAATCTGTCCACCATCTACAAGGCACAAGTTAGGAATGTGGCGGAATACCCTCCACTTGTCTGGATGAGCGCAGCTCCCACAACACTCAAGAAGGTGATACTATCCAGGACAAAGCAGCCACTTGATTCACAAACAAACATTCACTCCCTCCACCACCGACGCACAGTAGCTGCAATGTGCTCCAATTACAAGATGCACTGCAGGAACTCACCAAGGCTCCTTAGGCAGCACCTTCCAAACCCACGACCACTACCACTTAGTAGGGCAAGGGTAACAGGTAAATGGGAACACCACCATCTGCAAGTTCCCCTCCAAGCCACACACCATCCTGAATTGGAAATATATCACCGTTCCTTCACTGTCGCTGGGTCAAAACCCTGGAACTCCCTTCCTAACAGCACTGTGGGTGTACCTACATCACATGGACTGCAGTGATTCAAGAAGGCAGCTCACCACCACCTTTTCAAGGGCAACTAGGGATGGGCAATAAATGCCGGCCCAGCCAGCAAAGCTCACATCCCCGAATGATTTTTTAAAAACCCTTGGAGCAGAGTGGAATGCCTAATTGTGTCATTTCCTGATGAGATTCACAATAATTCCCCCTCTATTTTTCTAAATTAGATTCAATAGAAAAATGCCAACAGCTTCAGTTTTGTTTGATAAGTTTTTGTGGATCTTTGTGTGGGAACACCACAAATAGATAATGTTCCTTCCTTGGACTAGCACCTTTCCTGTGTCATTGATTGTGCCCAAAGCTGTATTGACCCCTACTGAATTTTAGGCAAAAAAATGGTATAAAATTAACTTAAATATACAAATGGGAGCAAGGTAATTGATTTGAGATGGAGGACAAAGGCAATAAACCTGGGTCCAGTTCAAATAATTTCATTTACTATTTCTTGGTGATCGTGGGGAATAACAGTACAGAATTTGCATTTTTCATTCTGCCCAAACTGCAAATCATCACGAACTAGTGGGTGGGCAGTAGAAAATTGATCTAGATTAATGCAATTCCACACTTCTTGGCTGTGTATACCAAGTTCAGCAAACTAATTATCAGCTCACTGGTTGCCATGGCACTCAATGGTAAATCATGTGTCTTGGACAACTCAAAGCTACATGTATTCTAAAGAAGGGTGATGTTGTTTTATATAGAAATAAACCACATCTAAAAATCAGACTACGTTACAAGTCTGACATTATCGTACAGTTTATTTGTTAGATATTTTTGCATGTTTAAAAGTTTAATTGTCAGGCTTTCAACTTTATAAAAATTAATTCACGGGATGTGGGCACCACTGACGAGGCCAGCATTTATTGCCCATCCCTAATTGCCTTTGAGAAGGTGGTGGTGAGTTGTCTGCTTGAACCACTGCAGTCTACGTGGTGTAGGTACACCCACAGTGCTGTTGGGAAGGGAGTTCCAGGATTTTGACCCAGCGACAGTGAAGGAACGGTGATATATTTCCAAGTCAGGATGGTGAGTGACTTGGAGGGGAGCTTTCATGTGGTGGTGTTCCCATCTATCTGCTGCCCTTGTCCTTCTAGATGGTGGTGCTCATGGGTTTGGAAGGCGCTTTCTAATGAGCCTTGGTGAATTCCTGCAGTGCATCTTGAAGATGGTGCACACTGCTGCTACTGTACATCGGTGGTGGAGGGAGCAAATGTTTGTGGATGTGGTGCCAATCAAGTGGACTGCTTTGTCCTGGACGGTGTCAAGTTTGAGTGTTGTGGGAGCTACACTCATCCAGGAAAGTGGGGAGTATTCCATCACACTCCTGGCTTGTGCCTTGTAGATGGTGACAGGTTTTGGGGAGTCAGAAGATGAGTTACTCATTGCATGATTCCTTGCCTCTGACCCACTGTTTAGACACAGTATTTATGTGGCTAGTCCAGTTCAGCTTCTGATCAATGGTAACCCTCCAGGATTTGATAGCGGGGGAATCAGTGATGCTAATGCCATTGAACGTTCAGGGGCGATGGTTAGATTCTCTCTTGTTGGAGATGGTCATTGCCTGGCACTTGTGTGGTGCAAATGTTACTTGCCACTTGTCAGCCCAAGCCTGGATATTGTCCAGGTCTTGCTGCATTTGGACAGGGATTGCTTCAGTATCTGAGGAGTTGCAAATGATGATCATTATGGAATCATCAGCAAACAACCCCAATTCTGACCTTATGATGGAAGGAAGGTCATTGGTGAAGCAGCTGAAGATGGTTGGGCCCTCGGACACTACCTTGAGGAACACCTGCAGTAATGTCCTGGGACTGAGATGACTGACCTCCAACAACCACAACCATCTTCCTTTGTACTCCAACTAGTGGAGAGTTCTCCTCGATTCCCATTGACTCCAGTTTTTCTAGGGCTCCTTGATGCCACACTGGGTCAAATGCAGCCCTGATGTTAAGGGCAGTCACTCTCATCTCACCTTGAATGGTTCTCCAAATTATTTTTTTTCTTTGTGCCTCAAATGCATTATGATCTATTTTAATCTTGTTGAATGGTTATTTTGAGTTTAACAAGCTAGATCATTATTTCTAATAATTGTCTAGCATGAAAGTCTGATAAAGTAAAAAGTGCTATTTGTGAGAAACCATCATGTACAATGTTTATTTTCCAACGTGTAGGGAGCATAGATATAAAAGTACAGAAAAAGAATACCTCAATGTGGGGGAGAATGTACACCATGGCCACCACCATTCACTGGAAACAGTTGAAAACAAGGATGCTAAACATTCAAATTTGTTAAATATCATCAGCTGCAGCCAAGAAGTAGGGGATTACCTCGTTATGGAGCAAGTTCTATTGACACCTGGTAAAAGGTCACAGATCTGAAACATCAACTCTTTTTCTCTTTCCACAGATGCTGCCAGACCTGCTGAGTATTTCCAGCATTTTCTGCTTTTATTATTTAATTTCCTGTACTTTGCTTTAGATTTACTGACGCAGGCCCAAGTTCGCAGTGATTTGTGGTTCGGGGAGGGTAAGAAGAAAACAAAACACGTTGAAATATTAGACAAAGTGATTAAAAGTGAAGTTAAGAATTTTGGTTCTGCGTCAATTATGATATTTTATTTGCAATGATATATATTAGCTTTCGAAGAATATTAAATTTGTGGGAAATATAGTGATGCATTAATCATACTAATGCATTCTGAATCTATAGGGGTTTCTGCATTTTGGGCAAATATTTTCTTTCAGGAATCCACACCAAAACCCAACAGTGACGCTGCTTGGCTTGACCGTGAGAATGTCTCACTTAACTGCCTTTTTACTGCGTCATGGAAAAGCAAAATGTTTTTGTAAATTCCACAGAGACTAAATGAACAAATAGAGCCACCATATACTCCCACAAAGCCCTCTTCTATCACATTTCCTCGTCATGGAGACCAGTGCAACTCCAGAGGAGCAACATGTCTCTGTAAATCTCTTCAGGTGCAGGATATATGGTTCAGGTTTTTCATTGTTAAATTAAATCATGGAGCAAATGGTCTAAAAATTCACACAGCCAGTGCGATGGTTAAGTGGAACTCAAATTATTTGATTCATTGCTGCTTCCCATGCCAATGTTTAAGATAGAAAACTAAAGATCCTGCAGGGCATATTTTCTAATGAAACCTGGCATTGCTTTAGCAAGATGCCAAAGTCATGGAAACATTCTGATGGGATTTACAAATATGCCTCCTGTGCTGTATTAAGGCAAGTTTAAACAGCATTTCGCCCATCACACTCCACTCATTGTGGCTACTGTGCCAGTCGCTTCTTATTCTCAACCATGTCACTAACAGCTGTGTCTCGGCCCCTTCATTACAAAAGAAGGGACCTTGCAAATTAGCCCAGACAAGCTATTTTATCCCTGGTAACAACATCAGCTTATTTCCTACACAATGCTGCCTGCCTATCAGGCAGATTATTAAAGCAGACACACCACTTGTCCTCAATAACTCTTGAAGACCTACATTTCAATCTGTCACAGTCAGCTCTTGATCAGTGGGAGGCAAATCTTTCAGTTAATTCAGATCAAAACACGATGTGAAATCTGGATTTTTGATGTTCCAATTAGGCAACAGTTGGATTATCAATTGACAATTTCAATTACTTTCCTTTCAGCTTTTGTACCCACTTTTACACACAGGTGACAAAGAGAAATACAGCTGAGAGAAGCCAATCAGGTCATCTAATGCATTCACAGGAATCTTCAATTTCCCTCCCCGTCATAGTATTCAATGGCTTTATTAACAAAACTCCTGTGCTTTCGCTACCACTCTACTACCAGAGCCCTTCCCAGTATCAATCATTCTTTTTTGCAATAAAAAGCAAATCATCCCTGAATTTGTCATTATGCAGGTTTGTATGTACAACCCCTTCCTTTGAAACAACACTTGAGATGAATCCATTGTTACTGCATTCTGTCTTGTAAACCTTTAAGATCCACTTTCACATTCCTTTCATTGAAACGGATTCCAAATTTTCCAACTTTTCCTTATAACTCAGTTCTCAGATGCTAGGAATGACTTTATTGTCCTTTTCTGTTGGACGGCTCCCTTCGTGATCAGAAGTGAACGCAGCGTTCAAAGTGCGGCACAAGTGTAGTGTGATGTCTCAGACTTGCACTCTACTGATCTGCTAATGCATTTAGTTCCTCTATTAATTGCTTAATCTGCCATCACCGGATTATGGTTAACATTGAGTCCACTATTGCTCTGTGGTCTCTTTTGCCTCCCTGGGAGCCAGTTCAGTTCTATTTGTGTCTCTTAATCAGGCTCCAGAGTAAAGTGATGTTAGATACTAGAGGCCCTGTTGCTGCTCATCACTTGTGGTCCAGGCCATGTGGGGTGTAACTCCTGTATGGAGTCAAACCTGGTTTAAAAAGTGCTCGGTGGGGTAGAACTCGGAGTTCCTGGTGACTTTTTAAATTGTCACAAAGTTCAGCTATTTACAGGTTTAAAACATGTCAACATTCCAGCTGCACTTATAAAATTTGTGTTGAATCAGCCAGGAGTGAAGCCTCTGTATGGATGTGGGAAACAGAAACAGGAGATCAGCAAGTTATTATTTCCAATGTGGATAAATCTGAATGAAGGTTTAATTTAAATTCAGGCAATTTAATGAAGAGGTTGCCAACTGGAAAAATGACTCTGCAATGACCAGTCTCAGGACCTGGCTTTGCCTTACGCTAAAAGCCTAGATTAAACCATTGCAACCAAAATCCCTCCCTATTCAGAAGAGTTGAGATCTATTGTGCAGGACCCCAGAGCAACTGTAAATAGCTTTCAGCAATCACATTAGCCTTAATTTCTCATTTTTATAACTAATTATGCAATTTCAACATCACATCAACAGATTGTTAAAGACAAAATTCTTACTGGCTATTAAAGTAAGACATTTGAAGAGTGTATTTCCTTGCAACATCCATGATAGACTGAACCATACATACAAACATACAAATTAGGAGCCAGAGTAGGCCACTCAGCCCCTCGAGCCTGCTATGCCATTCAATAAGATCATGGCTGATCTAATTGTAACCTCAACTCCACATTCCCACCTACCCCGGTAACCTTTCACCCATTGCTTATTAAGAATCTATCTAGCTCTGCTTTAAAAATATTCAAAAACTCTGCTTCAACTGCCTTTTGAGGAAGAATTTCAAAGACTCATGACCTTCACAAAAAAAATATATCCTTATCTGTCTTAAATGGGCGAGCCTTTATTTTTAAACAATGATCCTTAGTTTTAGATTCTCCCACAAGAGAAAACATCCTTTCCACATGTTCAAATATGTTCTCTCTAAATTACCATATTCATTTAAGGAGTAAAAGGCAATATTCCCAAATCTCCATCAAAATGTCCGAAGTGCACTGAGTTAGGTGGAGCAGAGATTTTAGGTGAAAAATAGCACCCATAAAAATTCACATGTCCTCCGTGCCTTCAATGCTTCTTTCCACTTAATCTACTGAATGGTCCAACAATCATTCTACAAGTACTTCCTCTCAGTTTTTCTATGTTTCTCCTTTCTCTTAATTTTCAGTTCTGGAGGCACCAAACCACCAAACACTAGCTTTCTGATCTCACTCCGATACTGATCAGCTGCTATGTTTACAGCTTTCTCTGGTCTTCTTTAATTACATCATCCTTCATTCTATACTATTTTTCATATAATAAAAATGTCTTGAAGGTCTTTACAGCAGGAGAGATGGACATGGAGCAGGAAGTAGAAAATAAGCAGGATAACTGATGACAAGCTTGGAGAGAAAATTGTGATGCTTGGATTTCCATGATTAGCCAAATCTTAACAACACTGTAAATTGCAGACTAACATAAAAATAAGCAACAAGAGTTGTTAACATATGCTGGGCCCTGGTATTAGACTTCCGAGCCCATGCCATTTAAGACCTGTTCAAGCTTCAAGAAGAGGCTTGCGTCTATCAGTACAGAGCATGTTTGAACACAAGATTCAAAGAATTTAGGAGGAGACAGTGGCATAATGGTAATCCAGAGGCCTAGGGCTAATGATCGGAGGACATGGGTTCAAATCCCACCACAGCAGCGTGTGGAATTTGAATTCAATTAATAAATCTGAAATTAAAAGCTAGTCTCAGTAATGGTGACAATGACAACAATACACAATTGCTGTAAAAACTCATCTGGTTCACTAATATCCTTCAGGGAAGGAAGTCTGCCATCCTTACCTGGTCTGGCCTACGTGTGACTCCAGATCCACAGCAATGTGGTTGACTCTTAACTGCCCTCTGAAATGGCCGAATAAGCCACTCAGTTCAAGGACAATTAGGGATTGGCAACAAACGCTGGCCTTGTTAGCAACACCCACATCCCATGAAAAGGAAAAAAAAGGTGAACGGACACTCCTGAAACCACTGCAACTCAAAAGGACTGGTAAACATCTTCACTATATTTTTAATTTGCTGGTTAGTCTTTTAAAGTTCTCTTATTCACCTGTCTGAAACCTGACATTTACCCCTCTTTGGGACAAAGAGTACCTCTTTATCCATATTTTATCTGGATGCCATATTTATATACTAATGAGGATCCTTGGATCTTTCAACACAGGTAGCATGTGACACCATAATAATGGAACTGGAACCACTAACTAGTTAACTATTCTAGCAGGATTTATAAATTGGCAAAGTGAATGTCATCTCATTTATGTCAACCAGCCACCACCGAAGGTGTTACATATTAGGATACGAAACTTCCTTCAAGTCTATTAGGTTGAATCAATATCAAGATTGGTTGCAATACAGTCCCTGATCATGCTTCTACATTCCCAAATGACACTCCTGTTTTTGACCATAGTCACATTTAGAGATGAGATGTGCAAGCAAGGGCCAGTAGGTCTAGAAAGGATTTGAATGCCTGCCACCAAGCACAAGTACAAATGGTAAGTTAACTGCTCCAACAACAATAAAACTATCTTGTAACAGTAAGATGTAACCTTCCACTTCTCTGGTTATTGTGATTTGTTTTTTTTTAAATATGGTGATGTATATTCATTAAAGGTGAGGAAATTCAATTAAATAGAACGAAAAACAGGACAAAATACACATTTCTGTTTTTAAGAGATGTTAAGTTTAAAGTGTGTGTGTTCCAATGACCTAACCCAGCATTTTTGTAATATAGACTGATTTATTCTGTAATATAAAACAACCTTTATTTGATCAAATATTTAAGGCATATTCCATTCAAAAATATATTTGTCTTCATTCCAATTGGAAAAATTGGAACAGAGCAGATCAAACACATGTTTGGGCTAAAATTATTGAAGATTCCAATTCACATTGTAATAAAATCAAATGTTCAAGAGTATGCAAAGCTTCAAACTTCAAAGCTGATAAAGTCTGAATTGAAAACTGCAGCCATCTAGGGGGGAAGGAATGGTAAGAGTAGTGGTGAGGAGCAGCTATGCAATGGGCAGAATGGGAGGCAGGTTGATGATGGCCAGTCCTGTTCACCTCCAATGATCATAGAACGTTCGATGCAGAGGTTTGATTTGAGGTGGTCTGTTTTTATCAGCCCTGGGATTGGACCAGGTAGCTAGGATTATTTGATTGGGGAATAAAAAAACTAAGCTAAGCAGCCTCCCAATGCCATTTTCAGTCAGTATGAGCTCCCATCACGGTATCATCCCTGTTAGTTTAGCTTATTTTTCTACACCAGAAATATTGGATTTTTCTCTCCCTTAGCCAGCACCCCAACAAAGCCAGTGCAGTCCAGCGGCGAATATAGACCAATGAATTTTTATGTTAATGTATTCTTCCCCAGTAGGGGAGATGGGACCATGCTTCATTGGGTAATTTTCCCATTATGAACTAGGGCTGCAAAAATGATTTTTCCAATCATGATGTACTCTGTGCTTATTTTATTCCCAAAACACTTAAATATTTTGCTGGACTCTGCAGAGAAGTGTAATGGCTTATTTTTTATATAAAGCTGGTTCTCTTTTCCCAATGTTGGAGTGTGTTCAGGAGATTTACAAAAAAACAGCAGCAGAGAGAGAAAGGGTATCACACAGCAGCAGGTTTCAAAGTGATAACGTACCCAGATATTGGCTGCAAAATGCCCCAAGACAGCCGTCATTCTACTTCACTCATACAGTCTCAGACAAGGAGAGCAGAGACTCCAACACAGACAAGGATACATATTGGAAATTGTTTGTTTATCGCAAATCTTCATTTTTACCTGTCAATATCCCTCAATCTTTCACATAATTAGGTTTTACTGAACATTAAATCAATCTCTGATATAATTAGTTGCAGGTTCCTCACTTATAGGGAAACAATAGTTTTTGTATTTACTAAGCACCTAAACCTCCTTCCCTCCAACTTATTTCTGGCAATAATAGGCAGGCTACAGTTGAAGTGGGTGGGAAGGTCAGGGTTCACCTCCAAGTAAAAGTTGCTTTATATTATAGCATAACTCAGTTTATATTTCAAAAATGCTGGGATAGGGCAAAAGCTGGAAATAGGGCAAGGTATGGGAATTGTGTTTCAATGGAACGGTGAAGCCAAACAAGTACCATCACTCTAATGAGTTTTTCCACAAATCTACATCCAATTTCTCCCCTCCTATCTTTACCTCGGAGGCCTAAGGCTCCTCCAGCAGAATTCTCTCATGTGACACACCTTTATATCTTCCTACACCCACAGTGAGAATCAGGCTTTATTGAGAGGCAAAATTCTCCCAAACTCTCTGCAGTCTTAACTGCTATTTCATGTAGAAATTTCAGTACTCAGATGAATAATTCAGACCATCTTCACTGTACCAGCTTCACTTTCAAAGCTATCTATCTACTCTAATACCATCTTCATACTCTTTTTCTATACTTAGTATACTAATTAAAAAATGCAATGAGAGGATATTAACTTGCATTTATGGTGTCCTTAAGGCAGAAAAAATTTCCATAGCATTTCATCAACATATTCAGAAAAAAGATTGATAAATCACATGAGGGGTGAGAATAAGGTTGGTCAAAGTGGGGTTTAGGGCCAAGGATGAGAAGGAGGTGGAGGGGCAGAAGGATTTTGGCAGAATTTCAGAGTATGGGCCTAGGGAGCTTCAAAAAACGGTATATGCGCCAGTGGTGCAGTGAAGGAACGGTGGGCAGGAGGGGAGGAATTCACAAGAGGCTAGAGTCAGAGGAATAGTAACTTTTGGGAGGTGGTGACAGGGGAGGAGAGGTGCAGGTTACAGAAATATGGAAGCATGAGGCATGCAACAATATCAGCAACAAAATGAGAAGCCAGCACAAGGATGATGGATGAGCTAGACTGAGGGTTGTATAGGATATAGGCAGAAGAGTTTTGAATGGCTGACATGTATAGGTTGTGGAGGTGCTAGGCCAGCCAGGAGAGTATTAGATAGCTGAGTCTAGACGTAGCAGGCATGGGTGAAGGTAGCAGCAATAGCAGAGGAACTGAGTCAGGGATGGAAACAGATGATGGAAGGAGCTGGTGGAGCACATGAGGTAGGAATCAATGTTCAGGGTAAAACTGACATTAAGGTTGCTAATTATCTGGTTCAGCTTGGGACAGTAGCTGGTGAGTGAATTGGTGACAACGTGTAGTAGCTGAAGACAAAAGCTTTGGTCTTTCCAATGCTTAGCTGAAGGAAATTGTATTTCCATCCAAGACTCGATTTCAAACAAGTAGTCTGACAACACAGAAGAAGCTGAAGGATCTACAGAGATCTACAGGTAGATATAGAAACTGACCCCTTGTTTGCAGATGAGGACACCACGAAGCAGCACATATTTAAGAAAGATTGGGAGTGTCTTAGGGAAACTATTGGAGATTCTCTGGCTATGACTAGAAAAGTAAGAGTGGAACCAAATGAGAATGATCGCTCTCAACTGGACAATGGAGGGAAGGCATTGGAGGAGGATGGTGTGGTCAACTGTGACAAAGGCTATAGAGATGAGGGGTAATGTAGCATGGTCACTGTCAGGGAGAATGATATGTGACCAGAGTTCAGCCATTTTGGTGCTGCTGGAGGGGCAGAAAACTGCTAGCCATGCAGACCAGCCGATCCAAACACCAGCATAGGAACAAAGAGCTGCAGGACTGAATCCAAGAACAAAGAGCAGTGAGGTCCAGGGCGGAGAGTGAACAGTAAATCCATGGGATCAGTGCAGATTTGGGAGTTAGCCTGATAAACATCCATTGGGAGGTGAGGAACTCAAAGATTGGGTGCAGCAGCAGCAGTAGCTGCTCATTGTCATGTAGACAAATTGTCTTTGTTCATTGTCATTCCATGAATCACAGAGAACAAGGCCAAGGTATAGTAAACATTTTTTATACATACAAGTTCCAATAGTACAAGGAGGTGGGTAAGTAGACAGATCTGGCTGTTCTGGCTTTACCGACTCGCACTGTGTGAAATTTATCTGTTGGTGCCAGCAGTATGAGCTGGACACCCATTGTTGGGATTTTGGGATCAGAGGGTTCTGTGTTCCACAAATGTAACCTGCAATGTTTCCTGTGCTCATATTGTGCAATGGGCAAGTTATTCTGTCCCTTGGCTCAGCCCCATCCTCAGTGAGTCAAAAATAACTTGGCAAGAGGTGGTTGATAGGACAGTGCCACATGCACTGTAAGGATAGCGTAGGTGTTAATCTTACCAATGTGAAAGTGACAACTTCTTTACATTTAATTGAATGTCAACTTGCACAGAAAAAGTGCACTGCCAGTTCATTCTGACCTTTATCTATTAATAAACAATGTAATTTCCATACACACACCAGTCTAAATGAGCTGGGCTGTCAAATACATATCAGACAGGCAAATGGGTGATTATTCACTGCCATTTCAGTTATTATTTAATAGAAAACCTGCATCCCTGTTGCACATTTTTAAAATATTCATGCAAAAATTCCTTTTTTTAAAATGGAAGATCTTCAGAATAACTTAAGGCGATTTACCAATTCGAATGAATTCAGCAGAAGTCCTATGGTTTTGACTGAAAAATCTCTTCCAGCCAAAAATCACAATTACACTTGTGGGGAAGTCCTTATTTCCCCAAGTGTACAAAAGCACAGAAAAGGCACCATTATATGGGAAACTTGTTTCTGTGCATTTCCATAAGGAACACACTGGCTGGAGCACACACTTGCAGAAAGTTTTTGGCAAGTCCTAATGATGTTGTCTCTTCCCTTAAATCTCTGAATCCCAAAGCTCTGCCTCCTCACTTTGTGTTATTGCTCCTACCTCTGAGTGGTGGTGCACTGAAGTTAAACACAGTAGCGTTATTAAAAGATTTAGTTATGCAACAGTGAGTAAATTACTGATAGGCTAGACAAAGCCAAGTATCAGTAGCAGCCCCTCTGCCCCTTGAGAGCAGCAAAAGGAGCAGAGCTTCCTGATCACTTCCAGGGTCAGATGGTCCTAAAAGAGAAAAGGTAGGATGAAAGTTGAACTATTTTTTGCTGTTTTTACGCAACATTAAGGATTATTTTCACTCGTGTGTTTTCAGTAGCGATATTGTAAACTTTTAGCAGAACTCTATGCATGGCACCCAAGCATCGGCACTATTACCTGCAGTGACTTTTGCATGAGGCAATTCAATTTTCATTACTCCAAACCTAGCTGGTATTTGGAAGGTTTTATTTCAAAGCTACTGAACAGATGCATGGAAAGGGAATTTGTGTCCTGCAAAGTATTAGAATTTGTTAGAACAAAATGTTTAACCACAAATCCCAATAAATATCAGTACATCTTTTCTTAAACTTGAATAAAATCTAATGTAAATGTTAAATCCCAATCTAACTAAGTAGATCAATAATACTGGCTTATCACGTCACAGTGCACCTACAGGACAGATGATCCATCAGACATAACAGAAAATTAAGTCTGGACCTGTTGGTAATAAAAGAAAAATCTAGATCATGCAAGGGTATATTCAAAGTTGCAATGTATCAAGTAATAAGGGTAGACAATTTTCCATATCCGCGCCCAATGTCTTTTAGAATGATAGGTAGAATTCCAGGATGAACTCAATATAATGGAAAACATATAAATTACCTCAACTTATAAATGTTCAACTCATCAGCGGCTTTAAATAAATAATATAGTATTTTCTTGGCAGATCAATGCTACAAATAGATGAAATGTAAATGTATTTCCTCTGGTCAGGGAGTTGGGTCATGGGGGTTACCAATCTAAAATAGTCACAGAGTGAGGAGAGTGATGAGGAGAAGCTTCTTTTCAAAGTGGGTTGTGGAAGGACAGACTACTTTGGCATTGAGTGATTGAGGCAGGGATCACTCAGAAAAATTAGATGAATCAGAGCAAGGTACTGGACTGTAGGAGAAAGCAAGGCAGAAGATTAGCTTTGAATTGCTCGTGAAGAATTGGCTGAATGGCCTCCATCTGTGTTTAATTAGACATGATAACTGTTGAAGCTTGATGTTTATTATACTGTCTGCCATATTAATTTGCATTTCCAACCACTAAAGCTCTAACAATACTAATTGAATTTATTGCATCCACATATCATTGACCAACTCAACTCAAAACTCTCAAACTAGACATATCAGGAATTATGAAAGTAAGCGATAACACTCATCTTGAAACACTTAATAAAGATAAATATCTTGGGGCTTGTCTTTTGTACCTCTGATTAAAGAGAACCTTAGTCAAGGCCCCATTCACCGACTTGTCTTCGTGCCATCACTACCCACTTTAAAGGCTTGGTGCTGCAGCTATCCCTCCCTCCACTTTGCAATGATGCAAACTTTTCTTCTAATCACTGCCACACTGAACAATGCCCAACACAACACAATCCAACACAAATTAAATCACTGCAAAGCATTTAGCAACTTCTCCATTGCTGCTATCTGTTACACATGCAGCTATTATTCCTCCATATAGTATCGCAGTCAAAACATCTCATCGGAATGATGGTTACTCACTGAACCAAATACTTCTGCAGATCAACCTCCCTTCCTCTCCCTCCCCTACCACTGTTACTGTGGTCTTAAAGCAACAGTCAAAATTCAAAAGTGAAACTAGTCAGATAACTAACTTTGGTTTTCTTTATTTCGCATCCCCTTAGTCAAGTCTGTGATTGAGCAGACCTGAAATTTTACCGTGTGTAGCAGCGATGTCAATAAGATATAAAACTGAGCTTGTGGAAGAAGACAAGATTACTTTTTAACCAAACTCACTAATGCTGTTCCCAATGAAATTATGTTCCACTTATTTGCAAAATGGTCACTCAGATCCTGTTGAAGGAGGGAACTGGTTGTGCAGTGGAAATAAATATAACATTATAACATAAACATTATTTCATTTCTACTCTACACTAAGCATAGCAGAGGTTTGCAAATTAATTTACTTTTGCCTTGTAACTTAAGCGTGTAACCTATTAACAGTAGCTTTAGCTTTTTTTATTCTTTCATGGGATGCAGGCATCACTGGCAAGGCCAGCAGTTGTTATCCAATCCTAATTGACCTTCAGAATCTAACATATAATATAGACAATAAGATATATTATGTAAGATAGTAAATAGTGTACCTGTTGCAGCAATCTCTTCAATTTAAGTATCTGTGTTTTTACAGAGGTGCAGTCATGCACCATGTGCCGCAGTGTCAGTACATCCAGCATCACAGTGTTCTCCGTCATGGGCCGAGAGGATCTGATGTGACTGCTTGGAGGCCAGCAGTAACTTGAAGCCGCATGCCAATCAAAGTGGCCCACTGGAGGCTCCTGGGAAACAGGACTCCTGAAATGGAAGGTCAATTGTCATTTCTTGCATTTTATCAGAAAAATTGAACAATTAAAATATTTTTGATGATTGCATTTCCAATAATAGTGGTTGCATTTATACTGTAGACTAATTATGAAGTTACAGCTCTGATGCTTTTGGAATTTCAACCACAACATATGAAATTAAATCTCAGTTTTGTTCCACTCTCACCAGTAATCGCCTGAATCCGGATGAAATAGCTTATGCCAGAATTGAACAGCAGTATATTTTTGATTGGTTCCAGTATCTCATGCAACACAATTCTCTTTACCATGCCGTGTATAATGCCAAAAAGGTTGGTCCAATGCAGAGATAAATATCCAAGCAAGTTATTGGGACATCACCAAAGGATTAAGAGTGAAATCCTGTTTGATTGGCATGAAATTCTGAGCACTAATCTGAGTTGGAAGAAATCGAGCTTGGAATATCTAATTTAGGGATTTTATTCGCAGTGGTGCTGCAAATCTGCTTAATTTGCGGCTATGTCTAAAGTGTTTCCACAGGTTGGATTGTGAAAAAGTGTCAACATTACAAAATTCAATACTGTAGATAACCTGGCTTGTCCTTTCCTGATTTTACACACTGAGTTAAAATTAAACTGGTTTTGAGTTCAATTTCTTTTGTGCATTAAATGTTATACTCGCTTCAACCCAAGATAGATAACCTTCTAGTGCCCTCTTGAATGCCTTCCACCACACCTCCAGGCACTGCATTCCAGACCCGAACCACTCGTGCAGAAAAGTTTTTTCTCACGTCACATTTGCTGCTTTTGTCAATCACTTTAAATCTGTGCCCTCTCGTTCTTGATCCTTTTATGAATGGCAATAGCTTTTCCCTAACCACTCTGACCAGCCCCCTCATGATTTTGAACATCTCTATCAAATATTCTCTTAGCCTTCTTCTCTCAGAGTACAGTCCCAGCCTCTCCAATCTATCCTCATAGCTGAAGTTTGTAATTCTTGGAACCATTCTTGTAAACCCCTTCTGCACTGTCTCCAATGTGTTCACATCCTTCCTATAATGTGGTGCCCAGACTTGTACACAATACTCCAGCTGAGGTCTAACAACTGTCTTATTTAAATTTAGCATAACCTCCTTGCTCTTGTACTCTATGCCCTTAATAATAAAACCCAGGATACTATATGCTTTATTAACTGCTCTCTCCACCTATTCTGCCGCCTTCAATGATCTACACACATATACACCCAGGTCTTTTTGCTCCAGCACCACCTTCAAAATTTCACCTCTTATTTTATATTGTCTGTGTTCTTCCTACCAAAATGCATCACCTCACACTTCTCTGCATTGATCGTCATTTGCCACCTATCTGTCCACTCCACCAACTTGTCTACGTCCCTCTTGAAGCTCCATACTGTCCTCGCAGTTCACAACACTCCCAAGCTTCATATCATCTGCAAACATTGAAATTGTCCCCTGCACACCAAGATCAAGTTCATTAATATATGTCAGGAAAAGCAAGAGTCCCAATACCGGCCCCTGGGAAACTCCACTACAAATCTTCCTCCAGCCAGAAAAATGTCCATTGAGCACTACTCTCTGCTTCCTATTTTTTAACCTATTTTGTATCCACGTGGCTACTGTCTCTTTTATTCCATGAGCAATAACTTTTCTCACAAGTCTGTTGTGTGGCATTGTATCAAATGCCTTTTCAAAGTCCATGTACACCACATCAACAGCATTACTCTCATCGACTTTTTCTGTTACCTCTTCAAAATACTCCAGCAAGTTAGTTAAACATGATTTCCCCATTAGAAATCCAACTGACTCTTCCTTATCAACCCATATTTTTCCACGTGATTACTAATTCTATCCCAATTAATTGTTTCTAGAATCTTGCCCACCACTGAAGTGTAACTGACTGGAATATTACTGGGCTTATCCTTACAGCCTTCTTTGAACAAGGGCATAATGTTTGCAATTCTCCAGTCCTCTGGCACCACCCTGAGCCTAGGGAAAACTGAAAGATTATTGCCAGTGCCCTGCAATTTCTACTCTCACTTCCTTCAATATCCTTGGATGTATCTCATCCGGTCATGGTGCCTTGTCAACTTTAAGTACCAACAGTCCATTCAACACTTCCTCCTTATCAATTTTGAACCCTTCTAGTGACAGGGTTTCCTGGTCTGTCACCATGACCTGGGTAGCATCTATTTCCTTGGTAAAAACAGATACAAAGCAATCATTTAATACCCCTTTGTCCATGCGTAAATTCCTTTTAGGCCCCAAATCAGCCCTACTCCTCCTTTTACCACCCTTTTACTATTAAATGCCTATAGAAGGCTTTGGGATTCCCCTTTATGTTGGCTGCCAGCCTTTTCTCATAATCCCTCCTTGCTTCTCTAATATGCTTTTTCACCTCCCCTCTGAAACTTCTCTAGGTACTTGTGCGTCCCCAAATCATTTACATGCATCATAATCAGCAATTATCAGTGGGGGACACTCAATGTCCATCACCAAGAGTAGCTCGGCAGCATGACTACTGACCGAGCTGGCCGAATCCTAAAGGACATAGCTGCTAGACTGGGCCTGCGGCAGGTGGTGAGGGAACTAACAAGAGGGAAAAATACACTTGACCTCATCCTCACAAACCTGCCTGCTGCAGATGCAACTGTCCATGACAGTGTCGGTAGGAGTGACCACCACGCAGTCATTGTGGACACGAGGTCCCGCCTTCACATTGAGGTTACATTCAATTGTGCTGTGTGGCACTACCATTGTGCTAAATGGAATCGATTTCAAACAGATCTAGCAACTCAAGACTGGGCATCCATGAGGCACTGTGGGCCATCAGAAGCAGAATTATACTCAAACACAATCTGTAACCTCATGGCCTGGCATATCCCCCCAATAAGCCAGGGTATCAACCTGGTTCAATGAAGAGTGCAGGAGGGCATGCCAGGAGAAGCACCAGGCAAACCTAAAAACAAGGTGGCAATTTGGTGAAGCTATAACACAGGACTACTTGCATGCCAAACAGCAGAAGCAGCAAGTGAAAGGGAGTTAAGCAATTCCACAACCAACGAATCAGGTCTAAGCTCTGCAGTTCTGCCACATCCAGTCACAAATGGTGGTGGACAATTAAACAACTCACTGGAGGCGGCGGCTCCACAAATATCCCCATCCTCAATGATGGGGAGCTGAGCACACCAGAGCAAAAGATAAGGCTGAAGCATTTGCTACAATCTTCAGCCAGAAGTGCCGAGTGGATGACCCATCTTGGCCACCTCCGGAGATCCCTAGCATCACAGATGCCAGTTTTCAGCCAATTTGATTCACTGCACATGATGTCAAGAAACAACTGAAGGTACTGGATATTGCAAAGGCTATGGGCCCTGACAATATTCTAGCAATAGTGCTGAAGACATGTGCTCCAGAACTGGCCGTGCCCCTAGCCAAGCTGTTCCAGTACAGCCACAGCACTGCCATCTACCCGGCTATGTTGAAAATTGCTCCGGTATGTCCTGGACACAAAAAGCAAGACAAATCCAACTCAGCCAATTACTGCCCCATCCGTCTACTCTCCATCATCAGTAAAGTAATGGAAGGGGTCATCAGCAGTGCTATCAAGCCACACTTGCTTAGCAATAACTTGCTCACTGACATTCAATTTGGGTTCTGTAGGGCCACTCAGCTCCTGACCTCGTTATAGCCTTAGTTCAAACATGGACAAAAGAACTGAACTCCAGAGATGAGGTGAGAGTGACTGCCCTTGACATCAAGGCCACATTTGACAGAGTGTGGCATCAAGGAACCCTAGAAAAACTGGAGTTAATGGAAATCAGGGAATTTGCAGTTTGGAGTCATACCTAGCACAAAGGAAGATGGTTGTGGTTGCTGGAAGTCAGTCACCTCAGCTGCAGGACATCACCACAGGAGTTCCTCAGCTGCTTCATCAATGACCTTCCTTCCATCATAAGGTCAGAAATGGGGTTGTTTGCTGATGATTGCACAATGTTTAGCACCATTTGCAGCTCCTCAGATACTGAAGCAGTCCATGTCCAAATGCAGCAGGACCTGGACAATATCCAGGCTTGGGCTGAGAAGTGGCAAGTAACAGTTGCACCACACCAGTGCCAGGCAATGACCATCTCCAACAAGAGAGAATCCAACTATTGCCCCTTGACATTCAATGGCATTGCCATCACTGAATCCCCACTATCAACATCCTGGGGGTTACCATTGACCAGAAACTGAACTGGACGAACCATATAAATACAGTGGCTACAAGAGCCGATCAAAGGCTAGGAATCCTGCGACGAGTAACTCACCTCCTGACTCCCCAAAGCCTGTCCACCATCCACAAGGCACAAGTCAGTCGTGTGATGGAATACTCCCCACTTGCCTAGGTGAGTACAGCTCCCACAACACTCAAGAAGCTTGACATCATCTAGGACAAAGCAGCCCACTTGATTGGCACCACATCCACAAACATTCACTCCCTCCATCACCAACTCACAGTAGCAGCAGTTTGTACCAACTACAAGATGAACTGCAGGAATTTACCAAGGCTCCTTAGAAAGCACCTTCCAAATCCACGACCACTACCATCTAGAAGAACAAAGGCAGCAGATAGATGGGAACACAACCACCTGGAAGTTCTCCTTCAAGTCATTCACTATCCTGAATTGGAAAGATATCGCCGTTCCTTCACTGTCACTAGGTCAAAATCCCGGAACTCTCTTCCTAACAGCTCAGTGGGTGTACTTAAACCACATGGACTGCAGCGGTTCAAGATGGCAGCACAACACCATCTTTTCAAAGGTAACTAGGGATGGGCAATAAAAGTTGGCCCAGCCAGCGAAGCCCACATCCCATGGATGAATTAAAAAAAAGACCCATGCTGTGGAATTCATATGCTAAACCACTCAAGTTCTCCAGTTCCATCTTCCTTTAAGAACTTTCCTAATATCTCCTCCTTTGGTTTGATTTTTCTTTCTTTAAGTTGAAGTACTTTTTTACCTTAAGGTCACTACAGAAATGCAAGCTGTTGTTCTTGGGTGAGCTGCCTTTTCCTCTAATGTTGTTTAATGCTACAAGACAAGATTGTCTCTCATTGCTTTACTGGTACATTAATAAAAGGTATCCAGTGTGGGAAATTTTGCCATAACATCAGACGAACAACAAACTCTGTCTGAATACTTTGCACAAGACGACATATTTGGTAGCATTGATTCATACCTAATTTTTGTCACTTGGAACAATTCATTATTACAAGTCGAACAATCAAGGAAAAACCATAACATTAGTCTATTGGAGAAAAGCATCACATCAAGAAAATAAAAAAAAAAGAGGTGGGGTGGTGGAAGGAAACAAATAACTTGCAATTTGGCTGCAGCAGAAGGACTGAAGTAAATGGAACATTCCAGAAAGCTGAAAAAGATGTCCCAACAAAGACTTACATTTTTGATTTATACAACTTTAAATTGAAATTTTGATTAAACTGATGCTTGATAGCTTTATTTTCTTTGAAGGAAAGATGTATTCTGCATCTAAGTTGCATGGCTGAGAATGGAAACTGGATTACAAGGACTCGATGTCTAAGTATTATCCAGAATGCACTGACTGAAAAAAAAAACAATTTTGGCTCTGGGGATAATGCTTCAGGCTGGATTCTTCCCAACACCACAGCACAGAATAAAATCATTCCTAAAGGCCATTTACTAAATCTAATTGACTTCCCATTTCACACAGGTTGTATAAAATGGTTGCCATGTTATGTATTCAGTGATAAGGTGTTAGCCTGCTGGGTGATGGAGAGATGATGAAAATAGTGTGCCTTTGGTCGAATAATTTCACCATGACACTGTCTGTAGGGACAATTAACATTCATACATTTACTACAATAATCCTATACCTTTGTACATAATGTGACAATGAGAAAATATTTGAGTATTCTATAGTATTCTTGTGGTTCTCTACCACAAGGGGCTTTAACCCTTTGGATAGACTTGTTCTGCATCATAAGCTTCTTTAAAAATAATTTGAAGACAGCATCTTCAGTATAAGACTAAATGTAAAATAGATCAGAAAACACGGTTTAAAAAAAAACAAGAAAACGCATGAAATATATAAAAAGTTGCCATACAACCTTTACTAAAACTGGACAAGCGACCCCCAAAACATAATTGAGCTCTCTTTGTAGAGAAGCAAGGGTATGTAGAGAATAGTGAATGTTTCAATATGAAGTCCCTTAAAAAGTAAATTGCAATGTTTTGCTCGAATCTGGCCCCGTGAATAGAAGCAAGCATAGCAAACGTGGAGCTTGGCATTGCTTCTCAATTAATATCTGTGGTATAGGTTTGGAAAGGGCAGATCTCAATTTATCCGTGACTAAACTGAAAGGATTTGACTGATACACCAGATGATCTGTAGCTATAATCCGAGGAGGTCATGCAAACAAAAAGAGATTAGCTCACCCTTCCAAATTCCTTTTTCTGACTGGAAGCTATATTTCCTGTAGACAGTCGTTCCCATCCCAATCTTCTGAAATCACAACAGGACCCACAATTACTTCCTATTTCCTGCGTCTTATCCTCGTTTCTAAAGCTGACTGATGCAGGCCTAGTCTCTACAGTGAAGTGCACTGTCCAGAGGGTAGCAAAGTAGATAACTCAACATCAACTAATATAAATCTTGAAATCTCTCAGCTATCAGGTTGAACGTTATTTGCATAATCCATGTACCCAAAACAACATCACTACTCTCATATAGTCACTTGAGTGTATACGGTATGCTATCCGAACTATGAAGAGCCCAAACACATCTTAAACAGAAAGAACAATGTAGTGCCTTCACGGCCTACAAAAACATCTGTTGTTTACTCCCCACTGTCATATCATCAGAAAGCAGCATCAAGAATTAAATAACAGTTTACCAACTGATTCAAACTTTTAATATTGTGCAGTTAATGAGAATACTAACAAACATCTGGTCAACACAAAATGAAGCCAACTTTAAGCTACTGTGCATATAATTGATACTTAACAAAGAATTATCACTTTCCTTTTGCTCCAAAAGAGAGATGGTTGTTCATCTCTTTGGCAGCATCATGAATTTTGAAGCATTGTACACACATTCTCAAACAAAAACACTGTTTACTAACATTTTTCATGAAATGGTGATTCAGATTTGAAATACTCAGCTCAATCCTTTTCCCACATCATAAACATATTTCTCAGATGGTCCCTCCAAAAGCTAATGATAACAATGGTTTGGTCAATATATCATGTAACAAATATTTCTATATATTTTCCTCTCTCCAATCTGAACAGAGGACTTACTGATTTTATATAATCTCCCAAAGGCAGAAATCGTCTGGCGAAAATAAGTTTTGATACATTGCAGCCAACATTAAAGCATCCTTGTATAATCATGCAATGTCAAATCCTGTAATTTGTTTCTCCAAACTAGCAATGAAATTACGACAAAGAACTAGATGAACTAAGTAAAAAACACTGCCAAGGAGGGAATACTCTATATTAAGTATCAATTCACCCAAGTCTGCAATCTTCCTTTTCTAGAAAGAATCAAGAAAATCCAACCAGCCACCAAGCACAATACATACAATATACTTTAAATGGTCGGTTTTGATTTTAAAAAATCTCCCACATAAAGCAACAGTTTTTACATGGTGAAGATATCTATCCATTTCACCTATCGGCAAAGAGCCTCAAGTCTTCTCCCATATTTACTTCAGAGCTGCTACTTTCTCAGGAACCAGGAATTATGACGCTGGTGATGGTGAAAGCACTTTGCTGGTGTCCACAGCAATACAAACAGGGCTAGGGGAGCATGGGGGCAAGGGGAGCATGGGGGCAAGGGGAGCATGGGGGAGGGAAACAAGGCTTGCATTTATATAGCAATTTATGCAACCACTGGACCTCTCAAAGCACTTTACAGTCAGTCAACTACTTGAAGTATAGTCGCTGTTGCAATGTATGAAATCACTGGTCAGTATTCTGGGACTCCCTACCTAACATTATTGTAGGGAGCCCTATCACTACAAGGACTGTAGTGTTTCAAAGAGCAAGACCCTACACCTCAGAGACAGTGAAAATGGACAATAAATACTTCCTTGTTAAGATCACTCGCCTCCTACAACAAATAAAAAATACAAAATTGCTCCAGGCTACTGGATAGAATCGTAAACAAAAATTAATATTGACATTTTAAACTTACATTTAGTCACTATAATGTTTGCAAAATGAATGCAAGGTCCACTGATAGTACTTAAAATAGTTATCATGAAAAAGTCAAAATCAGTTACTGAAATGAGAAATCTGTAAACAGCACACATTGGCACAGATAGACAACATTCTGTCTCTCACTAAAGGTGTCCACTCAAAATAACTTACATCTTTTGAAAAAATCTAACCTCTGAAAAGGTTACTTGCGTTGCATTTCATGCCATCTCTCTCTTAATGTATTCAGTAATCATTAATTTAGAATGGTCCTTTAGCAGCAAGGATCTCACCTGCTCCTCAATATTAGAATGTGCACAGATAACTGATTTACATTGCAGGACACAAACCATGTTTTACAATGTTTTCTGCCGCATTGCTTTATAAACCATACTTTCAGAAATTCTAATGAAGTGAAGAACCCCTATTGTTTTATTACATTTGAATATGAACTAATGATTCATACAGCTTGCAGCCTCATTTTGAGTTCAACATTTCAGTAACTATAAAGATCCAATGACTTGCACATTACCACATCTGCAGAAACTGTGTGTACATCAACAGGAGCACTAAGTTCCATCAAAAATATCTGTGGACAAAATATGCTGCCACTAAATGCTGGCCTTGCCAGTGACACCCACATCCCATGAATAAAATAAATAAAAACATTTTTGTCATCGATATATATTTTCTCTTCCTTCATGCTCTAATGCTATAAAACAGAAACATTATCCTCACTGAAATATTTAATATGAAAGGAAGAAAAGGAGGGATATTTTTAAAGCAATCACTTCCCTTGTGCACTGAATATTAGGAAGGTGCAAAATCTAATCACTGGTAAGAGATATTGCTACTTCAGTTGATGTTTTTTAAGGATCATAGAGAGCCACCGGTTTGAGTCTTTCCCCACACAGAGATGTCTCTCAAATGACAGCAGTGAAAGGCACATCTTAAAGTGATACCGAAAACATTCTAATACATTGCCATCCCAGCTCAGCTGGAAGTAGTCAAGCTATTAAAATTAAATATAACTGGGCAAATAGCAATCAGCATCAATAGTCAGAATAAACACCAGATTTGCAGAATTGACTGGCTTATCTCTAACTATTGCAAGAAGTGTGAAACAAGCCCAAGGTCTAAGAAACTAAACTCAAATAGAAGACCAGTGCTACCGTGCTAACCCTCTGTAAAGAATATGAACCAGAAAGTGTAGGTGTGTTATATGTCCCAATAATAGTGAAATTGAGCATAAATAATATGATATGAACTGGATGGGGTGGGCTTGTATCTACAATCCCCTACCCACAACGTTCCAGCCTCAGTGCTGTCACTCTCATGTCTAAGGTGACACCTCTCGCCAGCAAAGGGTTAAAACAGATTGGCCCACATTTGGCCCACGAAGCCCTTCTATCCGGCCCCCAGAACCAGTTTTCAAACTTCCGGTCAAACATGTGGGTTTCAATGGAAGATTCTGCATAGAGCTGCACCTCCAATCAGAGACTGCATCTTTCCAACGTTTGCTGCTGATAGGCTCAAGTGAGCAAATTAGAGAAGGAAACAGACTCTGACCGGAGAAGCAGCGAACACTGGCATTGGTAAGTGTGCTGAGGGCTGCTGGGCCTGGGGAAGAGAAGGCTCATTGGGGCTAGATCCCAGGGAGTCTGGAATTTCAGGGCTGTAGTCCGAGGAGTCAGAAACGTCTGGTTCCTGGATGGCGAAGTTTTGGTGACCTGGGTAGGAAACCATGGCATGCTGAGTATGTGGGAGTGAGGGTATGAGTGTATGCATTCAGCAGGGGCGGGGGGTTGTGTGAGAGAGTGAGTGAGTGAGTGTGTGTGTGTGTGTTTATGTGTGTATGTTAGCAGGAGAGGGGGGAGTGAAGGCATGTGCCTGTGAGTCTATGGCAAAGTGAGTGCGACTGAGTGTGTGTGTGTGTGTAGGGGGGAATGGCAGATTGTGAGTGTGTGGGTATGATAATCTGAGGTGTAATGCACCTTTTAAGAGAATGAGAGCAGATAGACCACCTGACTGTAAGACCCAATAGCTGAGTAGCACGGGCTACCATGTTAAAGTTGGTCTAGTGTAGGGTCTGGTTGGAGAAACACACATCATGTTAGTGCTCTGTTGTTTGTGTAAATAAATAGTACGTGCTTCATTTCATCTTGGTCTATGCATCTGCAGTATGTTGTAATCAGTTCACCTGCCGACAAATAAGCATGCAACCAGTTTGCGAGCAAAGCGACCCCATGGTAGAATATAACAGTGGGAGAGTGAGAGTATGTGATGGCATGAGTGTGTATGTGGGGGTGGTAGGGTGTGTGTGTGTGTGTGTGTGTGTGTGTGTGTGTGTGTGTGTGTGTGTGTGTGTGTGTGTGTGTGTGTGGGAGTGTGTGTGTGTGTGGGGGGGGTGGGGTGGAGTGCGAGAGACTGTGTGTGTGGGGGGGGGAAGTGCGAGAGACTGTGTGTGTGGGGGTGCGAGGGACTGGGTGTGTGTGTGGGGGGGTGGGGTGGAGTGCGAGAGACTGTGTGTGTGGGGGGGGGGGAAGTGCGAGAGACTGTGTGTGTGGGGGGTGGGTGGGGGTGCGAGGGACTGGGTGGGTGTGTGTGTTGGGGGGGGTGGGGTGGAGTGCGAGGGACTGAGTGTTTAGGGGGGTGGCGGGGTGAGAGTGCGAGTCTGCCTTGCACCCAGTCTCAGGTTTCTCACTGACACATGCAACCCCTGAGAGTGGGTGAGGGTGAGTGATTGAGCACCCTGAGACTGGGAATGAGCCGGACACACACACACTGACCCTCTCTCATTCTGCTCGTTTATATTAATTACTGATTTTTAAATTAATAATTTATTGCTCTGACATTTCTGAATTTTTGCTCAGCAACTGTTTCTTTCCTTCAAACCCAACTTTCTTTTTAAAATTTGTTTTTTTGTTGTGCCAAACCTTATCTTTCCGAAATTTACTCATCGGTCCCTTGAGTGAGAAAAATATGCAAATGTGGTCCCCCCGAGGAGGGAGTGTTGGACAAACCTGGGTTATAAATTACTTCTTGGCCATTTTCCCCTGTTTCCTCCATTTAGCTTTTTTCTTTAAAGATTTCTCACATCTGCACCATGCCCTTTTTGTTCAAAGGAGCTGTGGAAATTTCTATAGCTTTCGGAGATGTTTATGTTGAGCATTTGAATAGAACGTAAGAATATAGGAACATAGGGAGGAGTAGTTCATTTGGCCCCTCGAGCCTGTTCCACCATTTAACTAGATCATGGCTGGCTTTCTACCTCAATGCCATCTTACCACACTATCCCCATATCCCTTCATGCCATTGCTATCTAGAAATCTATCGACCTCTGCTTTGAGCAGACTCAATAACTGAGCCTCCACAGCTCTCTGGGGTAGAGAATTCCAAAGATTCACCACCCTCTGTGTGAAGAAATTCCTTCTCATCTTGGTTCCAAATAGCCTACCTCGTATTCTGAAGCTGTGTTCTAGAAACCCCAGCCAGGTAAAACATCCTTCCTCTATCTACCCTGTCGAGCCCTGTGAGAATTTTGTGCATGTCAATGAGGTCACCTCTCATTCTTCTAAACCCCAGAGAATACAGGCCCAGTCTCCTTAATCTGTCATCATAGAACAATTCTACCACCCCAGGGATTAGTCTGGTGAACCTTCGCTGCACTCCCTCTATGACAAGCATATCCTTCCTTAGGCAAGGAGACCAAAACTGTACACAATACTCCAGATGCAGTCTCACTAAGGCTCCATACAACTGCAGCAAGGGTTCCTTACTCCTGTACTCAAATCCCCTTGTAATAAAGCTAACATACCATTTGCCTTCCTAATAGCTTTCTGTACCAGCACGTTAGCTTTCAGTGACTTAGGGACAAGAACGCCCAGGTACCTTTGGACATCAACACTTCCCAATCCCTCATCATTTAAGAAATACTCTGCATTTCTGTTTTTACTGCCAAAGTGGATAGTTTCACATTTTTTCACATGATATTCCATCTGCCATGTCCTTGCCTGTCCAGATCCCCTTGAAACCTCTTTGCATCCTCCTCACAACTTATATTTCCACCAAGTTTTGTGTCATCAGTGAACTTGGAAATATTACAATTGGTCCCCACATCAAAATCATCGGCATAGATTGTGAATAGCTGGGGACCAAGCACTGATCCTTGTGATACCTCATCAGTCACAGCCTGCTGACCTGAGAATGACCCATTTACTCCTACTTTGTTTTCTGTCCATTACCCAATCCCACGTGCTCTATTTATACAGACTAACCTCTTTTGTGGGGCCCTATTAAAAGCCTTCTGAAAATCCAAATACACCACATCCACTGGTTCTCCCTTATTTATCCTGCTAGTGACATCCTCAAAAAACTCTAACAAGTTTGTCAAACATGATTTCCCTTTCATAAATCCATGTTGGCTCTGCCCAAACCTACCTTTATTTTCTAAGTGCCCAGTTATCACATCCTTTATAATAGATTCCAGCATTTTCCCTGCTACTGTCAGGCTAACTGGTCTGTGGTTCCTGTTTTCTCTCTGTGAGAAATGGATGTTTTTTAAAAATATTTTTGGGGAGTATTGTCTTATTTTGTGAAAAGGCTTTGTGTGTGTGTGTGAGAGAGAGACAGAGAGAGATTTAATTATGTTGGGCAAAGATTGATATGATACAGGTTGTCTGGGGGGGTTGAAAACATGAAAAGGATTTGAGTTTCAAAAAGATGTGAAAACAATGGAACCTGAGATAAAAGGGTAAAATAGTATTTCTGAGTTACTGTGGAGAGCATGGGGGCAGTTTGAGCTGTTGAGCTAGAGGTGTGAGATGTAGCAGCTTGAGCTTAATTTTAAAATGTCTCCAGTCTTCAAGTTTGCTACCTTTTTTTGGCAACTTTATATGCCTCTTCCTTTGATCTTATAGAATCTTTAACTTCTCTTGTTATCCATAGTTGGATCACTTTTCTTGCTAGCTTTTTGTGCCTTAAAGTAATGCACATTTGTTGCAATCCATGTATTAATTCTTTAAATTCTAGCTATTGCCTGTTTACTATCATACCTTTTAATCTAGTTCCCCCATCTACCTCAGCCCACCCATCAAGCTTCCCCCTGCTTGCAGTATTGGAAAATTCTGCCCCTGGTCATTGTTGTAAAGTAGGAAACATGGAAATCAATTTGCACACTGCCAAGTTCCACAATGGCGATGACCAATAATCTGATTTAATGTTAGTTGAGGATTGCTGAAAAAGATCCATATTGAAGTTTGTCGTCTTGCACTCATCAAGACATTTGCAAGAATACCAAATGTAATGGGAACAACAATTTATAGTTCATAGAAGAGAGTGTTGGTTGGTTGGCAAGTGGACTCTGATATAGGCATTGCCTGGTCTCCTGATGAGGGCAAGATGAAAAACTTTGATATTGGTCTTTTTTTCAGCGATACTCAAGTTCTGTACAACCAAGCAACTATTAGTTGAGGAATAAATATTGGCCATGACCAGGAGAGAACACCTCAGTACTTCTTAAGACAATGCCAGGGATCTTTTAAGTCCACCTGAGAGGATGGATGGGGCCTCAGGTTAACATCAAATCTGATATATAGATATAAAACAGCTAAACATGTCGCTCATCTCATTACTGTTTGTGGGGCTTTGCTATGTGCAGAATGGCTATTGCATTGCCAGCAATGTAGCTCTCAGTTTACCTCACTACAGTGCATTGCATGTGAAATACCTCTATTTAAGATAAAGGCATTATCCAAAGGCAACACTTGCTCCCTCAGTATTGCTCCTCTGAGTATAGCACTCCCTCAATACTGCTCCTTCTACCAGCACAGCTCTCCCTCAGTACTGCCCCTCCAACAGTGCAGCTCCCCCTCAGTAATGACCCTCCGACAGTACAGCACACCCTCAGGGTTGTTCCTCTGACAGTGCAACGCTCCCTCAGTACTGCCCTCTGCTAGCACAGCTCTCCCTCAGTACTAATGTTAATGAGAAATAACACTTTTCATTTTTGCCATAAATCTGCAGTGGGTTGGTCAGAAACCCACAAGCAGCAAGGCTTAAAATCTGCTCTGTAATAAAACACAATATTCAACAGTTATAAGATAAGCTCCCCATACACTTATCAAAGGGAGTCAGCTCTGAAGAAGTCAGACAAACTCGAAACGTTAACTATTGTTTCTCTCTCCACAGATGTTGCCAGACCTGCTGAGTTTTTCCATCTTTTTCTGTTTTTATTTCATGTTTCCAGCAACCGCAATATTTTTGCTTTTACTTGTCCTGAAATTACTGCCGCTGGATCAGTGCCTCATAAGTAAGGGAGAGCAATTTTAAAAAAGCTTGCCTTTGGATAATGCCTTTATCTTAAATAGAGGTATTTCACATGCAATGCACTGTAGTGAGGTAAAATGAGAGCTACATTGCTGGCAAATGCAGTAGCCATTCTGCACATAGCAAAGCCCCACAAACAGTAATGAGATGAGCGACCAGTTTAGCTGTTTTATAACGGTATTGGGGTTGAGGAAGGAATACTGGCCATGATGCTGGGAGAATTTTCTGTTCTTTACATAATGTCATGGATGTGCAATTGAACAGAGGCACCAGGAACTTGGTTTAACACTTTGAAGAATGGAGCCTCTGGCATGCAGCACTCCCAAAGTAATGCACTGGTGCTAACCTAGATTATGTGCCCAAAGTCCTATATTGGGGTGTTGCTAACATCAGTCACGTTTGGGTCTTGGAACAGTTGCTGACATAAACAATTAAGGATCCTTCTGGGGCTGTTGCTTCATTTATTGTAATCATGAAGCACGCTTAGTTGCTTTGGATTTTGACGCTGAAATGTAATCATTATGTTGCACTTCACAGGATGAATGATACTAAACTAGGATAAATGATCTGGTAATGTCACATCAGTACTCAAAGGGATTTTAATTTCACAGTCTGGAATAAGTGGATATTTTTGAAGATTATATTTTGAAGTTTGCGCTTTGTTACTTTCTGCAGCAAAGAGTTACAAAACCCCCCTTTTTCCATGTTTAATAATAGTCTGATTGTGTCACCACAATGAAACTTTGTTCGTTTATAAAATATGCTGTGTTAAATGACCCCATAAATTTCAAATACAAGATGACAAATTTTCTAATTTGGACAAAACACACTTGGATTATCTGTCAATAGATCTAAATTCTCCATGTAGATAAAATATAACTCCATCTTTTCTTTACAGTACCACAATATCTTGTCTTTGCTCAGGGAAAAAAAAATCAGTCACATTTCATAGAGCGAAAGAGTAATTTATGGCATAGAAGATGGCCATCTGGCCCATTGAGTCCACACGGCTCTCCGCAGAGCAATCCAGTTAATCCTACTTCCCTGCTCCGTTCCAGTAGTCCTGCAAGTTTATTTCCTTCAAGTGCCCATCCAATTCTCTTTTAAAATTATTGATTGTTTCTACTTCCACTACTCTCTTGAGCAGCAAGATCCAGGTCATTACTACTCGCTGTGTGAAAAGAAGTTCTTCCTCACATTCTCCTGCATCTCTTACCCAAAACCTTAAATCTGCCTCTGCTGGACCTTGTACCATCAGCTAATGGGAAGCTTTACCTTGCCTACCTTATCCAAGCCTGACATAATCTTGTACACCTCTATCAAATCTCCACTCAATCTCCTTTGCTCCATGGAGAACAACCCCAGCTTCTCCAACCTACCCTGGTAACTAAAACACCCATCCCTGGAGCCATTATGGTAAATCTCCTCCGCACATTCTCAAGGACCTTCACATCTTTCCTAAAGTATGGTCACCAGAACTGGACACAATACTTGGTAAAGCTCTGGTTAGGCCCCAACTAAAGGTTCAACATAACGTCTCAATACATCTATTTATGAAACCTAAGATCTCCTATGCTTTTCTCACCACTCTCTTCACATGTCCTACTACCTTTGAAGTTTGTGCAGGAACAGAGAGACTCTCTTCAGAACTGTGCGCTAAGTCTATAATGCCTCTCCCTATTGCTTCTGCCAAAATGCATCGCCTCACACTTGTCTGTATTAGATATCATCTGCCACTTGTCTGCCCATTCTGCTAGCCTATGTCCTGTTACAGTGAATTTGTATCATTCTCACTATTTGCCAACTCCTCCAAGTTTGGTATCATCAACAAATTTTGAAATTGTACTCTGTATTCTGTTATGGCCAGGTGAGGAGAGGTGAAATGGTTCCCTTCTTTTCCCATCATAACAGGGTTTTTTAAATTTGAACTTGCCAATTCTGTAATTATTTAACTGTTTACCCGCTGTGATCATAAGAGCCAATCAGACAGTTTTATTTCAGTTTAATATGGAAAGAGATTAGTTTTACTGTACTTAGACTGATCTGGGTAAAATAATAAAACACGCACCAACTTTCACATGCATACAAACACTTGGAGAGCCCATATGCACACAAATACAGGTTACAGAGTGAGGAAAGATAGGTTGATCAAATTAGAGTCCATAAGTAAAAGAAATGCAGTCTGTGGCCCAGTGATTCTGCTGATCGGATACACTTTCAGTGGTCCTGATGCCTAATTTAAAGTTGTGGCCTGTTAATCTGGTTGTTCATCTACAGACAGTGGCAGTAAGCAGAATTTCTGATTTAAAGGTCTCTGTTCACAGTAGGTATGCCTTTGGTTGGTCTCAATTACCAAACGGGGCTCAAAGTTTGCCCGGAAAGTTGAAGAGAGTGTAAAGCTTCAGCTGCTTGTCCTCATTTCATCAGTCATGTCAGCATGAACTCTCTGCAAAATGTGTCTTTTTTAATACACAAAAGGGGTTTGTTGATCATGTGCCTTGCTCTCAAGTGGTGGGTGCAGGACAGAGAATCCAAATTAGGTTGCTGTTTGTGTGTTCGAAAAGGTACTTTTTATTAGCTTATGTCTGCAAAATTAACTTAAACATTGGCTCATGGCCCAAGTGACCAGATTTAATGTCACATCTCCAACAGTTGAATCTCAGGTGCTTGCCTTAATGCCTCGTTATTGTCACAGGAAATAGGAATTTTCACATTTTTCAGAGTTTTATTGCTGCTGGTGGGATCTTCACGGATCCAGCATCTTCATCCCAGTGAAGTGGTATGTGGAATCTACAGTGATGCAAATTGAGGCAGCCATTTTTTGGTCTATGATTTCCAGTCATCCTTTGTCGCTTGTTTTAAAAAGGACTTGAACTTTGAAGAACAGACAAGTTTCCAGCCAGTGGATTAAAAATCACTATTTGAAATAAGCGCACCTTCATTATAGTTCCAAGATCCAAGTCATTTGTATAGAGCAGTTCCTGGGACACTATCTTATTCCTTTCCACACCCTAAGCTTTTCATTATAAAAAGTCTTCGCGAGATCTTCAGATTTGTGTAAAACCTCATCTACACCACAGCCAAATAATATTTCCCAACTCCAGTGGCACCAAAAAGATTTTTTTTTAACAAGTTATTCATAAAGTCTTTGTATGTTGGACTGTACTAATGCACTGTAACAAGCACACATTTTTGTTTAATTAATTAATTAAAAAGAGAAACATTCTACAAAATTATGGAAAGACGCCTCATTATATTGATCTCTCTTGCAGGTAGGAGGTCCCTTTTCTAAAATACATCAAGAATGGTTGGTTGGTTTTTACGGTTAAATAATTATCGGCTTGTTGTAATGACTCCTAGTTAACAACTGCTTAGAACAGGATAAAATCGGAATGCCAAGAATTAATAGACAACCTAATGACCAAATGTGGACAGTGCTGAATGGGGTAGAAAACAATAAATCTAGTCCAATTAAGATCGGCTGTCCTTCATTCGTTGACACTTTGGGCATTGGTTGACACTTCAATATGATCCACCAATTTCACTTGCCAATAAAGACACTGCAAAGTTAAATACTTGTTTGTGGAGCAATAACTCCGCTCTGCAGTAGATTCAGATTTATTACTCAGGAAGACAATGAATGAATAGTATCTGGTGTGATTGTGTGATGTCTGTTTTAACTTACTGCATCAAAGATCCCACTACCGCATACTCTCAAAATTAAATTTATTACAAAGCTGTGCTGACTACAATCTGCTTGTCATCACCTTCGATTCTGTTGCCAAGCAGCAGAAAATGATATACAGAAGTATAATTTTTACTTCAACCAAGAAACTTGAGAGCCATTTGTTGAACTATTTAATTTGTTCAGGTCCCTCTGAATTCCATCAATTTTCCATACATTTATAGTGGATTCAGACCAAGTTTAGCATCATTTTGAAGCTGTCTCCCCTTTGCATCAATGTAAAAACTGTAATATAAATGCTTTGTCACACAGTTGTGTGCATGAACCGATTTTTTAATATGCTAAACTCTTTCATACCATTAAGATACAGACTGCAGCGGTTCAAGAAGGCATCTCACTGCTACCTTTTCAAGGGCAATTAGGGATGGGCAATAAATGCTGGCCCAGCCAATGACACCCGCATCCCAATGAATACATAAAAATAAAGATGCCTGCAGGTCCCAACTAGTCAAGAATATAAAGGGAAGGAGGTTTTGCTACAGCTCTAAAAAGCTCTGGTTAAGCTGCATCTATGTGCAGTTCTGGGCACCATACCTTAGAAAGAGTATACTGGCTGTGGAAGAAGAGCAGCAGGGGGGTGGGGGAACGAGGATCACTCATTCTTGAGTTAAATGATAGGCTACATATAATGTGTGACACTGATAATGTTATATTTTGGTAGTGAAGATGGATTGGAAAAGTTTTCTTGCATCTCGTTGTTTTAATAAGGCTGACCCCCAAATTATCAGAGAACATCATAAGTTCCTAAAAACAGAAAGTGCTGGAAAAACTCAGCAGGTCTGGCAGCAGCTGTGGAGACAGAAACAGAGTTAACGTTTCTTGACCAATTTGACTCTTTTTCGGAACTGAGTTTTTCAGTACTTTCATTTTTTATATTTCAGGTTTCCAGCATTCACAGTATTTTGCTTTTATTGTAAGTACTTAATTGTGGTATTAATTTAAGAAACGAATAGACTTGACCGCATTGCCCACAAGTAACAAAGTGTCTTTAGTATTTGTGAATGCCACTTTATTCAACACTACCTTCACTAAATTATGTTGTTTTGCTTTTACATTTGTTGCAAAACCTACTTACAGTTTCACTGACACCAGGCAGATGCAAATCAAAGGTCTCTTCCAATACTGCACAATTCCACATTGCTGAACCATTTTTTTCCCTTGCAGGCTTTTACAAATGCTGTTCAAAGAATTGGTGATCAGTAGATATATATTTGAAGGATTTTGTCTGTAGCAGGTTTGCACTTTTGTGACTTTTACCACAGACTGTCCCCTGTTTTGTAACTATGTAAAGCCTTTGCATTTTAACCCCATGAGCAGGGAATACAGTTTGTCCCTGCAGCAGTTCCTGCTGTGCCCTAAGACTACGGGGTAGGTACAAGACTGATATCTGAAGCCAACAAAGCAGAAAAAGAGAAGCTCATGCCAGCCACCTTTCGCTGCCACTGATTCGTAACATGGAGATCATTGTGCCCCTTGCCACAGATCACTGCAAACCATGATTGCTATTATGGCAGACGAAATGCACAACATCAATCCTGATAGTACATCTGTAGACACATCATATATCATGTAGCTGAGATGCACAGCTTAAACTCCCAGTCTCCTTCAGCAGAGCTAAGTGAATTGTAAGCAGAGGGCAGTGATAAATCTCTGCTGTGTGCTTCCCAACTATAAGGTAACTTTATAAGGAGGGTCATGCATTAGAATGATTTATGGAGCTATCAGTGTGAAAAGCAGGATGAAAATGCTCCTTGCCAAAAGGTCACTACAAAACATTTGGAACATTTCAATGAAAGATTCAACCTTAAAGATATGATGAACAAGATATTTTCAAACTGAAAAGGTCAAGCATTTTTACCCATTTCACCAGATGGAAAGTTGACCTATGTCCCTTAGGCCTCAACTTCAAGCAAATTACCATAAGCAGAGACGAAAAAATACAAAGATTCAGAAACTGCTGGAATTAGATAACAGGTCTATTAATATCTGAAAATATATCCAATGAGCCAATTGAGGCTTCTTTCATTAGAATTGCTCGTTATCACAAAACATCTCCAATCAGAACTTGAACTGGAATTGCTGCCAACAAGGGTGGTGGAGGCAGAGACAATGAATGATTTCAAAAGGAAATTGATTGGGCATTTGAGGGAAATAGGCTTGTAGGCTTAGGAAATAGAGGCAAGATGTGGAATTATAAATGTACTCTACAGAGAGCCAACATGGGCTTGATGGGCTGAATGGCTTCACTCTGTACTGTAGTGACTCTACAAGAACCTCTCTCTCTTAAATGCCAACTAGTTCTGTTGTGTAGTTTCAATATTTTATGCTATTACTCTATTTGCAATGTTCAATCAGCCCATAATATCAAAGGTAACTTTAAAATTCAAACCCAAATATCAAAAAAAAAAGCTTTCCTTCAGGAATAACAACATTGACCAATGTCACTACAGGAACATTCCAAATGTTGAACTATTTTTAATGCCTGTGAGTTGCTGCAGTTCGATTTTTCTGCCTCTATCAAAGAAGCAAACCCCAAACACAGTAGAGAAACAAATACCAGATTTTTTTTTAGCGCAGGGTGTGGTATGTGGCATCTTATAATTAGTTTTTCTTTAAAAAGACTCTAATGCTTCTTGGGCTATTAAGGAACACTGTTATATATTTTTAATTAGTTAAGTAGATAATTTTGTTTATAACACAACACACTTCAACCACTGAGATGCCCACTTTTTATTGAATGGAAGATCAGGCAATCAGATTTCTCAGATTTTGGCACTCAGGACAACTTCTTCACATGTTTGAATTCACAGCAATCGTAGGTCAAATTTGCTAGCTTTCATTATTTGAAAACAGTAGTTAGGCAATAAAACTACCCAGTAATCTTGCGTCCAACACATTTCAGATGTTACACTTCAAAAAGGCAAAAGCATATACTGAGAGTGCGCAGGTGGTGGGAGAGAGAGAGATAGCATGCGAGTGGCGGGAGAGACAGCGCGCGCGAGTGGTGAGGGAGAGAAAGCGCGCGCGTGGTAGGAGAAAAAGAGAGAGCACGCGAGTGGCGGGAGAGAGAGAGAGAGCACGCGAGTGGCGGGGAGAGAGAGCACGCGCGAGTGGCGGGGAGAGAGAGCGAGCGAGTGGCGGGGAGAGAGAGAGCACGAGCGAGTGGCGGGGAGAGAGAGAGCGCGCGAGTGGCGGGGAGAGAGAGAGCGTGCGCGAGTGGCGGGGAGAGAGCGCGCGAGTGGCAGGAAGAGAGAGAGCGCGCGAGTGGCGGGGAGAGAGAGAGCGCGCGAGTGGCAGGGAGAGAGAGAGCGCGCGAGTGGCAGGGAGAGAGAGAGCGCGCGAGTGGCAGGGAGAGAGAGCGCGAGTGGCGGGAGAGAGAGCGCGAGTGGCGGGAGAGAGAGCGCGCGAGTGGCGGGAGAGAGAGCGCGCGAGTGGCGGGAGAGAGAGAGAGCGCGAGTGGCGGGAGAGAGAGAGCACGCGAGTGGCGGGAGAGCGAGAGAGCGCGCGAGTGGCAGGGGGAGAGAGAGAGCATGCGAGTGGCAGGGGAGAGAGAGAGCGCGCGAGTGGCGGGGAGAGAGCGCGCGAGTGGCGGGGAGAGAGGGCGCGCGAGTGGCGGGGAGAGAGAGCGCGCGAGTGGCGGGGAGAGAGCGCGCGCGAGTGGCGGGAGAGAGCGCGCGCGAGTGGCGGGAGAGAGCGCGCGCACGCGTGGCAGGAGAGAGCAGACGCGTGAGTGGTGGGAGAGAGCAGGCGCGCGAGTGGCGGGAGAGAGCAGGCGCACGAGTGGCGGGGAGAGAGAGCGCACGCGAGTGGCGGGAGAGAGAGAGAGCGTGCGAGTGGCGGGAGAGAGAGAGAGCGAGCGAGTGGCGGGGGAGAGAGAGAGCGAGCGAGTGGCGGGGGAGAGAGAGAGCGAGCGAGTGGCGGGGAGAGAGAGCGAGCGAGTGGCGGGGGAGAGAGAGCGAGCGAGTGGCGGGGGAGAGAGAGAGCGAGCGAGTGGCGGGGAGAGAGAGCGAGCGAGTGGCGGGGAGAGAGAGCACGCGAGTGGCAGGGAGAGAGAGAGTGCGTGAGTGGCGGGAGAGAGAGCGCGTGCGAGTGGTGGGAGAGAGAGCGCGCGCGAGTGGCAGGAGAGAGAGCGCGCGCGAGTGGCGGGAGAGAGCAGGCGCGCGAGTGGCGGGAGAGAGCAGGCGCCCGAGTGGCGGGGAGAGAGAGCGCGCGAGTGGCGGGGAGAGGGAGCGCGCGAGTGGCGGGGAGAGAGCGCGCACGAGTGGCGGGGAGAGAGCGCGCGCGAGTGGCGGGAGAGAGCAGGCGCACGAGTGGCGGGAGAGAGCAGGCGCACAAGTGGCGGGGAGAGAGAGCGCACGCGAGTGGCGGGAGAGAGAGAGAGCGTGCGAGTGGCGGGAGAGAGAGAGAGCGAGCGAGTGGCGGGGGAGAGAGAGAGCGAGCGAGTGGCGGGGGAGAGAGAGAGCGAGCGAGTGGCGGGGGAGAGAGAGAGCGAGCGAGTGGCGGGGGAGAGAGAGAGCGAGCGAGTGGCGGGGAGAGAGAGCGAGCGAGTGGCGGGGAGAGAGAGCACGCGAGTGGCAGGGAGAGAGAGAGTGCGTGAGTGGCGGGAGAGAGAGCGCGTGCGAGTGGTGGGAGAGAGAGCGCGCGCGAGTGGCAGGAGAGAGAGAGCGCACGAGTGGCGGGAGAGAGAGAGTGCGCGAGTGGCGGGAGAGAGAGAGCGCGCGAGTGGCGGGAGAGAGAGATCGCGCGAGTGGCAGGAGAAAGAGAGCGCACGAGTGGCGGGAGAGAGAGAGTGCGCGAGTGGCGGGAGAGAGAGAGCGCGCGAGTGGCGGGAGAGAGAGATCGCGCGAGTGGCGGGAGAGAGAGAGTGCACGAGTGACGGGAGAGAGAGAGCGCGCGAGTGGCGGGAGAGAGAGTGTGGTGGAGTCAGAGTATAAGAGAGAGGAAGAGAGTGAGATGCTGGTTTTTCTAATCTCAATAATTTAGCCTTGTCCCAAGGACAAAGGGAAGGCTTTATAGACAGCAACTATCCTACACTGAACATAGGATATGCTGAGGCAACCACATCCGCACAATGAGTGCCTTAGTCTTGGCCTTGCTCCGTCTTAGCAGTCAGACATCATAAAACTGCTTAGGATTTCCCATAAGTAGCTGCAAGATGAAGGTGATTCACTGAAGAATGCTTAATACAAGACTTCCTTTACACCCTCCATTGTTTTGATGTCTAATTTAGTAATAAAGACATTTTTAAACTAATCACAACACCTTCAAGTTGTGATTTCCTACAGACATAATTAAGGAGTCTCTTATGAAAATAAGTAGGACAGATATCTGTTCTATCGCATGGCTTAAAAAGCACCAGATGAACAAATGATTCAAAGTCAAGGTAAAGCAGATAGTCACCATTTTAAATAATGCTGAAAAAATGAGGCATGCTGTCACAGCTGTTGATTGCGGATCATATCAAAAAGCACATCCCTTTGGATGTTTGCAATAGTCAGAGTGTAGTCAGAGTGAACGTATACAACCAGCCTGAGCTGTAAAACTCAAAAGATAATGTCTAATGTAAGATATGATTCCATGATTGGGCAGCACTCGATGAGCAATCCTGAGTGTGCTAAGAATCACACTAACAACAATTTAAGATTATCAGGCTCACCAT